>NC_136305.1:6379079-6979079 GCF_964198595.1 Lampetra fluviatilis | reverse complement strand
AGTGCGGTTATGTAGACTTGATGACTTTCAAAAGGTATTTATTTGGTGTTCGAACACTTTCACACCTCCTGTTTTATTGCCAAAAAAGCATTATATTGTCAACCCATTCGGCTTTAGCCGTTTCCTTGTACAGGGGAATTGATTAGAAAAAATGTTTGGTCTATTTGTTTGTGTTTCTCCCTTGTGATGGGACTTTTGTAGGATGAACGTTGGGATTTATAAGGACACAGGGTGACCAATAAGGTCTGAATTGGTCTGTAAAAAGGTAGGGCACTGATAAGGGGTTGACAGGTATGAGAAAGGGTCAAACCTATTCTCATTTTTCACCATAGTCCGTGCACAAAGCACACAGCCTTGTTTTAGTAAAGGTGTCTTCGTCTTCTTTTTCGTTCGACTGCAGATGTCGATGTGGAGAGCAACGGCCTGTGGTCGAGTCAGATGATTGGGTCGGGAGCAGCTGAGTGGGTGGTGAACCATCGCCGCTGGGACGATGCCTCCTCCTCCTCCCCTTCGCGTTTGTGAACCGGGCAAAGCGAAGTCGTTGACGCAGCACCGTGGTTTTCTTGATTTTCCATTTGAGCATCGTCGAGTTTCGGATTCGAAATGTTTATTTTACCCCGGGGGAAACCCACGAGCTATGCAGCTCTTCTTAACAGACGTCCAGTCGGGGGCGGGTCAGTAAGTTCCAACAACACGGACAATACATAAACACGATAGGAGTGCAGGTTTGATACGAACACAGTCAAGTTGTGGCATTGGTTTGAAGCGTCCCTCGTCTAACCAGTGAACCGAAGTCGGCGATGCAGATCGACTGCGTTGTGGTTTTTTTGCAGGTTGAGCTGCAGTACAGTTCTCCCACGTATTATTTATCGGCTTGCACTGCGTGCAATTATTAAATTCGCTTTCTGAAGAAGCACGTGGATGCGAAACGTCGGACATGCACGTCGAACAACAAAGCGCGCCTCGCGACTCGGAAGAAAAAAAACCCCATCGGCGAGGGCGTTGTCTCGTCAAACCCTCGACCTTCCTTCTCTCGCCTCCCCCTCCTTGCTCGCTATCCTCCCACTTTCCCGATCGGAGCCTGCTGACCTCATTTCGCATGGGTTCACATCTGGTCCTCTGGGTTGTTTGTGATAGCCATGTGGTGCGCTACGGGGGTTGTATGGAGCGGGTGATTTAGGGGCTTGGTGGTCACCGTGGTGGGGGAGGGGGGTGTTATAATAGGGGGTGGGATGGTATATCGGGGTTGTGATTTTATCACAGAGAGCATCCGAATGCCACGGATTCCTCACGCGGCTGGAGACCTGTTTAGTCAGATTCCAACAACAACAACAGCAGCAGCAGCAACAACAATAGCAACAGCTGCTACCGTTCGCCTCTTAAGAGGCGGTAATGTTTTCCACGACGGTTGTGCCAGGCTAGGTGCACTTTGAAGCTATGTGGATTGGGTAAACGGTTCTCTGGCAGGAGGTCACGGGACACACCCAAAGGTTATAGGTTAAGTGAGATGAGTGACAAATGCTACACCACCGTGTAATTTAGCTTCCCAATGCTCTGGTCATTGTTGTGAGCACAGATTCATCGATTCATGTAAGCTTGCTTGCTGGGTTCACAGCACAGTGTGATAGCCAGTGCATCACCATGAAATTAAACATTAAAATAAAAATGAATACAGCATTACAATGCTTACAGGGCAGTGCACACATATCAACAATGTTGCAACGTCTATGCCCCACGCTGCCCACCAACCTCCCAGTGATCAGCGTGGTGAAGTATGGTCAAATAACCCCCACCACCCGCCACGGCGTGGGGAGGCATTCATCCAGCAGTGGATTGGCAAAAAGACTGTGCAAGTACACATCACGTCATTGTTACAATATGTCTGCTGCCACAGTGGCAAGATATTCGCTACTTTGCCTGGTATGCAGGAGGTCGTGGATTCGATCCAAACCCTGACCCCTGTATATTTAGAGCTTCCGTGTCTCTCTCCCCGTGGTCACGTGGCTGTTACTCCAGGTCCTCCCATCCCCCCCCCCCACATTTAGAAACATCATACCTTCAGAATGTTCGGCTGCTATAAATATCCACGTGATAAGCCACTTCGTTGAACTATCATTTGTGATAGTCAGGTCGCTTCTGAAAAAATAGCTAAATAACTCAGTCGGCCTTACCTGGTAAAATAAAAAAATATATAGTTTAGTTGTATTATTGTTTACTGTTAACCCGTTGTTAATGGCTTCTTATTTTAATGACCATGGTTCAACGTTGGTGTTACGATGAGGCTCATGGTGTCAAATGTTTGGGGCATTGCCACGGCTCACGCGGGGTGGCGGTGTGGCTGAGACCGCGTCCAGCCACTCACCAGGTACTCATCACTTAAGGCTGAGTCGACCTAGGGGGGGACTGGTTAAAATATTCGTCAGTGATGTTGGCAGCGAGCGGTTATCGAACTCGGGTCGTCGGGGTGGGTTCGTAGATAAATGCGCTAACCACTGTGCCACCACATCCCCCGAAATAGAGACAAAGATCTCCATATAGCCTTCACAGACTGTTGTGGCAAGTGCTGTTAGCGATCACCCGGCACACGAGGGGGTGCGTGACAAGCACCACGCCCGGCTGCCTTTGTCTCCCTAGTGGCGATGTTTACACATCGCACCAGGTACTCATTTAAGGCTGAGTCCCCGTAGGGAAAGCCCAGGACAGGTTCATATATTCGTCACTGGTGTTGGCCATGAACGGGAATCGAACTCGGGTTGCCGGGTTTGTCGCGCTAACCATTACACTACAATATAAAGAGGACGCACACACCCACACACGCGCAGAGCAGATAGAGAGATACATGGGCCAGAAAGGCAAGAGGATGAGAGCAAATAGTGGGGGACAGTCACATGGGTCAACTGTGTCCATGGAGGCAAATTCTGAAGTCCGCAGATTATGAGTGATTTCGTGGGTGTGTGAGCTGGGAGGAGAAGAGACTGGGGAGGGCTGTGCGTGTGTCACTGTGCGTCACTGTGTGTGTCACACACACACAGTGACGCACGTGTGTGGGGAGTGGTAGTGTAGTGGTTAGCGCGCTGCGCTACGAACCCAGCGACCCGGGTTCGATTCTCGTTCACGGCCAACACCCAGTGATGATCATCTGAACCGGTCCTGGGCCTCCCTTCAGTCAAGCTCGGCCTTAAATTAGTATCCGGTGTGATGTGAACACATCTGGTACTAGCGGAGACAAAGGCGGTTTCGCGTGATGCTAGAATATTACCATAAAATTAACCCTCAATTTACTTAATTTGTATTATACACAGCAATCATTGACATCCCACGACTGCCAGACTAAATTCCCACTCGCAGGCCAATTGCTGCAGAGGGACAGCTGCCACTGGGGGTGCCCTTTAAATGGTTGAGATGAGATGGGGCGCAATATACTTTCAGATGATGAGGGCATTTATCGCCCTCTGAACAAAAAGAAGATTAGATCATTTTTGTAATTATAAGCTATTTAAAAAAATTGCAGGACAGTATATAAATATACATACTTGGGATTATGTTGCCTTGAATGTGGTGCAGAAGTGCCTTAGTGTTCACTTTACTGGAATTCAATAACCAAAATTAAATTCAATAAAAAAGTGTTCTGCTTGAACAGACACAAATAATGAGGCAATTATGCTAATTACTGACTGTGCAGGGACACTCATGCACATTCATACGTACACACACGACAAAGATCCCCGTGTAGCCCACGCATTCAGAGGCTTGAGAGTTAAAATCCGGTTGGGGTTTGACTCAGCCCATCATCTTTCTGCGGTTAATAAAATAGCTACCACTTTGTGGAGAAGTCACACCTACGAAGAGACCCTCCCCTCTCGCCACAGGAATGTGGAATTCCCACCACTCGTTCAAGGCTGTTAACAGAAGATGAGCACTGTCGCAATGTGGCTCATTTGAGCAGGAAATCGCTTTTGACCGTACCAATGACAAGAGGTCAACTGGGAGGGGATCTCAGCAGTAGTTCTTTGATATCCGCTTCAGTGAGCCCCCCCCGCCGCACGCAAATTCCCCAGCAAACGAAGCTGAGGAGGGTGGAGGCCGGGGCTGTGGGGTGTTGGGAAAGTTCCGAATGGATTCACCGCCTGGCGCCGTCTCGCCGACACTGCCACCGTCAGGGTGCAAACAAAGCGAGCATTGCGGAGGAATTTATTTTTCGTTACTTAAAAGTCGCTGCCCCACCCCACCCCACCCCAAGGTGTTGTTCGATTTGTACCGCGCTTAGGGCGGGGGAGCCTCGAATCGAGTCATTGGCCTGCTCGGCCACACTTCGCGGGCACCTCGATAAGCTCCAAACACGCGTTATCTGCACATCCGCAAGACCTCCTTATCAGACCCAAAACACATTTTAATTGCATTAACTTCACAAAAAGAGAACGGGGGGGGGGGTTTGGAAAAAAATGAATACGGGGGGGGGGGGCGTTGGGAGATGGGGGGGGGCGGAAGCTGATAAGCGCCGTGCGATAAGACGCAAAAAATTGGAAATGTACGAGACTTCAAGCGCTCTGGCGTGCGACTCGGGAATGCGAGCGGCGTGGTTTTTGTTTTGTTGCTGGCTATTTTGCTTTCGCACCAGCGGACCCATCGCCTTCTCGGGCAAGAGTTGTCCCTCCCCACCTCGAGGTGCCCCCTACCCCACCCACCAAGGCAGAGATCGCCGGAGAAAGTAAACGCGCCGCTTGGCCGCTGGCGGAGGTTCTATCACGGAGCGGTCGGTGAGCGGCGCGCTGCGCTTTGCTAGCGCGGCTCGAACGCAAGGAGTTCGAGCCGCACTCGCGGCCAACACCGGCGACGGTTGTCTGAAGCTGGTGGTGCTGGGTTCTCCCCTAGGTCGACTCAGTCTTAAGAAATGAGTACCTGGTGCGGAGTGTGTGTAAAACAAAAAAACATCGCCACTGGGGAGACAAAGGCGGTCGGGCGTGATGCTGGTTACCCCACCCCCTCGCGTGTCGTGCCGGCCTTCACAAGAGCTCGCAAACAGCACCTGCCCCAGCAGTCTGTTTCGGCTACAGGGGGGATCTTTGTTACTCGTGCTATTCCACGACCTGCACACACCGTCGCAAACCCAGATGATGGTCAAGCTCGTGGGATTAAAACATTAAGCAGCCCCCCCACCCCCCAACTAATTAACCTCCTTGCGTCCCTTTCTCCAAGCCTCACCTCGTCTCCATCGCCCATCCCCCCCCCCACCGTCACTCACCCCACAACCCTTGTAACCGCGATTCTGGCCATCAGAATCATTCCGTTTCTGTCCACCGCTTTGTACGCCGTGGCAAGCGTCGCGAGTGAAGGCGCTCTCCGAATATACAATGAGGTAAGATTACATCGTTTTGCTGTCAAGGTAATTGAGAGTACGTCCACCGTGGAGATGGAGAGATGGAATCAGCTCGCGTCCAGGTGCTCCTTTTAGCGTTACAGAGCCGTGGAATGACGGCGAAGGCTTGGGGGGAAAACCTTCATCCAGCAGTGGGTAGGTCGTGGCTGCTTGCTGATGGCGATGATAATAAAGTCATCTATAGTGTAATGTCACGGGAAGCCTCGCAATGGGGAAACACACAAAGTTAATGGAATCGATGAGAATGGAAGATTAAATGTTGTCCGTTTATGAAGAATGTCCCATCCACGTGTCTCTCCATCTGCCCATCTCTCCACCAGCTCTACCTTACCTGCCAGTCCGCCTGTCTGCCAGCTCCACCTACCTGTTAGTCCGTCTGCCTACCTCTCTGTATATTAATCGATAGTCTGTCTATATAGTCTGACTGTGCCCATCAACCACGGTTGGCTACGTACGGTGCGAAAGAAGTTCAACATACATACAGCCAAATTAGTGTCCTGACTTAATGTCTAAGTCCATTTTTCCGTGAAGTCATTCTGTCTTGACCAGCTGCCCTACTAAACAGTCTGTCCGTCTGTCTGTCTGCCTCCCTGTCCTACTTGTCCTACTTGCACAGCTGCCAGTCTGTCCCCCTGCCCTACATCACCCGTCTGTCCCTCTGTCTGTCTGTCCGACTTATCTCACAGTGAGTATGTCAGTCTGTCTGTCCGTGTATCCCGACTTTCTGTCTCTCTGTCTCTATCCCGCCTCCTCCACCCCCCCTCCCTCCGTGCTCACCCCGGCACAGCTGCCCGGTGATGGCGGTGATGGTGATGATGATAGTGATGATGATGGTGATGATGATGGTGATGATGATGGTGATGATGTGGAGTCGATGGAGCGCGTGATTCCCCATCAATATGCGGGCAGCGTGGTTGGTGGGCGGCGCGGGCGGTGAAATCGTCTCCATTAGCCGCGTCACCGCGAGTCACCCATCAGCGGTCAGAACCCCTCCCCCCTCTCTCTCTCTCAGTGTCATCACCGCTAAACCACCCATCACCACCGCCACCATCATCATCATCACCCCCTGTCACAATCATCACTGCTATACCACCCACCACTCACATCCCCTGTCATTACCATCATCGCTGGACCACCTACCACCATCATCACCACATGTCACTTCCATCAGCGCTATACCACCCACCATCATCACCATCACCGCTATACCACCCACCATCATCACCATCACCGCTATACCACCCACCATCATCACCATCACCGCTATACCACCCACCATCATCACCATCACCGCTATACCACCCACCATCATCACCATCACCGCTATACCACCCACCATCATCACCATCACCGCTATACCACCCACCATCATCACCATCACCGCTATACCACCCACCACTCACATCCCCTGTCATTACCATCACCGCTATATACCACCCACCATCATCACCATCACACCCTGTCACTGCCATCACTGCTATGTCATCCACCACCGTCACCCCTTCACTATCATCACCGCTATACCATCCACCATCATCACTGCCTGCCACCACTATCATCATAATCAACCCACTCCCAATATCATCACTGTATCATCCACCACCATCATCACCACCTCCCAATGTCTAGACTATCTCTACCCCAACATCACCACCACCACCACCACCACCTTCCAAACACCATCACGACATCCTCAACCATCACCTGCTCTGCCATCACCCGATCCACCACCGTCACTCCGCCCAGCATCGCTGCCATCGTCAACTTCTCCACCATCACCCCATGAGCGATCCTGTTCGCAGAGTGGAAACTCCACATTCCCAAGACAGGTGGAAGGGAGTGTCTAAAATATAACGAATGACTTCTGGCTTGCTACAAACTGGTACCTATTTTACTCAACACAACTGGGTTCAAACTCGTCACTTTTT
This sequence comes from Lampetra fluviatilis, assembly GCF_964198595.1. Lineage (NCBI taxonomy): Eukaryota > Metazoa > Chordata > Hyperoartia > Petromyzontiformes > Petromyzontidae > Lampetra > Lampetra fluviatilis. The sequence continues at coordinate 6,971,774 of NC_136305.1, read as the reverse complement.
GGTGGTCAGCCGAGCACTTTTAACCACACCATTTGAATGTCATTATTTAATTTCGATCTGTACCAGGAGTCCAACTCAAAGCGATGTCCGGCTCAAATGCGCATAAATAAAGTGGTGCTCATCTCCTGGTGAAAGTCTGTCCAGAGGACAACCACCGTTGCCTTCCCCGCAAAGTGGTGCTCATTTTTATCGACCATGGAGCGATGATGGGCCGAGTCACCGACCTCCACAAACAGGATTTGAACTCGCAAACCTTCAGATTTGCGAGCCGCTCCCTCTGCCGCTGAGCCACGTGGCCGGGTTAGGGAGTCCAACTCATTACAAATGATACTTGTTCACGAGAACCGTTTTAATGTTTTGCGTCAACCCTTAAAGGCCAAAAATTGCCTCCATTATCGAAAAAAAACCCCCCACACAAAACAGCGAAAGCGATGGTAATTACTCCATCTGCGTGTGATGGGTTTCGGAGAGAGGGCGGGGGTGGGGGATACTTTTATTTTCAGGCGGTTGCCTTGGAGATGGTGTAACGGAGCGTTGCCATGGCGATGGCTGGGTATCTTCGTGGGAGAGAGAGAGGAGGGCAGCAAGAGAGTGAGCGTGGGAGACACGAGAACCTCAGAGGGCAAGATGATACGGTTTGATGCCCGATGATGTTCATTTAAATTCCCTACAAGAGCTATCCCTCACTGCCCTGCTTTGATATCTCTACCATTCGATTTAAAGCTTTCGTGACTGCAGGGATTCATCTTCTTGGTTCTTTCGGTAAAGTCACGTAGAATGGGAATAATAAAATAATGAGCATAATAATTCAGTGATAATTATTTTATTGGTTTATTTTTATTATTTTATTATTTCCATTCTACGTGACTTTACCGAAAAAACCAAGAAGATATCTACCCTTCATTCTCTCACGGCCCTTCTCTCACGGCCCTGCCCTTCTTCTTGCCCTGCCCTTCTCTCTCTCTCTGTGTGTCTGTATTTCCCCCCTGCTTTGCCCTTCCCTATTTTGCTTCTCTCGTGTATCCCGCTGCCATGCTGGACGCATGACCACACACAAGACACACACCCTCTCTGTCTGTCTTGTAGTGTATTCACGTACAGTCTGTCTACGTGTATATATATGTCTGTCTATCGCTTACTCAGCTTTTGTCTGTCAATCTGCTTGTCTGTCTGTCAATTTGTCTCTCGTCTGTCTCTAGTCGGTCTGCTGCGTCTGGCTTGCCACTTGTACCTTGCCCGTCGGTCTGCCTGGCTGCTTCTTGCCCATCTCGTCTCCGTCCATCTGCGTCTCCGTGTGGCCTATTTGTCTCTTGTCTGCCTGTTGTCCGTCTGTCCGTCGTGCCTGTCCGTCCAGCAGATTGTCTCTCCTCTCTCCCCGTTTCAATTTACATCTCCCAGAGAGAGCCACGATCGCTCACTCTCACCTCCGGTGAGCGTTCATCTCTCCCCGCGTCATTAAGCTAACGAGCGCGATTACGATACCATCGTCCGCTGGGAATTGGGGGGTGGGAGGGACGGGGCGGGGGAGCAAGGGGGGGGTGAGAAGGAACTCAAGGCCTATTTCACCTCCACCATTATCAACCCCCGTCGCCCCCCATCTCACCCCCCCCCCCCCATCAAAAGCCAGCCAACGCACTCCTCCATACGCACGCACGCCACAGACTGACGGATCGCTCCCGAATGGAATCTCTCCAGGCGGGACGGCATTTCTCACTCAATATTCTCCGAGTCGCCGGGACACTGGAGCAGACACGTGGCTAGTAGCCGAAGCTCGAGGCGCTGTCCACTGGATGTGGTTTGCCCGATGCAGACAAAATAATCCTGGATACCGTTCTGGTCAGACCCGGGTGAAATTAAGTTCTGATCTTTAGACAATAGAATGAAGAGTTTACAGTCCATTGTCAATGTGCCGATGGTTGGACGCCTCCACGTGCAGTGTCAGTAATGGGGGAGGTTTGACCAGAATCACACCAAGGGGCGGGTGGCCAGCTCCAGGCCCGGCCGCCTTTGTCTCCCTAGTGGCGATGTGTACACACCGCATCAGGTAAATAATTTGAGGCTGAGTCGACCGAGGAGAGGACCAGGACCGGTTCAGACAATCGCTACTGATATTGGCCGTGGGTGAGTTCGTAGCGCAGCGTGTTAACCTACTGCGCCACCGCTCCCATATCTAAGACAAAGATCCCTCCCCGTTTAGCCTGAGCAGACTGTTGGGGCAAGTGCTGTTAGCGAGCACGTACAAGCACACACAGTCACAACACAGGCGCACATATGCATCCATACACATCGCACAAACACACGTATCCACACACACACACGTATGTACCCAGGCACACACACACGTACCCAGGCACACACACACGTACACACCCAGGCACACACACACGTACCCAGGCACACACACACGTACACACCCAGGCACACACACACGTATGTACCCAGGCACACAGACACACACGTACGTACCCCCACACACACACGTACTGTACCCACGCACACACACACGTACGTACCCACGCACACACACACACACGTACGTACCCAGGCACACACACAGAGTCAGGCACGCACCATCATCACGTCACCCCGCCTCCCTCCCCGTGGCCCCCAGGCTCTGCGCGAGTGGAGAGGCAGGTGCTGTGTGAGAGTGTTCGTTTCACGGTTCATCTCATTGGGAAATGGGCGGTCACACGGGCAAAAAAAACCCACCCCCACTAAGACATTACCATCACCACCGCCACCACCACCCACAGCCCAGTCACCATGAACTATCAAAATCACATCGCGGGCACCGTCACCATCACAGGCATCGCCAGCGACAATACAACACAAATGTTACCACCATCAATGCCACAATCTGTACCATAAGACGCCAAAATCGCTGGCCGTTAAACCCACCGTACGATGCAAAAGAAGTTTAACGTACATACATAATACAAAATGCCCATCGCTAATACTTTTGCTGTCACGACCGCCGTTGCGTGCGATTGTCCAGTACTGCCGACGCAGCATCGCCAAATAAGCGAGTTTCATCATTGCCGGTTGAAACCTGGATTCGAGCGCAGCTTCTTAGTGTCCGCGGCTCGACGCCAGAGGTCGCAACCGGGTACCCGATACCCGTACCCTACCCGATACCCGGCTACCCGTACCCGGCCAGGTACGGGTACCCGTTTGCGACCCTGGTGCGGCCGGGTACGGGTAGAACGTGAGTCACTGGTGAGTAACCGTTTGTCACTCATTTCGGGTAGGGTACGGGTAGGGTACGGGTAGGGACCCTGGTGCGGCCGGGTACGGGTACGGGTAAGGAATCAAAACCCGTTTGCGACCTCTGCTCGACGCCCCGACACGATGTTCAGCCTCCCTCGATCCGGCAGCACAAACGCGTTGGTTGATCGGCAGGGTCGCGAGCCGTGGGCTAAAGTGTGGGCACCCTCGCCACCGCTCCGCGTGTCAGGTCAGCGTGGGAGAGGGCTCGTCTTAGAGCTCCCTCCAGTGGAGGGCCTTCCGCTGGCATTGGCGTGGTCACGCAGTTGCAGGGCTGTGCCTTAACCTTTGAAAAACAACACAAGCAAATGGAGCTGGATAACACAAGTTCGGAAGGTCAATCGGTGGATGGGATATCAAAAAAATAGCAATTTATGTTTGTATTCATTTGTAGAGACACATGGAGATCGGTTTGCCTGTGAGTGTGAGCCAGGATTTGAACGCAGGCTTTATAGCGGGTGCTGTGTCAGTGGCTTCATAGAAACGCATGCAATTCTCGGTTTTATTAGAGGGGAGGACCCGTGTACAAAATGAGCTATTCCAAAGGCTTTATCAGAGGCTGACAGGCATGCTGGCAACTCGTAGATTAGTTACCGGGATGGATGGTGTCAAAGTCGCTATTTCTTCATTTAGCCGCATCCACCAAAGGGTGTACACCGACAACATTCAACTAAACTATTTTATATCAATTCCTCACACGAGCAGCAGTTTCCGCCTGTACGGTATTGTAATTGTAAACAAACTTTGCGTCCATCACGTGCGACAGTCAAGATAAAAATGCGAATTTTGTTTTTCAAGTCAGTAAGTCGCAGCGTCGCCCCTGCTCACATGAGCACGAGGTGATGATCATTCATAGCGGTTGGTGGGCCTCGGAGCCTGCGGTGGAAATCCCACATTCATATGACAGGAGTCAGTCTCAACGTGCGGAAACGACCTCCCTTGTTAAGCCTTAACAGACTGTTGGGGCAAGTGCTGTTAACAGAGCATCTATGCAGGCCCGCACGGCACACGAGGGGGTGGGTGGTCAACACCACACCCGGCCGCCTTTGTCTCCCCAGTGTAAACGTTTTATACACCGAACTAGGTACTCACTTAAAGACTGAGTCGACCTAGAGGAGGCCCAGGACCGGCTCAAACATTCAGCGCTTGCTGGCCGTGAGCCCAGAATCGAACTCGGGTGCCGCTAACCGCTGCGCCACCGCTCCCCACACACACGCCACAAACACAACACACACGTCCACACAAGACTCGGTTTAAATTCCGCACGCACAATGAGACCGATTGCGGATAAACGCTTCACCCCAAATGTGTTCCCCTTTGATTCCATTCATTTATGTCGCCGCGTGCAGCGCGAGACGAGATAGTGCACTCAGAGGCGCAGGCGAGCGAAATGATTGAAGACCTGGGCTCCCCCTAGGTTGACTCGGTCTCAAAATGAATAGCTTCCGGTGTGGAGGTCAACATCAATAAAGGGAGAGACAAAGACGGCCAGGTGTGCGTTCTGCTGGCCACAGGCACCTGATAACTTTGTGTGCGGCGCTGGCCTTAATAATAGGTGCTTGCTAACGGCGCGTGCGCTAATTGGTTCTATAATGTAAATGTTAAATACGATCTGTGTGTGTGTAGAGGCGTGGCAGTTGTGCCTAAACCTCACCACCACAACCAAATTAATGACAGCAACAACAATTACTCTTAACTGCGTGACAGGCACCACCACCATCACCACCCACCAGCACAACCACCACAACCACCACAACCACTGTCAACAAAACCCTCGTCATAATCACAAAAATGACAATCAGCACCACCACCACAACAAACACAACCACCACTAACTAACCACACCACAACAGCCATCACCACCATCAGAGCCATCGCCATCACGATGTCATTCATTTTAGGCGGAGTGGAGCTAAGGGAAGCACAGTTGTTTGCTTGTGATGTTATTGGTGATGCTGTTGGGATGATGATATTGGGGATGGTTGTGGTGATGTTTTTAATGATGGTGATGTTAGGGAAGATTGTGGCGTTGATCATTTTGTGAATGATTACGGTGGCAGTGATGATGACATTGGTGGTGCCGTTATTTGTGTTTCTGACGATAACAATGATGAAGTTGGCGATGATGATGAAGATCGTGAATTTGGTGACAATGACTGGTGACATGGCCGAGCAGTGGCACGTTCGCCGAATGTTGTTGCAGAAGCTCACGGTTCGATTCCAGCGGCCGCCCCGGTTAATACTGCAGTTGCATTAACCGTAGTGCTACGCGCCGTCTGCTTCACAGCGGACGTTAAAAACCCCATGACGTCATTCACAAGAGCAGACCACATCGTGACGACGTCATGGTCCGAATTGACGAAATTTTAGATAAACTGTCCGCGAAATCACTCAATTGGAATGGCACATAGAGCGGCTAAAACGTGGCAGGAGCCTCCTGAAAAAAGAGCCATGGGATTCAGTGAGGCTTTCCTGGGTAAACAAGTATGATAATAAACAATGATGCTTATTGCTGATGTTGTTCGTGACTTATGTGACGTATTAGAAAATGACATCTGGAGTGATGCTGGGAGTGCAGATGATGTTGGGGATGACCGTGTTACTACCATGACGGTAGTTATAAGCATGTTGAGGTGACAGTGAAGTTCTACAAGGCCAGGGTTTAAACCCAGGTCAAGCGTGACCGGAGCCCACTGTGACGCACCACACCAGGTACTCGCCGTAGCGCATAAATACTAAGAACCCCCCATATAGCCTTTAAAAGGCTTTTATGGCAAGTGACGTCAGCGAGCACCTATTTGGGTCGGCAGGGCACAGGAGACGGGTGGCCAACACCACACCCAGTCTTGGTCAACCCCAGTGCTGATGTTTGTGAAGTTCACCAGGTACTCGTTTAAGGCTGAGTCGACCAAAGGGAGGCCCTGGACCGTTGCAAATACTCGCCACTGTTATTTGGTCCTGCGCGAGAATCTAATTCGGGTCGCCGGGTTCATAGCGCACTGCGCTATCCACTACTCAACGGCTTCCTTCTCTCGCACAATCACGCGCACGCACACACATGCATACGCACGCACGTATGCACAGAGTTGGGCAGATGGGATCAACCATGTGAGACGTGCCGTGCGTAACGTGTCAGAGGACGTGATTGGGATGGGAGATGGAGAAGCTGCAAGGGGAGTGGGAGATGCGAGCCCGTGTGCTCTCGCACAGGCAGGGCTCGAGGTCATTTCGCAGGTAAATCACCTTAAACTGCAAATACCTGGGTCCGTCTATTGTCTGGAGACCCCTGCAGATATCAGTCCCGTCAGTTTATTGTCTAGACCCTGGACACCCCTTCTGATTGGGTCTGTCAGTGCATTGTCGAAAGATCCCATCAGATGCTAATCTGGCAGTCTATTGTCTAAAAATCCCATCAAAGGCCAATCAGTCAGTCTATTGTCTAAAGATCCCATCAGAGGCTAATCTGTCAGTCTATTGTCTAAAGATCCCATCAAAGGTCAATCTGCCAGTCTATTGTCTAAAGATCCCATCAAAGGTCAATCTGTCAGTCTATTGTCTAAAGATCCCATCAGAGGCCAATCTGGCAGTCTATTGTCTAAAAATCCCATCAAAGGCCAATCAGTCAGTCTATTGTCTAAAGATCCCATCAGAGGCTAATCTGTCAGTCTATTGTCTAAAGATCCCATCAAAGGTCAATCTGCCAGTCTATTGTCTAAAGATCCCATCAAAGGTCAATCTGCCAGTCTATTGTCTAAAGATCCCATCAAAGGTCAATCTGTCAGTCTATTGTCCAAAGACCTCATCAGAGATTGATTTGTCACCACAACCACCACTGGATTGACTGCTGCAGTATATTATATCAGCAAAAGACACCACTTATGCATTTACATACTTACATATTTCTATAGTATAAAACCACTGAGCCCACTCGTGCAAAGGTGGAAGGTTGATTCTTGTCGCATATCGGCTGGTAATTGGGAAAATATTGATACATTTTGCCTTCGTTGAGCCTCATTATAGAGGTGTGACCCATCTCACAGTGGTCATTGGTGTCTGCTTTTGCCCATGGCATTCGCACACACCGTGGCTTCGGCTTCAACCTGTCAAGGCTTTGCGGGTGACAATCATCATCATCACCGCCATCGGCCATGATCCATTTACCGCTGGATCAAGGCCTCTTCAAACCACAGCAACCTCTCTCGCGATCCCGTGATGTGACAATCCACCCGGCACCAGCACGTGAACAGATTTCATCATTCCACGATAGTCGTGATCTCCGACGCGTTCCATTCCTGAGCCCCGTTCCCTTCACGATTCGTGACCTTTCGGCCGGCAAGTCCTTCTAGCCGTGATGTCGGTGCCGTCCACAAGCCCGCTCGCATGTTTTGACAGTTTTAATTATGAAGTTACCCCGCGTATGCTTTTCTAATCCACGTGTTCCTCTCTCTGGTCTCTCAGTCTGAGGACAATCAGTGAAGTTGAAATCACGTTCAGGTTGCCCTGTGCAAATATTACTGGGAAACAGTCACCTGGATAGAGATTGAACAGACGCATTGATTAAAAACTATTTCCTGTGAGTGAACACAATCATCAGATTCTCTTAAGTGTTTTATTCTTTCATTTATCATTAGTATAACTCTCTGAAGCAGAACAAAACAAAAACCCTGGAGCATTATACAGATAGAGACTTTACAATTACATTTCAATTACTCGTATATTTTTTTTCCTGTATTTTAGCATTTCCAACATGAGCAGACGAAACGATAAAAAAAGATTTTTTGTTTAAAATGCCCCTAACAACCACCCTTAATTGATGAGGAAAACGCTGATGAAAGGTGTTTGGACGTCCTTATCACGAGAGACACACAGAAGCATTTTGTCCTCCTATGGACTCATCAGTGAGCCATGCCTAGCTTACAGGCCGCCAAGGAAAAGCCAACAGTGCCAAAGAGGTGAGGTGATGGCAACTAATTTGTCAGGCCCTTAACAGCAACAGTAACGCACGTTTGAAACAAAACAGAAATTAGATTAATACTGACCTGGCCACGTGGGTTCGTTGCTATGATGCTGGACTCTCAACTTGAAAGGTACGAGTTCAAATTCTGACCAGGGGGCCATATGCAGCCCATCATAATTCCGAGGCCGCGTAAAATTAGGATCACTTTGTGGCCATCCTACAGAGAGAGACTGGTCCCCACCATAGGCAATGAGACTTTCCACAACTGGCTGGCACAGGAGTGCCATCTCGTTGCTCGTTTGAGCAAAGGAGACAGATTGACGTCAAATTTGCGCAGCTGGGTATGGCGTGCCGATGAGCCGTAGCGTGACGATGATGGCGACGATGGTGATGACGGAGGCTCAGGTCAACTCTGGTTGTCAAAACAAATCTCTGCCAATTGTGAGCCTTGCAACAAAAAAACCCCATAAAGCATGGCACAATCTTAATAAACAATCAAACAGTGCTCAAAAATATACATTATAAACATCAGTACTATACAGAACCTGAACAGTGTGTCACAATATGTCCAATGAAAGTTGCACAATTAGATATCCCAATAATAATAAAAAAATGTGCCACATTGTATATATCGTGTGCGTTGTTACGTGGGCTACAAAAGGCCCCTTTTCAATACGAAAATAATTAAACCGATTGCGGTAATTTCGAGGACCGATTACTTATCCCTCGCAGCACATACAGGTGCTCACCGCAGGCAGAGCCATGATAAAGGGGCCTTTTGTGTTGGCCATTACAACAAGCCGCTGACCTGCAAAAGGCTCGCTAGTGGAACCTTTTGGGGAAAAAAAAGTATACTTCCTTGTTTTTTGTTGATAATTATATTTTAATTGAATGCAGCAGATGCGTAAGATAACAGACCGCTTCACCCTCTTGAATCGTGACTATCCAAAAAGTGTAAATGTTATACCATTACAAACGTTCCAACGCTCGCGAATTGAGCGGCAGGCCGCTGATACCTGAACCCCCACCTTTCGGAGCATTTATTTTCAAAGCAAACAATTTGCGCCAACGTGGTTTGTCCCAGACTTTGTTATTGTTGGAAAAGCGGTGACTCCTTAGCTTTTAAAACTGGCAGGCGGCAAAGGGTCTTGAACATTGGCAGCGTTCCGCTAAAATCGGCAGGGGGTGGGGGTTGGGGGCGACGGTGCCATCGTCGTTATTCATGCGCGGTGCCGCGGTTAGAACGTCCGACTCGCACGCCGACGGTCGCGAGTTCAAACCCCGGTCATGGGCGGCTACGTACGGCGCGAAAGAAGCTCAACGTACATGCATACGTACAGGCGTGAGTCTATTTGATCAACTGTGGAAAGGCGACAGTGGCCCTATGAAGAGTCCGATCCGCTGCCACCGCTATTGGAACGTGGAATTTCCATCATTGGCTCGGGGCCATCGGTGGAGATGAGCGCCGTCCAAAGCCACATTTGAAGCAGCGGTTGCATTTTTGATTTGAAAGCAACGTTAATTTGTGGAGGAAAGGAAGCAACGAATGCAATCGATATGTTAGATCTGTTGATTGACCTAACACTGAGCAGCAGCAGCAGGGGGTCATTGTTGTAACTTGTAAAGTTTTTGAACGTCATGCATTCTCACACAAACATTTCTACTCCTCTGGGGTCGAAGGGCGACCGTCCGAGGCTTCGACGTGGCGATGATCGTCGCGGTTCACTTCCGTAGGAATAAAAGCTTGCAAACAGACGCACATTTTATGAACGCGTATACAGAATATCATACACAACTTGTGTTTCTGTTTAAAGAAAAAAAGTGTGCGTAACTATATATAATTAAAGTAGTACTCGTGAAGCATATAGTCTGCTTGTTGGCTCTTGCATATCCAAAAGTTAATGCTATTAATAGTGGAGTATTAGCGTATTTATATAATTCGATTTCAGGTCAATTGCACCCATTCACGTCAAATGTACACACTTAATTACCCCCATAATAGTTCAAAACGTTTCTGTAAATGTTATACCAAATAGTTAAACCCTTGAACCAAGAGAGCCTCAAGTGAGTCGAAAGATTCTTTGCTGGGAGGGTCTTGCTTCATGTTCTCTGTGGGGGGGGGGGGGTGCGTAGGAGCCCCAAGTGGCAAGCGAAAACCCACATGCACGAAGGGACAATATGGACAAGCGGCTTGTTCGGTATTGCCTGCGTCTGTCCCGTGACCTTCCATCGGGCGACGTCTCACCTCTCCACCGAGAGTATGCGAGCACCTAGCCTGGTGCAAGGCATCAGGGATGATGTCGCCACCATTTAGTGGTGGAAAGTTTGCTGCACCTCCGATTAGCGCAGTTGGCTATGTATGGCGACAAAGAAATTCACACATACATGCGCTGCAGGTGATGTTGGTGTTTGCTGAAAAGTCATTAATGTCACTTATTTGGGGTCAGTTACCTTAAATATATCTGCAGGAGACAGTTTCTGAATCAAGAGACAATGCCAATTGTACCACCACACCTTGACATCACTTCCTTTCTTCTGCCAAATCCCTCAACTGTTGCACAGTGAACACCCGACCCCAAAAGTTTGTCTTACAGTTTCATCACCACCACCCTCTGACTGGGTGCCACTCTAATGCCCGTCTCGATAACCTGCCCTCCTCTATCCTCCACACACACCCCACGCGTCCTAACTTCCTCTCTGCCTGCATTCTATTCCGAACTCAAAGGATGAGTTGTGCCCAAAACCTGCCATGAAATTCCTAGCGTCTTCTGCATTCACCTATTTCCAAAGGATAAAAGTATCTTGGCCAGTTTCTTGGTTTCTTTAAGTCCAGGAGGGTGGTCAGTGGCATAAAACAATATTTACTTTGCTCCTTTTTATATCGGTGTCCATGACGGGAGATTTTCCCTCGTGTCCCAAGCACCCACCTCTTCACAGCAATGTTTGATAGAGGAGTCAGGGCCACTTAAAATTGAAAACGAGTTGGAATTCTTTTCAAGCGGGTGTTCCTTCCAATGATTTTCTTGTCAGGGATGACAAATTAGAAAAGAAAGAATCCACAATTATTTGTTGTTTAAAGTCAACTCTAACTTCTTACAGGTTCTTAAATAGAACATATTGAAATGACTCACGTTGGCGGGCGGAGAAAATGCATCGTATTTATTTCACTATCAACGCCAAAACGTGTAATGACGACACTTTATTCTTTGTTTGACAGTTCTAAAGCCGCGAGCAGTCACTACGATTTACTCTCCGCGGTATGAAAGGGCGCTAAATTAAAATGTAAATATTGCCTTGCCTTCCACAGATATTATTCCCTTGCGTGCCCACAAACCATGGCCTGAATACAAGGATCAGTTAACAAAATTCCGTCAGTTAACAATGTTAACGATTAAGCCCCTTTTCCACTGGCATATCCGTGCCGAGCCAGGCGGTGAGCTATTGGCCATGCCGAGGAGGAGAACCAAACGCCGTCCCCGCATGACGTCTGGTTCTGGTTCGGGGACCAAGCAGGACTAGGGGCGGGGCAAATGACGCGTTTTTGTTGTGTGTGGCGTCAATCAGTTAACCCTGAGAATGCAGCATCACGCACGCTCGTCACCAACGCGCGAGGACACGCCGTCACCGTGTCATCTACACGCGTAGTTCCGTTCGTTTGTTGCACGCACTGACGCTGAGTGGCACGGCTCAGCTTCTCCAGTGGAAAAAGTAACCTGGCGGCCTCTTGCACTGCACTAGGCCGGCTTGGCATGGCCCCAGTGCGGCTTTGGTTGTGCAGTGGAAAAGAGGTATTAGTCCTTTACTCAGCCAGGAGAGCCTCAAATGACTCCTTGTTACAAGGGCCTTGCCTGGGTTTTTGTGTCCTGGAGACTACTGGAGCCAAGTCTCAAGATACAAAATAACACATCTGGTTTCTTGAAGCCAAGTCTAAAGGAATTGAAACCTGGTCTCCTGAACCCAAGTTTCTAGGCACCAATCTTGATACCTGGTCACCTGCAGCGAGGTAAAAGACTATGGTAATAAAACCCGGTATCTCGGCACTGAATCTCAACAAGACGAGAGATCCTGAAGTCTGATCTCTTGGGAGAGATGTCTCAAGATCCTAAACCTGATCTTCTGCAGCCTTTCCTTAATCAAAATTCTCATCTTGAAGCTTATTTTCCTGGAACCTAGGCCAAATCAGACTAAAACCCAGTCTGAGTCAAGTCTCATTCGAAATGCTGACCCTGACACCCAGTCTGCAGAAGTGCGTATGGTAAGCTTAAAAATAAAGTGGCTGCAAGTTGTATACACACTCCATATAAATGTGTGCGAAAACCAGCACACGTGTCTGTATGTATGCATCAATGTGTGTGCATGTGCGTTGGCGCACGTACGCCAGTACATGTGCACGACTGGCTGCACGATGTAAGAGCGCAAGCAAAAATGTGCGCGCACGTAGCGCACGCGCTGGCGTAAGGTCGCCGACAGGTGTGCCGCAACTGCGGGTGGGCAAAGTTCGTACGGCTAAGCTTGGTGCGAGTGCGAGCAGGCGTGTCTGTGCATAGTCTGTGCATAGGCAGCCGTGGTACATGGATGTGTGCGTGTGTGTACGTGTGTGTGTGTACGTGTGTCTGTACGTGTGTGTTCACAGCCCATTGTAGTGCGGTCCCCAGCGCTTGTTCATGTGGTCGAAGGCGTGCGACACCCACTGGTGCTCCAGCACACGGTACCGCTCGTCGCACAGGAACAGCGGCTTGCCTCGCCTGGACCACAAACACAAAGATCCCCCCCCACCCCCGGTACAGACTTCAACAGAGTGCTAGTGAACTGTTAGCGAGTGCCGATTAACAAAGGTACGGCACACGAGGGGGTGGGTTGGTGGCCAGCACCATGCCCGGCCGCCTTAATCTGCTACCCGGTGTTGCGTTTACGCACCAGGTACTTATTTTAAGGCCGAGTCAACCTAGGCGAGGCCCAGGACCGGTTCAGATAATCGCCACTGATGGTGGCCGATGTGCAGAATCTCTTAGCTTTATCCAGTCCCGGCAGCTCAAAGAGGAGCTGAGAACACCATGCAACTCAATTTGAATCAGAATTAGAATATGTATTTATACTGGAGGAATTCGATGAGCTATGCAGCTCTTTTTCAGATATGTACAGTCGTTTAACGGATGTCCAATTAGACATTGGCCAAATCCCAAACAGGGCAGCAGCGAAACACAAACAGTATGTGGGTTTCGTCCTCCTTAGGAGTCGTCGGGTGGGAGGCAGGGGGAGGGGGGTGGTGGGGGGATGGGTGGGGGGAGCAGGGGGAGCGGGGGCAGGGTGGGGCAGGGGGGGGCAGGGGATCTCACCGCAGGTCTCGGTCCTCCTCGCCGTGCGCGTCCAGGTAGACGGAGCCCCAGAGGCAGAACTGCGGCCCCCGCACGACGATCACGACGGAGGCGTGCACCAGCAGGAACACGGCCGTGCCGGCCCCGCATACCTGCGAGTGCTGCGCCCACAGAGACAACGATCCCCCACCCACCACCCCCCAAGGTAGACTTTAACAGACTTCTGAGGCAAGTGCTGTTGAAGCACCCGTAGAGGCCCGGCCACGGCACGGCACGCGAGCGGGATGGGTGGTGAACACCGCGACCGGCCGATCGTTTACACGGGCAGCTACTCATTTACGGCTGAGTGGACTCATGGGAGGGTGCAGGACGGTTTCAAATATTCTTGGGCTCGGGTCACCGGGTTCGTAATGTAGTGTTGCGCGTAGTCACTTGAAGATGTTTCTTGTTCATGTTTTTTGTTTGTTGCGGTTGCACCCGATTCAAGAGCCGAATGACTCACGGGGCTATACCTAATAGATGAAATTGAACCGAGTGTAGTGACCACTTTACTGCTCTCCACATGTACACACAGGGGAAGCACTTTGGTTTATTATTATTGTTGATTTACCCACAACAGCCTCCTTGGGTCTCATAACACTATTTTTTAGGAGGGTCCTGCCAAGCTGGGAGCGTTGAATGCAAATTATAATCCAATTGAGTTATTGTGGGTAATTAAAAACGTCGGCACATGTATACCACGACGCCGGCACACTACGGTCCACTCTTTGAAACGATGTAACGTGATTTTTAACATCAACTGTGAAGCAGTATTAATCAGGGCGGCCGATGATTCGAACTGTGAACCTCTACAACAAGCGCTGAAGGCACTGCTGCTGGGACATTTTCACCGTGTAAAGACAAAAGTTTCCTGTTCGGCATTGCAGACTCTGTTGCGTGGCACAGTGGTCTCTGAACGAGAACCGGACCTCTCCAAAGACAGATCTCACTCAGCTAAGCATGTTGAACCTGGACAATGCTTGGATGAGCAACCACCATGCATGACAGGTGTTATAGGCTCTATGGTCCAGAGCTGCTTGGCGGGTGGGAGAGAGTAATACGAATATCCCGTATAGTGTCGTACATCTATCTATGCTCCCATGTTTACGCACCACGCCTCAACCAACTCTCATCACTGTCCAGGATGGTGAAGTACGGTCAAATAACAACCCACAACCCGCACAGCGTGGGGAGGGCTTACATCCAACAGTGGATTGAGAAGTGACGTGCACATGCACAAGTACATCTATACAAATAGACTCCGCGGGCATTAATAGCGGATTACTAATGGGGAGAAAACAACAGCAGCCGTTCTCAGCGCCGAGGTAATTAAGCACGCAGCATGCTGCAATTAATTAGCAGTTTCGAAATAACGCGGCTCGCCAATCCTGAAAGGACACGGCGACAGCGTCAAACGGAAACTCGAACGACGGCCGTTTATTAGCTGCGTCATTGCCGTTATCGCCGAGCGTATCCGGGAGAAGGGGGGGGGCGGCGGCTTGCGTGCGAATCGCAGCACCGGGCCAGTGGCTCCGCAGCACGAGCGAGTGTGTGTGTGTGTGGGTGGACCGCCTCCAACACTGGGACCCCTCCGGTGAGCGACCGTGTCCAGCCCGCTATCGCTCACACCCCGGGAAAATTTCACATCGCCCGGAGCTCCTCGGGTGGATAATCAAAACGTGACGTCTTACGCTTGAATGTCGCTGCTCCTCCAAACGACACTGCCACCGTGCCCGGAGTTGGACATCTGGTGCATTATGAGCAGAGCTGGCCAATTCGACAAACAACCTGGGTTCAAGCCCTGGGTTTAAACCCAGGTTGTAGGTATAACGCAGGCCCATGTCAGAAAGGGGGGGGGGGGGGAAGCGCCCCCTCCCGAAACAGATTCTTAGGGTGGCCCAAGGGCTGGCACCACCACATTGGTTCTGCACACACTTGCAACAGTTCTGCACACAACTTGCAGCAGTTCTGCACGCACCTGCACACACTCGTAGCAGTTTTGCTGCTTGCAGCAGATGCCCTTGAGGCAGAGGAAGGCGCCACACACAAGGCAGAGTGCGGGGTCCTTTGGCGGCTTTCCGCAGGTGGTGCACGCGCGGCCGTGGTAGTGCTGGAAGAGGCAGCTGTAGCCACGGGGCAGCTGCAGCAACCGCGGCTGGGCCCAGGCGTCGACGCGACGCAGCAGGGCCTGGGGGTCGGGGGAGGATGGACATGGGGGGTGGGAAGGGGTGGCAACGAGTAATATTCACCGTCGTTGTTGTTATCGTCAATATCGCGATCATCGTCGTCATCGTCATCATCGTTATCATTAACCCTGGAGAGATGATTAGTCCAATCCTGGTTTCGCAGGAGAGTATAATCCCAATCGAGTACACTGCAGGGTAAAGTTTTTCAAATTTGGCAGGTTTCGACCATGACGTCTGTTCTTGCGAACGACGTCACGGGATCTATCACATCCGATGTGAAGCAGACGTCGCATACACCCGCGGTGCCAACCAGGGCGCCGCTGGATTCGAAACCGCGAACCTCTGCAACAAGCGGCGAACGCGCCACCGCTGAGCCACATCACCACGAATCTACGCAGGGGCGTCCAAATGTGAGTGACCTTGTCTCACGATGACAAGATGCCAAAACAGCACAATATGCAATAATGTCGTGTCTGTCACCATGACGGCAAAGGCATGTGACATTACATCGTGACATTGCAAGAAACGGGGTCAAATTATTGTTGTTACATTGAAATGTTTATTTTGTTTTCATATCGAAATATATACACAGCCCGTCTTGAGTGACAGAGTGATTGATGTAAATTCTAATGGTGTTCCAGAAGCTTTATGAAACTGAAGATTACAAATGTAGTCACGCCAATGCTTATGATGCCAGTCGGTACGCGGCGAGGACACGGCGTCACGACCGCGTCGCCTACGCGTGCGTCTCTGCAACGTAAGCAAGGCGGCTCAGGGTTCCGCAGTAGAAAAAAGATCATGGCGCCTCCCGTGCCACGCCATGCCGACCTCGACAACGGGCCCGGTCCGGCACGGCTTGACCGTGCGGTGGAAAAAGAGTGATGTGCGCGCGCGCGCCCACACGTACCAGGCCGTCCGCGGGGCTGCGGCAGGTGATGCCGCTCAGCTCCGAGCACCACCGCTGAACGAGGAGGCGCGGCGACGTGGACCAGCGCAGGCAGCGAGCGCTGGCGGGGGCGGCGACGTCCGTGCCGAGGTTGGCGGCCGCGCCGGCGGAACTGGAGGGGACTCCGATCGCGGAGGCGGGGGCCTCCAGGAGGGACAGGAACTCGGCGAGCGCGGAGAACTCCTCCTCTGGGTTCTGAGAGCGGAGGGCAAATATGCAGCGACGCTTGTCACACGGTGATCAGCTGATGCCACGCTACTAAAACTATTCTAACTACTATTTTGATTTTACCAGGTAAGGGCCCACTGAGCTATATAGCTCTTTTTCAGAAGCGAGCTGGCCACAAATCATAGCTCAAGGAAGTGGCTTATCATGTGGAAATTTATAGCAGCCAAATACGTACATGTAGACAGGTAACCATCAGGGGGACTACGGTGAGATGAGAGGGGACAGGTGGGAGAGTGCAGTGAGGGGAGTGGAGTGAGATGAGAGGGGACAGGTGGGAGAGTGCATGGTGGGGAGAGGAATGAGATGAGAGGGGAACGATAGAATTCGTGGAGAAGAGCAGAGTGAGATAAGAGGGGAGTCCGTGGCGGGGGGGTGGGGGGTGGGGGGGGTAGTACACCGCGATGAGAGTTGAGAAGTAGGCAGGATCCTGAAGACGGTGGGACGCGATCTCGAAATCGATCCGGGTTTTGATTGTAAGGCAGTGGAGGGGCTGGAGCATTGGGGCGACGTGGTCTCGGCCATGGTTGCAGGTTGATGAGTCTGGCAGCGGGAGGGCCACGTTGAGTACGGGGGGGGGGGGCATACTGGCGTCAGGGGGGCTTGTGTGACCCTCACCTGGCAGGTGGGCAGCTCGTCGCGGTACAGGTGGTGCTGCAGCAGGGCCGCCACGCGCAGGAAGGGCAGCACGCCCTGCTGCACCGAAAACTCCACCGAGTGCGGCGACCACACGCAGCCGCTCAGCTGCAACGGGCAACAGACGCTCCACGAGTGAGTGAATGAGCGAGCGAGCGAGCGACTGGGTTGGTGGGTATGTTAGCGAGTATGTAAATTAGTGATTGGATTCGAGAGTGAGTGAGTAAATGGGTGGGTGTGAGCGGCGGGCTGATGCCCTAACTGTTGAGGAAGCGTGAAGAACAATCTAGAGCCTGAGACCAGGTAAAGCGGCGGGCAGAGAAGACCTCTCAAGCGAACTCTAGAGGAATGATGGCAATTGTGTGCAGGCTGCCCTATATTAAAACTGTCTGGTCTACAGGACATGTTCCGCAGGATTGGAACGATGCCTTGGTGGTCCCCATTTTTAAGAAAGGGGATCGCACCGATGGCAGTTATGCCCTCCCTCCTGGGTTAACCAGTTGGCTGGGTCACGTAGCTCACATGCACAGCCACTGCATACCCATGCAGCTTGTTTTGATGGATAAAGGGGGCTAAATAGCCAAGGCATGGGCTGGAGAAGAGATGGGCTGATGCTTTACAGAAGCATGCGGAGCTGAGTGGACTAGCTGATGACTGGTATCAGCAGTGTCAAGTTCGGCTCTATGGCTTGTGAAGGATGCTACAGGGCAGTTCGGGGCAACAACAAATTTGGAGAAACACTCACTCACAACAATGAGCGGAGCACCCGGTGGCTAAAATACAGAAAGTTAGCAGAGTAAGAAGTACAGAGGGTGCATCTGCCAGTCATCTCGGCAAGTCAAACCATAACACCTGGGTCTTTCCTGTGACCTTATGTCTTGAGGCCACTACACGTGACCTCAAGGTTCACCAAGCCTGGCACCGTGGTGATGTCACCGCCATTTAGTGATGAATGCCAGTTGTTGAGTGTGTTGCAAGCGAGTGAGCACGTGAGCAGACAGGCAAGCGAGTGAGTGGATGATCAGGTGAGTGGGCAGGTAAGTGAGTGAGCAGGTGAGTAGGCAGGCAAGTGAGTGCGTAAGCGAGTGAGCAAGTGAGCAGTGTATCCGAATGTGGGCCTCACGGCTGCGGTGTCTGCTCCCGGCTGCTCCTTCTCATAGAGCTGTGTCAGCCCAGCTGTGACGATCGCCAGGATCTCCCTCCACGAGCACTCGCCATCCTCACCGTCCGTTCCCTGCGACACCTGCACCTGGGGAACATGTCGGTGTCACGAGTTAACACAAAGACAAATATCCCCTGCATATAACCTCGACAGACTGTTGGGGCAAGTGTTGTTAGCGAGCACCTATGAAGGCCTTCACGGCACACAAGGGGGTGGGTGGCTAGCACTACGCCTGGCCACCTTTGTCTCACTAGTAGTGATGTTTACACACTGCACCAGGTACTCGCTTGAGGCCGAGTCGACCTAGAGGAGGCCCAGGACCAATTAAAATATTCGTCAGTGGGTGGGATTCAAACTGGGGTCGCCGGGTTCGTAGCGCAGCACGCTAA
Organism: Lampetra fluviatilis; assembly: GCF_964198595.1. NCBI lineage: Eukaryota > Metazoa > Chordata > Hyperoartia > Petromyzontiformes > Petromyzontidae > Lampetra > Lampetra fluviatilis. The sequence goes on along the minus strand of NC_136305.1, from coordinate 6,952,655 downwards.
CCGCAAACACTACCACTCCCCACACATGTTAACACACCCACGCGCGCGGACAGAAATCCCCCCTGTAGCCTTATAGATTGTTGGGGGTGACGATGGATGGGTTAAAGGTAGCGGAAGTTCGACTCAGCCTCAAATGAGTACCTGGTGCGATGTGTAAACATGGCCACTGGGGATACAAAGGTGGCCGGGCGTGGTGCTAGCCACACACCCCCTCGTGTGCTGTGCCAGCCTTCGTAGGTGCTCACTAATAGCACTTGGTGCAACAGTCTGCTTTAAGGCTATTTGGGGGATCTTTGTCTTTGGTGGTGATGGTGGTGGTGGTGGCGCTGGCTGTGCCGCCAGTAGTGGCACAGGCGGATGGGAGACTCCGGATACCTGCGGTCGGCTCTCCCCCTGCATCCACGCGGCTCTCTCGTCGACTCCCAGGCGGAGAGACAGGGCGGCCAGGGTCTGCACGTACGCAAGTGTGTACAGGACCCGCACCACGCACGTCACGTGCTCTGAGGAGGCAAACGAGGAGGAGGAGGCGGTGGAGCGTAGAGAGAGAGAGTGGGGAAACGAGGTGGGGAGGAGGTGAAGGGTTAGATAGTCAATAAAACACTCTCAAGTTCATTTTCTGCTGGCACAACTTATCCAAGCCAGCACATAGCTCTCATGGTATTGGGCGTTTTGCCGCTGGCTATTTACCGAGCAAGAAGCAAACCAAACATCTGAATCTGGCTCAGGGCCGAGCAGGGCGAGGGGTGTGGTTCTTCGTTATCGTCACATGTTTCGTCACTCGGTGCACTGACCCACGCAAAGTACGGTCGTTGCATGCGATGTCAGCGACACGGCTCGGGTTTGGAGGTGTCAACTGTGCCGGGCTGACTCGGCACACATCACACGCACCTTACGCAGTCTCATCTGGTCACGGCAAAATGCCTGACCGGTGCCAGGTAAAAAGTAACCCCGACTAGTGGAGGTAATACGCTCATGGCAACAGCTGAAAATCGTTTGAGGCCGATTCCAAGCGGAAGGCCACACGTGGCCACGAGTCGTGTGAAATGAAGCCGTGGGCCATGTCCGGCCCCGTTGGGCCGTACGCTCTCCACTGCGACTCTTAGGTCAGGTGGCATCTGGGTTAAAGGTCGTGACTCATAGTTAGGAGTCGGCTCAGTTGATCATTCCCTCTGGGGTTGATAAAACGGAGGACCGCTTTGCGCGACACGGCCAGGCTCTCCACCACTGGCTCGTGGCTGCCGATAGCGTGCCACCCCATGCTCAGGTGAGGAGGAGGAGACTTTCATGTTGACTTTTGAGGGTCACACAGCAGGAATGGAAGGGAAACAATAAAATAATAAAAATATAAAACGACAGCTTTTGTTGTTTAATATATTTTAATTATTTTATTGTTTCCCTTCTACGTGACTTTCCCGAAAAAAAACAAGAATATGAATCTCTGCAGTCACGAAAGCTTGAAATCAAAATTCATCAGTGACTTGTGAAATCTGAACTGAGACGGCATATTTTCCAGCCACACCACCCTCCACATGTTCCTGCGCTTGCCTTAATAGGTGCTCTCTAACTTCACTTGCACCGAGAGTCCGTGAGGCTAAATGGAGTATGTCTTTGGTCTGCGTCTGAACTTCTTCTCACAGAGGAATGACACATTTCTCTTCGATTAATTTTTGTGATGCTGCATCGGAAGTGGTGCACAAGCACAACGAACAAAATTACCCAACACGCTCATCAATAACACTGGCCTCAAGAAGAAGACTAATATATTACCGTATTCTTCGGATTATAAGATACCCTAGAAAGTAAGATGCAGCAAAAAACTTGTGTCCGGTGTCAATAAAGTTGTACAAATCTGATCGCACTTACGCGCACACACTCGCCTACCGGATTACAAGATGCACCCCCAGCTTTTAATTTCAAATTCGGTGGGAGGGCGCGGGGAGAGAGCATCTTTATCATATGGAGAATACTTGAGTAGGAAGAGAGATGAATACTCTACCATGAGGGGCCATTGCCTAAAACGTCACCTACTACATAATTCTAGATTTCAAGCTTTCGTGACTGCAAGGATTCATATTCCTAGGTTTTTTCGGTAAAGTCATGTAGGTAAAAAAATTTAATTAATAAAAGTAAAATAAAAATAAAATTAAAATCACGACGTTTCGGAGGCAACACAAGCTTCCGTCTTCAGGTGGAACCGGTTCACAACACAAGCTTCCGTCTTCAGGTCGAACCGGTTCCACCTGAAGACGGAAGCTTGTGTTGCCTCCGAAACGTCGTGATTTTTATTTTATTTTACTTTTATTAATTTGAATTTAAATTTTTTACCTAGGTGACTTTACCGAAAAAACCTAGGAATATAAACCTACTACATACTTTTCCTCGTTTGGGGAAGTGTTATTGACGAAGGTATGTATTGCGTTTCCCTATGGCGAGGAGGCAGAAACAGGGGTGGTTTCTCAGCACATGGCAAATTGTGTTCGATCCACCAACCCTGCCTCCAGAGCGCTGCATTGCGGACAGAGTGCCCGGCAGATATGAACGTCAGGCCGGAAACACCGTTCCCCTCTGCACAAAAAAGCCGGTGCGGCCACCGTAAGAGGATCAAAGCAAACCAACCATTGAAAAATAAAATAGCGCACCATGTAAAGAAGCGCGTTACATGCACCACTCGGCCGTCAGTGTCCCCCGGCTGGGGATGGAGGATTCGTGGGGGTTCAATGGCGGTGTTCCTATGGGGGCCGAGAGAACTGCCCCGCTGTTAAAGAGATGCGAGGGCCATTACGGCGTCCCTGTTGAGGAGGCGGAACCTCCTACCGGCTCCGCAGGGGCCCAGCGGCCAGGGATTTTCTCCGGACGCCAACTCACAAAGACAACAAAGATCCCCCGCATAGCCTAAACAGACCACTGGGGCAAGTGACGTGAGCGAGCAACCTATGAAGGCCGGCACGGCACACGAAGGGGTGGATGGCCAGCACCACGTCCGACAGCTTCTGCTTTCTCCCCAGTGGCGATGTTTACACACCGTACAAGGTTATCATTTGAGGTGGAGTCGACCTTGAGGAGGGCCAGGGACCAGTTTGAGATATTCCTCACTGGTGTTGGCCGTGAGTGGGGATCGAACTCGGGTCGCCGAGATCGTAGCGGAGCGCCCGAACCGCTACGGTCACACACCGAGCCCAAACGCTCACCTAACCTAGTTCTTTGCTGTGTGTTTTCAGATCTGAAACGAGGAGACTTCAGGAAGGCAGTGCACGTCAGCCACGTCGTGTTCGATCAACATGCAGCACAACACACAACATTATCGGAGAGCTACAATCACTCAAAAGTGCTCGCTGCACCACCACCACCACCACCGCCGCCGCCCCCCCCCCACCACCACCAACGGTAACAATAATCTTCAACAATTTCACGTTTTGTTTCTGAGCCAAGGTCGGACACGACCTGGGGGCTGGACTCATCCAGAATTCCACTTTCCCTGTTTCCCCAAAGGGTCCCCAATCGTAACCCCCAAACCCCCGCCCACCCGACCCCCCCACCCGACCCCCCGCCCACCCACCCGCCCCCGCACTCCGCCCCCCACCGCTGGCCGACCTCGCCCACCATTGTTGCCGCCTTCCAAAGCAATTAAAATCCGTCGCGCAAATCGTTAGTGTGCCTCAATGTGTCATGTCACGGCGGCCCGGGGCAAAGAAAAATTCTAACTCACTCCCTTGCACGTGCACGCACATAGACAAAGATTCCCGTATAGCCTGAACACACTTTTGGGGGAAGTGCTGTTCGCGAGCAGTTATGAAGGCCGGAAACAGCCCACGATGGGGGTGCCGTTGTCTCCCCAGAGTCCATGTTTACACATCGCACCAGGCACTCATTGGAGGCCGAGTTGACCTAGGGGAGGCCGTGATCGGGAATCGAACTCGGGTCGCTGGGTTCATAGCACAGCGTGATAACCACTGTGTCACAGCTCCCTATAAACAAGTTATTTTTTTTTAATGAGCAAAATCGGTCATTGGGCGATGGTGTCGCCCTCATGTTACTAGATTATTGGCCGTGCGGACTGTGGATAGAAACGCCCCACTCACAGTGGGAAGATCGTGAGTTGAAATCCTGGTTGGGATTTGAAGGCTTGTCATCCATTCGAGGGGTTGGTAAAACAAAGTGCCCATGTTGAATGGGTAGAGAGAGAGGCTCAAGGAGGATATGGTGAGCGTTGGTGTAAGGCAGGGGGATGCCACAAACAGGGCAGAGTGAAGCAGGGGGGGGGGGGATCTGTGAAAAAAAGCTTCATAGCTCATCAGATTCCTCCAGTCTAAATAAAGATTTTGACAAGATGAAGAGAAGGCTATGTAAGGGGAGTCATGAGTGCTTTCCTCTGCAAAGACTGTGGTCCTTGCCATAGAAATGTAGAGTTTGTTTTGTAGTTGTGAACGGAGAATGAGTGCCACTCCAATGTTCATTTAATCCAGAGTACAATGTTCGTGTGATTACTTCTATGTTTCATCATCATCACCATCAAAGCAGTGTGCATGTGTATTTGCACTGTGCTGTATATAACCCTGGTTACATGAGTTCAATACCAGCCAAATAGATAACTGGCAAGCGGTCATTGGCAAGTGCTATCTGAACCTGCCATGGGACTCCCCCCCTAGGTTTACTCAGCCTTAAATGGGTATGTGGAATGATGTATAAACATCAGCACTGGGGCAGATGAAGGTGGCAGGATGTGGCGCTGGCCACATCATCCCCTTGTGTGCCACCCTGCCTGCGGTGAGTATGCGCTCACTAAAAACAGTTGCCGCCAACAGTCTGCAAGGCTAAAAAGGAGTCTGTCGTGTGTGTGTGTGCACGTTTCAACGTATGTGTCTGTTTAATTTTTTTGTTCTGAGCAGTGGTGTGCTGGCTGAAGATAAGCAGCCTGACTCGCAGCTGATAACAGGGACTCCCTCTCATCCCCTACGGGAAGGAGAGACCCCGAATGAATGTCAGTACAAGTTAGATTATGGTCAAAATGCAGACAACAAACACAGCAACCCCCATAGTTGCTCTGCCGTTCATGACATTAACCTAATGCATGCACGCCGATCACAAGCATTACATCCATTGTGACTCATAGCTTGCATACTAATAGCTGCTTACAACTCCACAGTGTCAACACACAGCTGCAGACAGCTCGTAGCCACTGCATGGAATTAAGAAAGCGAGGGTGAGTGAGCGAATAAGTGAGAAGGATGTTGACCGAAAGCGTGTGACAATGATATTGAAGGTTTGGAGAGTAGGCGAGTGAGTCAGTGAGTAAGTATATTGGTGAGTGAGTGTGGCAGTGGGTAAATGAAGTTATTTAGTGAGTGAGAAGGTTGGCGGGTGATTCGGTGATTGAGTATAATGAACGCGAACGTTGATTTTAATCGTGGCATTGAAGCATCGCTACGTGCACATTTGCGTGTCTGGTGGGCTTGATGCCGGCAGTGGTGCCGACGGTGATGGTGCCCAAGGCTGTTGACGTTGTTAGGGATGCTCACATGGATGGTGGCCACGATGTTGCAAGTGAACGCCGATGGCGGTCACTCGGATACCGACAACAATATCTTTGACGTTGACAATGCTAGTGACGGTGGTCACTTGGATGCATTGATGTCGATGGTGATCGCGGTGATGTCGCCAGCGATGTCGATGGTGATGCCGGCTATGGCACCGTAGACATTGCTCGCAACATCGACGATGTTGGTGGTGATTACACTCAAAGTGACCGTGTGCGCGATGACGGTGACTACAGTGGTGGTGGTGGTGGTGCCGGCCGGTGCCGACAACGGCCGTGGTGGTGCAGGTCGTGGCCCGGCCGGTGCTGCACGCGGCACCTTTGTGGAGCGGCTGCGGCATGCTGAGGAGGAGGAAGAGCAGCAGCGAGCTGACGTCGCTGTAGAGCACAGGCACCGCGCTCTGATCCTCGCGCTCCGACTCCGCCCTGCGCTCGCACAGACGGCAACAAACAGCGCAAGCGAACGCGCCATGTTAGCGAGCGCCTATTAACGAGGCCCGGGCACCGCGCGCATTGCTCGTGCTCGGCCACCTTTGTCTCCTCGTTATCGACATTCCGGAGCACGTCACCGTACCGGCTACTCATTGTAGGCGACGCTAACCTTGGGGTGGCCCAGGTAGATCCGGATAAAAATTGGCTCCGTGGTAACGATGGAGTTTAGTAGCCAGAAATCAAACTCAGGTGGCTGAGATTGAAGTGCAGGGTGAACTGCTACAACGTGAATGCAACCACTACAACATGAGTACAACCGTGACAACATAAATGCAACAGACACACATGATGATCACCCTCATAGTCTTATTAAGACCAGCGCAGCACACGAGGGGGTGATGTGGCCAGCAAACACCCAGGGCTGTCTTTGTATCCCCAGTTCTGATACACACCTCACCAGGTACTCATTTAAGGCTTAGTTTATAGAGGCGAAGCCCAGGGCTGCTTTAGATATTCGCCACCGATGTTGGCTATGAGCGGGAATAGAACTACACGACTGTTCCCCACAACCACACACAAAGACGCCCCGTAAAATCGTTAACAGATGTATTGGGTTTGTGCTGTTAGTGAGCACCTATGCAGGCCAGAGCGGCACACGAGGGGGTGGGTGGCCATCTCCATGCCCGGCCGCCTTTGTCTCCCCAGTGGCGATGTTTAACACATTGAATCAGGTCATCATTTGAGACTGAGTCGACCTTGTGGAGGCCCAGGACCCGTTCAGATAATCGCCAGTGGTGTTGGCCGTGAGCGGGAATTGAATCCGGGTCGCCGGGTTCGTAAGCGCGGCGCGCTAATCGCTCCCCACACACGCACGTACGCACACGTGTACACACGCACACTGCAAGACACGAACAACACAGCCGCGGCAATAATGACGACACCCGGGTTTTACGGAGTCAAAACCCTCTGAGTATGAGAAATGACGAAGAAGAGAGCGGGGGCAGCTAGGAGGAGGTGCAATCACACAATCACACACTCTCAAACCCTGCCGCGGATACGGGGCACCTGGCACTTGATGGACCCGGAGCTAATGTGGCTCTCTTCGCTCTTCTCTTTCTCCGTCTCTCTCTCTCTTCCCATCTTGTCCACAATTCACAGCATGTGTGCGGCTTCAAAGGAGGACTCCCCAGCACGCGCAGGTGTTGCCATTAACCGCCCCCCGGAAAATATCGAGCGTGCGGTTTTGTACGGACAACGGGCTTTGGCGACGATTTCGTTTTGCAAGCGGCTGAGCGGTTCGAGGGGGAGGGGGGGGGAGAGAGGTGGCTGGTGCCGGGGAGCGAGTGGTGGTGCTTGTAAACGAACATAATGCATCCACGTAATTAAATACATTCTTCGGTGATGCTGCTGCTGCTTTGCGAGTGGCGCAAATAACAAAAAAAACACTCAACACATCCGTCAACAACGTTATCTTAAAAATATATATAAAACAGGCGACGTTTCGGGTGAGGCCAGAGAGACGAGAGTGACTCTACCTCTATGGCCTCTCTATGTCCTCTGAAGAAGGGCCATTGCCTGAAACGTCACCTATTATATTTCATTGCTTGTTAAGGCCACACAGTGCTATTGACGAATGTGTGCATCTAAACATGCCCTCTGAAAAAGACAAAGGTCCCCCAAATAGGCTTTAGCAGACTGTTGGGGGAAAGTGTTGTCAGCAAGAATCTCATTAAGGCCGGCACGGTACATGAGGGGGGTAAGGTGGCCAACACCATGCCTAGCCGCCTTTGTCTCCCCAGTCATGCTGTTTACAAAGCACATCAGGTTCTTATCTAAGGGCGAGCCAACCTCGGGAAGGCTGAAGGCTCGTTAATTAATTCGCCACTGCTATTGGCCATGAGAGGGAATCCAACTCAGGTGGCCGGGCTCAGCGCGCAGTGCATTAACCGCTGCGCCACCGCTCCCGACTACGCTCGCACATGCTCTGCTCGCGCGTGTGAATACGCACGTTCACACGCGTCCACACGTGCCCGTGTACACACACGCGGACAGACATCCGCACGCTTTGCTCACCGGTGGTCAGGTCCCACCATGTGAGTAAGGCGACTCCAGGGGTTGAAGGCGGCGTCGATGCGATAGCAGTGAATGCCCAGAGCCAACACGTTGAACAGCTGACCTGTAGAGACAAAGACAAAGATCCCCCGTATAGCCTTAACAGACTGTTAGGGAAAGTGGTGTTAGCGAGCACCTATTAAGGCCGGCACGGCGCACGAGGGGGGTAGGATGGCCAGCAGCACCCACGGCTGCCTTTCTGGCCACAGTATCGATGTTCACGCACCGCACCAGGTACTCATTTAGGGCTGAGTCGACCTAGAGGAGGCCCATAACCGGCTCATATATTCGCCACTTATCTTGGCCGTGAGCAGGACTCAAACTCCTTTCGCCGAGTTCGTAGCGCAGCGTGCTAACCACTGCACTGCCGTTCACCACATATCGACACGCGCAATCACACAAGATCAAGGTTGGGTAGGACACCGTGACCGATGCAGTTTGTGCCTCCACACCTCCCCTCCTTCCAGAGCCCATCACCATTGGGATGAATGCACTCAGCGCGCTCCCACATGCACTCACTTATAAATTCATCTCATGTCTATGCAGGCAATCACGACTTGTTTCCTGCGTTATTTGAAACTGTAATTTTTTTTTTTTACCCCTATAAGCACAAAGATATAATTCCTCCTATCAGTTGTTACGAGCATCTCTGTCATGCACTATGCTTTCATTTCGCTCCCATTTGCAACTGAGCAGAACGCTCAACGCATTCATCAATAATGCCGTGTGGCTTTAAATGGGAAAAATGTACAATGGGCGACGTTTCAGGCAATGACCCTTCTTCACAGCACATACATAGAACGCACATACATGGAGCGGCCTCTCTAAGTATGTATGTAACGAAGGGCCGTTGACTGCCTAGTATATTTCCTATTAAGGCAGTGTTATTGGCACATTTGTTGAGTTGTTCTGTTATTTGTGCTTGTGCGCCCGCAGTCAACACGGCTCCACGAAATTATTTGCTCGCAATTCAGCAATCAACTTCCTATTTTGGCGCTTTCATGCTCCCATTTACCGGTCATTACATCTTCAATCGCAGTGTGCAGACTTATCTGATATCATTCGTTGTATTACGAATGCTGCATCTTACATCTTTTTGATTAGCATTTTCCTAGGACGTGCTTGCTGTGCGCTTTCGGGTATCGCGTCATCCGTTTTGTGGGATGAAAAATAGGCGGAGAATCGAATCATGGGCCAGGTTTGAGACCGACCAAGCAGGAGAGGCAAGCCGGTTTTTGAATAAGATTTTCATACCATTTGACCACGTATTTATATTACCGAAACACCCAAGCCTTAGAGAGCAAAATTAATGAACGATGAAAATGTTAAATAACGGTGTAGCAGCCAAGGAATTGAAAGACCGAGAGGACGTCCATGGAGGAGATGAAACGACAATATCAGTTTGTGTGCAGGTGCTGACTGGAATGTTCTATCTTAGGATCATAAGGGTTGGTCGTGGCTTGGGGAGGCTTTCATCCAATAGTGGATTGATCACGGCTGCAGCTGCTGATGACAATGAAAATGTACAATTTTTCTCGACACGTTATTTTTTACTTCTGAAACTTAATTAAAAGCATGTCACGAGAGCCGGTCACTGTCGCGTGTGATGCAGTCGCTGACGGTTTGTGATGCGGGCATGCTTATCGGACAGACCCGGCAAAGGCTCCGCATTACTCCCTTGGTCTATTTCGTCGAAATGACTTCTTTTGTTTCTCGTTTAGAGATAATCAAATGCAGCCATCCACTCCCGACGGAAATTTCCATACAAATGACGGCGTCACCGCCCTCCGAAACACCCGGCCTCTTCAAATATCACAACCGCAAAAAAAAAGGTAACAAACCGGGAAGGGAATAGGAATTGGGGTGGTGAGGGGGGTTCGGCGAAATAAAAATTAATGCGCGTTCTCAGCACGATGGGCCGATTGTTTTGAAATGGAAGGGCTGACGGTGGACGGTAGGGGAACGGGCGAGCGAGGGTGCGCGGACGCGGGCAATTTTGTCTGTGCTTTATTTGGCGGCGGTAATTGCCAGCAGCGATGTTGCTGATGGTAATCGCGGCACAAGGGAGGGCGAGTGGGAGGGTGGGCGGGCGGGCGGGCGAGGAGCGCCAAGAGAGAAGAGCGCAAGCGTCGCCTGAACTCTCCTCTTGTCCCGCATTCGTTGCCGCCCGTGAAATTTCACCGTTCTGAACCTTGTCCTCAAAGATAATGGCGAGATGTTAACTACGTCGCCTAGCATGCAGGAGTTTGTGGGTTCGATCGCAACCCGAACACCTGTATATTTGGAGTTTGCATATCTCCGTCTCCGTGGCCGTGTGGATTTTTCTTCGGGTCCCCCGGTTTTTCCATCCGCATTTAGAAACATGCGTTGAGAGTATTTGGCTGCTATAAACTTACACGTGACAAATCACTTAGTTGAGCAATCATTTGTGGCCAGGTCGCTTCTGAAAAAGAGCTAGATAGCTCAGTGGGCCTTATCTGGTAAAATAAAAATTGTAGTTAAAATCAGCTGATCATCGTGGGACAAGTGTTGCTGCGTATTTACCCTCCGGTCTCATAACCCGGAGGAGGAATTCTCCGCGCTTGCAGAGAGAAAACTCGACTATAGTTTAGAGTTTAGCTTTCATCCAGCGGCGGATCGACAAAGAGCAGCGCATCTACACGTACAAATGGAAATGACTTCGCGTAGGTAGGCGAGTGGGCGGGTGCGAGCATCGGGATTTGGACTGAGCTCTGATGACTTGGTGGCTTTGACACAGCCATTACAAGTAAGCCTCCTTGATCCACCCGGCCACCTCCTGGCTCACAAACGCAAAAACACCGCCCATAACGATTTTCACGCGCGCCGAATTCTCCGCCCAGGAAAAAAATAAAATCTTCTGACGGCGGAGGAAAAGTGTGGCGGGAACAAGTGGGGGGAGGGGGGGGACGGACATAAAAGGGATTGACGCTTAATCTGACGAGCGATTTCCTCTCAAAATAGCAGCCTGTCAGCTTTAAGAGTTGCCCTCCCGCCAGCAGCGTGTGCACAGCGAGACACTTTTAAAAGGCTGCGCTCGCAAAAGTGCGACTCTGCTCGGTAAATGGATGGAGGGGGGGAGGTGTGGGGGGATAAGTGGTGCCTCGCCATGGTGGGGGCGAGCGCTGTTAGTGAGTGACTATTACGGCTCAAATGGCACACGCCGTGTGAGCTGCGGGTGGGGGTTGGCTGCGGTGACCACCGCACATGCTCAACCTGTGCCGCGGTGGCGAGATATTAACTACCTCGCCTGGTATGCGGGAGGTCGTGGGTTCGATCCCGACCCCCCTGGCGCCTGTATTTTTGGAGTTTGCATGTTCTCCTGGTGGTCGCGTGGATTTTTCTCCAGGTTTTTCCCTCCGCATTTAGAATCAAAGTGTGCGTTTGGAGTATTTGGCTGCTATACATTTCCACATGATGATAAGCCACTTCGTTGAGCTATCATTTGTGATGGCCAGGTCGCTACTGAAAAAAGAGCTCTATAGTTTAGTTTATAGTATTTGCCGACCGTAGTGGTGCATCAGTACCCATCTCCCACAGGAACATCTGAGCCGGGGGGGGGGGGCTACTTGCAGAACCGAGCCAGAACCAAAACCGTGAAACTCTCTCGCCTTAAAAGACATCCGAATCTGGCTCGCGGCCATGCAGGGCCACGGGTGGAAGTTAATGAATCCACGATTGCTCAACTCAACGACGAACGCGTGATGTCGGCGACACGGCTCGGGTTTCTGTGAATACTGGACATCCGTTACAAAAAGAGCTTTGCAGCTCATCGGATTCCTCCAGTATAAATAAATATTTGGATTCTGATTCCGCGGCGGAAAAAAACAGCAACCTCGTGCGATGTTTACACACCGCACCAGGTACTCATTTGAGGCTGAGCCGACCTAGGGGAGGACCATGACCAGTTCAGATAATCGTCACTGGTGTTGGTCGTGAGCGGGAATCGAACCCGGGTTCGTAGCACAGCACGCTAATCGCTACACTACCCCTCTCCATGTATGTATATACACACACACACGTATACATACACACACACCGCGCACCTCCGATGAGCACGGTTGGCTACGCACGGTGCGAAAGAAGTTCAACAATACATACGTGCAAAGACAAATATACAAGCACGTACTTAAAAAAGACGCACGCGCGCTTGTGCTCATCATCATTCCTCTCCTGCAGCTCGTTCAGAAGGGACCGCGCGAGATCACAAAGCGGGTCGCCAAGACCATCCTTCCTCTGCAGTCAATTCTTTGCCGAAACAGCTGCCCCAGGCAATGGGTGCACGGCAGCCAATGTGCTATGTCACCTTGCATTCTGAGCATTCGCGGAAGACGGACTGACCCACTTGGTTATTACGTTGCCGGGAACATGCTGCCACAATGGAAATAGTCGAGGGTGTATCTAAATATATGAAAAAAAATTGTTCGCTTGTGATTTAGTCATTGTGTTAAAAATCTATTTGGGGGGGGGGGGGGGAGGATTTTATAACCAATCGTTAACAAAATTGCGCTATGTAGGGGTCACGCCACGGGGAGAATAAACATCCCTTCTGCAGCTCGCGCCGGCGACAGAACCGCCGTTGCCACGTAAGCCGACGGCCTCGGCAGGAGTCACTCGTTCAATTCGCTTCTCTCCCTCTACCCAAGACGGTACTCCTTCACGCTCCGCGTGCCAATCGCCCGATACACTTAGAAAATCGGTATATTGTTGTTTTTGGCATGTGTGGGGTGCCCCTATCTCCGTTGGGTGCTGTGCGGGTAAGTCGACATCACTGTGGCAAGGGGCCAGTCTCCACAGAACAATCACCGTTGACTAACCTGTGTTCGGATGAATAAAGGGCTTCATTTGATCTCAAACTGGGATTTGACCATGCGACCTACCACCTATGAGTCATGTGTTGAAACCAAAAAATTAAGCAAAAAACCTAATTAACCGAAAAATGCACGCAAATTACTCTCGCCTCTAACGTCAGGAAAATAAGTGGCATCGGTTTAATGAGCCACACCCTGCTAATGATCCTCAGTCTAAACAGGTCCAGGGTTTAGCCCTCTTTTAAACCAACGCTCTGCTCTGGTGAAAACACTTTGGTTCAGAAAGCGCAAGTATAAGACGGGTCTGAAATTTTGGCAAAGACACAGGTGCCTCCGATTCTCGTGTACTTATTTCATTATTAAGTGACCATCCGCCAAAACGGCACGTAACGATTTTGTAAAATCACTCCGTTACATTCGCCACTCAACCGCGAGCGAAAGTCAGCGGGGTTGAGTTGAGCGAATGATCGCGAACAAAGACCGGCGTAGAAATGAGCACGCGGTCGCTACACCAGCACCCCGCTCAGTTCACCGTTCCCCCCCACTCCTCTCTCTCCCGCCCCCCCCCCTGCCTCACCGCGCTCTCTCCCTAAAGGTTAATCGCAATAACAACAGCAACAATGGAGCGCGACGACGAACAAAAGAGAGAGTGCGAGAGAAAAAGAATATATCGCGCGCGCGCAAAAAAGGCAATCAGAGCCCAGATTAGGTGGCGTGCTGGAAAATCCGGAACAAAGGGCGGTAGGGTGGTGAAGGGCAAGGGAGGAAGGACAGACGGGTCGCGCTTGTTATTCCGAGCTGATTTCACGTCACCGTGCATTGCATCGGTGGCTGGATCAGGAGGGATTGGCGGGCGGTCGGTCGAGCGATTTTGCGAACGAATTCTAAAGAATACTAATGGCGTCTTCCTTGCCTCCGTGCTGCGTCCTATTGCAAAACACCTGCACCGCGAGAACGGAATTTGCAGACGTGGTAGGGAGGATGGGGAAGGTTGCGATTTGGTGGGAGATGTGTGCAGGATGGAAGGGAGCAGGTTAACCGAGAAAGGCGTTGGAGCGGCACCCGGAGGTCAGCGACAAAGGGGGAAGAGTTGAAGCCAGACGGTGGCGATTAGACCTCATGATTAGACTTGGAAGGTCTGGTGTGTCACCTGTGCAACACTTGTGGGATTGAAGAGAAGGAGGCGAGCGATGGCTTAGTGTGCTGCCATGAATGGCAATGCTCAATATGGGCTCTTGACCTTGAATCACAGGCCTTTGTCAATCCACTGCTGGATGAAGTCAGGAACATTTTGCATTTATACGATGGGAACCAATCGAGCTTTGAGCACCATTTTGCTATGACCGGGACTCGATTCATCAATCATCACTGTAGATTCACTAGCAACTGGTGTAAAAACCATGTTCCTATGATGGGGTCGTGACTATAGTAAATTGACAACATTCTCTGCCGTCTTCCCTGCACCAAGCAATACTTTTACTGTCCCCAGACTTATGAATGACGATGATGATGATGATGATAATGTGATAAAGATGATGTTTATGATAATGACCTTGAAACGATAACAGTAATGATAGTGGTGATTGTGCTGGTGGTGATTATAATCGTGATGACACAGTTGATGCCGTTAAGAAGAGATAATGATGATGGTTAGATGATGGTGGTGATAATTATATGGTTACGATATTGGTAAAAATTGGCTTTTGGGTGAGCTTATCGTGTGATGGTAATAATGGTGGTGATGGTGAGATGATAATAAAGGTCATGGTAATTGATGGTGGTGATGATGATGATGGTTATGATGATGGTTATGATGATGGTTATGATTATAATAATCAGTGACAATCATGATAATTCTCATGTTGATAGTGAGCATGATGATCATGATTACAAGGGTGACAATGATACTGATGATGGTGAAATGATGGTGACAGCAGTGGGACAATGACAACGATGCTTACAACTATTATCACGCTGATGGTGGTGATGATATTGATGGCAGTGATGATAATGGTGACGGTGTTTAACATTTCAAGAAGTAACCTCACATTCCAATCGATGCCGCTCGCTCAAAATGCATGACACTGGGTGCTTAGAAAGCACGTTGTGAGCTTCTGTTGGTGCAGAAGGTGTTTTGTGATTATTAAGCATTGATTGAGTGTCCTTTATTTAAACAGGTGAGAGCTCGTTGAAATTCACTATCGATTTTTGCCAACGACGACTGGGGACTGGTAGAGCTGTGGAAACGGTTATTCAATTTTACATTTCACGCAAAATGTTGCGTCTGTGAAAATCTCGCACGTGGAATCATGTAAGCAACACCGTACGCACGTTATCCTGTGAATGCGACCGTCCTGTGATACCTCATTAAGAGCCCGTGTGCGATATCCTGTGTGGGCAGTGATACTGTAGCGGTTAGCGCGCTGCGCTACAAACCCAGCGACCCGAGTTCGATTCCCGCTCATGACCAACACCAATGACGATTATTTTAACATGTTTGGGCCCCCCCTAGGTCGACCCAGCCTCAAATGAGTACCTCGTGCAGTGTGTAAACATTGCCACTGGGGGACACAAAGGCAGCCAGGCGTGGTGCTGCCACCCACCCCCTCGTGTGCTGTTCCGGCCCTCATCGGTGCTTGCGAACAGCACTTTCCTCAACAGTCTGTTAAGGCTATTCAGGGGATCTTTGTCTTTGGGCAGCGGTACTGTCGCGGTTAGAGCACCGTGCCACGAACCCGGCGATCCGAGTTAGAATTCCGCTCACGGTCAACACCAGTGATGATTATCTCAATCGTTGCTGGGTTTCTCCGAGGTTGAATCACCCTCAAACGAGTACCTGGTACGGTGCAAAAACATCGTCACTGGGGAGACAAAGGGGACTGGGCGTGGTGCTGGCCACTCACCCCCTCGTGTGCCATGCTGGCCTTCACGAGTGCTCGCTAACAGTACTTGCCCCAACAGTCTGTAAAGGCTATACGGGGGATCTTTGTTTTCGTCTTGAGCAGTGGCGCAGTGGTTAGCGTGCTGCACTACAAACCGTGCAACCCGAGTTCGATTCCCGCTCACAACAGCAACAGTGGAGGATATCTAAACTGGCTCTGGTCCTTCTGCACCTAGGATTAGCACAGCTGGCTTCATATGGTGCGAAAGAAGTTTAACATACATACATCCCATGTGTGATATCCCATGTGTGATATCCATGTGAAGTCCCACATGTGATATCCAATATATATCCTATGCAAGATATCCTGTGTGTGATATCCCATTCGTATTGTCCACTGCATGATACCGCCTGCATCATATCCCGTGTGATATCCATGTGATATCCCACATGTGATATCCAATATGCAATATATCCCATGTGTGATACCCTACGTGTGATATCGCATGCGTGACATGCCATGCGTGCTATCCCATGCTTTTTGATAACCAATGTATGATATCTCCTGTGAAAGACATCCCATGCGTAAGACATCCCATCCACGACACCCCAAGTCTACGCTATTTCATGCATGTGACATCCCGTGTGCAAGACATCCCATGCGTAAGACATCCCATGCACGACACCCCAAGTCTACGCTAATCCATGCATGTGACATCGCGTGCGTAAGACATCCCATGCACGACACCCCAAGTGTACGCTATTTCATGCATGTGACATCCCGTGTGCATGACATCCCGTGAGCGATGATATCCGCAGTCACTCACTGAAGCAGGAGCGTCGAGGGCTGCCCGTGGCTCCGGTACTCAGCAGGTTCCCCCCTCTCTGCACCAACTCAAGCTCCAGGTTCACCCTGCACAGACAAGAGACAAACAGTGGCTGTCAGCGGGTGCCGTGCCTCAGCAGCTGCTCGCTAACAGCACTTGCCCCTGAAAGTCGAAGATGCTAAATCGAAAGATATTTGTCACTTTATTCTTTTCCGTGTGCATGTGCGTGTAAAATGTGCGTGTGTTTGTATGCGCAAGGACGAGTGTGTACATGTGGGGAGCGTTGGTGCAGTGGTTAGTGCTGCGCTATGGACCCAGCCAACAGAGTTCGATTCCAATGCATGAGCAATATTAGTGGTGAATATCTGAACCAGTCCTGAGCTTCCCCTAGGTCGACTCAGCCTCAAATCAGTACCTGGTGTGATGTGTAAACATTGCCATTTGGTAGACGAAGGCGGTTGGGCGTGGTGTTGGCTGCACCACCCCTTCATGTGCCATATCATCTTTTACAGGTGCTCGCTAACAGCACTTGCCCCAAAAGTCGGTTGAGGCTATATGGGGGATATTTGTCTTTGTGTGTAAATGGTGTGTACCTATGAACAATTGGTGCATCTGGCAATCATCTCAGCGAGTTAAAACACAACACTTGGGTTGGTATTCTTGGATCTTTCGGTAAAGTCACGTTGAAAAGAAATAATAAAATAATAAAAATAAAACATAAAATTCTCACGACGTTTCGGCCACAACACAAGCAGCCGTGAAGAACAGAGCTGTCGGAAAGACAGCGTCCTAATGAACACCGCTAAGCTTGGCAGCGTATTTTTAGCTGGGTGGGAGGAGCAGAGCGCCTTGACAAAGGAGTTTACATATCAACAGAGGAATGTAGCATATTGACGCTAAAGAACTGCTTCTACCCTACTACTGGTCCCATTGTGACCTCCTGCCAGTGGGCCTTCAACACTTCACGTGACCTTAAAGTGCACCTAGCCTGGCACACGCGCTGTGCTGGCGTCGCCGTTGCTTCGTGGTGAATGATGGCTGTTGTTGTAAGGTGTGCACATGCAACACAGCTCATTCACACAGCTGCGCACAAGTAACGTGCGGAATGCGGGATACACAGCAGAAGAGCAGAACCAGCCCTTGAAAACAATAATCACAATTATATAAACACCTCTTTCGAGACCCAAACATCGCACACCTCCTGGTTTTGACATTGCTCCTCGAAGGCACCGGTGGTGTAACCATCAACCGCATCAGAACATCACCAGGCTGTTGCGTACAACTCCTTCATCATGAATATAAAATTAAAGACAAGAGATTGTGGCCATGCAACCCAAACTACGGACCGCATAGTAAACTCATATAGACATGGCAATAGAGGGACTCAAGAGATACATAGAGACCCATAGAGACCCATAGAGACACACAGAGACCTATAGAGTAGTGTGATTGTGGCCATGCAACCCAAACTATGGCGAGTAAACGTAACCAAATCGCTGTCTGTGGAGCTGACGCTAAGAAAAAAACGCCATTTTTTTCAAATGTTCTTGCTGTGGATTTCACACCTGATGATGATTTGCTTGTGTTGCAGTCGAAACGTCGTGAGAATTTTATTGTTTTATATTTTTATTATTTCCCTTCTACATGACTTTACGGAAAGAACATGAATCCCTGCAGTCACGAAAGCTTTAAATCAAAGCGTAACCAATGTAGTCTGGGCTCCTTCAATGGAGAAGTAGTAGCACAACTCCACAAACTCTCCCGTGAAGCCCTCTCGTCACGACCAGCAGACCTGGACATTGGCACTTAGCACCTCAACATATTGCTGCCGCCATACGCAAGAATGGAATCGCAATTACACCGGGTGAGCTTGGTGAGGGGGGGAGGGAAGAGAAGGGGAAAGAAGGGGAGGGGTGGTGAAGCCAGCCACAGGGCCCTCTAGCTCTCCGAGGGCCACGGGCGATTGAGTGAGCAAGGTAGCAAGGTAAGCGGGGTCATGAAGACAAGGAGTTTTGATGAAACAACACTCACCCCCACAAAACAAAACGCAACGACATGGGACTGTGTGGGCCACCGCTCTCACAATCCCCCCACAGGTTGTTCCATTGCATGGCTCTTAGAATCTGCAGCTTTGATGTTGCCATTTAACGCTCGGTAATACGCCGTAAGGTTGGCCCTTTTGAAGGTCGGGGCATTTCGAGCCACGTTCTCTCTCGGCTGCCGAACGAGGGAGCCTCTCCACGCCGTCGCTGCCACGGTGTTTGAAACGACCGGTCCACCTCGGGGCTGGTTTCAACGCTTTGTCTCCGCGGCGGACGTCCTCTTGGGCGTGTTCCCTCACCAGGCTCTCAGGTCTCAGTCCCTTGTTTCTCGTGACCATCGGCCGGCTGCAAGTGACGTGTCCTGCCCCAAGCCCACTCACGGTCGATATGATTTCTCCAGCCGGCGTATGTTTTCCAATACGCATGAAAACCGCAACATGAATGTTATTGTTCGCACCTTCGATTAGTACGTTGACTATGTAAGGTGTGAAAGAGGTTGAACGTACACAAAGTTCAGCCTAAAAGAACCGCGACCTAACCTATTCAAGGGATTGCTGAATAGCAATGAATGTGTCTTCGAAAAAAATTAACCCGTAAAAACTAAGTTTTTCACTATAAATCCTTTATATGCATGGCATCGGGGCGGCTAGAGTCCTCTCATCCTCTGGCTTGAGATGGCTGCCACCTATGGGTCAGATGATTGTCTGGCAGCATTAAGTAATTGGTAATTAAATATTTAAAAAAATTTCCCTAAACCGTGTAAAATGTAGGAATTTTTTTTTCACGAAAATTAATTGTCACACACAACGAGTCTGTGTGCAAAATGTCAGCTCGATTGGATCACGGGAAGTGGGTTAAAAAACGACCGAAAGATTTGCACGGTCCTAAGCAAGCAAGCGAACTTAATATAAAGGATTTTAAAAAGGGACCCGATTCTTGGCAAGTCGATGGAATCGTGACTTTTTTTTTTCTCCCAGCGCCAGTAACGTAACGATGATCTATTGGCCACACAGTGGCCCAGCAGGGAGCAAAATGAGACATTAACCCTGTGGGACACTGCATCCAATAGCCGTGTGCGCGGGTGTGTGGGTATGAGTGGGTTGGTGCGCGCGTATGTGTGCGTGCAGCGTTGCGCGTGCTGCGTTACCAACCCGGCGACCCAAGTTCAAGTCATGCTCGCGGCCAACAATGGAGATGATAATAGAAACCGGTTCTGGGCCTCCCTTAGGTCGAATCAGCCTCAAATGAGTACCTGGTGAAGTGTGTAAACACTGCCACTCAGGAAACAAAGGTGGCCTAGTGTGGGGCTGACCACCTACACCCTCTTGTAGTGTGCTGGTCCACATAGGTGCTCGCTAACAGGAGTCTGTTGAGGACTCATGGGGGATTTTGTCTTTGTATGTATGTACGCATGTACATAGGAAGAGAACATGTACGAAAAGGTATATGCGTTATTTGCTTGTATGTACATGTCGATGTGTGCGTACGCGCATGTTGCTGCGCGTACGCGTGTTTCATTTTGTAGGCAGCTGCATAATAATAGTAATAACAATAAAACAAGAAACGCCGCCTCTCTCGCCTGGAAAAATAATTTGATTCTCAGCATGGGCGGCCCTGCGGCGACGGTCGCGAGAGAACGACGACGCTGTAACTCGGGAAAGGCATTCGCCACGCGCGCAAAATGATCACGACGCACAAGTGTGGAGTCAAGACTGTGTGCGTGTGTGTGTGCATGGCGTGGTCTGGGATGTATGGGTGTGTGTCTATATGTTGCTGAGTGGGGAAGCGGTAGGGTAGTGGTTAGCACGCTGTGCTACAAACCTGGCAACCCGAGTTCGATTTCTGCTTACAGCCAAAACCAGTGACGGTAATCTGAACCAGTCCTGGGCCTCCCCTAGGTTGACTCAGCCTCAAATAAGTACCTGGTGCAGTGTGTAAACATCGCCACTCAGGAGACAAAGGTGGCTTAGTGTGGGGCTGACCACCCACTTCCTCTTGTACCGTGCCGGCCCACATAGGTGCTCGCTAACAGGGCTTGTCACAAAAGTCTGTTGAGGCTTCACGGGGGGTCTTTGTCTTTGTTTGTCGATGTGTAACGACAGTAGGGGGCACAGCTGGTGCATCTGCCAGTCATCTCAGTCAGTCAACCCATGGCACCTGGGTCTGTCCCGTGACCTCCTGTCAGTGAGCCTTCGACACTTCACGTGGCCTCAAAGTGCACTTAGCCTGGCACAAGCGCCAGTGGTGACGTCACCGCCACTTAATGGTGAATAGCTGTTGTTGTCTATGTGTGTTGGGAATGGTGGCGCATTGGTTAGTGCTACGCACTACAAACACGGCGACCCGAGTTCAAGTCCCTAGATCGACTCAGCCTAAAATGAGCACCTGGTGCAGTGTGAACATCAGTACTGAGGAGACCAAGGTGGCCGGGCATGATATTGGCAACCTCCCCCCTTTCCCATTGTGTGCTGTGTCTGCCTTCAAAGGTGCTTTCTAACAGCACTTGCCCCAACAGTCTGTTAAGGCTATACGGGAGATCTTTATCTTGTGTATATGTCTATTAACCACAGAAGACCTAGCCTTCTACCATTGCACATGAAATCCAAGCGGTAATTTCAATTCAGTCCTTATCAGTTTATCAGTTTCTCGGGCTATTATAAAATTATCCTACAACTTATTTTGGCTGCATAACAATTCATGGGCATGTGCGTCACATGCTGAGATTCATTAACGCGAATGCAAGTCATCCCTCCGCCTTCTGTCGTTGCTGGAGGGCAGCTGCCACCAGCTGCCCTCCACCGGCATCGTTCACAAGCAGCCAATCAAAACGCAATCAAACCAAACACGGCGGCCAATCTCAACACGACCGGTACCAGAAGTTGAAAACAACACTGAGCTACAGGCTCTGTTGTACAACGTCAGATCATCTCATTTCCATCCTTCCTGCACACATTTAGTCCCTTATGTCTGGCCACATACAAGCTGCTTGAAGCATAGATCACACACAAAAACACTCATAAACAAAGATCGTCCATTTAGCCTGAGGGATTACAACAGCAGGCGCTGTTAGGAAGCATCTATTAAAGCCAGCACATCATACGAGTGCGTGGTAAAACCAGCACCACGTAACGACAGCTGCCTTTGTCTCCCCAGTGGCAGTGCTAATTCTTCACATACCTCTGGAGGTACCTATTTCAGGGATGCCCAGAGAGAATTCTGATGCCACATGCCATTGATGATGAGCATCACGCAGGAATCGAACACAGGTCCCTATTATTGTAGTGTAGTGTAATATGAGCCTATATCCGGCTCACTGACGTATCACAACTCGTCATGGTGATTGGCTCTGCCGGTCCTGGTTTACAGCCAATGGGGGGAAGCCTGGGGGCATGGCCCTGACGTGATGGAGAGGTGACAGCTAGGGAGATTGGTTCTGCTGGCTTTGGCCTCAGCCAATGGGGAGATGAGTCAGGGGCGTGGTCCCGGGAGCTGACGAAGGAGCCTGGAAGATTCGATGCAGGCTAACGAGGATTGGCTGAAGCGTATCACGTGACCCGGGTATTAAATAGGGGTAGAGAAGAACGACACGTGGTCAGAACAGGA
The DNA here is from genome assembly GCF_964198595.1 of Lampetra fluviatilis. Lineage (NCBI taxonomy): Eukaryota > Metazoa > Chordata > Hyperoartia > Petromyzontiformes > Petromyzontidae > Lampetra > Lampetra fluviatilis. The sequence goes on along the minus strand of NC_136305.1, from coordinate 6,930,396 downwards.
ACGAAGGAAGGAAGGGGCCACGCGTGAGCGGGGCTCCGAGTTGCCACGTGCCCGTGCGTCTCTCTCGGTCCATCTGTCCACTTCACGTTGCCTATCAGCAGCGGGAAGTAATTGTACCCTAAGTAAATAAAAAGACTGTTATTACAGTAGTATAGGAGCCACTCTGCGCCACACCTCCCCACAAACGAGCAGGCACGCACTTAGAACAAAATGCGGGCGCACACAAATACACAAGGCAAAGACCCCCTTATAGTGTATGCAGAATTCTAGGGCAGGTGATGTTGGTGAGCATCTATGAAGGCTAGCAAGGCACACAAGCGGGTGGGTGGCAAACGCCACGCCCGACCGCCAAATAATAAAAATAAGCACGCACATGCAAACACACAAACTCGTGCACATTGATAAACAAACAAACAGGGGCACATTCACAAACACAGGCACGCATAAACGAAACACTGATGCACACACATATAGCGGCGAATGTAGCTGCCCTACTCGCTGGTGACTGTGTTTATTAGGCAAATCATTTTTTTAAAAATCACATTTATTTCTCTGCAGCCATGGAGAAAATAGAACACGTTTACAAAAAAAAGCAATCTCCAAACACAACGCTTTCGCTTTTTGGAGGAACACACAATCACTCGCGTGAACAAACATTTACGTAACCGCAATGAATTGGGAGCGAGAATAAAGCAGGGAAGGGATTGCGAGTAATTTCCATTAAACGTGTCAACTCGCGGCAATGCACGCAAGGTGAATTGGCAAAGGTTTCATTTTTGATGAATATATGGTAACACGTGGGCGACAGTATTTGTTTTGCATTGAAGCGCATTTTTGGGTTTTATCGACGATAACAGCAGGCGCTCGAGAGGCAGAAGTAATGTCTGATTTAGTGCGCGGGTCAGAGAGCTGTAACCCGAGGTCGCAAACGGGTTTTGATTCCTTACACCAGGGGTCGGCAACCTACGGCTCCGGAGCCGCATGCGGCTCTTTACGGGCTGCTTCTTGACGAAATGTACGTATGTACATAGATGCATTGCGGCTCTTGAAATACTGAATTTTGTACCGAATTGGAAAGAAATGGCTCTTCTTGTTATTTTGGTTGCCGACCCCTGCCTTACCCGTACCCGGCCGCACCAGGGTCGCAAACGGGTACCCGTACCCAGCCGTACCCGGCCGGGTACGGGTAGGGTACGGGTATCGGGTACCTGATTGCGACCTCTGGGATGAAGCCATGTTGCAGGTGCGGGTGGGTTGATTCTAGGAACTTGAATTGTGAGAAGAGACTCACAGCCTACCTGTTCCCGTACCCGGCCGCACCAGGGTCGCAAACGGGTATCCGTACCCGTACCCGGCCGGGTAGCCGGGTATCGGGTAGGGTACGGGTATCGGGTACCCGGTTGCGACCTCTGGCTGTAACAAAGCGACGGTGAAACAAGCATCTGGGCTTCTGGCCTTCGAGTGTAGGCACACGCGGGGGAATGAGAGGAATTTCCACGGCAGAGTAAGGTAAGCAAGCGGCCTGGACATCTGGAACAATATGGAGGGAGAGAGGCATCGTGGACTTAACAAGAGGAGGTTTGGACTAAAGGAGTTGCAATGTGTGAGATGCGTAAGCGTTATAGAGGATGGAAGGTTTCAGCGACGACAACTTAAGTGGCACCAACAGATCTGCCCACAAATGATAGCTCAACGAAGTGGCTTATCGAGTGAAAATGTATAGCAGCTAAATACTGCAAAAGCGTGTTTTCTAATTGTGGAGGGAAAAACCGAAGGACCCGGAGAAAAATCCACACGACCATGTGGAGAACGTGCAAACTCGAAATAAACAGGTGTCAGGGTCGGGATCGAACCCACAACCTCCTGTATACCAGGTGAAGTAGTTAACATCTGGCCACAATACCAGCGCACCCCAAATCATCACGGGTTTTATAAACGCGGCTTCGCATAATCGCGACACATTGATTGTAGGGCTATTTTAAATTCACAAGATTGTGTTTTTGATATCTGCGCCCGTAGCACGCGGCCACCCGACAAGAAGTCACGAGGCGTGGGAGCGGCATGGATTGTCGGAGCACGCGAGGGAGTAACCCCCACACGACCGCCGCTCTCCCGCTCAGTCGGCCTCCGACTGCCGCACCATTTACACGCCAATGCTCTCCTTTAACAATCGCATTTATTGATATTTGCCCTTTTAAATATGTTTACGTTAATCAAAATTAAAGGCAAGTTAAATAACACAATAATAACATAACATATATGTATTCATCCATACATATATAGTTATAAAGTAAAAATGTAATATGTTCATGCCCCGTAACCCTATTTTCCTCGTAAGCTTTGAGTATTAATAATCACGGATTTAATATTCGCGCCGTTCTTCAGCAACGTATACCCCGTGAACATTAAGGGGTCAGTGTATGGCAGGTGCTAGCGGGCATTGTTAAAGATTATCTCGTGTTATGAAGCCGTAGGGTAAAGACGACAGCTGTAGAAGTCGTCATGGTGCTGAAACCCGATGGTGCCGATTAGATCATAGGAGCAAATCTTGGGGAAGACGGATGCCAACTTTGCAACAGTCGGTGGGGATCCGGCAGAAGGAAAGAAGCGAAGGCGACGGTGTAGTGGCGTCGACACTACACGTCGCCTGAAGCTCATCACGTGGCGAGGTGAAGAAATGTCCCTTACGGAACTCCCACGGGTGCCAGAGCCCAAATCGACGATGATTACGATGATGGAGACGATGATCATGCTGACAACGATGAAGACAATAATGATGGCAATTATCAATGAAAAGCCGAATCGACTGTGAGCCGAACATGATGACAGGAGCACCACTCTTGACTGGCTGATGCACGTGGTCTCCACCTGGGTGGGGCAGTAATTTCCCCCCTTCATTGGGCCTTGTCGTGCTGAAATCGGGGGTTGTTGTTTGCGGAGTTTCTGTTCCCCCTCCGTTTTGTGATCGACGTTTTGCACCGGGCTCACGTTGAGTTGTAGTGAAAACAATAAAAACAAATGGACAAATATCCCAATGCAGGACCCTCCTGAAGAAAACTAAAAGTATATTGAGACTCTAGATTTGAAGCTTTCGTGACTGCAAGGATTCATACTCTTAGGTTTTTTCGGTAAAGTCACGTAGGTAAAAATAAATAATAAAAATAATAAATAAAAATAATAGAAATAAAAATCATTTCTAGAATTTCATATTTTATTATTTATTTTTCCCTACGTGACTTTACCGACAAAAACCTAAGAGTGTATATTGAGACTCGGTGAATATTTTCTTGATATTTAAAACATCCACGTCTTCTGCCACATGCCTGCCTTCTCTTGAGGACGTTGGGCGGAGTCACGCTGGGGAAGGGAGGGGGTGGGTGGTAGTAACGGCGGTGGTGATCATGAAAGACCCGAGAGAAGGGGAGAACGTAGGTGCACGAGGGTTGTGTGCGAATGCCACAGCTGTATCTGTGTCTCGCAGAACGGGGTTACAATTAAAAAGCTGTCAAAAGGCCCAGGCTTGCCGGCGTGCTGCTGTGACGTGGCGCGTTAGGGGCTGCCATCTGCCAGCCAGAGATAAGAGAGGTTTCATAATCTGTCTCGGGCTGGTGGGCTCAACGCGTCCCCACCCCGCTTGCCCATCCACCCACCCACCCTGCCTGCAAAACCAACCGCTTTTCTCAGCCACGAAACGCAACCCAAATGGAAGCTTTACTGTGCCGCTGGATGCATGGAGAGGAGCGGATGGGTCTATTTTGGGTTGGATGGGTAGCTGTGTATGCGTGTATAGGCCGATCAATGTCTATTTGTGTATGCATGTATGTGTGTTGTCTGGCATTTGCCAGTCATGTAAGTCAACCCATGGCACCTGGGTCTGTCACGAGACCTACTGTCAGCGAGCCTTTGACACTTCACCTGGCCTTAAAGTGCACCTAGCCTGGCAAAAGAGCGGTGGTGACGTCACCGCCAATTAGTCGCGAATGGCGGCTGCTGCTGCTGCTGCTGTTGTATATATTATGTCGGCCTTCAAAGGTGCTCGCTAACAGGACCATCCCCAATAGGTTGTGTAGGTTACACAGGGGATCTATGTCTTTGCATATGTGCAATGGGGGGTAGTAGTCTAGTTGTTAGAATTAAGCCAAGTGTTATAAAGCAAGCACCTCTAAAGGCCAGTGCAGCATTTGAAGGATTAGAGTGGCCAGCACTATCCCTGGCTACTTTTGTCCCTCCACTACTGATATTTGCACATTACAGTAGGTCCTCATTTAAGGCCTACAAGTTGGCCTTGAGTCACATCTGCAGAATTACATTTTTGCTACCTGCTGCACTTATTTTAATCTATACTTAAATTTCTTGAAATCAAGAGGGAGAGTCATGCTTGAAACACTTCTCTATATGCAGAGTTGGACTTTAAATCTTTAAAAGTCACTGTCATTATTTTTAGAGTTGGCGAGTTTGTTTTTTTGAGCCACATTTAATTGGAGGTCACTGATTTGGCCTTCCTCTCGAGGCATTGCCCCTTCCTCTTCAGGCCCCACCTCTTCCTGTTTAGACCCTGCCCTTCTTCCTCTTTAGGCCCCACCTCTTCCTGTTTAGACCCTGCCCTTCTTCCTCTTTAGGCCCCGTACCTTCCTCTTTAGGCCACGCCCATTTCTCTTTTGGCCATGCCCATCCTCCAGGCACAGGTTCGGGCTTGTTTTGGGTTTGTATTTTTAAAAATGAGTGCCGCTTCTTTTCCCCGCAAGACTTGGTAACTCTGGGCAAAAGCTAAGTTCATTTGAGTGAGACAGCGTGACGTGGGTGGTGGTGGGGGTTGTGGAAGGTGGGGGGGGGGGGTGCGCGCGCAACAGGGAGCAGTAGTGAGCGGCTTTATGACGAAGACCAAAATTCCTCTAAGCGCAATATAATATCGCTTCCTCTTCAGAGAGGCACGCGAAAGATTTAAGATACTAGTCTCCACTGAAGGTATCCATGGCCAGGTATGACAACAAGGCTGTCAGCAGTGAAGCGCACTGCATGGGCAACTATGCCACAGCTCCTCACAGTATCCAAACACACACATGAAAATACGACAAACCCATACAAACAAGTGCGATTGATACCAACAACCGTTCCTTCGGTCTGCCTCATGACTTCATTTGGACTCGGATCTGCATTTGTCTTTCAAGCTCATATAATTTTCAAGTAAGGCTACACTTCCCGATTATTTTATTGAGTACCTTTTGCGTCGATTCTGTTCTAGGCAAAGTCTAACTGCACTATTACGTAACGAACGCGGAACCGCACAATTCAGTTGAGGCTGTCTAATAACAGCTGCAGGTTTCACCCAGAGGCTCTTCAAAACAAGAGTATTTAGAGATCACAGCACAAGACAGAAATCGCTAGAAACACCTATCCAAGCGAACTCATCTCCCCGCTCACACGACTGTGGGGCATTCGCTTATCGCTGTCGACGACCGTGCTGAACCAGACGTAGAAATTACACATTTAAATTGCAAGGGCTGGTTAGTCCGAAGGACAACGGATAATGACTTTCTCTAATGTGAAAGCCATTTTATTGACCCCAGACCAGGATTTGAACTCATGTTTTCCTTCTGCGAGCCCAGCGGTTGAGCGTGAACAACGGTGGCAGCCTCACTTTGATTCCACACAGTCAATGCTCCCTAGAATATTGTGCTATTCTACATGTGCGCAGGCACGCGCTCGCTCGTACATGCGCACATCAGGGATTTGTCCATAATACACATGCAGCATACAAAGCCGCACAAAGGACAACACAAACAGCCCCTTGTTATCCCGGGTAACCTGTTGGGCTGAGCAGCATTATCGAGCGTCTATTGTGCCCGGCTTGGCATTACAGAGTGGTCTGCTCAGCGCCACCTGGCTGCACATTTGGCCACGTTCATCTCAAGCTCAGTGTTGCTTATGTTAATGACCACTACACCACAACCACTAGTCACCAGACCAAGAGCACTCATTATTTTAGGCAGAGTTAGCCTAGAAGCGGCTCAACCTCTGTTCGGGAACAGATTGGTATTGTGGTGGGTGTTGGGAGTATAAGGCTGTGCTAAAGATGCTAGAGAAGGACACGGTGAGTGACTTGAGATTTGGAGTGGAACACAATATGTGAAAATATGAACACATGACCAGGAAGAGGATGTCGCTATAATAATAAGTTAGAACATTTGATAATCGTAGCATTCTTCTAGAACAGGGCTAACACGAAGGCGCTGTTTCAGACGGGTATAATCTACCAGTAAGGGAGCAATGTTGCTATCCTAATTGAGTAATTTGCAGGTAATTTTTTTCATTTGGACCATGATGTGGGCACACAACAGCCTACTCGTTAAGAATCACGCCAGATTCCAAAAAACAAAGTTTACCCGTATAGCCTTTATACAGACTGTTGGGGACGGTGCTGTAAATGAGCACCTATAAAGGTCAGCGCAAGGCACATGAGGGAGTGGGTGGCCAGCATCACACCCAACTGCCTTCGTCTCCCCAGTGCTCATGTTTGCACGCCGAACTAAGCACTAATTTAAAGCTGAGCTGATCTAGGGGGATGCCCAGGACCGGTTCAGTTATTTGTCAATAATTGGTCCGTGAGTGGGAATCAAACTCAGGCCGCTGGGTTTGTAGCGCAGTGCACTAACCCTTATACTACCCGCTCCCCACTTTGGCAGATGCACACACACGCACGCGCAAGCAACTCGTACCTTGCAATGGAGTGAAGGAACAGGAAGTCGTTGTCGGGGGAACTGGGAATTTTGCTGAACTCCGTGAACCTTTTTGGCGTTGCAATCTTGATGCCCTTGAGAATGGTCTCCATCTCTTTGGTTAGGTTGCTGGTGGTCTGCAATGCAAGGTGGAGAGAAAGCGCATCCTGTTTTTATAACAAAGTCATTTGTGAAAGGTAAAAGTGCAGCCCTGCGGTTGCCGGCTCACGCCACTTCTGGCTGAACAGCCTCCACTCGAGGCAGCTCTAGAGAGTTGATTTTGAGTCGAATTTGCCCTCTTCATCCACACTGGACAGACATCTTGAAAGAGCATCATGGGACCTCCTTTGCCAGTACCAAAATATGAGAATAGGTTTTTCCCCTTTTTTCTGGCAACAAAACAAGTGTTAAGTTGTTAAAACACCAAACTGAAACCTTTTACAAGGAATCATGTCTGCATTAACCACAATGCTTGTGGTTAGAATGCAAACAAAAAACATACTCTGATAATATATGCATTGTCTTTTAAACCGATTGGTCCACACCAGAGACAGCTTTCCTTTGAGCCTCGTCTCAAACGGTGTTAGATCAGAGGATGCCAAAAGGCGTCCTCTGGTCTAACGTCCTCTGATCTAACACCGTTTGAGACGATTCTGATTCTGTTCACCATCGCAGCCTGAATAGGCACTCATTAACAGCACTCACCCCAACAGTCTACATTGTCCTTTCAGGGAAACCTTTGTTTCTGAGGCTGACATTCTGGGTTTGAACCATGGTACTGGGGGTGCCTTAATGTCCGTGTCAAACCACGAATCAAACACCTCTGAGGTTATGGGTTTGAGCCCTAAGGCAGGGTGTTTCTCAGGGGGCTGACGCCTGACTCAAGCCTTGAAGTCAAAACCTTGAGAGGTCCTGGGTTCAAGCCCTGGGGCTGAACATTTGTCGTGAGAATCAATCGGCTTATGTAGTCCAATAAAATGACAATTTTAAAATGTCACCTCTCTTCAGGGTCAAACAAACGGTGACAGCACGGGAGCTTCCTAAACGGCACGATTCAAACCGAGTTATCGATGGCAGAGAATTTTGTGCTTTTGACGCATTTTGGCTGATTGTGGACAGTCAATACGTGATGCTGGTCATGTCGCCACATCACAGAGGTGAAATGTTAACTACCTCACTTGGTATGCAGGAGGTCGTGGGTTTGATCCCGACCCTGATGCCTATATATTTGGAGTTTGTGTGTTCTCCCTGTGGTCGTGTGGATTTGTCTCCGGGTCCTCCGATTTCTCCCTCCACTTTCCACATGATAAGCCACGTCGTTGAGCTATCATTTGTGGCCAGGTCGCTTCTGAAAAACAACTATATAGCTCGGTGGGCATTACCTGATAGCATTAAAATAGTTTAGTTAACATCGTGTGCTGTGCTGGCTTTATTGGCGGCTGTCGAAAGCGCCTTCAGCAAGAGTGCACGAGGCCGAGTGCGAGACCACTATGGCCGTGTTGTATGATAGGCAGTGCCAGCGCAGCGTTCAGTAGACTGCGCCACAAATCCCGCGACCAGAGATCGATTCCTGCTCACAGCCAACATCGGTGACAGATATCTGAACTGGTCATGGACCTCCATCCTATGTCGACTCAGCCTTAAATGAGTACCTAGCCGGGCGCGGTGCTGGCCAGCCACCCCCTCGTGTGCCATTCCGGCTTTCATAGGTGCTGGACATTGGGCATTTAGCTGCTGAACATATTGCTGCCATCATACGCGAGAATTGAATAGAGGTTAACAAAAGCTCAACTCTCGCGTCAGCTGCTATTTAAGAAATAGATGACGCGACAAGTTACGCAAGCAGTTAACCGATTTTTAGCGGTGGGCAAAATTATCACATCAGCTAAAAATAGCGCAAAGGCAGGAGGAAATGTGTTTCAAAAGGGTAAAGTTTTATTTTGCCGGGGCGGACAGGTTTGCGGGTTTCCCCGCTGGGATGTGGCTACTGCCCAGGCACGTCAAGCAAAACCCCGCTATTTTCATCGCTTCAATTTGTCATTTTAATTTGTTTGCCCTTTAAAGCCCCCTTGGGGTGGGACCCTCTATAATGTTCCTAAACGTGTGCTATTACTCAGGGGGAGGGTGCGGACGGCAGGCGGTCGGGGGCTGTGGCAGCGGCGGTGGTTATTCGTAGGGGAAAGAGGTGAGTGTGTACACGAGCGGGTAAAGGTGCGGATGAGAGAGCAAGCGTGCGAGTGGGGGTGCGACTGAGTGAATGACTGAATCAGTGACTGTGTGTGTGAATTAATTGACGAACGTGTGAACGAGCAAATTAACAGGAGAACAAGTACGTCAGTGAGCGAGTGTGCGAATGAAAGAATGAGTGAGATGTGAACGAGTGAGTGAATAAGACAGCGAGTCAGTGTGCCAGTGAGTGAGTGTCCGAGTTCATGTGTGAGTGACGCAAGAGGGAGAGTGCATTGGTGAGAGAAAGTGCGGAAGACTGCGTCTGCAGATGAGTGCGCACGTAAGCGAGCGTGTGGCTTCGTGAACGACCGAAAGGGTGTGGCAACGAATGACCGCGTGAACGCACAACTACATAAATGAGCGTGTGAATGAATGAGCACTTCGATAAGTACACGATCCAACGAGCGAGCGAGCGTGCGCGTTATTGCGTGAGCGTGCCAAAGAGCAAGTATAACAGAGAGGGTGTGAATGGGCATCAGTGGAGGTGCTATCGAGCGTGCAGCCAACAGCACTGAGGGCCCAACGGGCCAGCAGAGCCCAGCCATCAGGCTACAAAGCCGGGGGGGGGGGGTATTGGAGAAGGGGGGTGTGGGAGAATTTCATTCCTCGCCACCAGGGCCCATGCCAACCACATTAGGCCATTGACGGCCAAGTAAATCACCAAACATCGCAATTGATTGTGTAACAAATGAGTAATGAATGAGAGCATGCATCGTCATTGCTAGAATGCAAACACAAAATACGAATAACATAGAGGAGGAATAATAGTAGGAAAAATAACAACGTTCACAGCTGTGACTCACCAGGATTCAGCGTAAATGCTCAACACTCGGAGGCAAACGAAGACAACTCAAAAACAATTCTTACCGGTGGCAGATCTGTCCCAAGTTGGTCTGCACTCCTGCAAAGGAGCTTTGAAAAGGAATGTCTAAAAGTAATTCATGGAATGAGTCATTCTAATAACACTCAATATCATTTCCTTCTCAAATAAGCATTGAAGCGGTGCTCATCTTCGGAGCCAGTGGTGGAAAATCCACATTGCTACAGCGGGGGCGAGTCGATCCAAAAGTGCAACTACTGTTGAGTTTCCCCACAACGTGGTATTCAATTTGATCGACCCCAGAAAGATGATGGGCTGTTTCAACCCCCACTCAGGATTTGAACTTGTGACCTTCCAATTGTGAGCCGTTCACTCCGCCTCTGAATCACCTGACCGGGTCATCATAATACTTAAATTGACTGTTCAAACACTAGTCAATGAAAGTACAGTCTAATTGCATCATTGCTCAAAATGACAAGACAGAAGCTCTCAAACCTATTGGCAGCCCTGAGTCAATGGTAGAAATTCCACATTCTTATGACCAAGTACAATATGTACACAGCACTGCTAATTAAGAGTACCTGACTAGAATTTGCATGGTCATATCAGCTTAAGCATATTTTTTTTGCCAAGATGTTATTTAAAAGCCTTGTGAAATGCAATCAATTCAAAATGCATTTACTAATTCAGGAACATTGCTGGCCAAACACTGCTAATTTATTTCTGCCTTTCAAGAGAATACTTCTTTTTTTAAACCATTCTAGCAATTTCCAATTTATTTTTACATTGTTCAAATTTATAAATCAATTTAAAAAGCACTTAAGAGGAAAAAAGAAGTGCAGGCCAAACTGCAATCATTATTCTTATTATAATGTATCAGAGGCGTGATAAACTATTTATAATATAAAATGTTAACTTTTAAACCATTTCAATTCTACATTTCTTTATACATGGAAACCATCCACAACTACAAGGAAAACTAAAAAAACATTATAATTCGAAAGAAATTCTCTGTCTGATCCAAAAGAAAACGTAAATTACAATCGTGAACCTTTTTCAAGTAAAGTTAAAGTGTCTACCCCTTCTCAAGCAGGTGTGAGCTACCACTCATATCATTTTGCTAGCCATGAGCAGTTGTGGAAACTCCACATCGCCAAGTTGGGGACCCACATATGCATAGGGTGATCAGTGTTAACTTCCCACAAAAGTACTAGTCATTTTATCGATCTAGGAGGAATAACTGATGATGCCCATTCTCTTCCTCTTTCCTCCCCCACCCCTCCATTCTGTCCCTCCCCTCCCCTTTCCTCACCTCTACTCACCCTCTATCTTGGTCACCCATTCCTCATCCCTTGCACGTGCCTGCCATCTAAATCATTTATTTGTAACGTGTTTTTATTATTATTTTAAGCGCCTCACCCAAAGGCACTCTACGAATATAAAATAAGACGAGATTATCGCTTGAAGTGACTCCCGATCAGGATTCGAACTCATAACTTTCCGATTGTGAGTGCAGTCCTCTAAAAAAAACACCCAGCATAACAACCGGAGCATTGCAATTGTTGTGAGATATTTCGGTGACTATTAATTATGACCCTCAAGATCCAATGAGGCTTTAAAAAAAAAAACAGAGAATTATTACGATGTTATGGTCAGCTACAGAAACCCATTTGACCTTACAAGGTTGCTGGGCAGAATAATGATGATAATAACAACCCCATCATACGCGGCTGCACGCAAACATGCACGCAATTACGACGAGCATGCAAGTCATTGCCAGGCGATTGTTTTTATAATTCACGAGATTATTTCTATTCACATACGAGACAGTTTAAATAGAGTCGTTTAAAGAGAGAGAGAGGGAGGGAGGGAGAGGAGATGATCACACTGAGAGTACATGTGGAGGTAGACAAAGATAGAGAGACAAAGACCTAGCGAGAAAGGGAAGCGGATCAAGACGCAGGAACGGTGGTAATGAGACGCAGAGACAGAGGAATAGTCAGACAGAAATCACATGAATGAGATGGAGAAGTGCAAAGATACACAGACAAGAAGGCAGAGAGATTGCGGGCACAAATAAAGACGGACCAAGGGACACAAAGAGACTGCGCTAGACAAAGGTCTATAGAGACAAAGACATAGATACACACAAAGATGGTTACAGAGTGCAGAGAGTAACAGGCAATAATAAATGAAAATACAGACGAAATCAAATAGATTGTTTAATGCAGGGAGTTAGCCACAAAAAACACGCACAGACACAGAGAGGCAGAAAGAGATAGGAATACGACACGGAGACACAGGCAAAGATGGACAGACGCTCAGACGCAGAACACACAGATGAGGATGGCAGACGTGGACTGAAGGATTCATCCTAAGGAGAAAGAGAGAGGGACTGGGCGGAAAGAGGCAAACGTCCATCAAACTCACGAGGGACCACGCTATTGCTGAGCAAATTGCATAATTACCAAACCATTTGCTGACAAAATTGTGATGGTGATGGCGCGTGGCCCTGCGGCTACAGAGCCCAGCAGCACCGACAATTACAGGGACGTCCCTCCCACCACAAGCCGTGTGGCAGAGGAGACGTCTGCGCTTTTAACGTGGGCGGGGGGTCACTGGAGGGTGGCCGGACGGCTCACGTTGGGCCATATCACGCCAGCGTCCGAGTTGGAAATCAGCTGGCGGCCCGGGTCAGAATCCCTGGCTCTCACGAGAGGTAAAGGTGCAGCCCTGCAAATGCTTGCTCGTAAAGCTGCCGGCAAGAGAGGCCTCGAGAACAGCAAGCTCTAAGAGGTCTCTCTCTAATGGAAACCTCAGGTGCGCCTTTTGGCGTCATCTGGTCCAACCCATGTGAGACTAGGCTCTAAGGAAAGCTGTCTCGGGTGTGGACCAATCAACTTCAAGGACAGTGCATATCATTATCAGAGTTATGTTCTTTTGTTTGTATTATGACTGCAGGTATTGCGGTCTATGCAAACATGACTCCTTGTAAAAAGGTGTCAGTTTTGTTGCCAGATAGAAGGGTAAAAAACCAATTATCAGGTCTCTCTCGAGGTTATATGGCCTATTCGTTTCAGGGCGACCACACGTTCGGGTAGTGGTGGGAGTACCCACTACTCCAAGTGACGTGCTGGTCGACTAAATATGGCACACCCATTGAAACTGCTGGGTCGACACCGGCGGAGGGATTTTTTAAACTTTCACATTGTTTCAACTACGGTGCCAAGAGATCCAACCTACGACCTCCTCTGGATTGCAAGTCCGTGTGTCAAACATTGCACGACTAATTTGCGCGCCGTGCCGGCCCTCATAGGTTTCTCGCTAACAGCACTTGCCCCAACAGTCTGTTAAGGCTATTCGGAATGGGGGGGGGTTCATCTTCTTGGTTCTTCGGTAAAGTCATGTAGAAGGAAAATAATAAAATAATAAAAATAAAACATAATAAAATAATTCTCACGACGTTTCGGCCACAACTACTTGACAGACCTGTTCTCCACCTGAGGACGGCTGCTTGCGTTGTGGCCGAAACGTCGTGAGAATTATTTAATTATGTTTTATTTTTATTATTTTATTATTTTCCTTCTACGTGACTTTACCGGAAGAACAAAGAAGATGAACCCCTGCAGTCACGAAAGCTTTAAATCGAAATTTAAGGGGGGGGTGTTTGTTGTGGCTTTTGGAAAGTACCGCACGGTGACATGGTGGGCGCCACGCGGATTGAAGGCTCCCAAACACTCCGAGTAAGGAAGCTGGGATTCGAACCAAGGAAGGTAGCGGCGGCGCTGGCTCGGTGGCTCCGAGCTCGCCACCGTCACCCCGAGCCACCCAACTGCCCCCTATTTAGTTGATTATTTTTAGCTTCTTATAGAAGGAACGCAGGGTGCAGGTCGCGCTGAGCCTCCGCACAGTCGAGTCAGGGACCCCTGCCGCATTAAATCCCTTCAGGCGTTCAGGGCGAGATTGCACATTAACACCGTGTGACCGGCCAGCGGAAAGCGTTCGTTTGTGTTGACAGGTTAAATTCTCTGAAATAGCATTCGGTTTTAAATAGCTCTGTTATTAGCCTGCTGTTATTACCCTATGAGAGCTTCGGAGTTTAAAGTCCACAGACCTCCATCAACAGTGACTGGTCTCTTCTGTTAGTCACTCGTCTAAGGAGCCCATAACAACAATGGTCTCTGTCTGTTATTGTCTAACGAGTCCCACCATCGGTAACTGGACTGATATTCAAGACGTTTTTTAAAGGTCCAATCAGAGAACTTATCTGTCAGCTGATTATCTGACGAATTAAAATTGATCTGCTGTGCCTTTTAATGTAAAAAGACAGCAACAGAGGTCAGTATGTGAGTTGGGTTTTTGAAGACCCTGTCGGGGACTGGGCCTGTCTTATCTGTCAGTCTACTTTGTAGAGACAAGAAAACAGGCTGGTCTGTCTACCAGTCTCAAATCCAATATAGATGGACCGGTCTGTGTAATGGACATCTGTGAAAAAGAGCTTACTAGGTCATCAGGATTCCTCCTGGATAAATACAGATTCCAATTCTGATTATTATTCCCAGACCCACATCATAGTCCAGATACCCCATTCTGTCAGTCTACCATCAAAAGCTGCAAAGCAGTTGAGCGCCACGGTCGGGAGTCTAGCGTGGTTTGCTGGGATCGTAGGCCTAGGGCAGTGTGGGTGGAATTGCGTCCGGCATGTGACAGACACACACGCGATACAGACGCTCGTGTGCACACACACATGCACGCATGCCATACAGAAGGGCATACGCGCACACACGCGCGGAACACAGACGCGTGTGTGTGCAAACCCACACACATGCGCGCATGTGCCCCCCCTCCACCGAGACCTCCTCACCCCGAATATGTGCACTGACCGACACAAAAACCACAAGCAGCTTGCAAAAGGGCAAGATGTTAATATACGCAAGCAACCACGTTCAGAATATCAACAGAGCTGTTATTTCTCTAGGCTTAATTTACTTTCAGTGTAGTGGCCGACGGATTTCAAAATGCATTAAATTCACAGGTGGCCTGGTGGCTCGGGGTGGTGGAGCGAGAACTGGGCTTGTGCTACAGTCACAGAGCCAGCACAACTGAGAAACCTGGGTTTGAAGCCAGACATTAAAACAATTCAGACGAAAAATATTAGGGCTCATGGAATCATTGTCGTAGTAGTCGTAATAATAGTAATCTCTTGCATTTCTATGGTGCTTTCTTAACCCTTTCCCATTTTGATGGTATGTGTGTACATGTACGTCATCAGAAGGGAAATGGAAGAAAAACTAAAAGAAAATAACTTTCTCCACAAGGCCATGCGGTAGGGCATGTGCCACAGTTTGGCACCAGCTATCATAAAGTGCGGTCGTGTTGCTACAGTTCTCTGCAGTGAGTACAATGTCTTTAAAACTACCGGCGCTTTGCCTCTCTAAATAAAATTAACGCTAAACACTTGAGTGTTCCGAGATTCAGTGGTGAACTGCACCCACCCAGCGACTCACAGCACCTTGCAATTAATCTCAAATATTCAGAGGGCACCCCCTGCTACAGCTGTTCCCTGCACCGTAACAAGGTGATTCAGCACCGGCCTTCAAGTGAGCACTGGTCTGCCAGTAGGGGGCGCTGACTGCTAAGTGTAATCCCAGTTTAGTTCAGGTTTCCCTCGCTTTATAAGCGGTAGATGCTTTCCAAAAAATGGGCATACAAAGCAAAATCGCGTAGCATGGACCGCACGGTCACTCAACCCACAATGCACAGCCGCATGTATAGTGAATTCAAACTGCATAATACAGCGAATTTTGTGCATAAACAGGTTAGCCACATATACACAGTCGCACAAACCGAACCCATTTAAAGTGGATCGGTCAGTGGTTGCAGGGGGGTTCATGGTTCGAATCTAGCGGCTGCCCTCATCATTACTGCGAGTGTACTCACGGAAAAAAATACGACACGCCGTCCTCTTTCTTTGAAGTCCTTCTCACGGAGGACTTCAAAGAAATCGTGACGTCATGTGCAAGAGTGGGCCACTGTGTGCCAGCGTCAAGGCCCAGATTTACCAGGTTTGAAAAATTACTCGGAAACTACTCATTTGGAATACACGAAGCCATCATCACTCCGTGAGGCTTTCCTGGGTAAACAAACAAAAATAATCGCTGTGATCCTGGGTGCAAAT
This sequence comes from Lampetra fluviatilis, assembly GCF_964198595.1. NCBI lineage: Eukaryota > Metazoa > Chordata > Hyperoartia > Petromyzontiformes > Petromyzontidae > Lampetra > Lampetra fluviatilis. The sequence goes on along the minus strand of NC_136305.1, from coordinate 6,914,453 downwards.
CTGAACCGGGGCTTTCGCGTGCAGCGAATTAGACAGCATCAGCCCGGTCAACGATCCCTCTGCTGTCTGGCTCAGTTCCAGCCTTCTGCTAATGCAACACAACTCACTGCTGCTACGCGTCAACTCACGAGTTACATGTCCATTATTTTGCCAGGTCAAGTACCACGAACAATGCAGAATGGATTTTGTTACCAATGTGAATCTCTCTTGCCGCCTGTGGAATAACCTTCATGACTAAAGGGGTCGCATGAACTAGACACATACAACATACACAAATCGTTAAATCATTGACTCACACACACACACGTTTCGATGCATGTATCACAGGTGTAAGAATCAGTTGCAATCAATGAATGTCTGCATTCGTAGTTATCAGTGCAGTGGCCTAGCATTGCATTCGGTGGCTTTCCAATGCAATGCAGTGCGGTGCCACGCAACGACCTCGCAGTGAAATGCAGCGCAATGTAGCGCACGTGACGGTGCAGTGTCGTGCCGTGTAGTACAGCGACGTTATCAGCACATGACGTGTACTGACCAATGTGGCACAGTGACTCGGCAGTGAAACGTCTACGTGATGCAACACCTTGCTAGTGCAACACCTTGCTAGTGCTTTGTCTTTTCAGTGCAGTTCTCCCTTCTTGTGTACGGCTGAGTGAAAAGCAAATTTAAAAAATATGAATATCCGAGTGTGAAAGACCCATGTGGCAGCTTCAAGTCAGGCTATACGAGCTGCTCTTGCTGCTATTTATTAAATTGGCAGTAGCTTACACTGAGCTCTCCGATTCACAATGCATTCTAGGGTTCACAGCAAGTCCAAGAATTCACGTTGCGCAGATGCATTCTGGGCGTCCTTTGATTTTCCACTCGCAAAGGTAGTGGCTGGATCTGGCATCGTGAGGCGTGCCGATTCCAATGTAGGTACCAGCTGGTCAGTGGTGGGAACCGATAGTGCAGTGCCTTGACGCAAGGTGTGGTGCCGTAGCGACACTGACGGTGCGGTGGCAGTCTGGTGCGGTGGCAGTCTGGTGCGGTGGCGGTGTGATGCGGCGCTATGGCAGTGCGGCAATGCTGTGGTAGTGTTGTGGCGGTGCTGTTCTATGGAGATGGCACGGTGGCACGGTGACGGTGTGATGCAGCACTGTGGCGGTGCGGCACTGCGGTGGTGCGGTGCTCCAGCAGTGCGGTGCTGCGGTGCTGTACCGTGGCGATGCTGCGGGGATGCAATGTGGAAGTGGCGGTGCGGCGCTCTGGCGGTGCGGTGCCGTGGTGGTGCGGTGGCGGCGCTGTACTGTGGCGATGCTGTGGGGGGTGTGATGCGGAGGTGGCGGTGTGGCACCGCGGCGCCGCGGCGTGTTTAGCGGCGACTCACCAGTGCGGCGCGCAGGCTCTCCTGCTGCTCGCGCACCTCGCGCACGAGCACTTGGAGGGGCCGCTCTGGGCCCGGGCGTGTCGCCCCCCCCCGGGGCCGCGTGCCGCAGCACGGCAACACGCTGTTGGCGAGCTGGCGGCACAGCGGGCACGCAAACTCCCCCTTGTCCAGCGAGAAGCTCTGCAGCACGTGGTCGCTCTGATGCACACAAACGCACGCACGCAAAAACTGCTTGCACAAACAGGCTTGGCCAACGTTGGAAATCTGTCATCACTTCTGGGACGGAGTACCCGGTTCCTACCTCAACGCACCTGACAGAGTTCAACGTGATGTGCTCAGTCAAGTCAATTCATTTTTGCCTAACAGGTGGTGTCTGTACAGCACAAATCTGACACCCAAAGCACCACCATTACATGAAAATACGCATAAACAATTCTATACAGCTTTATTGATCATCCAGAACTTAACGATTGAATCCAGTCGCTCGCTCACTACCGGTCACCTGCCTATCACTCTGCCATCACTACTACCATGGTTACTGTTACCGTGAACTTCACTCGTTGATGCCACCATTGTTCAGGCTCGGTCTACGACACCGACTGTGTCGTCTCATCCACACTGGGTTCAACCACCACACTGCAGGTTGCAACAGTTCCCTCGTAATGCTCCAATTCATAATTTCCTCCCATCGTCTCTATTTCCCAAGGTCTTATAACAACCTTCTTCAATTCAAACAGTGTGTTAACTTACCTATTACAACTTTAAAAGTGCTTTTGATGCTGGCTCCTTGACATGTTGAGCCATTGGGCCTATACCCAGCAACAATGATAACAACAACAACAACAAACACACTGACACTTACACAGATAATAGCCGCCATTTGCCACCAAGTGGCGGTGACGTCACCACAACGCCTGTGCCAGGCGCACTTTGAGGCCACGTCTAGCGTTGAAGGCTCGCTGACAGGAGGTCACGGGACAGACCCAGGTGCCATGGATTGACCGACTGAGATTACTTGCAGATAAACCAGCTGTGCCCCCTAATGTGCTGACATCCATATGCTTACATACAAAGACAAAAATTCCACGTACAGCCATTTCAGGCTGATGCAGCAAGTGCTGCTAACAAGCACCTATTAAGCACATGGGTGGTTTTGGCCAGCGCCATGCCCAACTGACCTGGTTTGGATGTTTACACATTGCACTGGATACTAATTTAACCATGAGTCGGCACAGGGCAGGGCCTAAGATTGCTTCACATAGAACTTGCAATTGATGTTAGTTGTGGCTGGAAATTGTACATAAATTGCCAGCTAACCGACACAAACACATACAGCCACACTCACACGCAGGCACTCAGAAACCCACACGCATGAATAGAAACTCAAACACAAGCAGACTCATAAACATACACACACACGCATACACACACATACACACGCTCATGCATGCAAAGACAAAACACAAGCAGACACTGACAAACACAAATGCAGACGCAAACAGACAAACACACGCTTGCAAACACACGCCTGTGTCCTGTTAGCGAACGCCGGAGGTCTTGGCCCAGCCACGAAAACAATAACAACAACAAAAAGCCCGGGGAAAATGATGGCCCCTTTCGCTGGCGCTTCCTTAACGGGAAAATCTTTAGCGCCTCTACGAGCGCATCCATCTTCATTTGGCGAGATAATGGGGCGGCCGAGGCTGGCACGGCTCCCACGCTGCCCCCGCGCACAGCGCTCACCACCTCCTAATCCACACAGCTACAGTCACCGCCTGCATACGAAGCCGCCTGCATGTATACGCACTTGTCTGACCGCTCTCCTATTCGCCTGCCTGTCTGCCTACATACAAATTTGCCTGTCTGCCGACCTATCCACCTACCCACACGACGAAGCACTTACCCATGGAGCGCCCTACCGACATAGCTAATCATCGTCTTCATTGTCAAACCGCCTGCCTACCTGACGATATTCTATCTTGTCTAACTACCTACCTACGTCATGATTTTACAGCCTGTCAAACAACTTAATTACTACCTACCTAATTACATTCTTGCTTGTCTGTCTACCTGCTTTTCTGCCTGCTGCCTCCCTACTTGTAAGATGACCTCACCACCGACTTTGTTTTCTACTATCCAACTTATTTGCTCACCGACTACCAACCAACTTTCTTGTTTGCCAAGCAAACCATCCACTTGTTTGCTTACCTACCAACGTACCTACTGCCTAGCCACTTGCCTACCTATCTACTTACGTACTTATTTACCTATCTGTCTCACAACCTACTGCCCTATATTGCCACCTACCTAACAACCTTCTTGCCTACCTAAGATATGCCTGCTAATCCAGAGATAAGATCGAGCTACCCACCTACCTAACCACCTACTTGTTTTGATGGCGGTGTAAATGTGTGTGTGTACATCTGCCAGTCGTTTCCGTCAGTCAACTGACAACACCTGGGTCTCCCTCGTGGCCTTCTACCACGTCACGAGGTCTCAAAGTGTACCTAGCCAGGCACAAGCGTCGTGGTTACATAAGTGCCACCGAGTGGCGAACGGCGGTTGTTGTTGTGTACATGTGCACGAGCATGTGCATGTTTGGTTACGTCACCTGCATCATTTAAAATATTCCACTTCACAGGGTTTATTTCTTCCCACAACTGCAAATATTATGATTTAAATGGCTCGAGAAAATATTCCATTTAAAGAAATAATTACTTTCAAACGACACCAGAACTTTTGCCTTGCGGCACTTAATAAAGGTGATATTTTAACATGGTGATGTGGACGTACGGGAGCGCACGTTCAAACAAATATGAACAACAATATCAAAAATCACGCGTGACTGAAGCTGAACATTTCAGTCAACAGGACCTCAAGAAAGGCAGTTGGCGGAAGAAGAGCCTTGGATAGGTTTTGATCTCAGTAGGATTCATCAGTGAGCACGTTCTAAAAGATTGTTGGTCTTCTTTTCCCCAAGAATTTCATCTGAATTGCACTATCAGTGTCATGATATGAGACAAAGCATCCCTTCCGATCTCTTCAAGACTAAAACTAACCAGTGATGACACACACACCTCTGGGTCACCTGATGCACTTAAAGACTTAGGTCAACCTCCCCATCCCTACACATGGTGGCATCTCACAGTAGTCCAAACAAAAGAACGCAAGAATACTACTCATCTGACTACATTGGCAACAATGGTGAAAAACCAGTGTGATTTTTTTGATTTTCTTCCTTGATGATAAAACACTTTTTTTTTAAAACGTTATCTTCCCTGCCCAACTTCCCACCCCGCCAACTCAATCTTCCATCAGCCCAGCGCCGTTTTGAATAAGTAAATTAGCTCGTAACGACGTTATTATTTTTTCCCTGCTCCAAACGGAGAAAAAAAAGCAATTCCTTCCGCGACGGAACGAGTCGCGCATACAGAAGGCAGGTCCCGCCACGCTATCATCATCATCATCACTGTCGTTTACAAATAGGTATTATCAGGGCACTTCTTCCACGACCGTGGGGCCAGTATGGAAGAGTAGGTCAAAATAACCTCTTAAAACAGTGGTCCCCAACCTTTAAAAAACCGTGGCCCCACTGTCAACCCTTAACATATTTTCATGGAGCACCATGCAAGTAAATGTATAATGTGTTGTGACAAAAATTAGATATCTGTGTTGGTTCTGCGGCCTAAAACTAATCTAAACTATTTTTATTCGAGCAGGTAAGGCCCACTGAGCCATATAGCTCTTTTTCAGAAGCAATCTGGCTACATGTGAAAGCTCAATGAAGTGGCTTATCACGTGGAAATATATATCAGCCAAATACTCGAAAACGCATGTTTCTAAATGTGGAGGGAAAAACTGGAGGACCCGGAGAAAAATCCACGCGACCACAGGGAGAACATGCAATCTCCGAATATACAGCAGGCATCAGGGTCAGAACTGAATCCACAACCTCCTGCATATCAAGCGAGATGGTTAAATCTCACCACAGTGAACTACTTCCCTTGGGTCATGGGACCTCCTTTGCCAGTACCAAAATATACTAATAGGGTTTTTCCACTTTTTTCTGGCAACAAAACTGACACCTTTTGCAAGGAATCATGTTTACATTAACCACAATACTTGCAGTCAAATGAAAACAAAAAACAATACTCTGATAATTTTTGCATTGTCCTTGAAACTGATTGGTCCACACCAGAGACAGCTAAAGAAAGCTGTCCTCTGGTGTGGACCAATCAGATTCCTTGCAAAAGGTGTCAGTTTTGTTACCAGAAAAAAGGGGAAAAACCCTATTAGTATACTTCCCTTGGGCTTGTGGACCACCAGCAGTCCACGGACCACAGGTTCGTAAGCACTGCTCTCGAGAGGGTCTCTAGAGCCTGCCCATCTGGCTGATACGATGAGCGAATTTAAATGTTGAAACTCATTACACAGTTACAGAAAACAAAACGAAATGGCATTGTTTTTTTTTTAATGGGAACAAAACAAATCTCGTACGTCACAAGGCAGTGTCGTCACAGACATTGCGCACTCTCTCTCCGTGATGATGCTCGCGCAGTCCCAGCCATCGCGATCTCAATTCCAATTTCATCTAATTCGCAGTTTTTGTAACTGACGCCTGTAAATGGAGTGCCGGAGGCGTTGTGATAGTGCTTGTGTGCGAGTGGGGAATGGGGGCGGCGGGGAGGGAGGGCGGGGGGTAGGGAGGGCGGGGGAGGGCGTTGCGATGTGAAAGGCTTCAGGAGGAGGAGTCACAAGCATTGGGTGGTTGTGTGTGATAGGGGTGTGATAGGAGGGCAATGGGAGGTGGGGGAGTGATGATGGCAATAGAGGTGGTGGGAGACACAGGAGATGCTTCCTGGCACTCGGCGTGTGTCATTGAAACGGACGTCGGCAAAGCAAAAGGATGGCGACGACTCAATTCACACTCTTGTCGCACGGCCACGTGGTATCGGAACTAAAAAGCCAAGGTCCAGGGGAGGGCTTTTGTAAGACAGGGTTAACGAAGGCCAAGGACAGGACTTGGGTCAAGGTTGGGGTTATAGCTATGGGTTGGGTTATTGATAGCACAAAGTAAAAAAAATATGTTTTATTGTATTTTACAAGGTAAGGCTCACTGCGCTATACAGCTCTTTTTCAGAAGTAACCTGGCCACAAATGATAGCTCAAAGAAATGGCTTATCATGTATTGCAGCCAAATACTCCGGAGGACCCGGAGAAAAATGCACGCGACCATGGGGAGAACATGCAGACTCCAAATAAACAGGCGTCAGCGTCGGGATCGAACCAGTGAACTCTTGTATACCAAGCGAGGGAGATAACATCTCGCCACCATGGACGTCGAGGCGGTGCCATACCCTGGCTTGGCAGGAGAAAGCGGTCCAGTGATATGCAGACTAATGTCATCTGTCCCTTCTGTTATGGATAGAGTGCTGCCCCTTCACACGTCTGTGTTTTCTCTGGGTGCTTTGGTTTTCTCCCACGTTTATAAACATTCATTTGGTGCCTCACCGCCGTGATGCATTCCAGCTCATCTGTGGTTCCACAGCAATTTGCGTGCACGACGACACGATGCACAACTAATCGTGACCACTATCACGAAACAAGGGCGACACGTGACGAGGAGGGACTCACCCGCAGAGACTCGATGTAGGACTTGTGGCAGTCAAGGTGGACGGTGTGCCCGCACGTCTGCACGTACACGCCCCCCTCCCAGCCCACGGACACCGACTGCAGGCACGAGCTCTATGCAAAGACAAAAAACAAGGACCCACCACCACCTCTCATTTACCCTTGTAGACCATTGGGGAAAGTGCTCCGCACAAGCACCTATTAAGGCTGGCATGGCTATACTGGATAGTGAAATCGAATAGCGATGAAGAGGATACAGAGGATCTTATGTGTGTGCATATGTAATGACAGGGTGACACCTGCTGGCCTGGAAGGGGAATCACGGGTACGGGCACGGTTAAGTAACAACTAATCAGAGGAGGAGGTCTATCTGGGGCAAAGGTAAAAGGTGGGGCTAGCCGAGATACTCCGAGAACCTGCTCGAAGGTTCCACAAGAGGGCGTGGCCGGAGGCGGGGCTTAGCCACGCCTGGGGGAGGATATAAGGGGGGGCGGACCCGGGGATCAAGGCTCGTGTATGGGGTCTTGGGTCCTGGCTGCGTCGCTGCTCGCCGATATCTCTCTCTGTCGTCCGGCCACGTGGAAGATCTCCTGCGGGTTTCCATCGCCTTCATCGTAACGCCGCCAGCCAGTGGCGTAGCCGAGTGAGGGCGATGGTACCACGCCGAGTGATCGGCTGTGTGTAGCCAGAAGAGACGTTAATATCTAGTGTTGCACTCGGTGTGAGGAAGAATAAGTGTTGGCCTGTGTTGCGCCCAGTGTGAGTAATAAAGAAGAAGTACCCTCTACACGACGTGTCGCGGAAAGTCGCTCATATATATAATAAATGCAAAGACAAAAAAACCCCGTATAGCCTTAACAAACTGTTGAGGGAAGTGCTGTTAGCGAGCACCTATGAAGGCCGGCACAGCACACCACGCCCGGCCACCTTTGTCTCCCCAGTGGCGATGTTTAGATATCGCACCAGGTAAAAAATATTTTAGGCTCAGTCGACCTTCGGGAGGCCCAGGACCGATTTAGATAATCGTCACTGGTGTTGGCCATGAGCAGTAATCGAACTCGGGCCATCGGATTCGTAGCACAGGGTACATATGGGAAAGTGAAATAGCTGAGCGGTAGTTTTTTACACCCAATCCTTTTTCCCCTTTTTCACTCCTTCCTTGCCCAGCGCCCGTGTTTCTCTATGTCTCTGGATGTGGTCCCTCAAACCTTTGCGATATTCCCGCACTCAACCCTGACGCTGCGTCCCCTCACGACCTCCCCGCGAGCACAGCCGTGCGTGTGTGTGTGTGCGTGCGTGTGTGCGTGCGTGTGCGTGTGTGTGTGCGTGTGTGTGTGCGTGCGTGTGTGTGTGTGCGCATCATTACCTCGAGGTAGTGTCTCTGCAACACGCTGAGCCGCACGTCATGCGACGAGCCGCAGGTGTCGTCCTGGTACAGGCGCTCGCCCTCGCGCGTCGGCAGACGCTTGCGCTCATCGCTCCTCCGCCGGTGCCCCAGGACTGTGCGGGGAGAGAGAAATGTTTCGGGCTCTAAGTCAACTTTTCGCCGTGGTCCAGACCGGGCTCAGATACCGTACGATGATGATGATGACATGCGACTTGGCATTCGAGTGTCAAAGACCATGATCCCTCTTATAGTCCTCACAGGCTGTTGGAGTAAGTGCTGTTAAGCAAGGACATTCCCATGGCGGGGGGCAGTCTATCCACAAAACAACCACTGTTGACGTCCCACAAAGCGGTGCTCGTCTTATTAATCCTGGAGGCATGACGGGCTGACTCAAGCCTCGACCTGGATTTGAACTCGCGGCTTCGAGCAGCGAGGCAAGAGCTCTGAACGCAAGGCCATTCGTATGTCTCTAGCCATAAAATGCGACATTCATAATTTTTTAAATGTAAAAAATAGGAATAAAAAGTCCCCCGAAACAACCGTGACTCACGCACGCGAATTCAAAGCGAGCAGCTGAATGCGAGCAGAGACGACAATTACGCGCGCACGCCAGGATACCCTTTCGTCTCCTTTCAACGTCTCCCTCCGGGCAGCGTGGCATTTGGTGGGGGCCCCGATTAGGGATTTATAAAAATGTCTCAGGACGTGACCAAAGGATGCTTCCTCAGAGCTTAAATGAGAAGAGTCGAGGACAAACTCCAAGTGAAAGGCAGAACGGAGGAAGGACGAGAGACACAAGAGGGAGCACAAAAACAAACAACTCGCGAATGAGACGGTGGACAGGCAGACAGCCACGTGGAGAAAGACAAAAATTACGGTGAGAGATGCAGACAAAGAAAGATGGAAAGATAGAGAGAGATACTCTGAGGAAGAGAGGGGAAAGAAATGAATAAAAGAATGGAGATAGGGAGAAACGAAGCAAGACAGGAGTGGTCCTCGAGGGAGAGAATGAGCGAGGCAGCGAGTGACCAGGCAACAGAGAAATGAAGAGAGAGACAGAGAAGAAGAGGGAGAAAAATGGGAAGAGAAGCAGACACAGATATAGAATTGAGCAGCCTGCCCATGCCTACCTTGCCCCTCTCATCTCACTCGACTGTCCTCCATGCACTCTCCCACCTCTCATCTCACTCTACTCTCCTCCACACACTCTCCCACCTCTCAACCTCTCATCACACTCTACTCTCCTCCACACACTCTCCCACCTCTCAACCTCTCATCACACTCTACTCTCCTCCACGCACTCTCCCACCTCTTACCATTCATCTCACTCTACTCTCCTCCATGCACGCTCCACTTCAGCAACCAAGGCATTCAATCGAAGCCCCGATTGACAGGATGCTCATTTTCCTCTGCTGCCCACGTAGTCTGTAAATCCCTCGGAATATCCCCCCCCACCCCCGGCCCATATTAGTAACGGAAGTAAATCTCGGTCCGTGTTCTCACTAAAACTCGTTAGCCTTGTCTCATCACGGTCAGTCGCTCTCTGGTTTTGTGGTGCGCGACGCTTGTAGTCATCGTCACGCTTAATGATTTCTTCTCTCGCGGCAATCGTTGATTCAAGTGAATACACACGTAGTTTACGGATATTTCCGTCACCGATTTCATTAACGAAATTAACACCGCCGCCCCACGTCTACGCCTAGCGGCCCTCGCAGTGCCGGCGGTGGTGGAAGCGGTGCACCTGCCGGTGCCCGTCTTCACCGCTCACCGGACGTGGCCTGGAGCAGCACGATGAGTCCGAGCGGCCGCTGGGCAGTGGAGGCTCCGCGCTGACCGCACGTCACGCAGTCGAGCACCACCTCCTCGCACGGGCGTTCCCACGCGGCCTCTTGCGACGAAGATGAAGGGCAGCCGTCATCTCCCGTGCCCGCGTCCGCAGTCGCCGCCTCCTCCTCACCAGCGCTCGCGTCTGCGCACGATGAGAGAACGCAGGCGCGGGTGAACGCGGCACACAGGAGAATGTGTGCACCGTAGCGTAGGTCGGCACGTACATGGCGTGGTTACCGAGTGCGCAGGCAGTGTGACTGCACCTTGTGGTGTCCAAGCACTGGGCTACCCAGAACGGAGGAAGTGGGAATGGGGGGGGACCCCATATAACACCTTGCACCAGGGCGAATGCCCGACCGCGCCACGCCACACATGTACTGGTGAATATACACGCAGGCGAACTGACACAAGTGGACATGTGTAGTCCACATACACAAGCATAGATGTGCACACACACACACAAGTAAACACATATACAGGTAAACGATTAGGAAAGCAAACACTTGCAGGGCGACTTTGTACAAATTCAAAGACAGAGATCTCCAGTGTAGCCTATGACACTGTTGTTACTGAGCACCTATGAAGGCTGGCAGGGCACACAAAGGGGTTGGGGTTGGCCAACACCGTGCCCGGCCGCCTTTGTCTCCCCAATGATAATGTTTACACACGGGACCAGGTTCTCACTAAAGTTTGAATCGACAAAGCAAAGGCCCAGGACCAATTTAAATCATCGCAACAATTATTGGTGGTGGGCGGGAATCGAACTCGGGTCGCCAAGTTCTTAGCGCCTGCACTAAGCATTACACTTCTCATAAACATTGGTCAGCAAGTTAACAGATGGACAGGTGAATCTTCCCACACGTGCAGGCACACACACACACACACGGGTGAACACGCACACATTTGAACACGCACAGATGAAATACCACATGTCAACGCGCACACACACACACGTTGGTCAAAATAACACGCAGGTGATGCACATACAGACCTACAAACGCAATATGATCTCATCAGAGAACATAGAAGGAGTGCAGGTTAATTCACGCAGGATAACACACACGGTTCAAATAGAAAAAAACTAACATAAATAAATTGCGCATGGGGCGTTCGCGATATTCGAGCTATTTCCAACTCAGAATTCCGACATGAAATGTGCCTCGTCATTTTAACTCTCTGACCTCATGCTGGCGAGATCGACCACCTTTACTTTCCATTTCTCTCTTGGCCTCTGCCTCCAAACGCTCCCCCGACCCGCAGCAGAGGCAATTATACTGCGGGTGATGCGACGAGCAAGGGTCACGGGTAACGAACGCCGCAAAGCATCACCACGCTTTCGTAAACAAGCGATCGACGAAGCTTAACCTGTCACTGGCAGTCCCGATATCATCGTTGTCATCATCGCCCTCATCATCGTCGTTATCATTGGCCACGATCGTCCCAATGCTGGATGAAGGGCTCGCTCCCCAAGCAGTCACCAACGGTCCACCAAGCACCTGCACAATAGCTGATCTCATCGCTGCGTCCTATTGATGGACGTCCTTCTCAGGAGCGTTCCCCGCTGTTCTCTCCTTCGGCTGTCACTGCGGCATTATTCAGAATCAGAATATTTCTTTCTACTGGAGGAATACGATGAGCGATAAAACTCCTCGTCACAGATGTCCAGTATAACACGTAGGCTTGCGCGACCAATATCATCCATAATACAGGTTTTTTTGGGGTAGATCGCGTAAATATATAAATGTGTCGTTAAACCCGCCACCATCCGATACAGCCAAATTAGTAATGTTTGTCAAGTAAACAGAACATGCCAATTCATTACGAGTACAGCACACCGGTGTGTTGGAGAGCAAAGCCACAACATTTACAATCTGAGTACGACGTTTCGCCAGTAATTACAACTAGCTTCAACAGGCGACAGACATAAAACCTGTATTACGGAGATGTCCAGTAGTTTCACAGATGTCCAGTCGTATCGATCACCGGGCAACACCGAATGCCAAAGCGCCCACTTATTTGAATCGAGCGGGCAGGGGTTCTGATCGACGGGTGGAAAATCCACATACCTATGGCCGGAAGGAAACGCTCGTGAAGTAATTAGGCGGCAACTACAGTCGGCTGTCCTGTACGCAGCCAGTAGTGTTGCATCAATGGGTGGTGCTTGTTATCGCAACAGCCCTGGTGTCATGGTGGTGGTGATGGTGGTGTGGGAGTGGTGGTGCAGCGGTTAGCACGCTGTGCTACAAAACCTGGCGACCCGGGTTCGATTCCCACTCACGGCCAACGCCAGTGACAATTATCTGAACCTGTCCTGGACCTCCCCTAGGTCGACTCAGCCTCAAATCAGTACCTGGTTGCGGTCTGCAAATTTCGCTATTAGGGAGACAAAGGCGGTCGGGCGTGGTGTTGGCCACCCACCCCCTCGTGTGCCGTTCCGGCCTTCATAGGTGCTCGCTAACAGCACTTGCCCCAATAGTCTGTTTAGGCTATATGGGGGATCTTTAATCTTTGTTTTGTCTTTGATGTTGATGTTGGGGAATTGAGCACAGACCAGGATTTGAACTCGTGATCTCTTTATTGGAAGCCCTGTGCTTTATAGGACCAAGCTATTGACCACAACTACCTGCATAATGGTCCTACGTATCCTCTTGGCCACCATAACAGTAAATATAAAATTTGTATTTATTTAATTTACATGAGTCACAATGTTTACTTGCTCAAACATACATAGTGGTGGTGGTGGGTGGGGGGGGGTGACAACATTTTCTCATGAGCCCGTGATAGAAATTCCACATTCCTATGACGGGCCCCTGTTTATGCAAGACACGACCACTGAAGACTTCCCCAAAACGTGGTACAAATTTTACGACCCCCACGAGAATGATGGGCTAAGTTTATCGCTGCACAGTAACAGCACTATCCAGTCGGCTTATCCACAAGTGGACTGTTTAAAAAAAAATACATTAATCAAAAATCAATAGCTGTCCGCACGCAGACACGGCTATCTAAGTCTCCCTTGCAAATGCGATAATGAATCTCAGCGGGCTCGCATCTGGTTAAATAAAGGACACTGCGTCAATGAATCAGCGAGTCTCGTCTCGACGTCTCGGCGAGAGAGGCGCGCGTGCGCGATAAGCAGCGGCGTTGATGAAGCGCATTGCCGTGATGTCCCAATGACTTAGTTTGACTCCCCGACGCCCCAGGACCCGTGCCGAATGTTAATGCCAGGGCGTCGGCGGTAACCGATTGGCTGTCTCCGTCTCGCTGCCCAACACTCGGAAGCCATAACGGCGGAATGCAATTCACCAACTCAAAGTCAGCCTGTGTCCCCCCACTCGCTTAAGCAAGCACGGGGCAATGACGCTCATGTCCATCAGCAGCAATGAGCTGCTGCGGTGGAAACTCCGCATTCCCAAGGTGGCAGAGGTGGGGAAATGTTCTCTGCTCGATGGCCACTCTTGACGTCCCACAAAGTGGTGCATATTTGAACAGCCCTTGGAAGGATGATGTAACCGGACAAAATTTGACCTTGTGCGATTTTCCAATTTAGATCCATAATATAGGTTTTTTGGGTTAATTATAAATGTTTCGTTAAACCCGCCACCACCCGGCACAGCCAATTAATAAGGTTTGTCACGTAAACAGAACATGCCAATTCGTTACGAGTACAGCACACCGGTGCGTCGGAGAGCAAATCAACAACATTTAGATTATAACATTTAGATTATAATGTTGTGGATTTGCATTCCAACACACCGGTGTGCTGTACTAGTTACGAATTGGCATCTTCTGTTTAGATTGTAATGTTGTGGATTTTCTCCCCAACACACCACCGGTGTGCTGAACTAGTCACGACGAATTGGCACATTTTGTTTACGTGACAAACCTTGCGAATTGGCTGTGTCGGGTGGTGGCGGGTTAAACGACACATTTATATTTACGCGATCTAACCCACAAAACCTATATTATGGATGATATTGGTCGCGAAAGCCTACCACGTGTTAAACTTCCAATTTAGAGTTGAGAATTACGCCAGTGTCACCTGGACAGGTGAAATGCATTTTGGGCAGATGTTTGCCTGCTTCAATCTGGCGGCGCCATAATCATGAATAGCAAAGTCACACAAGTTTAAATCATGGATGAGGAGTCAACTCATCCACCAGGGGCCAATAAAACAGACACCACTTTGTAGAAAATCGTCTTATGGAGAAAGTGGGCCCCCTCACCGAAGGAAGATGGAATTCCTAACAGCTGAGCCTGGGTCACCAACAGAGATGATCACCGCCTCTCTGCCTGTTTTAGCGGAGAGACGCTTTAATCTTCCTATAACGTGTAATTAGACTCAGGCCAATCGATGTGCAAGCTTGGGGCACTTGTGTTGAGATAACCGAATCTCAGAGAACCAAGATTCTTCATGCGGTTTTTCAAACGGCTAAGGTCCAAGAGATTCCAATCAATTACAGGGAGGGGTGGGAGGAGAGGGGATGGTGAAAATGGGGGGGGGGGTCCAGAGTGGGGTGGGGGGGGTCAGCGCTGAGCGAATCCCCAGTGCATTGTGGGTCTGTAGTTATTTTCCCCGCGCTAATGCTAGTTGATTGCACCTCTGACGGCTGCAGTCACATTAATCATAGTGCTGATTGGTAAATCTTTAGTCGAAATGAATGTATGAAACATGTGCTGCTGTTGTAATCATTGAGGTGGCTGGGCAGCTCTCAGTGGGGTTGATTGCCTGCATTAGGATGCTGAACGGGTAACTCCAGAGCAGCTCGGTTCAATCCTTGGTACTGGGTGCCTCTGAGCTCGGCGTGGTGGTGCAGGCCTATAACCCAGCGCTCTTTAGGTGGGGTTAGTGAACCACACAGAGATCACGCTGTGCTGTGAACATTGGTGGAAACGTGCTGGTACAAGACGGTATATGTACTGCTTGGTGGAGCACCAAAAGTGATTGCTCTGGAATGTTTGGTCACATCTTGAATGAGTATTTTTCATGTCAGAGAAAATCAGAATTCTTAAAATCCAAGCATACAAATCCACACAGACAGGTCAAAAACCTTGTGGCTGTACTGCCATCTCATTGACACCTTACAGCCACAGGAGATTTGGAGTCTCACAGCATGTGTCATCACCACCAGCAATGATCAATCCACTGCTAGACGAAGGCCACCTCCTACCCATCGCCATCTCTCCCAGGAGTGACGTAAGATTCCATGTGACACCCACATACGAGCTGATTTACCATCGCTCCATCTCCATGGTGGAGGACCTCTCTCCTATATTTCCTCTGTAGGCTGCCACTCCGTAGTTATCCTCAACCACCAGCCATCGTCCCTTCTGTCAGTGACGCGTGCTACCCAAGCCTGATTTATTTTCTTAGCAGTCAATACGATGCCTTTAAGTGGCACGTGTTCTATAATGCATGCACTCCTCTTTCCGTCTCTCAGTGAATTTCCAAGCTTGCATGATTTTCACCGTCCAGTCCGCTGGCCTTACCGAGATCTTGATTCGAACCGAGAACCTCAGCGGTGTCGGCTTGGTGTCTCGAGACGAGGGCATACGAGGCATCCAAACTATTCCTCCCAACCCCAGAAACCTTCTTGTCTCGCAATCACCTGCATTCTCACTGCATCAGGACTCAAGAAGCACTCGCTGAATTCATTATTGAGCTGTCATTGTTGTTGTCGCCGCTGCCGTTGAACGGAGGCGGTCGGGTGCAGACGGTTGTTTGAAAGAAAAAGCAGAGCTGAATCGATGCCAATCAATGGGAATTATACGATGTCCTAAACACCAACATTAGGCAGGTGCGGGTAATCAAACAGGACGGCAACCTTTGCTGTGCAAGGGCACGAACACGCTGAGAGTGATGCATCTGATGTTGCTGGGAAAGGGCGGTTGTTATCGCCATGAACATCGCAACTCGGCTATAACGCCGTCTTACGGAGTCGGTAGGAGACATTGGTTTGGTGTGTTAGTGCAGACTCTTTCCCCTCTATGTGTCTCGGTAGAGATGCTCACCCCTCTGGTGTCTCCGTAAAGACACTCTCCTTTTAGATGACTCAACATGCAAAAAACTGTCTCAGTAGAAGACAATGGGCCCATGTACGGAGGCTAAAAGAAGTGACGGCAAGCTTGCGCGTGCATGCATTTGAGTACGTATGCATGCGAGTGCGTGCGAGTGTGTGCGAGTGGGAGTGCGTGGGTGTGTGCGAGTGCGTCAGCGTGCACCTCATTCCAGATGCGTGATATGCTGCGAGTCGCAACAACGCTTGCCTGGGCACCCGGAAAATAACATGCGTGCCCTCGGCCTCCTCCTGACGTCCGTCAGCAATCCGCAAAGTAATCACGACGCCACCAACATCCGCTTAAACCAATTTTGCGTGACCACTGCAGCGCATGCAGCACACTCAACCCCACGCTCCGCAGAAAATGTCTGTCTAAACGAGCCTGAACGGTCCTCCCAAGCAGAGCTGATCTTATTTTCCTGTAGCCTGCAATGAATGTTGATCATTATTCATGGGGATAGTATTACGTGATTATAGTCATAATCAGGGGCTTAATTTCAACCGAGATTGTCCGGTTCGGCAATTGGGGAACATATTATCTGCACCCGGCACACCACTTCCTGTATATCTCTAGCTATGGCTTTGGCTACGAAGTCACATGCTTAATCCAGTCCATCAGCGACCCGGAAGATATATTAAGTGAGAAATTCAACCGGGTACTAATCATCAGTTGTCTATCCATGCAGCCCAAGGGCTTGAACTCAGGGCTCCAACAGATAAATGGCCTCCATTAGAAAAAGCCCCCTCCACAGGGTGTTTTTTGGCCTACTCTTCCACACTGCCCAGATGTTTTGGTAGAGGTGGGAGTAACGAGACTAAATGCACATGCAACATGCCCATTGACCGACTGTGGTGAACCAAATTATACTGCTGGGTGGGACGGAGCTGGTGGGGGATTCAAGAACCTGTCGCCGTTGTTTCAACTCTTCACGTCGGGAGATCAAACCGGCGGCGACCTCTGGATTTCAAGTCCAGTGCGTCAACCGTCACACCACGGTAGCTTCTAGAAGAAAAAGGGGACGCTCGGCCACTTTTCACACGCAACTTTCAAAATGGCCTAACAAACAGTTCCTCCGTTTGACTGTGATTAATTGCATTGTGTACGACTTTGTCTTTAATGGGCAAGTCACGGGGCTTAATTTCAGAGTCGGCAGAGTGGAGAGGTTTTTTTTTTAAACCAAGGTTGCAGTCCAATGAACTACGAACTATAAGTGGGAACGATGGCACGCTCACATGAGCACTTATTAATAATCGGCTTAACGAGACGCAGGGAATGGGCAGTCGTTATATGTTTTATATTTTTTTTATCTCTTCTCGACTTCAGACCGAGTTTCTCATTTGCTTGAATCTCCATTCAGCCGTTGCTGATGTTGCCAATCGAGCCAAATCAAGACAAAAGGGACCATGACATGAGAACAGAATCAAAGTGTGCTTTCCTGCTCTCAAATGGCTGGCACCCAGCCAAGTTGTGGAGATTACAAACTCGTAGAAATCTGAGTGCCTTTGGCCAAACCCCTCTGAACGTGCCCGGCCTCATCAGCTCGCAGAAACTAAGCAGATTTGAGCCTGGTTAGCACTTGAATAAGAGCCCACCATGCCCATAACAGATGGAATAGGCTGTTGATGGGGTACATTGTGGGCAGCAAACTACTGCAGAAAAATACTTGATTGCATTGTACTATGCTCCCCTACCTTCACCAACCTGTAATAACCACCATAGTGAAGTATGGGGTCACGTGACAAAGGGAGCCCTCATCCAGCAGTGGAGTGACAAACGGGCTGTACGTGTACATGAAAACGAGGGAGTATTTTCCCTAGCTCAGCCACGGCTAGTTTGCCACAAGGCCGCAAGACGGTCACAAGATGGCAGAGTAACAAGTGGGTTCTTGACCCATCTGTGCGTGGGAACACTTGCGGCTCACAGTAACAAAGCCCTGGGGGGTTCGACTCCCAACTCGCGCGCCTTCCTGGACAGAGTTGTTTTGCGTTCTTCCCCCCTGTCCTGCATGGGTCTCCTCTGGGTTCTTCCAGTTTCCTCCCATAGTTAAAATCGTACAATGGAACTGCTATTGGCCAAACATGCCCACGATCTGTAAATTTCTCACCTGGGATCACAGGTAGCAAAAAGTCAAGAGACCCATCCCACGGAGTCTCTCGTGGATAAACAAGCGCAATCATAATTTGCGGGTTTTCTGCAGGGCACCCCAGTTTCCTTCCGCATGCAAAACTTGCCGTTAAGAAGGAATTGGCCAAACATCTAAAAGCAGGATCACATCCTGAATCAAGAGTCCTCAGACTCAATGACATTGTCCTCAAAATGGGCACGAATACCTTATCCATTTATTTAAATCAGAGTACATCGTTTGGGTCTTCACATTAACCTAAACTACCAACATAATCATTCCTCCTTTTTAATAGAATTCTCGTGGAATTAATTGCATATTTTAATTAGAACAAAATCTATCATAATAATAGCCAGCCCGTACATGCTAAGTAAAGATAGCCCGATTGCTAGGGCATGTAATGTTTCAGCCCTGCTTTGATTTGATGGATTTTTATGGGGGTCACATTTAGGGTCCCAATTGGGATTCGGGAATCAGCTATGTTCCATATTATTTTTACCGTGTCATTTGCGTTGTTGATTATGTTCTGTCTCGTTATGTCCATTCCATAAGCCTAGATTTAACACGACCAAGTCGCACGCAAACCCATTTCGTGCACAGTAAAACATCAAGATTCTCACGTACTACTCGATGCATTCACCTTGAGCACGTGCATCTAATTTGAATCTACTTCAATGCTGCCATCATGTAAAAGGTTAGCATACTGGAATTGCAATCCAGAGATTCAATACGAGCTCCACGAGTACCAGTCCAAACAATGGGGCAAGTTTCTTAAAATCTGCCCCCACACCCCCCTCTGTTCACCCGGCAGCATGAATTGGTGCACCGCAGTTAGTCAATCGTCAGGTCGCACGTGGTGGGGTAAAGTGTGGGTACTTCCATCTCTTCTAAGGCATCTACTAGAGCTTTGCAATTTTAAATCTCGATTCAAATCTCATTGATTTTGAACTCATTTTTGTGTTTAGTTTGTTGTCCTTCGCCCACACCTCCAATTTGCAAGGTTGGCTACGTACGGTGTGGAAGAAGCTCAACGTACATACGTACATGTGGCCAGCGTAGTAGACTCGTTGGCCAAATACCATCCCCTCTAGAGCGGCTCAATGTAGAACGCGTTCCCTCTTCTCCCCCCCCCGCCACCTCACCCCACCCCCCTTCACATCCCTCCCATTCTTGCCGACGGCGTAGGGTAAATAAATAGCCTCTCGCAGCGCGCAATAAATGTCAGCCGTAAAAAATGAAACTGACGCATGTCGCTGTTAAACCCTCCGAGCAGAAATCGTGGCGAACGGCCGAGTGTGCGAGCGAGTGAGTGAGCGAGCGAGGGCGTGCAGAGGCTCACCTCCCGCCCTCGCAGCCCCTCCGCACGTCAAAATGCACGCAAACCCGCCAAAGCTGGAACAAGCAAGCGCCGGTCTCTGTATGTGTGGTGCGAGTGTGCATGCATACGAGTGTGCACGTGTGTGTCCGTGTACTGATGTGTCAGCATTTGACCGTAGGTTAATGCGTGTGTCTTTGTTGTGTGGGTGTATTTGTGTGTGTTTGTGTGTGGGGAGCAATACTGTGGAGGTTTGCGCAACCACGCTATGAACCAGCCGACAATTCCCGCTCATGACCAATAACGATAGCAAATATCTGAAACGGTGCAGGGCCTCCCTCAGGGTGACTTCTCAGCCTTAAACGAGTACCTGGTGCAGTGTGTAAATATAAACACTGGGGAGACAAAGGCGGTCTTGCGTGGTGTTTGCCCAGCACCCCCAAAGTAACGTTCACAACCATGAGCGCTAAGAAGCTAAAACGAAGCAGTTCAGCACAGTGGGGTACACAGGCGGTGCATCTGCTTGTCATCTCAGTCAGTCAACCCAAAACATCTGAATCTGTCCCACGACCTGCTTTCAACGAGTCGTCAAAACTTCACGTGGCCTCAAGGTGCACCTAGCCTGGCACAATCATCGTGGTGACGTCACTGCCACTTAAGAGGCAAACGGAGGTCGTCGTTGTCGTGCTGTTGCATGCAAGTGTGTGTGAGCGTTTACATATTCAAATGTATGAAGAGGGTGGTGAAATGGTTAGCGCGGTTTTTATTAACCGAGGCAAATCTTGACCGGTTTACATATTACCTCAGCAAAGTGAGCATCGTCAGAACGATGCGAGCCTGTGGCCAGGATAAGGCCGAATGCTTTGTATATGCACGCAATGCACATATTTGCGTGCTGTTAAATCTTCAGTCATCGGCAAGTCCACCCAGCTCCACATCGTCCTGTACCACATCAGTCCATCTCTTCTCGACCCTGTGCGACGCCAGTGTAGCCCCCTCTATCTGGCCAAACAGAAGCTGGCTTGGGCATGCAGTGGCTGCAAATATCAATTTAGGTGCCTGCTAACAGCACTTGCCCCAACAGTCTGCTAAGGCTATACGGGGGAGGGGATCTTTGTCTTTGTTTTCTCTGAAGCACACATCTGCCTATTTGCTTCAAGACTGTAGTTTATTTGTTTTCTATTTTGTCATTTTGGTGACTCAGGTCTCTCTTCATCTAATGAGACTATCCTGGTCTCTCTAGTCCTCACTATACTTAAACAACATATACTTGGAACAAACATCCCAATGCATGGATGAGGGCCTGCCCAAAGCCGTGCGGGTCATGGGAAATTATTATCCTTTATTCCACAATGCAGGTCAGTGCGGTTTGGTAAGCCATTAAGCGTGGACAGGGTCACATAGGTATCGCAAAATAATGTGTTTTATAACTGCCAACACAGTCTCTCAATTTCCTGTCTAATCATCTCTTACATGCAATCTAGCTGTACTTGCAGGTGTCTAGTTTTTATCAATGCCTATCTGTCAGTCCAGCCATCTCTGTATTTGTGTCAAACATGCATAGATGTCTGCGTCTAGCGTTCTTTCCGTCTGTCTGTGTACGCATATCAGTCTGTCAATCTGGCTTCTCTCCCTCACCAAGCCAGCCTATCTAGCTGTATGTACCTGGCAGGCTGTCTGCCTATCAACCTGCTTGTTTTTTAATCCACCTATGTATAGAAATTCGTCCGTCTATTGACGTGTCTGTGTCTATCGATCAGGTGATCGGTCTGATTCGTCAGAACTAGGACCGGTATCTTAGGTCCTAGTTCAGAGGGCCCTCGC
Organism: Lampetra fluviatilis; assembly: GCF_964198595.1. Lineage (NCBI taxonomy): Eukaryota > Metazoa > Chordata > Hyperoartia > Petromyzontiformes > Petromyzontidae > Lampetra > Lampetra fluviatilis. Next base: position 6,892,918 of record NC_136305.1, on the reverse strand, counting down.
ACATTACTTCTGGCAGTTCACCAGCATTAAGTCAAGCGAGGCCGACAAGGCTGAGGACACACTGGTCCCGAGTTTGCTTGTACTGAATCAATGCTGCTCACATTACGCACTCTCAAAAACCGGTCGGGCTGATGGGTTGTGTAATGCTCTTTTTTAACGTGGAGAGAGAGAGATTTCTGAAGCAGACATTATCTGCTGATCTATTTTGATCAGTCAATGTCTGTTTAACGGTTCTTCTATTAGTTCATCTGTATGTCTGCCTCTGTTCGATCTGCATGTCAATGTACATAAACACCAGCACACGTAAGCAATCCCTCTCCGCTAAACTATAAAGCACTACGAGGAAGCCATTCATTCTGCTGGGGCCTTTGAATTGCAGTTGCCGATTACAGCTCATAAACTCCGAGCAAGCGTGCGCCCAAATAAATCAGAGAGGAAACCACACAAACGCATTAATATCAATGGACACAGAGGGCCGGTACGAGAGAGAGGTGAGGTGGCTTGTGAGGGCTGATGCTAATGCTTATGTCAGAGTCACTGAGCCATCACCGCTGACTATCCTAGGTTCGAATCCCAAGCTCCTACTGCCTACACGAGATTAAATAAAGCGGCTCCATTTCAAGTGGCTCAAAGGTTCACTAGTTTGTAATCGTTGGATCTAAGCTACTGGGATGGAGTGCTGGGGAGGCATTGGTTCCCGAGCTACGCTACGAACGTGACGACCTGAATTTGTATTCCTGCTCACGGCAAACATCAGTGGCGAGTGATATCTGAACCAGTTCTGCTCCTCCGACCTTGCTCCTCACGAACCCAGACTGACCAGCCAAAGTGGGTTTTTTTTTAGCTACAAAGAGGAAACCCATGCAAAATAGGAGCTGAAAACATAATCATTGGCGTGCCATGACGCATGTAAACGTGACAATTTAATCCATTTGGATACAACTGTATGGCGGCGAGTCTTTAACAAGGCATTACATTTGGGCAAATAATTACGTGGACGAACTCAAAAGTCAATTGCCAATTAAAACACTGGCTGTGAAAACCTAAGTGTTCTCTTTTTAGTTTATTAAAACTAGCAATTTGCACATCCTTTTGACGTGACTGTCCCTCCCAGCCAGCAAAACTTTTTAATATTTATTTTTATTGAGGCAATGTACGGGCCCATTACATCACGTTGCGACGCACGTATACACCGTCAACATAAGCGAAACCGGTTAGGAAAAGCAGGGGATAGAAAGATGTGGGAAGGACTCGCTGCCCCATCAGCCAGCAAAACTTTTCATCTTATACACAGAGCCCTTTCTCTCTTCACCTTCCTCTTGCCTTCTCTGTCCGGGATATCGCAATTTATCTCCATTCCTCACATTGTCTCCATTTCTCTATTCCTCTCCCTCCCTCGATATACCTCTCCTCACTCCACTGTATCTCACCCACTTCCCTCCCCCCTATCTCTCTCCCCGTTTCTCTCTCTCACCACCCCCCCTTTGTTATTCCAACCTCTCCATTTCCCCTGTCAATCTCTCTTGCCTCTCCCTAATCCTCCCTCCCACTGCTTGTCGCTTTCCCTCCGCGCTCTACTCTTTCCATTTTGCTCTCTATTTCCTCTCCCTTCAATGCCCTCTCACTCTCTGCCTGCCCCTCTCCGTTCCTATCTCCTCTATCTCCCTCCCTCACCTCCCATCCCCGAGTGCATTTGCGCGGGATACACGGCCAGTGTGGAGGGTGGATGGGGAGGGGGGGCATGACGTCAGCGCGACGCACGAACCAATTTTAACGCCGTGGGATGCAGGTGACGTCATCACGCAGGTGTGCTCGGTGACGTCACCACCGTTGCACACACACTCTGTGCCAGCCTGGCCAGACAGGAATCCAGGCAGGAAACTTGTTTTCGAATTCGTATGAAAAGCCTGACCAAGAATAATGTAGCAGTACCTTCAAGTTAACAAGTCTTGAGGTATTAGCTGGGTAAATACAGGGAGTCAGTTTCACAACTATCATTACCAATCAGCAGAAATGTAAATGTGTGCACACATGGCGCTGCATAATAATTCACGTCCTTTGAAATAGTAAAAACACATTAAAATGAAAGTTACCCAGCAGATGAGACATTTCATTTCACAATTTGACTCCTGACTGGCAAGTAGAGGTGCACCATGACCACTGATGTCAACTCGGCCTCCAATAATCCCTTTTGAATGAGATGCAATTTTCTGTGCTGAATAGGGTGACCGAATAGGCTAGAATTTGCAAAGAAGAATGAGAAATCTGAAGTGTATTTTTATTTCATAAATAGAGGAATGGGGCTGAGGGGCTCATGCTGGTACGCATCGAGATGGGGGGTGAGGGCGTGCGCGATTGTGCGCACGCGATTGTGCGTATACGTGTATAAGTGCAGTGAATGTTTAGTGCAATACGCTATGACCCAACTGAGTGGGGTTCGTTTCCTGGTTGTGATGAGCAATAGCAAGTGGTATGAAAAACAAGAATATGTTTTACCCAGTCTGGCAATAAAGCAGGTGTTAATATGTTCAAACACCAAATAAAAACCTTGTGACAAGCAATCAAGTCTGCATTAACCACACGCACTTGTGGCGAACATGCAAACAAACATGCTCTGATAATATTTGCAAGTGGTATGTGATCCAATTCGTGTACTTCTTTAGGTCAACTCAGCCATAAATGAGTATCTGGCACAGTGTAATATGTAAAGGTAAAAGTGAGAGCCATTGCCGTTTGTGCGTTCTGTGTTCATTGTGTGTGGTGTGCGGCATCTGGCGCGTGGTGTGTAGTGTTTATGTGATGCGTGTATGTGTGTCGTGTGTGTCGTGTGTATGTGTGGCGACCCAAGCAACATTAGTGACACATCTGAACCGGTTTAGGGCCTCCCCTACATCGACTCAGCCTTAAATGTGCACCTGGTGCAGTGTGTAAATATCAGCACTGGGGAGACAAAGGTGGCTGGGCATGGTGCTGGCCACACTACCCCCTTGTGTGCCATGCCGGCTTTAATAGGTGCTCACTAACAGCACATGCCCCAACAGTCTGCTAAGGCTATAGGAGAATCTTTGTGTCTGTGAGGTGTTGCTGGCCACCCTCCTCCCCCTTGTATGCCGTGTTGGCCTTCATATTGGTGCTTGCTTAATGGACTTGCCCCAACAGTCTGCATGGCTATACGTGGAATCTTGGCATTTGTGGTGTGCATGTTTGTGTTTGTGCATTATATATGGGTGAGGTGGGGTGTTCGAGCCTTCAATTGTGTGTGCATGATGGACTGTACCTTGTGTGGGACAGGAAAATTGCCAGAATGATTTGATAAGAAAACGCATTATCGCGGAGAAAGAGGAATTGTGCACGGGGATTTGCTCTTGGAGCACAGCTAGCAACCGGCCCGGCGGGCCCGCCGCATGTCCGCTCACACGCTCGCGCAGGAACGCACAAGCGCATGCACAGGCGTACATACACGTGTAGGCATGTGCACTCTCTGACACAAACTACCAGCCACCAATCTGCCTGCCCGTGCGCATGCTCACTCGTTTACTCGCTCCCCACCCACAAACACACCCACACAGCTGTCTATCGATGTTTCTGTTTGTCCGTCTGCCAAGGTGTCTGCTCCTAGATAACGTTGCTATTTTGGCTGTCTGGTTGCTTGGTTGTCTGTTTGGCTGTCTATCTTGTTTGCTTGATGGGCTAGCATGTCTGTCTGTCTGTAAAGCTGCCAATGTCAACTGTCTGCCTCCCCATCTGTCGACCTACCTGGCTGTTACCTCGCTGTCTCTGTCTGTCATCTTGTCAGACTTGTTCTTATACTATCTGTCCAGGTCTATGTGTATCTATCTGTTCACCTGTCTGTTTGTGCATCTGCCTATCGATTGGTTCATCTGCCTCGGCAACAATTTTTCCATCCATCGAGATGTCTATCTTGCCATCAATTGTTTGTATGAGCAAGCCCTCTGCATGTCTGTCGATCCTTCCATCGCTATCCATCCACTTGTCCATCTACCCATCCATGTGTTGTCTGTGTGCACTTCAGTCGATCTGACCATGATCTGTAAATCGTTCTACTCATGAATATAGCTGTCTGTCTGTTCATCAAGCGCTCTGTCCATTGATCAATCTGTCTCTGGGTCGACCTATCCACTGGTAAGTTTACCAGTCTTTACACCAGTCGATGTTACCCCCATGAATGTGTGGTGGGGTTTCTCTGGGTACTTTCGTTTCCGTCCACATATGCCTCCGATTAGCACGGTTGGCTACGTACGGTGTGAAAGAAGTACAACATTGATATACACATACATCCCAAAGACCCATTATTAGCAGGCACGGCCAGACATCCCAAGAATCCTTCTGGAAAGAATCCCGAGACCGCCGTGTGGTTGTCCTGTTGAGTGATTGGGCTCGGCCATATGAATGTGGAATTTCAATCACTGGCTCAGGACCGCCAATAAAAGTGAGTGTTAACGCATGGTCGTTGATCAGATAGATACTCCGGCTCGCCACCATAAAATAGAAATGTACTAGCAATTGGCAAACTAACCTGCCAGACAGGACGCATTAGAGTGTTTTGGTCCAATTTAATTTTCTGCGCAGTATGATGATTCTCGTGACATGACCCAGCCAGTCTTCGTGTTATTAAGGACCACCGCATACCTCCCCCCGTCTGTCCGGTTATCTCTGTGTCTCAGTTTATCTACCTCCATATTAACCAGCTTGTCTTATCGGTCGTCTGTCCTTCGCTCTATCTTGCTCACTCGAACACCACTTTGTGTATCTCCACTATTGGCTGCCTGTCTGTCATTTTATCTCCATCTCCCACTACCTCTATTAATGCATCTCTTATTTGATCTCTTATTGCGGTATCGTACTTCGTCTGTCTCACCAAGTAAGATACCACAAACTCCTATTGATTTGTTACCGATTATTAAGTTAACGATACATGCATCGAATTGTTTGCGTTACAAATCACGTGTTTATGGACTCGTGTGACCCCTTCCCAACCACGAGAAAAAGCTGCACAAATCCCAATGCTAAAACATACGTGATTCATTGCTTTGTAATAGGGGTACGGGGACAATTAGTATACCCCCCCCCCCCTTTTGTACAGACGTGAGTTCACCTATGCCCCTAAAGTCACTTCTATACCATCACTTTTGGAGGACAAGACTGATGACTCGGTGCAAACTCTACACCAACACATTCCTGTGGAGGGAGCTGGTAGGAACGTTGGGTTGCTAGGTCAATGGCCAGGGTCAACAGCGGCGTGGTGTATTCTGCAAATATGGCCGACTGTGAGGGCGGGCACAAGCCGGCGTGAGTAGGTTAAACGTTGAGTTTTATAAGAGCACCACGGGGTGACCAGCCCCTCCCCACCCAGCCCCACCCATCCCACCCCCCACCCAGCCCCTCCCTCCCCTCCCCATCCAGCCCCTCCCTCCCCACCCAGCCCCTCCCTGCCCGACGGACACAATAATCCCCTGTGGGCTGGTGTAACCAGGAGGTTCCTACCAGTATAATTCTATTGTCTTGTAGACAGCACTTTGGTATACCTGTATTTTATATTTATTTAAGGAGTATTAACATTTTCACATGTAAAGCACTTCCTAATGTTTAAATCAAAGGTGCTATTTAAGAATAATATAAACATTTGAATAGGTATCGTCTTATCCCTGATAATTTGTCTATCATTCTGGCTATCTCTTTCTCTATTTATATCAACGAATGTCTCCATCGTCTTAGCTCTCATCCATCCATTAAAAAAAAGACTGCCTATTTACTTCTCTCATGCATATTCCTGTCCGTCTCTCTCTCACTCTATAATATATTCTCTGTGTCTTTATATCTCTCTCTCTACCTATCTTTCTTCAGCTCTTAACAGGAAGAGACCCAGAGAATGAGAAAGTGAATAAATGATGGAGAGAGAGAGAGAGGCATAGAACCTTACCTCCCCATCAATTCGCTCAAATGGCACCATTAATAACAGCAAATATATATATAAACCAGCAGGACATAAATAAAACGTAAATAACTGGTCAGCTCCTGCACCGCGGATTAAATTAAGCGCTCTTATCAACAGCCATGGTCACACGGCCATGAATATAAGTGCTTACAAAATGATGGCATTTCTCATGCTTGGGCAATTGTTGGCGGCCGATTGGCCACCTGGCATCCTTCCAACTTGTCTGTGGTACCCACTCGGCAATTGTATCTAAGTTGATGATGCAATTTGAACGAATATACTTTATTTATTTATCAGTGGCACCATGATGGCGGGGTGTAATCTTACTCGGCTGGTATGCAGAGGTCAGGGGTCCGATCCTGACCCTGACACCTGTAATATTTGGAGTTTGCATGTTCTCCCTGTGGTCGCGTGGACTTTTTCCTCTGGGTCCTCCGGTTTTTCATTCCACATTTATAAACATGCATTGAGATTGTTTAGATAAGTTTGGTGCTATAAATGTCCAAATGATGGGCTATTTTGTTGAGCAATCGTTTGTGGCCAGGTAGTTTCTGAAAAATAAGTTAATACCTCAGTGGGTTTTGCCTGCTAGGATGGGGATGGTTTAGTTTTATTTATATGTGTTTGCTTGATTTGTTTACCTTTCTTGTACTTTGCACTATCATCTTTTTGTACTGTTTGTTGTTGTAACGTTCTTGCCCGCCCCTGCTAGACATCTATGAAAAAGAGCTTCATAGCTCATCGGATTCCTCCAGTGTCAATAAATATTCTAATGCACATAAATGACGATGCCATAAAAAAAGTAAACATGATTGTTATTAAATCAAAATATTAGTGCCACCTTGGAGTGGAAGTCAACAGTGGTTGCCTTACGGAGATGTTACTACTTGCCATGGGAATGTGGAATTTCCACCGCTCACTCAGGGCCGTTATCGGAGACAAATGACACTTGTACGCACGTACTATTTTGCAAGTAATAACCCCGATGAAAATGTATTATTACGGTTCAAGACATGTGCGTTCAATTGTGTGTGTGTGGTGAGAATTAACAACATTTCTGTTGGTATAGTTTGCATGTAATTGATTCAAGTGCCGCATGCAGCCATCTTGATGTAAAAGAAGATCTACTCGATTCTTTCATCGAATCGTAAGACCGAATCGTAACAATATATCGGAGCGCCGCATGGTGACATAATTGTTACATGCATACCTAAAAAATTACTCCAAGTGGGGAAAATGTAAAAAAACAACATTTACACTGCTTAATGTGTCCTTTTGGTTGACTCAGTTTAACGTGGATAACGTCTGGTGTGATATCGACGTCAAGTAGAGACAAAGAAACTTTCATTCACAAGTGTCGCAGTGAGCAGTGCACGGCCCCATGTAGGAGAGCGGTCCTCGGGAAGATGACGTCACAGAACTACTTTGGAAGTCTGTTTCACACTAAATAAGATGGTGCAACGTTTTGTATGCTCTGCACAGAGCACAGGTGACCTTGATCCACTGTCGAACCTAGCCCCGCAATTGTGCGAGCCCATTGCTTTGACACTGTAAGTGCTAACCCACCAGCCCCAGACTGAGAGATCCGGAGATTTCTACCAACTTAACTGCAGTGCGAAGTGTGGGAGCCAGCAGGCTGTGATGAATGATGGGTTTCAGTGGAGGAGGGATGAGTGCTGCAATGGGTGGTGTATGGTTGGTGTTTGGAGTTTTCCGGGCAACTAGCAATACCCTGCTCACCGCAGGATGGCAGTTATTGAGTGTAAGGTGGCATTTTTGTATGCATCTTGAAAGTTTCTCTTGTGTGATGAGTGCGAGTTAAATGTGCGTGTGTGGGTATGAATGTTTGTATGAGTGTGTGTACCTGGCGCGGTGTGAAAAGAACGTCACTGGGGAAACAAAGGCGGCTGGGCGTGGTGCTGGCAAGCCACCCCCCCCCCCCCCACTCCGTGTGCCATGCTCACCTTCATAGGTGCTCGCTAATAGCACTTGTCCCAAAAGTCTGTTAAGGCTATATGGGGGATCTTTGTCTTTGTGTGGAGGATGCATGGGTGTGAATGTGCATCAGTAGGTCTTTGACGCTTCACGTGGCCTCAAAGCGCACCTAGCCTGCCACAAATGCCATGGTGACATCCTGGCCATTGAGTGGCAAATGCCATTGTTGCTGGGTGCACGTATGGCTGTGTGTGCGTATGACTGTGTGTATTTGGATGCATGTGTTATTTTAGGAGTCATGGGATGTGTGTGTGTTCATTGGTTGGATCATACAGCGCACATGTCCCTCCACCACACACCCAAGAAAAGCTCCTGTTAGCCTGCATGCAGGGGCCTAACTGGTCACATAAGGGGATAAAGGAAGAGCTAGGTTGTGGTGGCAAAGGACGACGTGGAGCTGACTGGATCTGTCGATGATCGGTACCAGAGGTGACAAAATCAGCCTGTGCAGGAGGCTCATCGAAGAAACAAAGAAAGGCTGGAGGAGGAACGTCACTAACAACGAGGAGAGAGTGCCTGGTGGCCAGAACACAACAAGGTGGCACAGCGGGGAGCGCGGGTGGTGAATTTCCCAGTTATCTCAGTCACTTAACACCTGGGTCTTATCTATTACATTTTGGAGAACATCAGTAGCAGGTTGTATCTGAGCCTGTCCTGTCCTGAGCCGCACTGCAAGGGAGACACACTTCTCAAGTGTGGATGGTTCTAGCCACACCTTTCCTTCCGAGTGCCACGCCGGCCTTCATGGTCGCTCGTTAACAGGACTTGCCGCAACAGTCTCCAAGGCTTAAAGGATAACAATGTGTACATAGTTATTGTGTATGGCATGCTCTTAAAAAGTGTGTGTCTATGAGAGCAGCTGCGGCTTGTGTTGGATATTTATGGATGCACCGTTGTGGTGTGTGGGCATGAGTATTTATGTCGTTATGGTTAAAGTGTGATGTAAGGTGCATGTGTATGTGTGTGTCTTTATAGTGTGGAGCGGGAGTTCAGAGGTTAGCGCTGCACTACGAACCCGGCGACCCGAGTTCGATTCCTGGCCAACACCAGTGACGATTATCTGAATGGGTTCTGTGCCTCCCCTAGGTCGACTCAGCCTCAAATGAGTACCTGGTCCAGTATAAACATCGCCACTCTGGAAACAAAGGCAGTCGGGCGTGGTGCTGGCCACCCACCCCATTGTGTGCCGTGCTCGGTAACAGCACCTGCCCCAACAGTCTGTTAAGGCTATACAGGGGATCTTTGTCTCTTTTTGTATTTGTAGTGTTGAGGGGGGAGCAGTAGCACAGTGGTTAGTGCACTGCACTACGAACCCGCTGACTCAGGTTTGATTCCCGCTCTCGACCAATAACAGTGACAGCGAATATTTGAACCAGTCCTGGGCCTTCCCTCAGTCAAATTGGTATCAAATGAGTAGCTGGTGCGATGTGTAAAACTCGCCACTTGGGAGACAAAGGCAGCCAGGCATGGTCCTGGCCACCCACCCCCTCGTGTGTCTTCATAGGCGCTCGCTCACAGCAAGGTGTTGAAACTATTTTCTGGTGTGTGTGTGTGCAGCGTTAATTTAAGGTGAAAGTAGCTACGTGTAAATGTGTCAAAGTTGCGGGGTGTCTGTGTACACACGCAGTTGTAGTTAAGGAGGCTTTCAAGATCCAGATTTATATGGTGGATATGTATGGATCAATAGCATCTGCGTGTGTGAAAAACTTAAGATATTACCAAATTTTCAATCACCTTGCAGTAATCATGCCGGTTCACCAGAGGAACCCGTTGCGTTTGCAGATTTCAGGACGTACAACACTGGTTTTCTTGGCCTTCTGTCGATTTTTATGTTTTATATCTGCCTAGCCATCATGAAGCCTAAAATAGAAAATAAAAATCTTTAAAGTAATTACGGAAGGCGGCGTAGATTTTTTCTTTCTCCTCCATAACCTTCAGGAACCTCATCTTATTTAGCGCAGGGGATGAGGAGCGGTTGATAAGTATGCCCGTGTCAAAGCCACTGAGCCAACACTGCCGTATTTCCTGGGTTTGAATCCCAGCCTCCCATCCCCATGAGATTATTCCACCAACACTGGGAAGCGCCTTCGAGTTGAACTGCAGATTATTCGGCATTATGTCGGAGTTTTGCTCCACGTGCTGGGAGCTTCTTCAGGGACTGAACGAAGCAGCTCACATTCTCCCGCGACTGTGTAAAGCTGCCGGCTGCAGTTAGGCCCGAAGACACGTCAGAGTTCAACTTGATTTTGTTTCACCAGATGAGAACTCAAGAGACCAGGAAAATTCCATTTGCAAGAGTGACTTGGGCCATTAGTCTGCCAGTAGGGGGCAATGATTGCTGCCGTGTATAATCCCAATTACATATAGAGTTATACAGCACAGCTGCGAAAAGCTACGTAGTAGTATTATTCAACCAAGATGTCGAACTATGGACCTCATAGCAGCTGGCTGGCTAAGTGCATCATGGCAGGGGAGCTCTTGAAGGAGGGGAGGGGGGCTGACATGATATTCCTGTGAGCGCTCAAATAAACTAATGACCACTGAATCTCAACGGGTTTCCTCGTACCAGTCGTTGTGGTCTAAACCACACAAATAAAAAATGAATCGATTCTTACACAAATTGATATGGGCATCGTGAGTGTAACAATGGGGTGGCGGTCATCTCGACAAGCGATCTCGAGGCCAGTGGTCACAATTCCCACATCCCCATGGTGGCAATCATTTGGACAACCGTGACTGAATTCCAACAAAACGGTAGTTATTTTATCTGCTAGGATTAATGACAAACTGCGTTGAGTCCCAATTGGCAAGTAAAACACCGTGGCTTTTATCGTGCATTGTGGTTCCCAAAGTCGGCACCGCCACCAGCCCAAATCGGTTTCAGGGTCGGATAAAAGACAAGTCTCTTACAGCAATCACTTGTATGAAGATTATTCCTGAATGTTTGATTCAATCGGACAGCCGTTAGCTATTGCCACACATGCACGTACTCTCGCCCACCAAACGTCCGTAAGTCATCATGCAGCCGACCTAAGACCGGCTCTCTGTGGTCTCTCTCTCTCTCTCTCGAGAAATAATAATAAAAAGAAAATGGAATAAACGTAATTGAAAAATGTATTGGTTCATTTTTAAGAGACAGCCAGCAAAATAGACTCATTATTGCGAACGGTCCTTGTGACGGTGAGTGTGTGTGTGTGTGTTGATCTGGACGTGTGTATGTTGTGTGTGCGGATGAGATTGGGTTTCATTTATGGCCATGCAAGTCTGTGGAATGTATTACTGGGCCTCCCCTAGGTAGACTGAGCCTGAAGTGACCATTTGGTGAATTGTACGAATATCATCACTTGGGAGACATGCGTGGGTGGATATGGTGCTGGCCACATCTCCTTTTTTGCCTGTAGAAATGTCTTTGTGTGACCGTGTGTGCCTTTCTATGTGCGTACGTGCAAGTGCCTTTATGTGTGCAAATGTATGCATTTTGGCAAGTGGTGAAGCAGTGATAAGCATTATGAACATGAATCAATTTTCTTTTTTGGGGCATTCGAGACCAATATTATGCAGCCTAATTTGTTAAAGCACACAAACTCTGGACAGTAGGGGGCAATGATTGCAGCTGTGTAGAATCCCAATTGCGAGCAGAGTTGTACAGCACGACTGCGAAAACCTACGAAGTAGCTTTATTCAACCAAGATGTGGCGCACAGCAAGTTTGATGGTCTCAGCTTGAGAAATACCCAGCACCAGGGTTCGAACTATGGGTCTCATAATATCTGGCTAAGTGTCAGACTTATTAAACGAATGCTGCTGGATAGTATTGGTGGTGTGTGAGGCCAATCGGCACATTGACTAACTTAAGGCAGGCCCCCTTAATGGCCTGGCGTAGACTGGCAACCAGCTTGCCGTGCCTATGCCCTTGGGCACGTTGCGAGGGTTTGGATGAGGGCGAGCGACGGCGAGGTCCCGGCTCTTCAGAACCGAGAGAGGCGGGCGAGTTAATTTGATTGGACGGTGAAACCATCATCCGCGCCCTTAAGGGTCCCATCGAGGAGGCAAAAAACGATCGGTGAAATGAACACGCGAAAGCCAGCCCGGCCCTGGAGGCAGAGTCAATGCCGCTCGCTGCCCTTAAACGGCCCCGCGGGGCCCAATGTTAATCACGGGGCCCTGGCTCTCACTTCGACGCAAGCGTTTAAAATGAGCTCTTAACTACGTGGCGCATTTATAAAATAAACATTAAAAAGATAGGTGGCTGGGGTTTCTTAGCGATTTCTTTTAAGTCAAAAGTTTGAAATGCCTCCGTGCTTAAATGAGCGTGGGCCGGCTCTCGTCCCCCATGGGCTGTCGGAAGCTCGTGGCGGAAATTCCGCATATTGACTTTCTGCAAGGTCCTTCTTATTTTATCAACCGCAGACAATAACCCCCCAGCTGGGATTTCAACTTGCAGCCTTCCGACCGAAATTTGAGCACTCTTACCACAGTGCCACCAGGCCGTATAAAATGAGCACCACTTCAGAGGGGGGGGGGAGTGTTCATAATGGCCATGTCAGTCACCAAGCCAGCACTGTTGAGACCGCTCAACTTCAAATGCTAGGCTTCATAATTTAAAAGTTTATCTTGTGTTGGAGGTTTTGATGGTGCCAGTCCTGTCTCCCACATTGACGGCATACAAATACCAGAGTTAACATTCAATCAACTCCACTTAGATGCATATGGCATAAATGTATTGTCTGCTAAGTGCATGCTTGTTGATTCTTACCATCACTTAATAATATCAGCCTAGGTGATGTGGTCAGAGCACTGGCCTTGCGCAATGGAAAGTTGAAAATTCGAAAAGTAAATAGTGTCGTGGAAGGATTGGCCCCCTGCTACAGGAATATGGAATTTCCACCGCTGGCTCAAGAGCAGCGTTGGAGATGAGTGCCGTTCCAATGGAGACACTTTCTTACCTGTCACGTAACACTGTGATGCAAGTGATCTGCCAAGCAGGTGTCCAATGCCCGTCCCCCATAGAGTGATTTTCTGCTTCGGAGTTTTGAGCATAATCTGAGAGACTGTGCGAGTGCTGAAGAATGGCTGCTGCAGAAAGAAAATCTTTTTTTTTATATTAAAGTGGGAAGAAAGTAAGAAGCAAAGAAAAGTAGAATAAAGTATGCAACTGATAACAGAAAGATAGAAGCACTGATCTTGAAAAAATACCAGCTTCCACAAGACAGATTCTCAGGTGCCAGGTGAAAAAAAAATACTTGGGTTTAGCCTTGAAAGGAAAAACATGAAGCAATTTTATACGTGGGGACCGGCAACTGTGAATTCACAACTTGTTCTTTTTGTTTCAGAAAGTGCCATTATATATTGTGCGCTGGTATCAGAAATCACATCGCAGAAAGTTACATCTCAATTTTGGTATTATCAATCACATGACGAGATGAAGAAACATCCTTTACGGAAATTCTAGAGCTGGCAAAGTCTCACCGTTATTTCCAGGGATCCGAACCGGACACTGACAACTACAGAACCACATCGATGGGTCGTCACAATGATGGGGAGAACAATTCATCTCACTGGAGATTCAATTGATTATTCAGTCATGCTTCAACTGAAGAATCATGTTTTTACTTTGATGTTAATGGCGATGTGAATTCGTTACATGCAATATGCACAAACTGAGAAATATTGGTTTGTGTGCGACTCAACGCGTGTAAGGTGAGCTTAGGGATTAATAAGCCAAAAGCCACAGTGATCCCTTGCTCAAATGATCATTGAGGCATTGCCTCTCATCTCCTTTATACAGCCCTGAGGTAGTTGTGGAAATTCCACCTGCCTATGGTGGGGGTGAGTCTATCCATAGGAGAACCACTGTTGAGTTCCCAACAAATTGGTACCGAATTTATCAACTTCAAATGGATGATATGGGCCAGGTCAACCCGCCCCCCCCCCCCCCCCCCCATCAGGATTTTTACTCGCAAACTTCCAATCATGAGCTGCTCACGTTATGAAAGGAACCACACCTGGCCAAAACAATGAATCAATAATAATCGACAAATCGAAGCCGGCATTACACACCTTGTTAGAATCCATGTCCTCCTCCTCAAACAAACATGGAATGGTGATCATGTCCATTGGCGTGCCAAAGCTAGTGGAGGAAACCCCACAATCCTATGGTGGGACTTCGTCTACATATGGGAAGATGACCGTTGACTTTCAATGGTGCTTATTTTATGCACCCGAGGGACGATGATGATGATGTCTTGATTGCCACAATCAGGATTTACAGAATCCACGAAAGTCACGACACCCTGAAAGAAGGGCCATTGTCTGAAATGTTGGGCTGTGTATTTTTGTACGTTGAAAGTGAGTGTTAATGACAAACGTGGTGAGTTTTGGCTTTAGCAGATTCATCTCACATCTCGCACATTTCCGGCTATGACATACGTATGAGAAACGTGATCATTGACAAAGACAATATATGAAAAGTGTAGTACAACGTAGCTTCAAGGACAGCTGAACAGATAGACAGACACATGGAAAACAAGTCGACACAGGCAGACAAGGTACAGGACAGACAAACCTGTCTCACTATGTACAAACCCACTCCACCCTTTCTACTCCCCGATCACAACATGCCACAAGGTTCTCCATTCGTCCCGCTTGCTTACTGCCACACGGATGGATGCACGGACGGACGCACGGATGGATATACGGCCACCACCATCCTCCTCTTTAATGAGCCGGCGGCTCGCGCATTAAAGCGGAGAAATGAGGAATCGACGTGTGAGGGCGATAACGGCGGCCACACGGTTCGTACGGACGCCACCACCACACACCACCCCGCCCATATATAAAGCGTGTAATTGATACCTTCGCCTACGTTAGTCTCACGGATTTGAAGGCAGCGGCGGCTTGGTTTGGGGAGGGAGGATAAAGCGATGGATTCTGAGCGTTCAGTGTGGAATCGATGGAGCCATTGCTCAACGCCTGGTTCACGCGAGCCACCCCCCCCCCAACCCCGCCCCTTCACTATCCCTCTGTTAGTAATGTTGGCGATTCTGCGGGGTTCATTTACATAGAATCCGGTGGAACGGAGCCGGCGCGTTCCACAATTGTTTGGTGATGCTGCATTGGCAGTGGTGAAAGAAGCACAATTAGCGAAATAAAAACTCAACACATTCCTCAATAATATTGTGTGGCCTTAAAATAAAATATATAATAGAAATACATATTGACCAATGGCCCTTCTTAACAACCCATATATAGAGATGTAGGAGAGACAGTGAATAATAAGGATTGGGACACCACTTAACACTATGGGGCCTGGTGGAAATTACATTTAAAACATGTTTTCTGATTACCAGTTTTTTTAATTTGGCATATGAATAGTAATACTCGTAGTAGCTATTGAGTAACAGACACAACCCTTCAATAATCAAACGAGTATTTGCAAATAAACTAATTTATAATAAACTAATTTAAAAGTAAAAAGTGTAGACATTTCTGGCACACTGCATTATGGGAAGGTTTGTGATCGTGAGAACATGGCACTATCCACCCAGCATTGTATTTCTGGGCCGAATAAAATTAACTGCCCTACAATCCCCTGAGGCAGCGCCACTTGAGAAATATAAAGTGAATAACAAGAATAAAACCGAAATAAATACAATCAACTCAAGAGGCATACGGTTTGTCCAGCACTCAATAACAGAAAAATATTTTTACTTTATACTACAGGTCTGGTCATATTGAGTTATCCTTACAAGGACTATAGTCCCCACGCCACTGCGGAAGGAGCTAATGCCTAAACACTTTCAAACTTCATTGGAAAGCGTTAATAAACAAGGCAGCAGTGAAGAGCGGTTGCTGGAGGCGTCTCCAAACGATTCTTACCTTAATTACGGCTCCATGAGCCTCGAACACTGACATCATGACTTTTTCTTGTTCACATATAACCTCACGAGGAGTAACGTTCAACTTTTTGATGGTCTTTCTCACCTTGACACGGCTCTAATGATTAGGTGTTGTCACTCACCTATGTCCATGGCTGTTTCCATGAAGCTCTTCTGTCGGGAGGCAAACTCGGCCAGCAATTTCTGTTGTCTCTCTCTGGCCCGCCGGCGTCTGTGTATACACATGCACACCAACAGAGATGCCCACTTTAGCTCAATTCACCATCGAGCAAAGCTGAGAATTCCACAAAGAGGAATGGAGAGGTGACCACGTGAAATTACACTGAGAGGCAGAAAGAGAAACACGTGAATTAGACAACATTTGCTCCGGTGGAAAACGCTATGTTGGTCAGACGCGACAAATGATCGGCATGAGACTAAAAATAAATATCAAATACTCCCAAACACAACTGTTGTCAGTGTAAGAATACCTGTGGCAACAAGGGCACTCGATTGATTTTGATAATTATTGAGGTTTTGTGCAAAACTAGTTACTACTGGCCAAGACTAACCATAAAATCTATTGAAATTGAGATGTATACATTTTTTTAACCATTCTCATAGCTACATGCTTAGTGCTGCTTGGAAGTGGATTTACAGGTAATACACTCTTTAACTGCATGCCTATACAGGGCACCATATGTCAATGTTGATTAACTGTGAGCAGCCAATCACAGGCATTGCGATGTTTGCATCCAAAAACGGCAGAATATACATACATAATGTACAAACCGGTGTGCTGAAGTAGTAAAGAAATTTCATTTAAAGTTATCGTGACTGCAGAAATCCATACTCTGTGGTTCTTTCGGTAAAGTCACGGAGGTAGAAATAAAACTAAATAAATGACGACGTTTCGGACGCAACACAAGCGCCCGTCTTCAGGTAAAAATCTGCACAAGGCTGCAGACATCCTGCTGCTCGCAGCAGACATCGCGGCTATCGCGATTTTCACCTGAAGACGGGTGCTTGTGTTGCGTCCGAAACGTCGTCATTTATTTAGTTTTATTTCTACCTACGTGACTTTACCGAAAGAATCAAAGAGTATAGTAACGAATTGGCACATGTTGTTTACGTGACAAACCTTAGTAATTGGCTGTGTCGGGTGGTGGCGGGTTTAACGACACATTTAAATGTATGCAAACCTTTATTATGGATAATAAACTCACATGTCTGACAGGGCATTTTGGCAGCCCTTCGTCTAGCAGTTGGTTGACCAAGGTGAATTTAATTAATTGATAATTATCATAAGAATGGTACTGGCAAAATGACTCTGGACATTTTTCCAAGTGTTTTTTTTCTCCATTTCTCCATTTACCATTGTAGCTCCTCATCCTGCAGAACGTGACCGACTTTCCTCTATCAAACAGTTCACCTCTTCCAGTTTGTCCTTTCCTGTCTTGCCGGATGGTTGGTCTCTCCGTCTCTCTTATCTCCCCGTCTCTCCCTTTCTCTCTCCCCATCCCCGTGCGTCTGTCGTGATCCATCCCAAAAGGCTTGGGCTGCCTATCACGTACGCTAACGCTCTCTCGCTCTCTCGCTCTCTCCCTATCTCTCCGTGTCTCTCTCTCGCTCTCCCAGTGTTGCCTTGGAGACTGGCTACGTGCAGCGATTACCCTTTGTCTTGTCTGGCTCCATGTGGCCCAAAACACGGCCGTTTTGCAGATGTCTTAGCGGCGTGCGTCCCTCTGTGTCTTTGTGTGTGCTTGTGGGGAGCGCGATGGCACGGTGGTTAGCGCGGTGAGCTACGAGCCCGGCGACCCAAGTTCAACTCCAGCTCACGGTGAAAACTAGTGATGATTATCTGAACCAGTACCTGTAAGTGGATGGGTATATTGTTAAGTGTGTGTGTGGTCTTGGGCCTCCCCTGAGTACAGTACCTGTTGCAGTGCGTAAACATGAGCAGTAGGGGAGACAAAAGTGGCCGGGTGTGGTCCTGGCCAAACCACCCCCTCATGCACCGGGCCGGCCTTAATAGGTGTTCGCTAGCAGTACTTGCCGTAGACAGCTCGTTTACACGGGGGAGTGGAGGGGGGAAATCCACCTTTGCAAACCGCACTGCACCGCGATGCCACCGTACACTCGGGCTCTTAAAAATTCTCTCCATCACCACCGCCGCCGCCTTCTACACGCCGCTTAATTATCATCAATCACTGCAATCAAAGCGTTCTTTAGGCGCTCGCCATCCGTGCCAAAACACATGGCATCATAATAATTGGTTTGTCATCCCTTCAGGTTAAAGGGAGCGTAAGTGTTTCGCTTTGCCATCTTCTGCCGCCTCATTTTCCCCGTCGCCCACGACTGTGAGCAGCAAATTACTTACGGCCGATTAAAAATTAGATTAACGTTCTTTGAGATCGCAAAAGCGATCCCCAACTTGCGTCCAACAACAAAATGTTCTAGCCGATCTCCAAAACAAGGAATCCCAGTGCGCGCCTGCCAGCGGCAATTTCTAATTTCTCCCAGTGCGATGTGTTTTTAGGGAGGTGACGTCGCCAATAATAATTTAAATGTACGTGGTTTCTACCCACAGGAATAACCTGATATGCTGCACGGGAGGGTCAGAGAATGACGGGCAGTTTTAAGACGTGAAATGCGTACTAATATTGTAATGTATTCTATTGATCAACAGGATTGGAATTTTTCCCCTCAATTAAATGTCGATCGTGGTATGTGCAAAAGTAATTACCGTAGTCTCTAGATTATAGGATGCAATTTTTGCCCCCCCCCCCCCACCCTGTATTACAAAGCAAAAGTTGAAGGTGCATCTCAATCTGGAAGATGTGTGTGTGTGTGGCAAGATTAGTTTAACTTGTGCCACCGGTCCATCCATCGCGTGTTCACCTCTGGGATCTAATACATGAGTGTCACTTCGGAGAAAGTCAACCGGTGGTTGCCCTCTTGAGTATACTGGCTACTGACATAGTAATGTGAAACTTCCACACGACTGGATCAGGTATCCAATGGAGATGAGCGGCCACCCCATGCTCGCCTGCACCGAGACAAAGACACCCCATATAGCCTACATGGACTATTAAGGCAGGCAGGGCGCACGAAGCGGTGGTGCAGCGTGGATCATGCCTGGCCACCTTTGTGTTCCCCGTGCTGATATTTTACAAGCCATGCCAGGCACTCATTTAAGACTGAGTCGACCTAGTGGAGATCCAGGATCGGTTCAGATAATGGATTTCATTCGACGATGATGTGAGCTATGGCGGGGTGGGAATCGAACGCGGGTCGCCGGGTTCGTAGCGCAGTGCTGCTAAGCGCTACGCGACTGCTCCTCACGCACACTCACAAACGCCCAATCGCACACCGCTGAGGGGGCGAGAGAGCGAGAGAATAAAAACCGTCTACAACGACGTTCAGGAGGTGACAACAGGGAACATAAAATAAGTCAGCGGTTGAAAGGGTTAATGCCGATGTCGACTTTCACGACAGGAGGTCGCAGCACTCTTCAAAGCCTTCGGGGCAACTCAGCGAGGGAGGAGGAGAGGCGGGAGGAAATGGGGAGAAGGAGAGGAGTGAAAGGATAAATTGGTTCAGAGATGTATGGCTGGACACAGCGTCGAGCAGGAATTTCTCGACCTGTCCGTTAGCGTGGCCCATTTATGGGTCCCCGGCTTGAAGCTTAACGTTGCCCGGTAAAACGTTCCTATTCCTCCAAACACCATCACCAGTGGTGACTCAGCTCCTCAGCTTGCATTCTGTTACCCTCAGAACATATTTTAAATTCTAATGGCTCAAGGATATTTCTCGAATGCCTTTCAAATGGAAGGTAGCGAGTTCAAAATCCTTGTTCGAAGTGAACCCAGCCAATCATCATCAACATCTACACGGGATTCATAATTTGAGCACCACTTTGTGTGAAGAAGTGGATATTATATGGACAAACTGGTGATAGTGGCAGTGTGGTGACGGTGGCAGTGCAGTGACGGCAGCAGTGAGGTGACAATAGCAGTGAGGTGATGGTGGCGGTGCGTTGACGGTGGCCGATACTCTTCGTACCTCTCCTCTTTATCGAGCGTCGTCTTCTCCGAGTGGCCGCTCTTCTTGGGTGGAACGGGCGGCGTCACACGCCGGCAGATCTCCTCCACGCAGCGCCGGTTGCTGGCGCTCATCTTCGCCGCTTTTGCCAGAATCCTCTCAAGAGCCGCCAACCCGTCTCCGTGAACCGGGCCCGGTGGTGGCGGCTGCGGCTGATGCCTCCTCCTCACCCTCTCCTCGTCATCCTCGCCGCTAACACCACCACCAACAGTGCTGGCGTTATCGGCGGCGGCGGCAGCAGTAGTGGCAGTGTCTTCGTTGACGCTGTCGCCCACCTCCCCGTCAGGCTGCAGGGGGCGGCACCAGGCCGGAGCGAAGGAGTTCTGCCGCCCAGAGAGCTTGTGGTGGAGCTTGACGAGCAGGGACAGCATGCTCTCGCGGATCTCCAGGATGGCCGTGATGAGCTGGGCCTGCTGCTGCGGGGCCCAGCGCCCGTGCGTGGTCTTGGGCCGTGCTCCGCCGGGAGGGGAGGCGGCGGCGGCAGCGGCGGCGTTGCGGTTGATGATCTCCTGGAACTTGCGGCGGCGCTCGGCGACGAGGCTGAACACCTGCGGCGTGCGCGAGTTCTGCGTTCCGCGAGGGGGCGCGGGGAATGCCGAATGGACAGATTGAACGAACGGATCGAACGGACGGATCGGTGGATAAAGAGACTGACAGGCAGGTGGACACAATGTGACTTGGGCTTCATGTGGGTTGAGCCGACAAGAAGTGGCGCCTGGAGAGGTGGCGGTGGTGGTGGTATTGGTGGTGTGAGGAATAAATATTCTAGCCTCAATAAAAAGTATGGTGATCTGTGTGGTTTAACCAATAATGTTGGGCTTTAACACATACACAAATATCTCCCATCAAGCCTTAATGGCATAGAGGCGAGAGCTGTCAATGACCACCAACCAAGGCTGGCATACCACACGGGGTGGGGGGGGGGGGGGGTGATGCGGCCAGTGCTGCCTTTGTATCCCTAGTGCTGGCATTAACACAATACATGGGTCAAGTCATGTGTGTGACAGCATGTAGCAATATCCACCCTCCGGTGCCATCTCATTGGGGTCCCCCCCTACCAAGGACTGCCCCCCCCCCCAAGCAAGTTGCCTTCCTATCCCCAAGGCTGAACACTAACGGTTACATTGAAGCAGCCACACGGTCACAGGAAACCATTTAAGGCCAAGTCAACCTAAAGGAGGGCCCAGGGCAGGTTTAGATGATGCTGTCAACTGATCGAAGTTGATGGGCAGCAAGCAAATCCAGGTTTCTCGAATCGTTACGCAGCGCGTGAACCCTAGCTCGAATGCTCCCTCGACGCCATACGTACACACGCACAAAAGATCCCCCGTATAGCTTTAACAGACTCTTGGGACAAGTGTGGTTAGCGAGCACCTATAAAGGCCGGCACAGCACATGAGGGGGTGGGTGGCCAGCACCATGCCTTTGTCTCACCAGTGTCAATGTTTACACATCACACCAGGTACTAATTTGAGGCTGAGTCGACCGAGAGGAGGCCTAGGGACCAGTTCAGATAAACACCACTGTTATTGGTCTTGAGCGGGAATCGAACTCAGGTCGCTGGGTTTGTAGCGCAGTGTTCTAACCACTGCACCACTGCTCCCTACACACAGACACACACACACAATTATAATTATTCATTAAAGTACAGGTGGTTAGGGCTGACCGCTCGTGAAAATGTTAACTGGCAACGAATCATTTGCCGGCCAACTTTAATTAAAAACTAAGTGAGTTGTGGATTCTCAAACAGTGGGGGTCGATTAATTAAACTAAAATAAATAAAACAGGAGACTTCTAAAGAGCAGCAGAAATGTTCAGGCAATTCCATTACAGCTTCCTCTCTCTGATGCTTTTGTGCTGTGTGACATGCATTCACACGGCGACTTCGCGCACTCACTCTGCTGTCCTCTCCCGGACTTTTTGAGAGGAAAATTACATCGGTAGCTTGTTCGTCGTGCGAGACATGTACCACCAACACTTTGCCAAGTCTCGTACGCCGATACGTCATTCAAAATACCATACTATAAAAGTGAATGTAAAGTTTGGTTTAAAGTGTTTGTGTCCAAATGCTATATAGTTATAGGGAATCACAATGCATCTGACCTAGGCCGATTGTCTGTACTGTACCGTCTCATCACCTTTCGTAATGTCGTGTTGAAGCGTTTACATGCATACCGCATTTCCCCTTTAACAGAGGTCACCCTGGCTACATGGGGCTCTCTCACCTGGTTCTAAGGAAAGTTTATGAATCAATCAATCAAATAAAAAACATAAACTTTAACTAAAATTTCGATTTAAAGCTTTCGTGACTGCAGGGATTCATCTTCTTGGTTCTTTTGGTAAAGTCACATAGAAGGGAAATAATAAAATAATAAAAATAAAACATAATAAAATACAATTCTCACGACGTTTTGGCCACAACGCAAGCAACCGTCCTCAGGTGAAGAACAGGTCTGCCTTTGTCAAGGCGCCCTTCCTCCTCCAACCCAGCTTAAATATACGCTGCCAAGCTTGGTGGTGTTCATTCAGACGCTGTCTTTCCGACAGACCTGTTCTTCACCTGAGGACGGCTGCTTGCGTTGTGGCCGAAACGTCGTGAGAATTGTCTTTTATTATGTTAAATTTTTATTATTTTATTATTTCCCTTCTACGTGACTTTACCGAACGAACCAAGAAGATTTAACTAAAATATCAAGTGCATGCACAGCCCTTATGTCAATCCACTACTGGATGGGGTTTTTTTCCCCGTACTTCACCACGCCGATCAGCGCGAGTTGGCGAAGGCCAGGAGGAGCATGCACATAGCGGCATAGAAATGCTGTGACCACAATGGATTTTGCAGCACTCCGCGTCCACACGGCAATACGTACCGGCTGCGCAGGGCTTAATAGGTGCTCGCTATTATCAGCGGTCCCGGCAGTATATCGAGGCTAAATTGGGAGATCTTTGGCTCTGTCCCAGGTAGGTGAAGGCAGCGATAGATGGTGGAGAGGAACAGGCGATGGGGGAAGGGAGCTTGGTAAGCGACGGGGACCAGAGGGAGCTGTGAGCGTGTGCAAGTGGCCGCAGTTTGTGAAGGAGAACGCAGTTGGACAAGGATCAGCGGGCCTGGCAATTAGGGGCAAACTTTCCATAATCAAGCCTTTCTTGTAATACACTTCGTGTGTGCGTGTGTGTATGTGAAAAGTGTGTGTTTGAGGTGCTCGATAACAGCACTTGCCCCAACAGTCTAAGGCTATACAGGGGATCTTTGTCTCTTGTTTGAGTGGAGTCTGCGTGTGTGTGCAAATGTTTGTGTGTGTGCGGGCAAATGTGTGTCTGCTTGAGGTGGGAGTACCCACACTCTCCCCCCAACTTGCACAACCTGCTGATTTGATTCGATGTGGCCCCTTCATTTGTGAACCGCTGGGCAGACAAAGGCCATGGAATACAAGAAACCTGCCCCACTGCTTCAACTGCCGCACCAGAGAATCGAACCGGCGATCCCCTGGATTGCAGCAGCATCCCTCATGTGAACAAATATATCAATTTGTCCAAATCACAGCATGCACCATCACTGCAACGTCCAGACAAAAAAAATGGAATGAGGTTCATCCTCTATAGTTAAGTGCAGCGACGTTCGCGTGGTTAATTCTCTATAATGGAGCACACAAAGACACGAAGCTATGTATTAAAACAAATCATTACCGCACATACAACGCTTTTGGTCATTTACCTCCCTTTGAAGTGTCCTGCGTTGAGTCTGACAAGAAATGGAAACGTTTGGAGAATTAAACCGCGTGGTGCCTTGGTATGAAATTAATGAAGACAGCAACACCTATTGAGTGGGAAGGGTGAAGCTCATATGTTTCTCTGTTCAAACGAGCTGAGCTGGATAGAGGCAGCCTATCTGCTCCGGAGGCATGGACTGTCGCAACTGACCGGCGGGGGTGGAGGTCGCTACGACCCTTTGCCGTTCAAACACAATGGTTGTAATCATAGTAAATGAGATACTGGGTCATGCCCATCAAGTTAGTCAAGTGAAGATTGAATTGTTTAACGAGGTGAGAACTCGGGTGACGAAGATAATCTCGTTCGCTGGGATTACCCGGGTCACCAAAATATGACAGAAAGCAAAACTATTTAAATAAACCACAGGCAGCCCCGAACACATTCTCCAGTCCCATGGCCAGGCAATGAATCAGTCTCTGCATCCAGATGCCCTCTGCGGATACCCCCCATCCCACGTGTTCTCAGTGGGAGGTCGCTCCTACTCCTCTGCTGCCCCTGAATAATATAACTGCCTCACACTCGCCATCATCTCTTCAACTTATTGACGAAGTGCCAACCCATCCAATGCCCTCTTACGCAATTACAATATAATTAGCTCTTTTTATCGAGCACGCTTTATGCTTAGTGTATGAGGGTTACTTCACCAAAAATAAATAAATAAATAGCCCCAATTGCTAAATCAATCCAGCTCAAAAATTTGCCATGTCAAATAAATGGGCTTTTAATTTATTTTAAAAGATTCAGTCGTGCAAGCACTCCTTAAATTACCTGAGTTTCAGATGCATAGGAACAGGAACTACTCAAGGTCCTTGCCCCACCTCATTCTAAACACCTGCCAGGAAACGACCAAGTGGTCAGCATTTCCCGCTCTCGTTACTCGATGGAAACAGTCTCATCTTCCTCTCCATCACGCAGTCCCCTCGCCCTCTCTCCTTCATTTCATTGCACGACTTGTTCCTGGATGTGTGCCCAAATCCTCAAGAGCATTTAGTGCTGTGGTTCCATTCAGCTGATTCATAAATCCAAATTTAAATTGAATATTTTATCAGTCCCAGCAGATTCAGTGTGTATGTTGAACTTCTTTCGCACAGTACGTAGCCAACCGTGCTAATCGGAGGTGCGGGTGGAAGGACAACAAACTAAACACAATGAATTGATTAAGAAATTAAGTTTTCAATCTGGATGATTTAAAAGTGCATAGCTCCCAGTGGCTTTCTAATATCGGAAGAAAGAACGTTCCAGACGGGCACAGAAGCGCATTTGAAAGCGCACGATGCAGCGATCGTCTTCGATGGCTAGGCCAAGTTGCTCCAAGACGATGACGAATGTAGACTCGGATATGAAGTGCTGCGGATGCTGTGCACGGATCGTAGCACAAGCATATGAACCTTTACGCTTCCACTCGCCAAATAAATACTAACACAATGATCCCAAGAGACTGTTTGGGTAAGTGTACTGTTTACATGCAACTTTTGAGATCTAGACAGCACACAAACTAGGAGGTGGTGTGGCCAGCACCACACCTGACCGTCTTTTCCTCCCCAGTGCTGATGATTACACAGCACATCAAGTACTCATTTAAGACTGAGTTGACCAACAAGAGGCCCAAAACTGGGTCTGCTACCACTTGCCACCCATGTTAGCCAAAGCCAGAAATTCAACTCGGGTCGGCAGGCTTGAAGCACAGTGCTACAATCAACTGCTAACCTAACACACACTCACTCGCAAGCACATTCACGCACGCACTCATTTGTTGTTCACCAAGGCTGACGTTTGAGTTTTGACTAATCCTGTTTTTCACATTAAATTTTACTTTGGACTTTAAAGTTCAGTTTAGTTTCACCTAATTGGCTAATTCTTGTGAGAAATCAAATGACAATTCCAATGCTGCTAAAATTGTGCACTTCCCAGAAGGCCATGTGGCCGACTGGACATGTAATAAAGGAGATCAGCCGCACCCTTGGCACCCATCGGCCGCACGGAGCAAGACGGGAAGCACGAGGACAACGAATGCGCCGCCAACCTGTTCGGCGTTGGCGACGCCGCCGCTTGGTCCAGCGGGCACCTCCTTGGCCACCTCGGGGGCCGTCTCGGGGACCTTGACACGCACGTAGCTGATGACGTGGCGCATGTTGGACACGAGGTTGGAGGAGGGGAACCAGCTGTCGAAGCTGCGCTCGTCGCTCCCGTCGTCCTGCATGCTCGCGTTACCGGAAGACAGCCCCAAAAAAACAATTGCGTGCCATTTCACCTGCATAAACTACATGCCGGTTATTACCTTAATAGGTAAAATTAGCACGGTTGGCTAAGTATAGTGCAAAATAAGTTAAATATACATATGTATATTAGAGGGATGCTGCCGTGTTGTAACGTTTAGGTCACCGGACTTGCAATCCAGCTGGTTCAATTTAAGCTCCCGGGCGAGGAAGTTGAAAAAAAGCGCAAGTTTCTTAAACCCAACCGGAGGTATGAACAGAATTCACCACAGTCGATCGGCAGGTCGCGTGTAGTGGGTAAAAACACGTGCAGCCAGCGTGCAAGAGTAGGCAAAAATACCCTTCATAGAGGGGCTCTCCAGAGCTCCCGAGGCCCTTCTGTCAGCAGCCGTGTGAGCAAATAATTTTAGCTCTGCACCTTTGTATTTAACAATTAAGCTAAATGATGCAGCGCCGCAGTTTTAAGACCAATCCGACCTTGGGGGGGATGCCTAGGACCGGCTGGCAATGAAACAGAAATAATCACGCCGCCAACTTTGTAGCAGAGCGCTAAACGCTACAACTACCGCTCTCCATACACAAAGATCATCCCCTTATTGCCTTTGAAAGATTGTTGGGGCAAGTTCTGTTAGCGAGTAGCACTTGTGAAGGTCAGCAAGGCACACATAAGAGGAAGGTGGCCAGTAACACATACCCGGCCGCCTTTGTCTCCCAAGTGGTGTTGCTTACACTGAACCAGGTACTCATATGAGGCCGAATCAACTTAGCGGAAGCCCAGAACCGGTTCAGATAATTGTCACTGGTGTTGCCATAAGTAGGAATTTAACTCAGGACGCCAGGTTCATAGCGCAGCGCACTAACAGCTGCGCACACAAACACACACATATGTAAACATTCCAAATTCCTCACCTCTTTCCATGTTTAGGATTGTGAGACTAAGCATACCTCACACTGTGTTACCCAACAACATGCCCTCTGGGGCAGCTGAGAGTGCTCCTTCGATCAGCTCAACAATCCCCCCTAGCTCCACCATCAGCGCAAGTGCCAGTGATTTTTCGCTGAAGGCGTTTAAAAGTTTCCGAAGGTCGGCTCAAGGGGCTGCACTCAATAACCTCCGCTAACACGCCACCCGTCTCAGCCTAAAGGCACTTCAACGACATCTGTCCACAGAAAAACACAAGCACTGCTGCTCGATAGAATGCTTTGATCGCAGTGCCAATGAACGGATGAATGAATCAATGGGAATTCTTTAGTTGTGAATGTCCATAAAGTTGATCAGTCTGTATTTTTTCACCAGGGAAAGAAGGGAAGGTTTAAATTTACAGGACACAGAATAACATAATGTACAATTTCACAATCCACAGATGGATGAGCATACTTCACGATGCTGGCCAATGCAAATTGGGGCAGGCGGGGAGCATAGCACACAGTACAACAATGGATTTTGCTGCACCGGCCTCTGCTGCCTGTAACGTAGCTACAGAGAAGCCTATAACACCTGCCTTTGCACGTGGTGGTTGGTCACCCATCCAAGCACTATCCTGTCCCTCCGCCTGCTTAGCGTCTGAGATATGATGCGATCAGGGTACTTTCCAGGTGATTTGTTAAAACCAATCATAGCGCGGCTAAAACAAAATGCTACTTTGAAAAATGTGCAAAGTTGTTGATATGTACGCTGTTGATATGTATACTCCTTTGTCAAGGCACTCTCCTCCCCCCGACCCAGCTTAAATATACGCTGCCGAGCTTGGCGGTGTTCATTGGGACGCTGTCTTCCCGACAGCTCTGTTTCTTCACCTGAGGACGGCTGCTTGTGTTGTGGCTGAAACTTCGTGACAATTTTAATTTTATTATTATTATTGTATTATTTCCCTTCTACGTGACTTTACCGAAAGAACCAAGAAGAAAAAAAAAGTGGTATCTGTACCACGGAGTGCATATGTTAAATACTGTATATATAAAACAGACTAGAGTGCCCGGGTTAACGTAAATGGTAGTAGTATTCTACAGTGCTCGTCCCGGTAATAGACACAGTGCAGCATCTGAACTCTATAGGACAAAGCCAATTCACATTTTTACGTTTCATGTACGTAACATGTGAAATATCGACTACAATGGGTTCAGCTTCTTAACATGTGTAGTATATGTCAGATAAATAGCAATGCTTGATGACATGTGTAGTATGCTCTATAACTATAGTCTTGATAACATGTGTATTATAGGCTATTTATTAGTATGTATAGTGCATGGGGCTAGACCTAGGCTTGATAACACATACAGTAAATGGGCTATAAGGCTATGCTTATTAATAAGCACAATAAATGGGTTGTAACTATAGCCTCGATAACATGTGTAGTAAGTATATGGGCTATTAGGCTAGGCTTGATAACATATGCAGCATATGTGCTACAGGGTTAGGCTTGATAACATGTGTAGTATGCACGTGGTCTAAAACGCTAGGCATGATAAGGATTGTTCTATGGACTGTGTAGAGTCACTGGGCTGGTACCGGGGGGTCTGGTTCCTCAGCTGGTGCTTGGTCCAGCCCCAGCTCGATGAGATACAGGACCATGCAGAGCACGTGCTCCGACATGTTCTGATGGTCCATCACCACCTGGCACATCAACACACAATACACCTCGCTGATCTCGTCAAGGAGGACAAACCATCACGCGAACTCCGGTCATCCTCGCAGCGACTTTTGGCTGGCCATCGAGCAAAGACGGACACTGCATCGCGCGCTTTAAAATGCACTTTTGTGGCCACCTGGAACGCTCTTCCATTCGATATTATGAAGCCACTGGAGCTATGCATTTTTAAATCTCGATTGGAAACTGTGAACTGTTTTTTGTGTTTATTGTCCTTCTCTCACACCTTCGATTAGCACGGCTGGCTACATATGGCGCAAAATAAGTTCAACATACATACATACACAGCACAAGCATATGCGTATACACCCAAAGACAAAGATGCCCCGGTGTAGGCATATAGACTATTGGGGTAAGTGCTGTCCTTATTGTTTCTTGTTAACCCAGTAAAGCATCACTGGGTCTCATGACTCTTGTGCAGGAGGGTCCTGATATGTTTTGGCAGTAGGAAGCAATGATTGACATATATTCCAAATGAGTAATTTCTGAGCAAGTGATTATTAAAGCTGGCACAGTACATGAGGTGGCAGTGTGGCCAGCGCCACACCTGGTCATCTTTTTTTCCCTCAGTGCTGATGAAAATACATCAAAACAGTTATTTATTTAAGGTTAAGGACTGGTGCAGATAGCTGTCACTGACGATAGCTGTGGCTGGCTATCGTACACAGATCGCCGGTTTTGTGAGGCAATGCTATAGCCACTTCTCCGCCGCTCCCCATGCACACTCACTCACGCGCGCGCTCACACACAATCTCACACTGAGACACTCCCACTCGACTCGCACGCTTACATAATCACGTATACAAAAAAATACAAAAGCTCCCCCGTATAGCCTTAACAGACTATAGGAGCAAGCGCCGTTAGCGAGCATCTATGAAGGCCAGGAGGGCACACGAGGGGTGGATGGCCACCACAACGCCCGGCCGCCTTGTCTCCCTAGTGGCGATGTTTTTACGCACCGCACCAGGTACACATTTAAGGCTCTGTTCAGAAACGGTTCAGATAATCGTCACTGATATTGGCCGTGAGCGGGAATCGAACTCAGGTCGCCAGGGTCGTAGCTCAGCGTGCTAACCGCTACACTACCGCTCCCCACGTGTACGCACAGTCACACACACACGCGCTCACATGTACATAAGCACACTCGCAATCACACGCTCACCGTGTAGGCGTAATCACACACACACTCACTCACGCGAACACGCGCTCACGTGTACACGCATGCGCCAACGCGCTCGCCATGCCATTAAGGGGGACGGCATTTTCCACGCCGAGGCAGACTCAATCACCGCCCGGTGCCAATTAAATCGGACGTGTGAAATCACTCTAAACCCCACTCGCCCACACTCCCACCGCCTCGCCCCCGCACCCAAATACCCAGCGCATCCCAGCGTCGGATTACCGCAAAAGGGCTACTTTTGCCAGCAAACCAAAGAAATGAAGGACAAATCATCAAAGAATTAACAAGTAGCCATTGTTCTACATTCGCCTGGGAAAGGCCTGCGACGAGCGATACCACTCGACGTAGATTAAAACACTACAAGCGCTTCTGAATACCGCCCCGTACTGTAATAAGGGACTTGTAACGACTGAGAGTTAGCAATGAAATGTCTCCAAGTTTAAGAAGGGTTGCCACCTCTGAGGTATAAGAAAACCGGGACATATCCACTGGCGGAGCCAGTGGGGGGGGGGGTGGGGTGGCACGTGCCCCCCCCCAATGATCTGATCGAAATCCCTAATTTCGATCGGATTATTGGGGTTTATTAGTAATAAATTGGCATTTTGTGACCCCCACTGCCAATGTGTAGCATATTATTACGTGCCAGGGACTGTATGAGATGATAGGACAATAGTCGGAGTCCAAAATTGGCAATAATTAACGGCAAAGCGGTTATAAGTGACTCACATAATTGTGCGCAGTTGCGTATACAGTACACGACTTCCCTGAAGGCATTCACCTTCAGCGAGCGCGATGCCGATCACACACGGTTCGAATTCAACCCTCGATCGATGGCTGCGCCATAGCCGCACACGCGTCGAATAAAAAGCAAGGGACAAGTCCTTACTAACAACTCCTATAATTTTTCATTGCTGGAGGGGTTGCCCCCCCTAACTGAATATCCTGGCTCCGCCATTAGACATATCATAGGAAGAAAAATATCTCACAAACCCTCAAGGAGGAAGGACTACATGTAAGCACGTAGGTGTGTGTCATCAGTTTTCCTTCATCAGTACCGAGGCTCCCACAAGGCCATGCGGAAGGGCGCATGGCACAGTGTGGCGCCAGCTATCATAGAGTGCGGTTGTGTCGCTACAGTTCTCTGCAGTGAGTGCAATGTGTTTAAAAACGGCACTCCGCCTCTCTAAATAAAATTAACACTGAACCGCTCGCGCGTTCCGAGATTCAGCGGTGAACGGAACACCCACCCTGCAACTTGCATTCATCTCGGAACAGGAAAGGGTTAAAAACATCGCACAAAACAACCACGTGGTGCTATTGCCCACCTTGTAGAGCAGGGTGAAGATGACGATGTGCATAGTCTTGCAGTGCAGAAGCCGCATGAGGCCGCGGTACTGAGGGTGCAGGGGGGGCCTCTCTCTGTAGGGGGGCCAAGGGCTGCCCTCGAAGCGTCCCGTCTGCTTGAGGCTGTACACAAATAATAACAATAATCATTTGTTTCTTAAATGGCGCCCTTTACGCAAGGGAGGTGACAGCGCTTTCCACGCGATAAGTGATTTCCATCATATCTCATCTCAAACATTTGAACGGGAACCCCCCCCTTAGTGGCAGTTGTTCTTGTGCAGCTCAAGGTGACTCAGCACCTGGCATGCCTGCCAATCTTCCATGTGTAATCCAAATCGATAAAAAATTGAAACAGGATTCCCCACGAAACCTACACAGACGGTTGAAGACAAGCGCTGTTAGTGAGTGCCTATTCGGCCCTGAACGGCACATGAGTAAGTGACACAGCCAGCACCAGGGTCAGCAGCCAGCCTTTGTTTCCCTCCACAGTGCTGTACGGGGAGATACAGTGAGCAGTCGTGATGCGTGTGCTGATTGAGCATTCTCCCCTCACATGCGTGTGTTTTCTTCAGGCATGCACCAGTTCCCAGCAACACAAGACAAGAGAAAAAGAATCGCCCCAAAAAACGCAATTGGGGCCTCCTGAAAAAAGTCCCGAGACTCGGCGAAACTTTTCTGGATAAATACGGAACTACAATTGGTATTATAAGTTATGGAGGCAGTGATGGGACACATTTGTTCTCCCTGATTTCGCTCACTGGACACTCGGCGTCGTTAAATGTGATCAGCGGTAATCAGATTTGGAGGCGCGATGTGGAGGCAAACAAACAGGAGTTAATAAATTGTGAAAACGCGACGGTCGTGAAGAATTGAATCGCAAATTGAAACTGAAAAATCCTAATTGAAAGTGATAAAAATGTAAACCGATCTGTGAAAAACAAAAGGAAAGTAAATTTCAAACCTAAACCACTCTGACACATCAGCAAAGTTGTTGAGACAAAGGCAGCGGCAGCCCAAGGCAGGTGAGTGTGCGCGTGTGTCGGGGAGGGAGTAGTAGTGTCGTGTTCAGTGCACTTAACTACAAACCCGGCAACCCAAATTCGATTCCCGCTCAAGGCCAACACCAGTGACGATTATCTGAACCGGTCCTGTGGGTCCCCTAGCTTGACTCAGCCTGAAATGAGTACCTGGTGTGGTGTGTAAAGCATTTTCACTAGAGAGACGAAGGTGGCTAGGCTTGGTGCCGGCTTTCATAGGCGCTCACTAACAGCACTTGCCACAATAGTCTGTTAAGGTTATATGGGGGATCTTTGTCTTTGGTGCTGGACATATCAAATCTCGTGTGTGCAATGCTGACCTTAATACCTTGGTAGGGACCTATGGCCCACAGGACAGGGCCCATGACTACATATCATACAGCCCATGACTACATATCATACAGCCCATGACTACATATCATACAGCCCATGACTACATATCATACAGCCCATGACTACATATCATACAGCCCATGACTACATATCATACAGCCCATGACTACATATCATACAGCCCATGACTACATATCATACAGCCCATTGCCACATGAGATCTATCACTTCGAAACGACATTAATCCTCAACACTGCAATCGTCTTAGTTGTACTAATCATTGACCAAACATACCATTATAGAACCACAGAGCTTGGGCAATTGTTGCCTTCCCTCTTGTCTGTGGTTTACTATGAAAACTGTGCACCTAAGAATTTCTACAGCATTTTGTGAAATTATTGGCTTAAAAAAAAGTTAAACGATACTCTAGGGGAACATTTAAGACCTTGCAAAACTGAGTTTCTCATTTTAGCATGCTCAGTAACTTATATCACTGCATGGGCCCCCTACAGTGACACTGAGGCCCCAAGAGGCACACAGACCTCAGTGGTAGCACGTTCATCGCTTGTTGCAGAGGTACACGGTTCGAATCAAGCAGCCTCCCACATTATTATTTTTAAATAATAATGTGGCTTGAACTCGGTGTGTCTCGATTGAGCTGACTCAAGGCGTCTGGCATAAGCATTATGAACCCTACTCTACTGCTTCTCAGTTACACACGTGCCCGCAAATGCACTATCTTGCACATTCGCACATGAAAACGCTCACAAAATACACAGATGCTTTTACGGATGCTCACTCACACATACAAACACACCAGCCTGGTGCACAGACGTGAAAATGAAACTCATAATTATTATCCTTAATGATTTCATTCGTTCCGTAACACGCACACTAATGAATTAATTTTATATTAATATTTACACAGTGGCATATTTTGCGCTAATTGTGGTTTTGTTTGTAAAAGTATGCATGCTATTTGCAAAAATGCGCAATTGTGTTGTCATTGCAGAATTTGGGGCAATAAAACAGGAGGAAATTAGATTTCAACATTCAGGCAATACTATTACAGCAGCTTGCGCGATAACATTACCCGCCTAATAATTACGTTCATGCATTTTTTCAACTAATTATAACACAATAGTACTATTGGTGTTTGGGCACAGAAAGAAGCAGTTTTAATCTGAACCCTCTGCAGGCAGCGAAGCCAAATGTTATCACGTTGTGGAATGACACCAGAGGTTATTGAAACAAAAGCCAGGGGTCCCCCAAAACTTCCTGACATTGCGTGCAACAATAAAAGAATATCCATCGCCACAAAACGCCTAGGGTGGGGTCATGCGGCCGGTTCGCTCGTGCTGGTTGGCTTTGGAATTTTGAATTGAAAAAATCTTATTCTTAGGTTTTTTCGGTAAAGTCACGTAGGTAAAGAATTAAAATTAATAAAAGTAAAATAAAAATGAAATAAAAATCACGACGTTTCGGAGGCAACACAAGCTTCCGTCTTCTACCTGAAGACGTTTCGGAGGCAACACAAGCTTCCGTCTTCTACCTGAAGACGGAAGCTTGTGTTGCCTCCAAAACGTCGTGATTTTTTTTTCATTTTTATTTTACTTCCACCTGAAGACGGAAGCTTGTGTTGCCTCCAAAACGTCGTGATTTTTTTTTCATTTTTATTTTACTTTTATCACGACGTTTCGGAGGCAACACAAGCTTCCGTCTCCCACCTGAAGACGGAA
The DNA here is from genome assembly GCF_964198595.1 of Lampetra fluviatilis. Classification (NCBI taxonomy): domain Eukaryota; kingdom Metazoa; phylum Chordata; class Hyperoartia; order Petromyzontiformes; family Petromyzontidae; genus Lampetra; species Lampetra fluviatilis. Next base: position 6,858,719 of record NC_136305.1, on the reverse strand, counting down.
GCTTGTTTTGCCTCCGAAACGTCGTGATTTTTTTTATTTCATTTTTATTTTACTTTTATTAATTTTAATTCTTTACCTACGTGACTTTACCGAAAAAATCTAAGAATATGAATCCTTGCAGTCACGAAAGCTTCAAATCTAGAATTGAAAAAATTTGCGGAAGCCTCCCAGGAGTCCTGTACTCATAGCTGGCTCTGCTGCAAGGGGGCGGGTGTCCTTACGTTATGTTGATAAGTTACAAAGTAGCTGCGTCTCCCATTGACCCGTACTTGACCTGCGATGGAGCAACACGCACCACAGTTGTGCCGCCCCTGTAATCAGCCTATGCCCAACATCCCTCAAGAGTTTGTCTTACACCACCCGCTAAATATCACCACATTCCGCACAATAAGCACCCCATGCTGGGCTGAAATAAAATTATAAAGCAAACATCATGCTGAGGTTGTGTTTTTTTTGTATGCAGTCATTGACCAGGATAAGACCGTCAAAATCACGAGACATGAGAACCCCATTTAGTTTCGGGTGGGTGGGAGCGAGCCAACGGAGGGAATTTGCGTGAGAGGATAACCACCGTGGAAGCAGGAGCCATGTGATCAGCTTGTGCGTCGGAGTTGGACAGACTGTTCAATCGCAGGACCGTAAGAGATGCACGACGAAATTGAGGACTTCATCCAGCAGTGTATTGAGCATGGCTGATGATAATAATGATGAGGGCCAAGCAATTGAAAGCAATATCTCAACAGGGATGAATCATGGCCATTATTAACTCCTTAGTGATACCCAGACCCATGGCTTGAAAACCAGGATGTAAACGGGGCTCACTCATTTTGGTGGCTGTGACATGGCTATTATGAGCCCAACACAGACTCGGGGCTTGAACCCAGGATCCTGGCTGTGCCAACCCAAATCCCATCAATTGTTTAAAAGGTAGGTAGTAGGCCCAGGTATTCAACCCTAGAATGTCAGAGGCACTGGCTGAGCGTCTCTGGCATGGCTATTATGAGCCCCGCTGAGAAGACGCTAGAGAACTCGCGCATTACCATCTCGCTACAATCCACCAAAACCCATCGTCCGCAATGTCACCAAGTGTTCACTTGCATCACACAGCGTATAACAGTGTCACGTGTAACTACCGCTGAGCTTCCAAGAATAGCGCATGTCACAACTGTGTACAACAGCGCCCGTTATGTTCAAGCGTTCTCCGTTATGTTCCTGTGGGTGCACGTACAAGGCGGTGTATCGATCCATCGCCGACTGGACGTCCCTCCGGTAGACGGTGCGCAGGATGACCATCACCGCGTCGAACTCCTTGTCCCAGACCTCGGCTGAGAGACAACGATAGGGGTCAGAAGTAGGTCATACGGATGCACAAGCTGCCCACAATCCCCCCAATCAATTCAGATATTCACCCATCGACATGTATATGCACCAACCTATTAACCACTCTAACACACCTACACATCGTACGAATGTACCTACCGCAATCTACCTATCTACTAATCCACCAACATATCTACTTACTTATTGACCTATCTACATACCCACCTATCTAGTTCCTTACCTATTTACCTACTTAGCCATACACCTGTACACTTAACCGGTTACCTCCCTATCAACCTACCAACACACCTACCTACAAATAGAATTACCAACATACCCACATACTTACCCTCTTTACCTTGCAACCTCGCCTTCCACATATCTACCGACCGACAAATACGTGACATTCACCCATCCAAGCACTCTCCAGGATCAACCCTACTTAGTTTCTGTGATCTGGTGAGACCGGGAGCATTATGGGTGATTTTGTCACCGGTGTGAATATTAATCATAATTATTCAAATTATTTGCCCAAGAAAGCTTCATCCAGTCTTAAGACTCTTCTCAGAAGGGTTCCTGGTTTGGCATGATTGGTCAATACCATTCATAAGTGTTTGTCATGTGCATGAAAACTGGAGAACCCGGAGAAAACCCACGCATAACAGGAGTATGACACCAAAAGGGCCACACAGATGGATTCACAAATACACTGGCTACACTGCCATTATCCTGCCCAACTTGCAGTGCAAATCTTTGCAAGTTTTCTAAGTCTCGAAGAGGCTGAAAGGGGTATTAGACAGAGAAAAAGAAAATGTGCTATGACAGAGACAAAAACGAAAACAATTAGAGACAGACTAAAACAGAGACACAGATACTGTTTGAACGCACGATTACAGAGCAGAAGACAAGCACGGACATACACAGAGACAAATGTGAAATGACACACGCTCCACGCCCGATGGGCTTCTGCTCCTCAATGCCGACATGTTCACATAGCACCTGGCACTCGCTCAATGTCATACCGACCAAGGACAGACGCCCAGGACCGGTTCAGAAAATCGGCATGTTAGCCGTGGGAGATATTGAACTCAGGTCATCGGGCTTATAAATCACCGGGTTCATCGTGGCCAGTCTCACCACTACACTACCGCTCTCTACGATACAATAAAGACAAAAACGTCCTCCCCGATATAGCCTTCAACAGACTCTTGGGGCAAGTGCTATTAGCGAGCACTTATGAAGGCCGGCACAGCACACAAGGTGGTGAGTGGCCAGCACCACATCCAGCAGCCTTTGTCTCTCCAGTGGCTATGTTACCACACCAGATTCTCATTTGAGGCTCAGTCGACCTAGGGCAGGTCCGGGACTGGTTCAGATAATCGTCATTGGTGTTGGTCGTAAGCAGGAATCGAACTCGGGTCACCGGGTTCGTAGCGCAGCGCGCTAACCACTACACTACTGCTACCCACATCCACTATACACACACGCTCACGCACGCACACACACACACAGTGCACCTCAATTATAGCGAAAATTGCATGCAATTTGAGGTCTGGCGTCAGTGCCAATGCATTCGTGGATGATTACGGCCATCACGTGTGGGGGGGTTCGTCGGAGCACATTAAGCTTGCCAACTCGACCACCAACCCGCAACCACCCCTTAAGAACCGTGCATGCCCGCTCGCTGTCTTGCTCACACAATGCCCCCTTAATGTGCAGCAATCAGCGGTGCCGGTGTGCAAAAAAAATAATTTTGAGTGCGCATTTCGTAAACCAATTTTCACAAACAGACTCGGGCTCCCAATTGCAAAGTCCATTCACGAGCAACGTAAAGTGCCTTAGTAATCATCGCCCTTTCAGCCCCGTAATTTGCAGAGATGGTCGTGATGTGACGTCATTTAAAGACAATTAATAGCCCAAGTGTCTCCCCGCTCAAATGAGAAGTGGCACGACGAGCATTTGTATTGGTGGCCCCTAGTCGGCGGTGGGAATTCCACGTTCTTATGGCGGGTAGGGTCAGCCTCTCCAAAAGGTGGTTATTGTTGGCTTCCTACAATAATATATGCTTCTTCTTGGTTCTTTCGGTACAGTCACGTAGAATGGAAATAATAAAATAATAAAACATAATAAAATAATGCTCCTGACGTTTCGGCCACAACGCCACCTGAGGACGGCTACTTGTTGTGGCCGAAACGTCGTGAGCATTATTTTATTATGTTTTATTTTTATTATTTTATTATTTCCATTCTACGTGACTTTACCGAAAGAACCAAGAAGATGAATCCCTGCAGTCACGAAAGCTTTAAATCGAAATTTAATAGTATGCTTCTTGCGCAGCACATTGACACCATCAGGCCGAATGTGCTGCATACACATATCTATACAAAGATTCACAGCGTAACCTACATAGAATATTTAGTGAACAACTCGCAATGCCAGCATGGGCACACAGGTAGGTCGTTTTGACCAGCACCATGCCTGGATGCCTTTGTCTCCCCAGGGCTGAGTCAACCAGAGAGGGCGTGGCAAAGATGGTAAGTTTACTGCGCTACGAACCAAATGCGTGACCTGAGTTCGATTGCCTGATACGGCTATCTACAGTGGCAAGTGAAATCTGAACTGGATCTGCCCCCCTCACCTCCACCTCCCCTGGCATTTTATAATCCCATACAAATCAGCATGGTAAAGTATGGCCAAACATAGTGCCATTAGTGACACAGCACCCTGATCCAGTGGTAGATTGACAAAGATCTGTACATTACGATGTATTTTTACAAACGGGAGAAAGTACAGCGTCATTTCCAAGACCACTTGCTGCCTGTGTTGTACACCATGGTTAGGTATTGAACTCAGGTGAACTTGGATTTTATCAGTGTGTGCCACACTACATCACCTATTCTTCACCCAATACGCCCACCCCAAACACTCGCATCGGCAACACAATTAAAAACAACAAAATTACATGCTCTGGCTGCAGAAAGCAATCAACATATATTTCCAAGTTGTCTCGACATTGCAATTTCAATCACAAAAAATTACTCAGACCTGCGACACAAATGATAAATACAGACTGTGGGTGCGAGCGGCTCGGTCACTTCTCATTGTGAAGGAACTGGCGTGTTGTCTTTTTGGTCTAATCGCTACACGTTATTATAATTATTATCATTGGGGGGGGGGGTCGTTGCTACGAGGGTGACCTGCTCCAGGGCTCGATCGTTCCAGCGTCGGTGCACTCACGAGAGTAATGGCTATTGGCGTTCACAGTGAGTCACGGAATTTCTTATGACGGCTGTTCCGTATTTTACAGCCCCCCCTCCACTCCACTCCCCCAAGCACGCAACTTTCACTTTATTATTGTGTCACCAATTTATCTGACAAATGCATTCGGTGATGACAATGCTGCTGCTGTTTGCCAGTGGCACACAAGCAACAATTAACCAAAAAATGCAACACATTAATCAAACAACACCGTAGCCTTCAAAAGGAAATGTTTGCAATGGGATATGTTTCGGGCAGTGGTGCTTTCTGCAGGCCACAAACTCTTCTATGAATTAGAGCCATTGCCCAAAATGTGTCAAGGTTCTTGGTTTATTTGACGTGGCTCAAATATTGAGATGGCTTGGTGGTACGGAGGGCTCGAAATGATTGCATCGATGCACTTGGGCATCAACGTTGTCATCCTGCGTTTCAATCCTAAACCTGCGAGCATCATCATGGCCCTCTCAATAACTGTGAAGTATTATTGGAAATTCATTTATTACAAACTGTTTAGTAAGCCCGCACCAATGAACTCTGGGGTTTGAGTATCGGGAATTTGCCTCTCATGGTTTCTAAATAGTAGTAGAGGCGTAATGATTCCATCTTTGCTGCCATGAAGGAGTTCACTAAGAAACTACCGCCATGTCTATATGGTATGGTGCATTTTCAACTGCATTCTAGTAACTCATTGCTACACATTAAAGATCCAACAAAATAACCACCTGGCTTCTCCTTATTTCAAAGACAATGGGGACCCAGCGGTGCCCAATACATGGATCGCGATCCATGGGTGGATTGCAAAAAAAAAAAGAGTTGTGCATCTCAGGACAAATACTAACATAAGCACACAACAATTTAGATTACGGCTGATGGGAAATAAAAATCCTGCCCTGACAATTCATACATACAAAATAATAACTTCGACCAATATATGGCGAGAGCATTGGGTCTGCCGTATATAACAGGATTAAATCCAGGTAATTGTTGGTCGTAGTTTTCCGGTGGAATCGCGGGGCCCGTTGAGATCCACCAAGATGAATCACGGTGCTTGGTGTATTGACCACCACTGGCTATGTGTTAGATCAACACATGGGCAGTGGGGCTTCCTCCTCTGTGATTGGGGAACAAAGGAATCACTCAATTATGAGTGCAGGTGAAGTGCAATCCATTGCTCACGTCACATCATATTGCACAGCATGAGTCTATGCGTGAGTCTGCGAGTCAATGGGTCCTGTGTTAATCTGTAGGGTCTCTATGCGAGTCTATGAGAGTCTAATCGCGACTGGTTGATAATAAATCCTTCACTCACATCACCCAATCATTGCCCAACACACGCTTGTGCACGGGGTACAAATGGAATCCATCTGGTGACCCCAGATGCCATGGAATGGCTTCTCCAAACTCAACACGGTTATAAATTCAGGCCATTGCTTTTCAAATGCAACACGAATGAGGGCAATTACTACATAGCGTCTGAGTCCCATCTGCCCTTACCCATGCCCACCTCACCATGCGTGTACATCCCTTATTACATCTCGTCTAAGCGGTCTTCTGCTGGTTTCATTTAGTCTTCAAGGATTTTACTCACAAATCACCACCAAGTAATGTATTACTAGATTTGAAGTTTTCGTGACTGCAAGGATCCACACTCTTGGTTCTTTCGGTAAAGTCACGTAGGTAAATAAAATAATAAATACAAATAAAAGATTAAAAAGAAATAAAATTAAATCACGACGTTTCGATTGCAACACAAGCAATCATCATCAGGTGTGAACACCCAAGCAAAGAAAATGTATTAAACGTTGTGATTTAATTTTATTTTTTATCATTTATTTTATTTTTATTTATTATTTTCTTTACCTACGTGACTTTACCGAAAGAACCAAGAGTATGAATGTATTACTACTCTGTGCCCAACCGAGTCCCGTCTTCCCCTATTCATGCTGATGTTCAGTCTCTTCCTAATGGAAAGTCACTCATCTGTGTGTGTGTGTACATCTCATAAGAATACGACTGCGTAGGTTGTCACGCTTGCACTGTGTAGCTCCCCGGTGCACTTTCAGGTTGCACCGCGTGTTGTTCGGAACGATGTCCGACATTTCCCTGCACATGCTGGGAGCTTTCTGCAGTTCTCAGCATGTTGAGGAACTGAGGTTCAAATCATGATCCCAAGAAGGTCCCGGCATGTGCAGCAAAACCGTGCCAAATAGCACACGGCACGACCCAAAATCACATCGGAGAGCTATCACTTTCGATATTACATCTCACACACACGCACTTATCTTCTTATATCCATCCCATGTACGCTTTGCTCCCCAAAGAGCGCAGTTACTCACATCTGTGTGTGCATCTCTTACTTATTTTACAGGTAACCTGCACCTTTCTTCTGATATCTATCCCCATACATTAACTCTCCGCACACAGTGGACAGTCGCTCACACGTATGTTGAACTTCTTTCAGACCGTACATAACCAACAGTGCTCATCTGTGCACGCGTGTATACATCTTATTATTTCCCTTATCCACATATCTCCCCGTGGAAATTCACGCGCAGCCATTCTCCTCCGCACACACCGCACAGGCACTCACGTGTGGGCGTGTACATCCCCTGCTGCATGGTGCCACCCGGCTCGAGCACGGGAGCCTTGAAGGTGGCCACGGATGCCAGCATCGACTCAAAGTAGATGCTGCCAAGCGAGAGGCCACTCTTGGGGTTGGGGTTTTCTGGGATGTGCCACGACGGTCAAGGAAACTCCAACCAACTATTAACTAACTCAGTTTAACACGCAGTAGTAGGCTTTAGCGACCAATATTATCCATAATAAAGGTTTTTTTGGGGTTAGATCATGTAAATATACAAGCGTCATTTAACCCCACCCACCACCCAATACACTGGCAATTAGTAAGATTTGTCACGTAAACAAAACATGCCAATTAGTAATTACTACAACATACCGGTGTGTTGGGAGAGTAAATCCACAACAGCTATTTTTTGTTATTTTACCAGGTTAAGGTCCCATTGAGCTATGTAGCTCTTTTTTCAAAAGCGACCTGGCTATCACAGATGAAAGCGCAAAGAAGTGGCTCATCATGTGGATATTTATAGCAGCCAAATACTGCACTCGAAACTAATGTTGATTTTAAACTCGACGGTGATGCCACCTGGACTCGTAGCGTCGTGCGCTAACTGTACTGTACTGCCATTACCTTGGACTGTAAGCAATTGATTCCAACATGCAGAATTGGAAGCAGGTATCGTGCGCGCAAAAAATCTACTTTAATCGACGAGTCAAATCAGTCACATGCCGAACAATTTTACACACACACACGCGCAGTACAAGGCAGCAGAAAGGCATGACAACACAAGTTTAGTAGAGCCTCCTGCCCGTTTACTCAGAGCCTTAGTGCAGCACTGACGCGGCCGTTCCACACCTCTCGTCTCCCCGCAGCGGCTGAAAGGATATGAGGTCGAGCAGGTTGCTGTGGGTCTTGTCACTCATGCAAAGTTGTGCCACCATCTCAGCCCGCAGAGCTTCCTCGTCAGACATCCCTGCCGAACACACTGCACGCCATCAACCACAAAAGTAACAATGCTCACTCAGGAAGTAACGTCGTCCAAGTGCGTCTTCGCTCATACTCAATACTGTGCTCATCTTCTAACTTAAATGTGTAGCCCTTTGTCAATACACGAATAGATCAAGGGCTTACGTCACGCCGTGTCAGTCATTTGGGCTTGGATGATCATACTTCACCACGCTGGCCAGTGCAGTTTGGTCAAGGTAGGGCCCAGGATGGGTTCAGACGTCACTCGCCACTGATGAGAGCCGTGGCCATTAATTGAACTCAGGTCGCCAGGTTCAGGGCACTGCTCAGCTTCAGTGGTGGCTCTTAATACGGGGGACCAGGCAATGAAAGAAATCACCCAGAATGCACCTGATCTAATCAGATCTAGGAAGCTAAGCAGTGTAGTGCCTGGTTGGCGCTTGGGTATGCAACCATCATAAAGTATACACTCGAACAACAAGCCTCGAAAATTAAGTATATCATACTTATGCGGAAATTTCCCAGCCAAAAAAATAAATTGACTCAAGAGTAAAAATTGTATAAATTGACCAGAATTTGACATAACGACCTTCTCACTGTGAAACGAGCACTCCAACTACTGCAGTGCAAGCTACCACTATAGTACAGGCCTCAGCAAGGGAAGGAGGAATTTTGATTTGTGAACCAGAGCTGTCACTGAAGATGAGCACTGCTCATTGCTCGTTTGAATAGAGACGCTTGAAATGTTTGGAGCTATTTGAATTTTTTAAGAAATCAATAAAAATCACAAATGACCAATTTATTAGACAAATGAATTGCTGTGTTAGATAGAGAAAACTCCCTGCAGGGGAAACTGACAAAAAAAAACCTAAAAATTATGACATGGATAAGTTGAACAAAACCCAAATCACGCGCACAATTAATTCATTAAAATTTATGACAAAAGCGCTCCGCGCACAGGGTGTGTGAAATGCAGAAAATTTGAAATAAAAAAATTCTGCTGGATGACATACGAGCCCGTCAGAGCACGTACGTGCGACGTTTTTATTCGTTTGGTTAAGTTATGAGCTGACAGCCGGCAGCAGACGGGAATTTTATTTTTATTATTCAAATTTTCGAGCAATTCCATTTTTCACCGGCGCGAAAAAATAAAAGAATTTTGCTTGTATCGAAATCGATCTTGAAATTGACAGCTCTGAGCGTTCGGGGACAGATTGACGTACGTTTGGAAATAAATCACATTCCAACATCCCGGCAATTTTTTTTATAAACATCCTTCCGTTGCAAAGACAAAAAAAGACTAAAAGTAAATTGAGACCCTACCCCATAAGAAGGAGCACTCATTCTTTTCATCGACCAACACCCCCACCTCACGCTGACGCTATTAACTTTACAAAGTAATTAATAAAAATGACGGAAAATTACAGCTGCAACCAAAATGGGAGCGTAATGGGCCAATTTATTGGGGAGATAATGAATGATACTCAAAGCTAATAAATCACCATAACGACCGGCTTCAGATGTTCTCACACACTGTCCCCTGCCTGCAAGACACTTTCCAATGCCCTTTTTAGTGTCTCTCAACGGGATATACGACTACCATCAGCGCTGTTTTCAGACGCGACTATATCTATACTTCTGAGCCCCTTAACTATAAGCCCTGCCAATATTAATGTGAAACCGAACGACAGCTAATGGCTAGTTAGTTGCGCCTCCCAGAAAATAAAATCGTTAGCAGTGATGGATTTTTCGGGGGAAAAAATCCTTTTAAAAACTCTCTCTGCACAAAAGTGAGACAGAAGCTGGTGGTTAAGAAGCACATGATTGCACACTGTGGCTGTAATCATTGAAGACAAACATCTATAGTCACTACAATAGGCCTCCTCTCGCCTCCAATAGTCATTGCTCCTTCCTATTCTCGAGAGTACGGTTCACCGCATGGTCAGTCATCCGATATGTTTGTAAATGTCAACCCTTTGAGCTGGGTTAAGCCTAATTAAGTGAGAAAACAAGTACAGTAAAACCTTGGATTGCGAGTAACTTGGTCTGCGAGTGTTTTGCAAGACGAGCAAAATTTTTAAATAAATATTAATTTTATAAACGAGCGAGGTCTTGCAATACGAGTAGTACGTATACGCTTTGTCTGCCGAGCGTCACGTGATCACAACTGATATCCGAGTGCTTTGATATACGAGTGCTTTGGATTACAAACATGTTTCCGGAACGAATTATGCTCGCAATCCAAGGTTTTACTGTATATTAAAAAATGTTTGTTTTGTGTGCCTCGTTTCATCAAGAGTACGGTGCTGCCCAGACTCAAACCCAGGAAGCCTGGTGGTGTTAACGAGACATGAGTATGATCTCAATGAGCCACCAAGGCAGGTCAATACTTGTTTCATGTTTGTCATCATTATCGACTTTAAAAATAGAACGTAAATACATGCAGAAGTAACATACATCTAGGAGGTCAACGGAGTTCTTCATCCTTCTGGGGTCAACACAATTATTACGACTGTGAGATCAGTAAATGGTGGTCTTCTGAAGAATAGACTGGCCTTGGCTATAAGATGGTGGATTTCCCCTCAAATCCTGTCTTAGGAGCAACGTTGTAAATGAGCACCTTTCAAAACTTGTTTGAACTTTGAATGATGAATGGTCTAGGACAGGGTTTCTCAACACCAATCCCCGTGACGCACCACAGTATTTGTTTTTATCTCCGTAAAAATACAAATTCAGTGGTTACAGGCTACACATGCCTGATCATTCTAAAATGCCATTTTACATGACAAACTGATCTGGTGGCGGAGTTGTTAGCATACTGTGCAACGAGCCCTGCAGCCCGAGTTCGATTCCCGCTCACGGCCAACACTCATGATGACTATCTGAACTGGTTCTGGGCTTTTCCAAAGTCGACAAGTATCACTAGGGAGACAAAAGCAGCCGGCGTGGTGCTGACCACCCAACTCCTCGTGTGCCGCGCCGGCCTTCATCGGTGCTCACTAACAGCACTTTCCCCAACAGTCCGTTAAGGCCATACGGGGGGATCTTTGTCTTTGTTTGTCATACCAAACATACAGAGAGCTCATGAAAATTAACACCGACATCTCGTGTGAGTACGTGAGCCTCGAGTGATGGGAGAGATTGCCGATTCAAATTAAGATCGATATCACACGTGTGAGAATGGGCGTGAGCATCCCCCCAGTTGACGTAGAGCGTGCTGATAAGAAGCACTTTCTACATCACGTGAGGCTAGCGTTTAGCAGCAGTGCGGCACATGCAGCGAGTCATGACGTCATTCGTATCTGAATGCAGACTGGTAAAACATGGGAAGGTGGACCGTGCTGGGTACTGCGAGGACTGGAGTTTGAGAAACCCTGACCTACAGCCATTTGGCGCGACACCACCAAATACGCATGCGTGCAGACTGACCATTACTGATACCTAGATGCGTCCGTACGCCCAAGAGCAGCACCAGGAAGGTGAGGGCACCCTCCAGCATGGAGCGCTCATGCTCAGGCTCCAGAGCCATGTTCTGGTGCTTCGAAGCAATCGTCAGCATGTCCACCACCTTGAACCTGCAGGGTACAAGGAAGAGATAAACATGAAAAGGAGTGGCATGATGGTTTGTGTAGCCTAATCGATTTGGCCAGATCATTACTTGACTCAAAAACCTGCACAGGTCCATGACCGACACTGAGTAGACCATCGATGAGAAAGTCCACCACCATGAATCTACCTTTGACTAGAGAGGACACGGAGTACACCAACCATTAGCAAGTCCACTATCTTGGAGATAGAGGAGATAATGACTTGCTATGTACTTAAGAAAAACCGTGAATATTTTGCTATTCAGCGTAGGCAGCAAGACACGTTAATAATAGGATTCAACCGAGTGAGGAGACCATGTTCCAGAAATGAAAGGCAGAATGAAGACACGCAACTCCTGAGAACAACGAACGTTGTCGCAGCGGTAAGCAGAAAAAACAAGATATGGGAGTGACGATGAGAAATAATGTGTGCTAATAACCATGACAGCAGCTGTAGCAGAGACACAAGGAGAAGACAGATCAACCACAAGAGTGGCTATACTTACGACTGTCACAGAGGTAGTCAGAGTTGCTGAGGTAAGGAGATTAATCATATAGAAACGGGAAGTTAGAAAGAGACTGATCAACTACCAGAGTGGCTGTACTAAGCAGCAGTAGCAGAGATGCCAAGAAGACATATCAATGACGAAAGAGTGGCTGTGGTAATGATGATGAGAATACCAGTAGCAGAGCAACAAGGAGGCAACTGAAGACTGGTCAAAGTGAGCATCAATCAAAAGGCCATCCTTACAATGAATTCTATAATTAAAATCCTTTGCTGGATGAAAGCCTCCACACACCATGTCAGTCATTTGGGTTGCATAACTATATATTCTTAGGTTTTTTCGGTAAAGTCACGTAGGTAAAAACATAAAAAAGTAAAATAAAATAAAAATAAATATTGATGAAAGGTGTGCGGCCCTTGCCCCACCACCTTCTCCAACCATTATATAAACGGAGTGGTGGCTCCTGCGGTCTCTCATTTACTTGACACAGCTGTCGTGGCTGTGACGGTACCACCTGAAGACGGAAGCTTGTGTTGCCCACGAAACGTCGTGATTTTTATTTTATTTTACTTTTTTATGTTTTTACCTACGTGACTTTACCGAAAAAACCTAAGAATATGAATCATTGCAGTCACGAAAGCTTCAAATCTAGAATTGCATAACTATACTTTACCACACTGGTGAGTACCGGTTGACAAAGGAGCTAGGCCCAGGCGCGGTTCAGAGTTCACTCTCCATTGATTTTAGCCATTACCCATGAATCAAACTCAAGTTGACGGGTTCACAGCGCAATGCGCTAACCACTGTACCACCACTCCCCCCCTCCCCATTGAATAAAGGAGAGTGGTCTGCTAATTGAATCAAATAATTCACTGTGGTTCTTGTACCCACCTCTCAAAGAGCGAGGATATGAAGAAGTCAGGGTCAAGCTTGCAGGCGCACACCTACAGGCGGCAGGAGACACACGGAGCCGACATTAACCCTCTCCACTGAACGCATTCTCATCCAACTAATAATGCAGTGAATGAGGTTTAAGCTGAGATAAGCTACACATGACCGATTCCATACAATCAGTTACAATCAGGATGCTACCGTAAAAAAACAAGGCATTTAATCGCAACACACAAATGCAGCAGTGTAATGTACAGCTTGTGTCAATCTGACGCTGAATGCAGGCCTCCTGACGCCCCAGTCGATCATGGCAGTTATTTGACCATACTTCACCATTTCTTGATTTAAAGCTTTCTTGACTGCAGGGATTCATATTATTGGTTTTCGGTAAAGTCACGTAGAAGGGAAACAACAAAACAATATAAACATAAAAAAAAAAATTAATTTTTTTTAGAAACAAAACAATAGAAACATAAAAAAATTGTAAATTTTTTAGAAACAAAACAATAGAAACATAAAAAAATGTATAAAACAATTTTATTGTTTTATGTTTATATTGTTCTGTTGTTTCCCTTCTACGTGACTTTACCGAAAGAACCAATAATATACTTCACCATGTTGATCAATGAAGGTTGGCAAAGGCGGAGAAGCGGAGTACACTTCATTAGAGAGATGACCGGTTGGTTTGACAAAGGTCAACGTTTCTCCCTTGCTGAGAGCAAGCAAAAGGGGTTATGCTTATTGTTGATCGTGGTCCTGACCCAGTGGTAGATATTCTGCATTACCATGGCAGGAGTCAGTCACTCCATAGAGCTTTGAAATTAAGCAAATTATTTATTTGGAGATGTTGCATCAAGCTACATGCCATGAAGAAGGGCAAATGCCTGGAAGGTCACCTCTTTTATATTTTCCTTTAAAGGGGACATTGTCATTTGACGAGTGTGTTGAGTGTTGTTGTTTTGTAGGAGCTTTGAGCCAACATGGCTGAGAATATGTATTTGCATGCAGGCTTTAGTTATATGCGATTAACCTATGTCATAATGTGTCGTGAGATTGATTGTCTCGGCGTGGTTACCAATGAGTGCACGCACACAAAAAACACCCTGAATAACAATAAACTTTCTTTTAACTTAATCGGACTCATGCAAAAGCTGATGGTTAAGATGTATAATTATATCAGATGATTGACATGTGACGGACCACCCTTTACACAGCGTAAATGAGCAACATCTGGTGAATGGAAGACATGGGCTATTGAAGAAGTCACTGAGAAAGTTTGTATTTGTAGCAGGTGCCATGTGTGTCATGGGCAATTTACCTGCATCTGGTGATTATGCGTGTGTTATCAGCAATTACCCGCAGCAGGTAAAACATGGATATAATTAGAAATTACTTTGCAGCTGGTAAGATGTTTTCTACTGTCAGAAATTACTTGCAGCAGGATAGATGTATGTTGTAGCAATCGCCAGCAGCAGGTTAATTGCGTGGTATTATCCATCACCTGAAGCAGGTGAGAAGTGTAAATATCGGATGAACAATGCTCACAACAATGAGCAGGGCGCTGGGTGACTAAAACGCAGCAAGTTGGCACAGTGGGAAGCAAAGGTGGTGCATCCGCGGGTCATCGCAGTCAGTCAACCCACTGCACCCGAGTCTGTCCCGTCATCTCCTGCCAGCGAGCCTTTGTGATGCTTCATGGCCTCAAGTCGCACCTGGTCTGCCACAACCGCCACGGTGACGTCACAGCCACTTTGTGGCGAATGGCGGTGATTGTTGTTCTGTGAGCAATTAACCTGCAATGTTCTTTGAGTCTTTGGGTAAAGTCACGCAGATAAAAAAAAAAGACCGAAAGACCCAAAGAATATGAATTCCTGCAGTCACGGAAGCTTTAAGTCAAGATTTAACCTGCAATGGGCAAGATGTGTGTCATTAGCAATTACCTGCAGCAGGTAGATGTCAGGGTCAATCATGGAGTTGCAGAAGTGGGATTGCACATAGGTCATAGCCTGCCCTTTGATCTGCAGGCCGTTCCGCACCCACATGTTGCTGTGCACCTCCGACAGACAAGCCTAGGTAGGGCACACAAAAGACAAAGATCACCCGTGTAGCCTTTAACAAACTGTTGGGGTAAGTGCATTTAGACAGCACATATATAGAACTGATATAGTGCACGAGGGGGTGGTATAGGAAGCATTACGCTCAGCAACCGTTGTCTTAGCAGTGCTGATGTTTACATAAGGCTCCATGTAATCATTTAAGGTTGAGGTTACTTACAGGAGGCATCAGGAATAGATTCGTATCACTTGCCAGTGAATTTAGCCATGGATGTGAATCGAAATGAGGTCACCAGATTCGTAGCGCAGTGTGCTTACCACTATGCCACTGCTCCCCCATAACGTGCGATCATGCACATGTGCACATAGATGCCTCAACAAATCCACGTTATTGCATTAACACACGCAAAATAATACACGCAGACTCGTGCACTCGCTCTCTGTCTCATAGAAATGCACAACCCAAACTCTATAAACATCCATTAATTGAAAGAGCTCATAGCTCAGTGGGCTGTACCTGGTAAAGCAAAAAATAGCTTAGTTTGACTGTATTTGTATATTTTCAGTGATTTGTTTACCTTTGTTATATTTTGCACGGGTATTGTGTTTTTTGTATTGTTTGTTGTTATAATGGTCTCACCCACCCCCTACCGGACATCTGTGAAAAAGAGCTTTACAGCTCATCTGATTCCTCCAGTAGAAATACATATTTTGATGATTAGGAAAAAATATTCCGAATTGGCTGAACACATCGTGATATATAGAGGGCCACCGAGCTTGGGCAAACTGTTGCTCGTGGCTCTCCGCCTGGCTGCCCTTCCCTCGTCTGTGGTTTTTATCCTCGTGCCTGAATCATTCTCTCTCGGCGGGCGCGAGCGGATACTATGCGGCACGTTACAAACTAACATTGCCCTCGTCAAAATGCGTAAGCACATGCGGTGTCCGTACCCACGTGTATGTGTGTGTGTGTATGCATGCGTGTGTGCAATGGGCAATAGAGATAGGACAACAGCGGCTTATTAATTACAATAAAAATTAAAATAGTGAATGCGCAAGTCGGCACATTATAAATGCAACGAATAATGTGAGTCAGGTCAGCACACAGCTAACAGTGGGAAATATCAGTAGGTCAGCACATTGTAATTATGAACACACAAAGCGAGCAAGACAACATCGGTGCTGCTTTGATAAGTTCAACTGTAAAATGTATCCTTTCATAGGGCAATGAGAACATTGGGAGTGGAAGGTTTGTGATAACTGTGCCAGTTTTGACATTGAATAAAAAATAAATTGTACAAGTACTTTTTTGTATGAATACAAAAGTGAATATAAAATAAATTATGCATGGCCTTTAAATTCAGGACTTAAAGAGGACCTGGTGAAGGTGTCTGCCCCTATGACAGCCAACATGAGGAATTCCACTTCGGATAATTATCAAATCTGCGGACTCAACCTTACACCAATTGCATCAACATTGAGAGGTATTTATGGGACCTTTTTGCCAGCATTCCAAATGATGAATAAAAATGGTGTTAACCTTTCTTGGAATAAAACAGGCGTTAAGATGTTCAAACGCCAAATAGATACCTTTTGAAAGGCATCAAGTTCCCATTAACCACACATACTTGGGGCTAAACATGCGAACCAACATGCTTTGATAATACACCCACCTCTACAACTCAGGGTTCCAATCCTAACACCGTCAAATAATAAATATATTTTATATATATCATTGTTGGCAAGCACAGGCCCAAAGTCCCAAAATGCCAAGTGGCCAGGAACAAAACGCACGAAAAAGGTTGTACTTGATAAGAGTTAACACGTTTCTTGTTACTTTTGAGCTTGGGTGATAAGAAGTTGGAAAAAGAGACAATGGGGGGTGGAATTCCCAAGTCAAGACGCGGGAAGGAAGAAGCAGAAGGGGAAGTGTAGTGACCCGCAGTGTGGTGGCTGAATACCGTGCGGATGAGATGAAATGGTTAGTCTGGTTGGTAATTATATAATTACAGATTGCATTTCAACGTAAGGTGTAATTCATATTTTTGTATACTCGTAAAAAGGCCCAGTTCAAAGCTTGTGTATCTATTGGAGCAGTGCTCCAATAGATACACAAAACCCATCAGACACACTCCCCGCCCAAGGCTAAAACTCAGAGCCCATCATTGCTGGGCGCGATGTTCCAATACAAATCATAATTGACAACTATCCAGATCTCTGTAATTCTGGCTCAATGCTGCAATATTGACATCGGTATGTTGAGGAAGCATCCCACCTTGGAGCTCAAACCCCGAGCATTAGTAGAGCTAGCTCGATGTTCCGATAGTAACACCGATTTGTGAGAGACACCCAGATCCAGTCCAGGGCTCCAACTCATGGTTTCAGCAGTGCAGGCTAAATGTTTCAAAATAAATACCAATTCGTGACAAATCCCCAGCATCAGGGATCAAACTCGGGACTCAGTAGCGCTGGCCGAGTGCTGCATCATACGCATAATCACTCAGAGCTATCCAGTCACATCAGTTATAGAAATATAAAAGGGAAATTTGTGATTATGTGTGTCTGTTCAAAATGTTTAGCGTACTTCCCGACATGCAACAAACTTGAAATTTGCCATGTGGGTACTTTCCAGACTGTACACAATGCAGAAATTATAAAAATACACTTCTGTATTTTTGGGGGGGGTGCAATAATGCATATATTTTTCATGGCAAGTGAGCTGTGACGTCACATCTGTCATGTGAGCCGTGTGCGGAAGCGTAACGGAGTGTGCCTGCTGATCGCGGGTAAAGTAGAATACAAATGTGTTGCAGGTCTAAGGCGTTCTTCGCGCAGCATTGGTTTATTATTTGAGTCGTTCACTGCCGTACGCACCCTGAAAGTTGTGTGTGTCTGCAGCAAGCGCGTGTATGTGTACCTATGGACGCGCGCGCGTTTGTGTGTGGGGGGAGCGGTAGTGTAGTGGTTAGCGCGCTGCGCTACGAACCCGGCGACCCGAGTTCGATTCCCGCTCACGGCCAACACCGGTGACGATTATTTGAACCGGTCCTGGGCCTCCCCTAGGTCGACTCAGCCTCAAACGAGTAACTGGTGTGGTGTGTGAACATTACCACTGGGGAGACAAAAGCGGTCGGGAGTGGTGCTGGCCACCCACCCCCTCGTGTACCGTTCCGGCCTTCATAGGTGCTCGCTAACAGCACTTGCCCCTCTATAGTCTTTTAAGGCTATATGGGAGATCTTTGTCTTTGAAGCGGTAGTGCAGTGGTTAGCGCGCCGCGCTACGAGCCCGGCGACCCGAGTTCGATTCCCGCTCACGGCCACCACCAATGACGATTATTTGAACCGGTCCTGGACCTCCCCTAGGTCGACTCAGCCTCAAACGAGTAACTGGTGTGTGAACATCGCCACTGGGGAGACAAAGGCGGCCGGGCATGGTGAATCCAAGTCCCGGGCGAAGCCGGGTAGGAAAGCTAGTACATTTATAAATGTAAAACATTGCAGTGATTCAAATCACGATGTGGCTGCAATTTTGATTTAATAAGTTCAGATGTGTCAGCGTATATAGGACTGTATGTCATACGAAATGCTTCCAACAACTTCCATGCCAGTGGCTGTAATAGCTAAATACATCAACTTAACACTTGGACTTAATATGATAAATTACCCAAGCACCAAATGCACTTTGTCAAGTTCAACTTTATAAAACTTTCAAAAGAGCACACTGCAAATGTTAGCCTCTCCTTGCATTCTCTGTAACATTTTGCGTTAATAAATTTGCACGGAGGTGGCCAGGTGGTTCAGGAAGCTCATAATGGCAAAAAAAAACTTTAGAGCCATTTGTCAATCGGCTACTGGATGAATACCGCCTCCACGCACCGTGTCGGTCACAGGGGTTGTTTGACTATACTTTATGACAGTGGTCACTGCGGGTTGATGGACGGTGGGGAGCACAGATGTGGGACCATAGAAGTACAGCACAACCACGAGATTGCTGCACTACCTTTAGGTGCCCACAGCGTAGCCACAATCATGATGGCAACCCGCTTCTGTGCAGACCCAACCCTACATAGCCTCTGAGATCTAACAAGATCAGGAGATCCCAAGTGATTTGGCCAAAGGTCTCCGTCGCTTGACTGTGGTTGCTCGCACCTCCGAGTCGTTTCTCTATAGTTGAGTGAGAAAATATTGTGCCGTGTGATATAAGTTGAATTGTTTAATATTAATAATGATTATATTTACTAAAAAAAAATATTGATGACAACGTTCATTATGTTTTCACAATTAGTTACGTAATTTTTTTCAATGTCCTTTGCAAATGTCTAATTTGCCAGTAAACGTACGGTGCGAAAGGAGTTCAAACATATCTACATACAATATGTGGGTAGTGAAATGTGATCGTTACTAGGTGCACCTTAAAAATGTGAAAATTTTGACCACTGGCTAGGGCTGCCAACCGAGATGAGCATGGTCCTCCATGCTCATTTGAGCATGGAGACAATGAGGTTTCGTTTTTAATTTGACTTATTAATCCCGGATTTATATTACAACAGATACTGTCACCTAAACAGACTACCATAAGGTTAAATCAAAAGGACTAAACACAAATGCATGGCAAAATGACACTGGGCAAAAATGTATTTTGCAATTTATTTTGCAAAAGCTTCAGTAAAAAAATATCTCCAAAGTAAGTTATTGCTCAATTCAGTAATTGTATGAGCAATGTGTATACCATGAGTCACTATTAACACAGGAATATTAGCACCATAAATATAAATGGTGTGAGTATTGTCGTGCATTGTGGGGTTCCATCACCACCTAGTGGTTGCAGCAAACATTAACCACATGCCACTTTATAGAGAGGTGGCTGGATGGTTCAGGGTGGTGGGTTCATTGTGGCCATGTTGGAGAACTGAAATCAAATATGTCAATCATGAGAATGACTCATCATAACAGAATAATTGCGTAGGCTCGAAAAATCATGAGCTTCAAACAACGCACAGAAATGTGTAAGCGGATGGGATGAAAGATTATATTGAAACTGGGAAAAAAACTGAGCAACTGTTTTTCCAACAAGTTTGGAAAGTGGTTTTAAAATTAAGGAAAGCTATTCATGGGGAAAAACAACTTTCTTGTCAATCACAAGAGGTGGCCTATATCTTACCAACCAGTGAACACATGGCTAGAACTATAAATAGGAGGTTCAATACTCGGTTCTGTGCCAACACCTCAAAAGTGCTTTGATTGAATTCTTTAAGAGTATAAACTCGTTTCTCAAATGTAGAAGGTTTGCTATTAAACCTAGCCAAGACTCCCATTCCCAAAGCCTCGTCTCCGAGAGATGTCTTAAGACAATGACCGTACAAACTCATTCACCTGTGGTTAAGTGTCAACACACTTAGGACTCGACTTACTGGAAAGCTAAGCCTCAACACAACTTATCCTGAAACCAGATCTCCATGAGCCAAATTAATTCTGAAATACATTCCCACGTGCTGAAGGCATCTATAAATACATCTAGTCTTCAATAAATGATACTGATCCCAATACACTTCAAGGAACCATTTGAATGAGTGTTACAACACTCGCATGGGCTGACAAATAAAACAATGCAAATGCCTATCGAAGTGTTTCACTTCTATCCTGGAGTTCTGTTGTTACTTTGCACGGTTCTATCGATGTGACCCCACGCAGTGAATGGTTGGGAATCTGGGTTAATGTGGAACGTGACAATTAACCTTTGATTTACAGGATCTCACCTGTATCTGCAGGGGGTGAACCATCATCTTCATGAGCAGCTCAGAATCTGGAAGAAGGGAATCCAGATCCATATCTTGGGAGCGCACAGCCTAGTGAAACATACACATGGGCACACAGATGCAGGCAAATGCACATTCACATACGCAGTCAAGCATATGTGGACAAACAAGCACGCATGCACAAAAGCAGTCGCACACACGTATGCAAAAGCATGCACACTCCCAATTAATGTACTAGCACACTTACACACACAATCTTAGCCACACATGTGTGTCACATGACCTCACAAATACACAAAACCACACACGAACATAGGCAAACATGTGTAGGCACACATATGCACGGTTGTGCACAAACAAGCACGCATGTGGATGAGCGCACAAACATGGGCACAAAGCATTCACCCAAAACACTGAGACCACCCCATCAGTACATTATGATTGGCATCTTTTGACAAAGGCTGCACCGTCTGACTACAGATGAGAGGTGCCAGCTACAGTTGTAGGCGTTGTGCATATCTGTATATATGTACGTACCTGGCTCAGGAACATGGCATAGTAGCGGTGGAGGGGCAGGTGAAACGTGAGTTGGTTTGGTGCCGGCTGCAAAAAAAAGATTGGCAAATCCGTGACTCGACAATTCCCGGGCGTGTTCTCTCTTTGGCTGACATTCTGACAACACTCTTGTCAATCAGTCACCATCCCTTCTAATGACGAGTTCTCAATTAACGTATGAACATCATTCAAGTTTTAAGTTCATTTCGTTTAACCAGGTGAGAACTTGAGAGACCAGGATGAGTCTCATTTGCAAGAGTGACCTGGGGCAGCGAAATGACAAAACCAAAGCAAGTAAAATAAAGTACAGCGATGAGTGAAATAGACACCAGCACAAAGACAAAAACACAACTTAGTTTTTATAATTGTCCTAACAGTTATCAAAATCCACATCAAACAAAGAGCTAGTCTAAAAAAAATTATAGAAAACCCCCTGATAATTATCTAAGAATCAAATGTTAATTCAAATTATAATAATATTTCAAACTAACCCAACGTGTGTCAGTACCTCGTCAACAAAGTTTATGGCATCAAACCAGTCCTGCAAATGCTCCAGGCAGAAGCGAATGACCGTCCGTGTGTATTCCGCCGATTCCTGCGCGCACACATGGTACAGAAGCAATTTTATTCTATGTACTCGATGCCAACACTGATAGCTTTTGATAAAAATATTATGTTATAGTCATTTGTTTTTGATAAACCGCCCCTTTAGGCCAGGGCGTCTCAGGGTGCTTTACACGTGAGAAGCAACCTGCATTGCATCTCATCTCTAGCATAAGATAGGTCACCCCCAGCGGCAGTTGTCCCTGTGCGGCGAGCGAGCATCATTCTGCCGGATGGGGGCAAGATTGCGATGTGTAATCGCAAATGAATAATTTGCGGGTACGTTTTCAAATCCGAAGAAAAACAGGGGATCTTTAACGTCCACTGTGAAGCAGATGGTGTGTAGAATCTTTATGGTTAATACACCCACAGTAATAACCAGCGCAGCCAGCCAGTTGCGAAAAGCGAACCTCTGCAACAAGCAGCCAATGCGCTACCGTCAGGCAATATCTCCATGTGCGCGCCTGTGTGCGCCCCCACAAGACAGACACACATGTACGCGTACGGAGATGTTTGTACACGTGTGCAAAGACAAAAAAAAAGACAAAAAAAAACAAACACAACCCCCCCCACCCCTGTATAGCCTTAACAGACAGTTGGGACAAGTGCTGTTAGCGAGCACCGATGAAGGCCGGCACGGCACACGAGGGGGTGGGTGACCAGCACCACGCTCGACCGTCTTCGTCTCCCCAGTGGCGATGTTTACACACTGCACCAGGTGCAATTTTTTTAGGCTGAATCGACCTAGGGGAGGCACAGGACCAGTTCAGATATTCGTCACTGGCATTGGCCGTGAGCGGGAATCGAACTCGGGTTGCCAGGTTCGTAGCACAGCGCACTAACCGCTACACTCACGCTCTCCACATACATTTGTATACACGTGTGGGCGTGTACGCATGTGTGTGCGCGTGCGTACCGGCGTCTTGCAGTGTGCAAGGAGGCCCCACATGGGCTGAGCACACGCCTCCAGCTCGGCGGCGAAGGCGGCGTAGTACGTCTGCGACTCAAACTCAACATGCTCGTTCAGCTCGCGCCGGTTCAGGTTCATGCCTGCCACGGAAGCAGATGGGTGGCAGTAAGGAGTGAGGAGTCGCTGTAGATCCGCACAACCAGCGCGTGGGCGTCAACAGTCATTGTGGCGTAAAAGAGCGGCTATCATCGTCAACAGGGTGCCAATTCCTCACAGACGACCCACCAGCAGTGACTTGATCATAGATGATGATGACGATCATCATAGATGATGATGACGATCATCATCTGTCTCTATAGAAGAAACCCGCTCGTATGACTTGCAATGCAACGAGACAGAGATCACCTGTATAGCCATAACAGACTTTTGGGGCAATTGCTGTTAGCGAGCACCTATGAAGGCCAGCACGGCATAAGAGGGAGTGGGGGTGGCATATTACCAAGGCCAGCTGCCTTTGTCTCCCGAGTGGGAATGTTTACACATTGCACCAGCAAAGCCAAGTCGAGCTAGGGGAGGCCCAGGACCAGTTTGGATAATTATCACTGGTGTTGGCAGTGAGCGGGAGTTGAACTTGGGTCACCAAGTTCGTAGCGCAGTGCGCTAACCGCTACACTACCACTCCCAATCTTTCTACCCAGCTCCACATGACACTCACCCTGGAAGAAGGACAGGAACATCATCCACATCTGCAGCAGTGCGTGATCGTGCAGGAACTGGCGGGCGACGCTCCCATGCGACAGGATGTTGATGAAGTCACTGACGAGAGGCCAATACGTGTTGTTCTTCAGCAGAGCCTCCCCGCAGTTCACCACCAGGTTGAAATTATCCTCGTCTGCCGAGACAAGCAGAGAGGAAGGCAGCAAGGGGACAAGGCCCCACCAAGGGTATTGTCAACTAACGCTCACTTCCTTGATACCTCATCTGCCCAATAACTCACTCACCCACCCACTAACTCACTCACCTGTTCTCTAGCCCAATCCTGGTAGTGTGTAAATTAATTCAATCACTCACCCACGCACACACGAATTCACCCACTCTCTCACTTACTTATTCAGTCACGTATTTGCTCAACAAATAGCTAATGTGCTCGATGGTATTACCTTCTGGCTTACCCAGTCACTTATGTATTCACTCACTCACTCATCCCCTTACTTACTGACATTCAAATTCGTTCAATTATTCACCCAGCTGCTCACTCACCCACTCACTTTCCCACACCGCCACTGCCAACCAACCTTTGAACCTACCCACTCACTAGCTGAACCACGCAACTGCTTGCTATTCCACAAGCTAACCTAACAAACAGATCATTATTTTTCTAACTCAAGAACTAAACTCACCCGCCCACTCATTCAACCTCCCGCTCAATCAACACGCCTGCACTCGACCACAAGCTAAAAAACACTCAACTTCTCCGCACAAAACTCATCACCCGCCACAGCCTTCAGCCCGTGCCCACCCACCATCCAGCTTGCTCACCCTGCAGCGGGCTCTTCACCAGGCAGGTCATCATCATGTCGAGCAGGACGGTGACCATGACCTTGAGCAGGTGGCTCTCGTGCAGCACAGTGCGCACCAGCTCCTCGCTGCTGAACAGCTGCACGCTGATGTGCACGATGCGGTTGGAGAGCGTGTCTGACTCATGGGAGCGCATCAGCATCTTCATGATGAATGCATAGTGCTGCACAAACGTCTTGGTGAAGGCCACCTGCCCCCAAGAGGGCAGAACAGGGAACAAGGATGGAGGGGTCAGAGTTGGAGGGTCACGGTTAGGGTTACCGTGAAAAAAATAGTGTTTCCCCCATGTCGAAATAAGCGTTGGGCGGTGGCTTACATCACCTGCAGGTGGAAACTCGACATTCCTATGGTAATGATGATGCGATTTTTTTTTTATGTAGCGTCCTGTATAACAGGGCCTCTCAGACCTCTTTAAATCGCATCTCATCTGAACACATTCGAAAGGGCACTCCCATTAACAGGTGTCATCTGTGGGTACGAGGTGACTCAGCACCTGACCGACAAATAGGCATTTGTCTGGCAGTGGGGGACGTTGATTGCTATGTGTATTCCAAATAAGGTAATCTGGGGTTACATTTCTAATTTAGCAAATTTGCACCTGGGAATGTTGGCCACCAGGATGTTAGCCAGTTTGCATAAAGTTACAATTCCAGTTGGGGGTTCATCAAGCCCATAACCATAAAAAATAGTACTCATAAAGTGGGTACCATTTTGTGCGAATTCAATAATGGTCATCCGAGGGAAAGAATAAGTGCAACCATGGCAGTGTGGAATTTCAAATTCCGGCTCAAAATCACAAACAACTTTGAGCGTCGCCTCAAAGCTCGGTTGAGCAGAGGGACATTAAGACTCCGTCGTTGCAAAACACTTTAACACCGTAGTCTTCCAGCCTCCGCAAACCCACACCCAACCATCTCCACCACCTTCTAAAAACCACCACCAATTCCCACAAACAGGACAACCCTCACTTCCTTAACCGGCTAAGATTCGCCCGTTCGCTATTAGTGTAGAGAGGATCTTGGCATGCGGGTGAATGTCAAGTCAAATAAAAAATAATTTCCCCACTCAAATGAGCATGGGGCATTTCTGAGCCAGGTGGAAACTCCATAATAATTTAAACTCGTAACGCGCTGCACAGTGCTCACTCACTCACTCACGAACAGAGAGAATGACCCAGAGGGGCGAGGAATCGCAGAGAAACACGAAGGCACACAAAGAGCTGAGTGGAACATCATTATCCTATGACTGAGCCCAGGGACAATATGGGGCAACCACAGTTGATTGCCCACAAAGGGGAAATAATTGTATTGCCACCTGAGAAATCATATAGTGAGTGGAACTCCAACTGACATATAAAGTTATGAACTTCCGATTGCAAATGGCACCGACTAACCGACGTAACTTTGTTGGCGGTTGAATTTAAACTATTTAGAAAGCCAAACTGCAATCATTGTAACAGATAGTGGGAAAAGCCCAGCTGTTGCAACTATGGTGCTGTAGAGGACGAATGCTATCCCTTGGACAGAAAGAAGAACCAACCATCGGTGAAAAGGTTAGTCTGTCAACCATAACGGAAACTAAAATACGATGGACATATAAATTCGGCGTGATGGGGAAAACCTGGAAAAACTGTTGATGTTTGGTACAGAGTGGAACGAAAGAGAAACAGAGGTAGACGGAGACCAATATGAACAGATGCGATTGCAAATGTAACCGGGGGGACATTTACACGAAAGGTTAGCGCAAAGTCCTAAATCAGTGTGTGCAGTATTATCATCATCGAGGTGGAAAACTACTCGGCGATAGAGTCGAACGACAAACAGGGAGACGGAGTGGCGCGCGTCGAGATGTCACCTTGTACTCCTGGTCGGGCAGCATGTTCAGCAGCAGTGTCACCATCTTCTGCGGGAACTCGTACTTGACCGTCCAGAAGAGAAGTTCCTCCAAGAAGCACTTGTGAGTGAGTGTCCCTGATGAGCCTGCTCCCAATGGGGGAAAGATGGTGGAGTGGCAGGGGATTGGGGAGTGGGAGGAGGACAATGCATATATTATCATAGTGTTTTTTTTTGCATTTTGACTGCAAGTATTGTGGTTAATGCAGACATGAATTCTTGTAAAAAGGTTTCAGTTTTGTTGCCAGAAAAAAAGGGAAAAACCCCTGCTATTATATTTTGGTACTGGCAAAGGAGGTCTAATGATACTCATATTTTGTAAAACTATCGAGAATTACAAAATTATACCGTCATATATATTATTATTACGATGCTTTGCAAATGTTACCTGTGCGGTTGGCTAATTTTTGAAACTGCCCCAATGACATTCAGGCTTCAGCCACGCGTGGTCGCGTTAGTCAAATGAGTCGCTCATCCATCCAGGATCATTTAAATGAGTACCACTTTACAAAAAGATAGCAGTGGTTATCCTTTGGAATCAGTGCCTCTGCTGTAGGAATGTGGAATTTTCCCCACTGGATCATGGCCACAAACAAAGATAAGAACCACACGAAACTTGCCTGAGCAGGCCAACGGAGCGTAAACACCACTCCACACAAAAGCAATAACTAAACCGTAACAAGAAAGATAAAGCTAAATGTTCTGGTGCGTCTCATCTCCTTCAGTACTGACCGTGCAATTATCGAGTCACAGTGCTACCTCTATCACACCCCGTTGCCACTGGGGATATTTATAGGGAGATTTTCATGAAGAACTCTCCACCGAAATTGGTACCGATGCTTCTCCGTCATCGCTCATGGCAGGGAGCGTCACTCGCGCTGCATGAACGCACATATATATCCTCAACGTTGTTTTCGATTGTTTTGGGAAAATTTTTATATAAGGCGGATTAAAAAAAAAAACATTGCTTTGGTTGCATGCGTACAAATGGAAACATAGACATATCTTCAATTTAGCCTTACGGACTGCAAAGGCAAGTGCTGTTTGTGACCACTTATTAAAAACTGGCATGACGCTTGACGGGCAAGTGTGGTTAGCACCATGCCTGCACATTGCACCAGCTACTCATTTAAGGCCGAGTCGGTAAAGAGGACGCCCAGCAAAGGTTACGACACCACTTAGCTGTGGCCAGGAATGGAACCCAACTCGCTGGGTCTGTAGTGCAGCGTGCTAACCGCTGAGATGCTGCTCTCCACACACAAGCCCAAATATATTAAAATGTAAGGACTCCTCAGTTTTCTGTACAGACCACAGGGGGCAAATACGAATCACAAGAATTGGCATCACGTATTAGAGGGTCGTATGATCAACACCGCATCTGGCCACCTTTGTCGACAAGACACTATGGTTTCATTGCAAGCCCGAGTCAATTTAGCAGAGGCCCAGAATGGGATAAGATAGAGGTGCCACTAATGTGGGTAGCAATTGAATCTAGGTTGTCAGAATTGTATCGAAGTGTAAAAACTGCTTCCCGCACGCATTTGAAAATAGTCTAAGTGGATTGTGGTTTAAATTTGTAACAATGAACCCAGGACGGCGACATCACATCTCAGGTGAGTCAAGAAGCCTCCCTTATTTAATTGCTACTTGGGAGTCATTAACAGAAAGGCCAAATAACTCAAAAGGCTACAAGTTTTAATGGGGAGCAGGGTCAACGTGTTTTTTGGGAAAGGACAGTGGCCGAACACTAGCCCACAAACCAAATAGCCACTAGTCGTAACAATTCCACTTACCTCACCACTAACTGGCTAACCAGCCACTAGTACTAGACAATCTCCAGACCATAATCCGACTCATCTAGCCAACCAGCCACTAACCCTACAGGGCCCCTCTTTTTACCGGCCCCTACATCAAGGCATATAGAGGGTATTTCCACTGCAAATAACTTCCATTGGATATATAAAGTTAAACAACTAAAAGTGGTACCGTCGTAACAATATATACAGTCTCATGGACTATACGCAGTATATTAACACTAATAAAAAAAAAGATCTCAAAGGGCTGGAATATACACTGATGGCAGCAGGGTGGCACAGTAGTAATACTTGTGCTACAAAGCAAAAACTATTGGGTTCGATTCTTAACTCGGACGCCTGTGTGGTGTTTGTATGTTCCCCTCGTTTTGTATTAGATTCTTCCAGGTTCTTCAGTTTCGTCGCAAAGCTAAGAAAAAAACCATACAATGGAACTAGCATTGGCCAAACATCCCCGCGCTGATATATTACCTGCAACGTTACTCAATTGGGATTACACTTAGCAAAAATTACTTGGCAGGACCCTCGCGGCAAAGAGTTTTGATACTCAATCAGACATTCCTGGGTAAACAAATGTGATAATACACGTAATAATACAAATAATAACACACAAGCGAAAACCAATTTTAATACATGTTTTCTGTGCGGTCATTGGTTACCGAGCTGGGACCATAAACTCGCTGCACTTGACAAACCCAGATTTAAAATCTAGGATCTCAGCAATATTGGTTCAAATGTATCGGACATTGGCCATCGTGAGCCTCCCGATTCAACTAGCAAGGGTCTATCCACAACACCAAGTGGCGCACGTCCCTCATCTGGTCAAGCCCAAGTTCAATGTACCCACCCCGTGCAACCGTAGCCAGCAATACCTCGTGTTCCTTAACCCTGCCACTCAAACCCCAGCCCAGCCACAGCCTCCCATGACCACATGCCTCTCTATATTTAACCCTGCTGTGTTTACGGCATCAGGGATCCCTTATCAAGGCTGACATGTGAGCTAGCGGGGTGGGGGGCGGTACCTTGCGAGAGGGCACTGATGCTAATCATTAAAACAAAGTCATTCGTTTATCAAGAGTCTCCAGACTCGTTTTCACAAAGGTCAAGCAACGGGAAGTTTAGCCCATTCTGTTAAGGAGTACCGCTGCGTAAGGTTTTAAGGGGTTGTGTTGTACAGCTCTCCGATGCGGAAGCTTCTTTGCCCGAATATCGCAGCATGTGGAGCGAAATGTTGGGACATTGTGCCAAAAAACATTAAGGTACAACACGGAAACACAATGGAGAACTCCTTTAAGGAGTGTTTTTTGTGCGTAGTAAAAACGAGAGCACCTGGAGATAGCCTACTATGTATATGTAGTGTCATTGATGATAGCGACAGTACCGTGTGAGCGGTACTGTATGTGTGGAGCCTCTCCCTGGCACCTGAGTGAGCATACCAGTGAAGAGGCCGAGTAATCCCGAGGGGGCACGTGACTGGATGAGGTGGTAACGAGGACCAGGGAGGAGGGGGTGAGAGGAACATGTGATGATGTGGGTCCCTGAACCATCGTGAAGGATCTGGAAAAGGGGTCTGGCCACGCCGCAGAGGATAAAAGCCGAGTCCCGGGGGGGACCGGGGTTGTTCATCTCTGGGAAGAAACCTCCCTCATCGTGGTCTTCGATCTCCGGTCTTCGCGCACGTGGACCAGGCACCGTGTTGGCTGTCCTGGTCCGATTTAGTAGTTGTTCCATCCAGTGCGTAAATAGCCATCTCCCCCCCAAGTGTATATAGTTAGTATAGGAGCGGTGGTTCACCACCCTCTGTTGTTATTAAGAGTTACTGTGATGATAGTAGAATAAAATGTGTTGCCTCCAAGTTCAAGTGTGCGCCTCAATTGAACCCATTACATATACGAGGGGATGAGATTCAAAAGTGCCCACAGACAGGATGATAACCTATTTGCTGTGCTGTCAACTGCTGGACATCTCGTAGCCCAGTGGGTTTGGGAGTTTCATAAACCTGTGACATCTCACTTCAAATCAGGCAAAGCGATGTCGTCATTGCATATAGTTGTGTGGAAGATGCCTATCCTGTCAATCCACATGAAGCTTTAGGGTCTTTTCAGTTATGAGCATTCATGATCTTTTTCAACATTTGATAAAATCTTACAATAACCACAACTATAAAAGCATCACAGAACCTACTACGCTGCTTTGGACGATTCATGATGGCTTAACTACAGTTTAATGTGCACTCACAAATAGCCATATGATGTCAGCAAAACAAGTTCAACTTCTGTCCATGTACATTCGTGGCAGATGTTATCCGAATCTGGCCTGAGCCTACCATAGGTCAACAAAGCTTAAACTAGCTTTACAAAAAGGGTAAAAACCTACTACTATATTTTGCCACTGGTAAAAGATATCTCATAGTGTAAATGCTTACCCCGAGCTCTCAATACTTTGATATTGCACTGTGTTTAAGTTGTACGCCTTCTGGTGTCATCTGGTCCAACACCAATGGGGACTAGGCTCTAAAGAAAGCCGTCTCGGGTGTGGACCAATCAACTTCAAGGACAGTGCATATTATTATCATTATCAGAGTTGCTTCTTTTTGTTTGCTTTTTTGACTACTTGTGTTGTGGTTATTGCAAACATGATGCCTTGAATAAAGGTGTCAGTTTTGTACCAGTTTAAAAGGGTAAAAACCTACGACTATAGCTTTACAAAGTCAACATCAGCATTGTATCAGAAAATGTTGGTAATGCTGTTACAAATAATTGCATTAACAGAACTTAGGGATATCTATGGGACCCTTTTTTATCAGAATTTAGGAAATCACTCTTTAACATCACAATACTTGTAGGTATCGGCAATCCTGACAACACGTGTATCAAAATCAATAACTGCTTTTTAGAAATACTTTACAGCTCTTTGTAAATCCCTGATGAATGAAGGTCTCCCTCCCTATGTCATGTCAGTTATATGGGTTGTTTGAACGTGCGCTGGTCAGTGTATATTGGTGACGTTAGCCATGGCCGGAATGAAATTTGGACCACAGGGTTCATAGTGTAAATGTGTGCAGATTCGTAGACGTCTATTGCAGCCTACGAACGAACGTAGGAGCGTTTGAGTACGTACATGCATGCTACAGTGTGCGTGCGTGAATTCATGCATGCACGTGTGCGAACGTGTGAACGCGTGGTAGTGCGTTCGCGAGTACGCGAGTTACAGTGCTGATTGCGTGCGTGTTCTCTGTGGCTCGGGCAGGCGGGTTTATTAATAGCGCAGTTCCATCGGTCAAGACGCACGCGCTCCCCACGCGACCACTCCGGCTGACGGGAGAGGAGTTTCCAAACATTCTCCCCCCCCCCAACCTCACCAACTCCCCTAAACCCATCCCCAACATCCACCTATCCGTCCACCCCCAACATCCCCACGCGCACCGTCGACCCAAAAATAACCACCACGACCTCCCAGCCACTCTGTCCTCCCTAGCCTAAGCAATGACCACTCACTCGCCAGTTGACCTGTGTCGCTGGACAGTCCATCACTGATGTGTGGTGGTGGGTGGCACAGAGCGCTGAGAGTGATGCATTATCAGTAATTAAAGTTCTTAAGTGTTCACGTGCTCAAATGAGGGATGGGCGGTGTTTATATCCATTGGGAGTGTCCGAGTCAGTGGTGGAAATTCCATAATTCTGTGGCGGGGACCAGCCTATTCACGTGATCACCGCTAGTGACTTGCAACAAATTGATGCTAATTTTGTCAACCTCGGAGGGGTGACTGGGATGAAGGTTCCTATCGGTTTGCTTTCTTCCCATCCAAAACATTGATTAAAGGGTGCCAGTGTTTATAACTAAAGCATATCATTGCTTAGTCCTGTTGATATATAAATACAATATATGAGCGCATTGGTGGTACAATATTGCGCAGCATAAAAATAAATTCCCGATAATAATTTATTTTCCCGCAATTCGCAACCCCGCTCATAAAATCTTGCAGGGTGGTGCGTCAAAATCAGTTCTCGTGATGTCGAAGCAATTGGCAGACAAATGTCAGTTAAATGTTTTTTTTTTACTGTTTTATGAGGACCGGTGTGTTATGCTGCACCATTTTACCGCCAATACGTGCATATGCTCATTTAAAGATGGCAATTGTATATATAATGTAGAAATGGGCTCATGCTCTCAGTACAATGCCAAATCATGGCCTTAATTTAGTTACATCTCAAATAACCGATTTGTTTGAGAATATTTGTATGGGACGTCTGCTGCCAATATGGAGCTAGTGGCCACAGGTGGACTGCTGCATCGCAAAACCACGAGAGAAGGCAACGTCTTGGCCGATGGTGATAACGATTTGCAAAGACTGTCAAAAGATAGTCACCAGGTGTTCATCACAAGATTCAGTTCACACACACACGTCCGTGTCAATGTTGTGTGCTCAGTTCTTGACACCCACCGCCGAGGATGGCGATCTTGAACCTCTTCCGTCGCCCAAGACTGTGCGGCTCCTCCTCCTGGTCGTACTGTGGCACACATACGTGCAGCGCGAAACACAGGTTACTAAACTAAACTTTTATTTTTATTTTACCAGGTGAGGCCCGCTGAGCTGTACAGCTCTTTTTCAGAAGCGACCTGGTTATCACAAATGATAGCTCAATTAAGTGGCTTATTACGTGGAAATGTACAGCAGCCAAATACTCTTAAACACATGTTGATTCAAAATGTGGAAGGGAAAAACTGGAGGATCGCGAGAAAAAAACCACGTGACCACGGGCAGAACATGCAAACTCCCAAATATACAGGTGTCAGGGTCTGAATCGAACCCACAACCTCCTCTACACCAGGCAAATTAGTTAACATCTCGACACCGTTTCAATTCTAAGAAACTTGCTTGCTGCAATTCACGGCTACCTGGCCGATGTTTTTTTTCCCAAGACAAGGCGAAAGAGTCAAATTGAAAGTCACGGGGTCACAAAACGCCTTGGCAATGTGTCCTATTGTTTGGTGATGCGACACATGGGTATGTCTTTACCAAAAATTGGATGACCACTGCGCCACCCTATCCCCCTGTATTAGATACTCGACATACTTGACACCTAGAGCTATCCCTCGGAGAAATAATTTATAACAACGATGTGTGCAGGTGCTCTGAGTAGTTGTTGGTATTGCAGATGTACAGTTACCTTCTCCAAATCAACTTCCGATCCTTCATCTGCGATCGTCGAAATGCGGTCTCCAAGCACTGTGAACACGACAAGGTCGCTCCGTCAGCAGGTCGTCTCAACGCAACGTGCATTAATAAAACCGGCCGATCGCGTGATTACTTAAAACATAATTGTACGTTGTTTTATCAACTTCAAAGCCGAGGAAAGGTAAATCTGCAGTATATTTAGATTTACGCACTTTCACCTTAATTTGTAAGGCAATGCTTTAAGTAATTGTTCTAAAGTGGCGGATAATATAATTGATGGTCAGCATGGTCACCAATAACGGCACAACAATCCCTATAAAATTTTGTTTGGATTTTATTTCTAAAAAGTTGAAATTCGTGTTCTAATGACCATTCTGGCCGCATTTATTTCCATTGGCAGCTCTGACCCAGAGTCCAGGAGTAAAGATTCCACATCCCAATGGCAGGACCCAGTTCCCCCGTAGCACAACAACCGTTGATCTCCCACAAAGTGGTACTTATGATGATACATTTGGAATATAGCAACACCTTTAGTTAATCCAGAAAAGTCCTAGTCCATAGGTTCTTAGTCACGAGTCTTACATTGAGAGGTTTGGCCAATTCCTTGCAGGTTCATACAACTCTGTTGTGCTGCATTACAGTTCTTTGCAGTCTGTATCATGAAGGATTTGTATCTTATAATCACATCTCACATCAACCATTACAATGCCCTGCTGTGTTCTATCCAAGGGGATCCCTAGTGGCAGCTGTCCCCTGTGCGGCACAAAGTGCCTGCAAATGGTTATTCGTCTGCCAGTAGGGGGCGATGTTGGAAAGTGTTTTTTTTCCCAAACAAGTAATTTGGGAGAAACTGATGAAATCTTTTAAATTTGAACTGTGATGACAAGACACGTGGCCTACTCCTTTTTCAAATTACGTCACGGGATCTTTAACAGCCGCTCCAAAGCAGAAAGTGCATATTTATCATTAATACACTCGCAGTATTAACCGGGGCGGCTGTTGGACTCGAATCAAAGACGAACGCGCGACCGCTCGGCCATGTCACCGCCCATGCTTCCATATCTGTGCTTCCCCCCCCCCCGCTTCACCAACCTGCACTGGCCAGCATGGTGAAGCATGGCCAAACAACCCCCACTGTACACCGAGAACCCATATCCATGAGTAGATTGACTAAGAGTTTTGCATTTAACATTGCATCTACACATGGTAATGATGGTGTGTGCACTCACTGGCGTAGGGTGGACCGAGCTCACTTCGGAAGAGGTCATCGACAATGGGAGTGGTGCTCGCGAGGGCCTCCTGGTACTTGCGGTACCCACGTTCGGCTACGCTCGGCTCCGATTCCCCGCTCGCCTCTGGGCCTGATCAGACAACACACACCAGTCAACAGCCCCCATTCACGGCTAAGTGACGAGGACATCACCAGATCTACTGCACTTGTGCCAGGCTAGGTACACCTAAGACTTCACGTGAAGTGTCGTCGGCTCACTGGTAGGAGCCACGAGGCAGACGTAGGTGTTATAAGTTTTAGATGTCAAAGATAGAAGATCACAGTACCAACCCACTTGAGTGAACGAAGTCCATCACTCCTCTGTGGTTACTCGAGGTAAACGAGTCCCTACTCAAGGAATATAGAATTTCCACCAATGGCTTCATACCACCAATAAAAATGAGTATCACCCCAAACCAATTAAAATAAGACGATCCGGAAAGTCCTACCCCAAACGTTATACCGGGTGTCAATAGTTATACAAATCTGGTCTCAAGCACACACAAACACACACACACCTACAGTTTCATAACAAGCACCTCCAGCATCGACTTTCAATAGTGTCCTGTAATCCGGAGAATATGGAATCGTTGTTCATCGGAAAATACAATTTTTCATTTAGCGGCAACCTTATGTCGAGTTTGTGATAAATGTGCCCGAGTAGTCCTTGCCAACGGAGCTGGGTGCTGCGGGGGTAGGGAGCGACATATCTATTTGCTCGGCCAACTTTGAAAGCACATCAAGTGCTGTCAGCCGTGTTTGCGTTGCGTGGGGAGGGCAAGCGACACTCATGGATACTGGGCCCACGAGCCACCCTGCAACACCGTCACCACCTCTCTCCTATCGCCCACCATTCCCGGCATTCTGAAACACGACACCCCGACTTCGTGGCAAGGCTCATCAGGGGTTCTCTCTCGGGTAACTGGTGGACCTAATCATCGCTGGCTCAGCAACAGAATTGGTGTATATACAAACTACATCAGTTTGGCGGGAAAACGGGCCAAACTTATACATTGCTTTTGGTCTATTTAACCTAAATATAATTTGAACATATAATGTGTAGGAATCATGAATACATTCTTAAGCGTACAATAACATTCAAGTATAGTGACCGTAAGAAGCGAGAGACCGAGAGGCAGGCCTACAAAGCAGGTGGTTTGACGTGGTGAACCAGCATTTTAAGGAATGTGGAGTGAATGTAGAAATTGTCCAGGAAAGGAATAAGTGGAGAAAGAGAACAAGGAAGGAAGACTTCCATCCCCCACCCCATGACTAGGAATAAAGTCAGGAAGAATGAGTAGATTTGGTCAAATGGCACATAGATGTATCCGGGCCAGGTGGCACAACCGCACTCACAAGCGGTGAGTTCACGGTAGCTCTGTGTGCTGGTGAGCACCCGGGTGAGCACGGCACGCATGGCACCGCCCATCTTGGTGAGCTCCTCCAGCAGTCCGATGAGCTGCTCCGCCTGCTGCACAGCGCGCTGGGGGTCATGGTCACCCGCTGGCACCTCCCCTGCTCCCAAACGCACGAGACAAAAATCCCCCATATAGTACTTTACAGACTGCAAGGGCAAGTGCTGTCAGTGAGCACCTACTCAGGCCGGCATGGTACACAACAAGGTGGCGCTGCCAGCACAACATCCAGCCGACTTCATCTCTCAAGTGCTGTTGTTTACAGACCGTCCCAGGTGCTTGCTTAACACCGAGTTAACCAAGGGAAGGCAAAGGACCGGTTCTGATAACATATGCCGCTGATGTTAGCCATGGCAGGGAACTCAGGTCGCTGAGTTCGTAGCGCAGTGAACTCACCACTACCTATCGCACACCCGCACACCTATCTAGGCCAGAAAGGCACACCAAATGGCCAACACTTGATATGGCAGAAGTTGTCTACCGGCTGCAGATGTTTATACATCAATTGAGGCCAATCTGTGTCTTGAGGAGGACAGGTACAAGTTCAGATGCCACATTCCACTGACGCTGTTAAACAGTCGGAAATCAAATGCACGTCACTGCAATGGTGACCGAACCTATTGCACCAACACGTGTGCATGCTCAGTTTGCAGACCAGATTCACAGTATTACGGCCAGAGACAGGCCTCCAGTCGGAGTCAGCTTTAGTGAAGATTTAGTGCTAGTTTCATTGCTCAGGATTGCATTCATTGAGGTGTTTGGGAAAGGGTTACAAGTCATCGTTTGCACACTGCGAGGTTACAGCATCAACACGTCATCAACATGCATCTTGACTCATGCGATGTCAACTACCTTCTGACCTGCGCCCGGCTCGGCACGACCCAGCACGTCGTGGATGCACAGGGGAAAAGAAACATTAGAGGCAGGTTTTGGGGTCCCAGTTAGGGCTCAGGTTTGGAGTCAAGGATTAAGATTAGTCGGGGATCCATAATAAAGGCTTTTTGAGTTCCATCGCGTAAATATAAATGTGTGCGTCGGGTGGTGGTGGGTTTAACGATACATTTATATTTACGCGATCTGACGAATTTTGTTTTTATATTATGGATATTGCTCGCTAAAGCCTACTACGTGTTAAACAGAGTCGGGGACCTCAGTGGTTTTAGGTGGTGCCAGCGTTGGGACGCTAGCGCTCACCGGGCGGGGGTGGCGCGAACTTCTCCCGCAGGTGCTGCACGAGCCGCAGGACAACGCGCGGCAGAACGAGCTCGGGCAGCGTGAGAAGGTCGAGGGGCGCGCGCGGAACGCTGCGCAGAGACGCACGCCCGTGCCGCTGGCAGAACCTGCGACGGAAAGAGCGACGCAGACACGATGCACACAATAAGCCTCACCAGACCCAGAACCCGACGATTATCGCAAGCTCCTAACCCAGGCCCCATTGCCACCCTGTGGTTTATACATCCAGACCCCAATGCCAATGCAATACAGACATGACGCACGGCACAATCTAGTACATTTGGTACTCGCGTTATTCTCACAGTGCAAGGCAATCACGAATGTGCGGTGTTTCACAGAAACAGTCTGCAGCTGTTCAACAGTAGGGAAGTCGATATTGCTATATGTAATCCCAATTGAAAAATTCTCAGTTACTCTTTCAAATTAGGTACATTTTAACCAGGACGCCAGCAAACAATGGCCTGCTTTTTTATAATGTCACGGGACCTTTACCATCCACCTTGAACCAGACGGCGCGTATATTACGGTATCTTCGGTAATGATGGCGGTGTGTGGAATTCAACCAAGGAAACGCTTTAACAAGTGGCAAATAGACTACCGCTGGGCCAAATCACTGCCCCATGCATAGAGCCCTGAGCTGCTTTAAGCCTCGACCCCAATGCATATCAATTTAGTTAATGTAGCCTGTCCCATTGAGTATTAGTGACCCCCAACCCAGGCCCAAGCAGCGAATACAAGCCATGATGCACACAATCAACCACCACAGCTCCATGCACATTGGGGCGCTGTGATACTTTCCACCCCATTGCTGCAAGCCCTGAAATCCATTGCACATTGTGGCAGTTGTATCCTGACCACGTTGAATACTATAGGACCTGTAACGATGATTATGGCAAGCTCCTAACTCAGGTCACATTTCCAAATGTGGTTACAATATGTAGACCCCATTCCCTAATAAAGCATTCACAATCGAGACACCACTACCTGTTATAGGCTGTTACAGATTGGCTATGTATGGTGCGAAAGAAATTCAGCGTAATATATGAAATTATTAATGGCTTAAAATATATTCTTAGGCTTGCAATACATGCATCCGTAAGATAGCCCTTCTTGTCAAGTCACTGTGGGAAGAAGGCCTCCCCACGCCACACAAGTCGTGCAGGTTATTTGACCATAATTGAACGCGATGGTCATCACGAGCTGATGGAGGGAAGCATAGACAAGAGAGCATAGAAGCACTGTGCAACAACAATGTTGCTGCACTGCCCTCTCCTGCTCATCACATAGCCACCACATAGACCTGCAGCTTTTAAGCGATCTAAGCACCATCACCGCTCAATCCCGATTTACTTCTGACATCTGATGAGATTGATGCTGATTTGGTAACAGGAATAATTAATGTAGTCCGATCCAATTTACTATTATAGGTTTAAAAGCCAAATTCCATGATTATAAGCTCATAACCCAGACATCATTGCCAACTTTGGTCTATATATATGGACTGCACAGACAAATGGAGACTCCATATCCACACACAACTAGCCAATGCCAGTTATATATTTGGGATGTAATGATTCATTGGTTATCATTGATTTTTACTTAAGAACCAACTGTTTTCAATTCATATACAGAATCAGAATATGTATTTATACTGCAGGAATCTGATGAGCTATCAAGTCATTTTTCACATATGTCCAGTAATTTCACAGATGTCCAGTAATTTCACAGATGTATATAGAGTGGACGATGAGGTCAAATACCCTCTAGAGGCCCTACCACCAACACTGGGGTGAGCAGGAAATTACAGGATTGCGCCTTTACCTTTTAATACTTTCCGTATATATACCTGGCATATTTTACAGATTTATAACACTACACTTTCCACATGCATCACCACGACAGGGAAAACCGAATGAACAATTCATCATGACAATCCATCGTAGTGCGGAAGTGGCGACTCGTTAAAACGATACATTTGCAAGTCTAACGAATCAACTCATCCCACCTCCCAACACCCCACTCTCTGGGATCTGACTGTCACAATTCAGGTCCAGAATTCTTATTTTTCTCGCATTTACTGTCCGATTTGTATAGTTCTTGTTAGCACCGTTAATTTTGCTCCATTAGCCTAAAGTGTTGCATTGGTGTATCAGGTGCATAATTTAATAATAAACCAATTTTCATATGTACAGTATATTAATTGAAAACCCCATGCAGCATCACATACCCAAATACATATATTTTTTTTTATGTTAAAACACCCTATTCCAGAATTCCAACCTAAGCAGAATTAACAATAGTGGGTGGATTATGGACCCCAAGACGTCCTTCTCTTTTGTATGGTGGGGAGTTGATCAACATTCACATGGCTCCCACATCCTTCAATATCATCTACCTCATGGCTTACTGGAGGCGAAAGACCGGAAGCTACAATGAGCAATTGTGATCCAAACTTAGACATACATTTCTATTAAAAGAACCTATATCTCTTGATCTCATTGCCCCTTCAAGGATTTCAATCTAAACTGCACAGCAACCTTCAGATTCTGAGAACCAAACTACATAACTAGTCAACCCATCTCTTCCCTTGCCTGTGCAGGAGCATTTATATCCCTATCTACAATAATAATAATACGAACAATAATTAACAGTGCTTTGTTAAGCCACAGCTGGATAAAAGCCACCCATGCCGTGTTGGTCGTGGGGATTGTTTGACTATACTTAACTTTGTCAGTGTGGGGTTGGTGAAGTGTTTGCCCAGGACTGGTTCGGACATCACTCACCACTGATGTTAGACCTCTTTATCTGGATCACTACAAAGCTGTAGTAGTCACACTGTGTGCAAAAAAACACGTCTCACAACTGGAAGGCTGAATGTTCAAATCCTAGTCGGAGGGTTGACACGGCCAATCATCCATCCTGGATTAATATACAATGAGCACCACTTTGTTGGGGATCAACATTGGTGATTGGAGACATTGGAGACAATAACCCCCAGTAAATGACTGTCTGCAGTGGCGCACGACTGTGATCCAGTGCACATTTTTGTGAAACTCCAAACTCCGATGGGCTTCGGGGTGGCCAAGAGGTGATAGGTGATCAAATGTAGCATTTAATCCATATGTAAGCAAACAAAGTATATAAGTGTTCTCCACGTACTCCAGTTTCCTCTCACATGCAAAACATTGAATAGGACTGGCCAAACATCCCAATGCAAGAAACCTTCAAAATCTCTCGAGACTCAGTAAGGACTTTCCGGATAAACAATGGGCAACACTATTATTAACATTGCAAAGTGTAATTTTCCATTGCTGTTCCTGGATTGCTGAAGGAACTTATGCAGAAACCCAACATTAATTTGAGTACAGGGATAATTTGACTTGAGTTGTAATCCAGCTGCAGATTGTGCTCAGGCGTGTGATGTATCTGTATGCAGAGCAAAGTGACCCAGCTAACACAGCCTCACCAGTAAGAGTCGCCCAATGATAGGATTTTGGCTCCACGATGCTAGCGCATAATAGCGATGTCATTGCCTAGCTGCAGCGTGTTCGCGAATTGTTGTTACAGAGGTACACGGTTCAATTCCAGCGGCCGCTCCCATTAATACTGTCGGTGTGTACATGCCGTCTGCTTCACAGTGAATGTTAAAGATCCAGTTTAGTCATTCACACGAGTAGGTCATTGTGTACTGGCAGCATGGTCCAAATTTACTCATTTTTTATCGAGTAAAACCTCGGCTAGCCATGGGGAAGCATTGGTCCAGCTAGATGAAAAATCCAGCTAGTTGCTAACCAAAGGAAAGCCTACGTAAAAAATCTCTGTGTACATCAAAATGTGTCAAATGTATCAGTGTGTACATTTACTATGTACAGTACTATATTCCGTGTTGTGTATTGTATTACATTCTTGTATGTCAGTAGGTTAGGTCCATGGATCACCCACATCTCTCGACCCTCCCCCACCACTAAAGTTAATTGCATTCCACACTTTGTACAAAGCTGTACAATAGTTATCGCTGATAGTCAGTTGGGACATTGGTCACCCCACTGGCCACCTGCCATCCCCTAAATCCCCCCGTCGACCTCCCGCCCATCCCACATCACCCTGCTCTACATACTAAATCCCCCACCGCTCAAATTAAGTCTTGTATATGCTACAGGGCAGCAGAGACTGTGCATATTATTGTATTAGTGGACCTGGTCGGGTTAAATGCAAGGTCCAGCTCGCAAGGGTTCATCTAAACGGGGTTTGACTGCACACAGAGTAATTATCGCCCCCTGCTGCAAAAACTTGGCAGGACCATCCTGAAAAAGAGTCATGAGACTCGGACGATACAAACGTAATAATAAGCCGCTCACACAATCCAACCGTTCTAAATGCAGGTTGGAGACACAGGCAGGGCAGCCTATATGCATTGGGTTGGTACTGTACTGGTGTTCCCCAATTCAATTTGGAATTCTCACCAGGTGTTTGCCTCCCTCAGGCACTTGAGATGCCCTGTCCCCAAGTGCACGTTAAATGGAGCTGATGCCTGGTCTGTGCCAGCAGGCACGGCAACGAGTGTGGAACAATATTACCAGCACCCACAGGCCAGAGGGGCCCAGGTTCTGGGCTACAAACGAGGACATTAGAACAAGAGGTTCCATTTAATTCCTGGCACCAAGCCCCACTATAGAATGGATGAGAAAAGGCAAATGAAGGAGAGAATAACAGCAGAAAAGATGGCAAGATGGAATCAATGAGTTTCGTGACCACTGCTGGACAGGGGAAACTAACAAAATAAAATAATGGAAGACGAGAGGGTTTGACTTTTTCCCAGCAGTGGGAAGTTACAGATTGACGTCAACCAAGTTCCATGCCATCCACGCTAAGCCACCAACGGCGAGCGCAATCACCCGTTCCACACTTGACCCCTTCAGACCGGCGTTCTGCCTCTCTCACCCGCTCTCCCTCATCACGCTGCTGTCCCCACAGTCACACGCGCCGCCGGCCTGGCTGCGGAACATGTTGAAGTCGTGGCCCGTGTGCTCGCCCGCGTTGAAGCACTCGGCGCACAGCGACATGCAGGGCGATATGCCGCACGTGCGGCAGCGGAACGCCACGAAGTTCGCCGTCCACACGAGGCCGCATAGGGCCGCATCGTCGTAGCCTCGCACCGTCCGCCCAAACTCCTCGAACGCCTCGCCGCCGGCGAGCAGCGCCCGCAGCCACTCGACGGACTCGCGGTCCGAGATGTCACCCGAAGGCGGGAGGACTGTGTCCAGCAGCTCGCCCAGACGGCGCCGGCCTACTCCGCTGATGCCAACGCCGCCGCTGCTGGTGCTGCTGCTGGTGGTGGGGCTGGTGGCGGTAGAGTCGTTTTCATCATCTCCGGCTGTGCCGCCCCCACGGTGGCATTCCGCCTTGAGGAAGGCGGCAGCGGCACGTTTGTCCCGCCGGTGCAGCAGCTGGGAGTCGGACATGGTGATGCCGGCAGTGTCGTGGCCAGCACTGGTGGGGAGTGACTTGGTTGGTGGGGTCGATGGGTAGCTTGGTTGGTTGGCCCTTGCTTGCTCGTCTTCCACTTGATCTCTCCCGCGTCAACCTGGCTGAGATGCAGGGATGGAAGATCTTGTGAGTGCTGCTGTTAAGGCGATTGTGCGTGGTTATCAATGGTGTGTCTCGGTCATTGACTCACAAGATTACGTGAGAATGTCCAGTGTGTAACTAAGAAAGGAGCATGTGTGTCAACCTATTCAGTCTATCTGTATCAAGTGTGATTTGATGTCAATAGTATGTGAGACTGTATAGTTTGTGTGCTTGAAACTGTTAAAAGTATGTGCCACGAACGCGGTGCATCTGTTGTGCGATTGTGCATGTGGGTGTCAATTTTGTATGTGTGTGTGACTGCCCTGTATGTATATATCTCCCAATGGTGTGTGTCTCATTGGCAAGTATGTCTGTGACTGGCTGTCAAGACAAGTATGTATGGTTTGTTTGTAATGTGTGAATGTATAAAGGTGTGCGTATGTGATCTTCAGTCTGTGAGTGTGTGATTGTAAAGTGTGTATCTCACTGTCTGGCATGTGTGTGGCTGTCAAGAGGGTGAGGGCATGTGACTGATGTCAAGTGTGTGTCAAGTGCACGTGTGTCAACCTGCCCGAATATCTCGAAAATAGAATATGTTAATCTACCTATGTACGTGTTCGACTGACAGTGTGCATGTGTGTGTCTACATGTCAGGACCAGCTGTCTGTGTGTATATCAATATCTACCAACTATGTTTTTGTACATGTCCATTAATCACACTGGTCTGTGTCAGTGCTTATTACAACAGTGATGTCTATCTGTATATCAGTGTCTCTGCCTGTCATTAGGACTACCTGTCAGCGTACATTACACATGTATATCCGTGTATACATTACCATGACAATACGTCAGTATGTAGTCAAGCGTGTACGTCTATCCTCTATGTATTACATACGTAAACATGTATGTCAGAATTAGCAGTCTTTAATACCGTAGGAACTTCATCT
The DNA here is from genome assembly GCF_964198595.1 of Lampetra fluviatilis. Taxonomy (NCBI): domain Eukaryota; kingdom Metazoa; phylum Chordata; class Hyperoartia; order Petromyzontiformes; family Petromyzontidae; genus Lampetra; species Lampetra fluviatilis. Next base: position 6,814,842 of record NC_136305.1, on the reverse strand, counting down.
ATGCCATTGAGGGTATGCTTCAGTGCCTGGTACCGTAGAGTAGTATGTATAGATACCTACATAGCACTTTCTATTAAAGTATGGACTGCATTTGAAACTGTCTATCAGTGTTGATGTTTACCTGTGCATGACTGCGTATGGCAGTACCGGTCACTGTGTGTGTGTCAGTGCCCGGCATAGTGTGTATATACCTGTATGTGTCTGTACACCTGTCACTTTGTGTAAATCTACCTGTGTATGAGTGTGTGTCAGTGCCTGGTACACAGTACGTCTACCTGGATACCCAGTGTGTGTGTCAGTACCCGGCAAAGTATGTGTACCTGTACGTGTCTGTACACCTGTCACTTTGTGTACATCTACCTGTGTATGCGTGTATGTCAGTGCCCGGCACAGTGTGTATATTTACCTGGACGTGTCTGTACACCTGTCACTTTGTGTAAATCTACCTGTGTATGCGTGTATGTCAGTACCCGGCACAGTGTGTATATACCTGGACGTGTGTCCACCTATCCGTGTCTACCTGTAAATCAACATCTCTCTATCCTCCCCCACTACACCAACGCGTTCCCGATGTCAACTTCCTCCTCCTCCTCGCTCCCTTTCCCCGACTCCAGGTCAAGCAAGTCCCCTCTCTCTCTCTCCTTCCCGTACTCTACTCGGAATCTCCTCGCCTGCTTCCCCCCCCCACACACCACCCCGTGTTACTCCTCCTGGTCTGTCTCTTCTATCCCTTCCCAGTCAGTCCCGGCTCCTGGCCATTTCGCTTCTACCAGCCCCTCTCGTGTTGTTTTCCACCACCACGACCACGACTACCACCACCACCAACAACGCCCGTACCCCCCCCCCCCTCCTTTAAACCTCTCTCTCTGCCTCTCTGCTCCGCACAAGCCACAATATTCCAAGAAAGAAAGAAAGAAGAAAATAATGATGATGATAGTAAAATTACCAACACGCTCGCCGCGCACTGTACCCCGACCGATTCCGATTGAACGTTCACGCCGATTCGCCCGCCTATTTTTAGTCAACGACTCCTTCAGGAAGATTCGATTCCCGGCAGAGATTCATTATATTTATGTATTTTACAACAATAACAAAAAACGCGCGTGTTTTCGGGTTGGGTTATCGAAATTCGATTGTAGAGTTTAAAAAAAGGACGGAGATTGTTTTCTTACCGGATCGTATCGCTGGTCGCGTAAAGTAACTGACGGGTGGGAGGGGCGGTTGGGGAGTCACAGATCCACTTCTCGCGAGACTTCCGCCGTTGCGCCGGTTTCTCTTCGCAACGTGCCGTCACGATATCGCGAGACCTTGAGAGGACCACTAATTTCGTTGCTTTTGTCCGATCTGTGTGTCAGAAGTTTGTGTTTTTGTTGTTGTACACGTGGTCCAAGACGAGTGCTCTGGTCTAAACGAAGTACCTGCATAGCGTGCAATACGGGTAATAGAAACGTGCATTTAACCCATAATTGTTAACATGTACTATGCACCTGTTTTGTTGTACATGTGTAAACCTTAGCAATCGTTTAAGAACATTTATTTCATCCGTATTTTTTTGGACGATTGAGTCCCAATGAAATACCGAAGGATATTTCCCTGCGTATTTATGCAACGTAGAAGTGTATTATTAATCGAGAGTGTGCATACTTGTCAACCCATGCGGTTTACCTCTATTCTTGTCCGGGGAAATTTAGTTTTCATGTCCATACGGCCAACAACCGTTTCAATACTGCCAAATATTTGTTTGTCTATTTGTGTTTCTCCCTTGTGATATGACTGTGTAGGATGGACGTTGAGATTTATAAGGGCGCGGGGTGACCAAAAAGGTCTGAATTGGTCTGTAATAAGGTAGGGCACTAATCAGGGGTTGACAGGTATGAGTTTGATAGGCGAGATAGGTAGCATTCATTTCTGGCCATGCTTTCCTGATTTTTAGGAGCATGGCTTAGCAACCGACCTTTTAATAAACAGTTACAATGCAACGTGTCAGCAACATTTTATCATCTTAATTTTAAGACATTCGTATATTTTGAATCGTACAATTTTTTTATTATTGAAGGGTGTGTCCGTGACTCAATAGATATATTTATAATATGTAATTCTCACCAGGCGTCACGGTGTAAAGTGCACATCCATGCACGTGAACTCCAAAGCGTTAAAATTAATTAGACCCCCTGGGGAAAATCCCAATAAACAGAGGGCACGGAAACCCACAAAAAATGTGAAAGGGGGAACCAGAAATTTTTGAGCATAAACATTTAAAAATATACTGCTTGCCACCGGCTAAATGTTAAAGTATGTTGAACTTCTTTCGCACCGTACGTAGCCAACCGCGGGCGCGATAACTTCCCAACAATCCCTTACAGGGGGCGTTTGGAAAATCTCTCCACGTCGAAACTTGTGAATTATTCAACCAAATTGGGCCCAGAAAAAGCAGTCGCAAAGACTTGAAGTGTGAAGACCGATCAAATGAACATTTGTCGTCGCTTCGGCGCAGAGTCCACACTGTGGATTTGAGGATGCGTACAATGCAATCTTGTTATTCGGTAACAAATGCCTCTTTCTACAGAAGTGTTCTTCATTGCAAGGCCCGCGGTTCACTGGCGGCATCCGGTGGCCTTTAGCGCGGCCCTCGACGATATACAAACCTTTTTTACAAGGAGTCATGTTTGCATTGACCACAATACCTGCAGTCGGAATGCAAACAAAAAACACAACTCTGATAATGTATGCACTGTCCATGAAATTGATTGGTACACACCCGAGACAGCTTTCTTTAGAGCCTAGTCTCACATGGTGTTGGAGCAGATGACGCCAAAAGGTATTGTGGTCAATGCAAACATGACTCCTTGTAAAAAAAAGGTATCAGTTTTGTTGCCAGATAAAAGGGTAAAAAAAAACAATTATCATATTTTGCTACTGGCAAATGAGGTTTCAATGGGATACACAAACCGTGAACACCCCCCCCCCCCCCATCATCGTGCTGCTGTCAAACTCCAAATGGTTTCAAATAATGTGTGGCAGGCCCTTTGATAATTTCTTATCGCAAGGCCGTAATTATAATATATATTGGGGGGACACATCCCCCCCCCAATATTCGAATATGCTCAAAATGTCCCCCCAAATATATTGCTATAAAACAGATTTCTGTTTATATTATCGTGGTTATGGTTGTACGTTATTAATCCCTAATCTCTGCCATTACATAAAATGAAACAAAAAAAGGTAAAAAATAAAAAAAAACAGAGCAATGTAATACAATACACTATTAGACATTGTAAAAAAAAGTCCATCCCATGTGTTAGTGATTTTTAACATATTTTAGGCAGGAAATGAGCTTCAAATTTAGATTTTTTTCTGGGGGGGGACCCCCAGACCCCCTGGAAGATTTGCCCCCCCCCCCCCCAATGTGTGACTCCATGGCTACGGCCACCACCACCCTGAAAATGAGTGGACAAGTCGTTCGAGACGTAGGCTTTAACGACAACGCGAGAGCAAAGTACTCGTACGTAAATGGTCACTAGAGGACACTGCGACATCATAAAACCACGCTGACTGCTGCAGTGCGACTCGACTCGTGTTATTCATCACCGTGCTGGAACTCGAACGCTGACATTGCCCGGAGCATTGGCGATATTCGCTTGGAGGCTTGAGAGCGTCTCACCAAAGCAATCTGTCGTGTTTTTGTATTGTTTGTTGTTGTTTTAACCTTCTGACCCGTCCCTACTGGATGTCTGTGAAAAAAGAGCTTTATAGCTCATCGGATTCCTCCAGTATCAATATTCTGATCATTGGGCTCACTCATTCATTATATTATCGCGGAATTGCTAAGCCTATAATGCACTGCCAGCAACCGGCCTTGTAAGGTCATGTAGATTACGTCTAGATTACTATAGAGCAGTGCCAATAATATAATGAGATGATACGCGTTTAATTACACTGGGAAATTCCATTCAGTATCAAGACGAAAACTAATTCAAGAAGCTTCTGCGACGAATATTTAGCCATTGTGTTTTCTACTTACAGTGAGTGGGACCCCCCCCTCTCATCTGTGATCCGATTTCAATCACCCATGATTACCCGCGGATAGCCCCATCCTGCATTGCATAATCGCATTGACTACGGTCACTGATGGGTTAAGTTGGGGTGGAGGGACATCTAAAAACGTTACCTCCCCGTGTCTGTAGAGAGAGAACAAAATAATCGAATGCCTAGGAGGGAGGAATACACTGTAATCTTCATCTTCTTGGTTCTTTCGGTAAAGTCACGTAGAAGGGAAATAATAAAATAATAAAAATAAAACATAAGAAAATAATTCTCACGACGTTTCGGCCACAACGCAAGCAGCCGAAACGTCGTGAGAATTATTTTCTTATGTTTCATTTTTATTATTTTATTATTTCCCTTCTACGTGACTTTACCGAAAGAACCAAGAAGATGAATTCCTGCAGTCACGAAAGCTTTAAATCACTGCAATCTTACTTTGTGTACAGTCTTCTTCGTACACCTCCTCTTTGACCTCTGCGTGTGGGCATTTGATGCCTTCGGTTGATTCATTTCGCACTGAATTATGTGTGAGTCCAAGCGACCAGCGGCATTTCTAATGCTCACGACAGCGAAAATGATGGATCAACATCATAGCAGTGATGCATTATAGGGGGGGGGGGGGGGGGGGCATGCCGTGGAAGTTTTCAGATAGAGCTCCGATATTTAGATTTAAATCCGTCTTTCGTAATAACGCGATGTGAGAATGCGCTCCTCATCCATCCCTGGCCTGACAACCTGCACACGCTGACAAGATACAGGCGCTCGTGTCGAGCCCCTTGTATATAAAAACAAGTCACATTATTATCCTCCTCGTCTTAACAGTACAAGTTTCTGATTTAAAGCTTTCGTGACTGCAGGGATTTATATTCTTGGTTCTTTCGGTAAAGTCACGTAGAAGGGAAATAATAAAATAATAATACAAATATAAAACAATCAAAATTCTAACAAAAAAATTCACATTTTCTTGCTGTGAATTTCACACCTGATGATGTTTGCTTGTGTTGCAGTCGAAACATCGTGATCATTTTTATTGTTTTATATTTATATTATTTTATTATTTCCCTTCTAAGTGACTTTACCGAAAGAACCAAGAATATATATAGTATACGTTTCGATATCTTATTGCACATCAGCTCGGATCCTTCCTTATAACCAGCATTACGTGATAACCAGGTGGTAACTGCACTGTTACAAAGTCATCTAAGATGTCACTTGAACCACACTCTGCTTGTCCATAAAGTATTTCAAATTGCAACATTCGGTAAATTATTGCGGTTTTTCTATCTGGAATCGTTTTTTTGTCTTTTTTCAAAATAGCGACCCGCTCAAGGCTCATCTGACGATTCCGTGGCTTTGCGGAGTTGACAGCACTGATGGCCGGGTGCTATGTTTGAGTAATTTCACGTGCTGCAAGTGCATGGGGCGGTGAGGTGTTTCATCTGGAGTGTACCATGTAGCGCAGTGGGTGACACGAGGTCATGAATTCCCTCATCAGCATGGGCCTGTGATAACCATATCCGTCTCTCTGCGGTGTCCCACTTTAATTAAATAACAACACTGGCAAATTATCGCTTTCTTCTACCGCGTCTCCCCAGTGTCCCCCTCCTCCCACCGAACCACAATCACTGCCTTCCCACTTCCAACAAATGCAATGCACTCCACCTTGCCTTTTGTTAGGCTCGCCATCGCAGGAAGACGATCATTGTATCACGTCTGGAACGCTCTTCTTTCCCGTTTTCAGAAGCCACTGGAGCTACGCACTTAAAAATGTAGATTGAACACATTTCTTTCTTAAAGTTTTTTTGTATTTAGTTTGTTGTCCTTCTCCCGCACCTCCGATTAGCACGCGGTTGGCTACGTAAATCAATCAAACTCCATGGGCAGAAAGCCCGTATCGTGTCCACTGCAACTTTTGTCGCGTGTTTCAACTTATCTATATCCTGTGTCACAACATGCTGGCTACGTACGGTGCGAAAGTTCAAAATACATGTCCTTGCAATGTGGTGCATGCCTGTGATCCAATGCGTTGCACATAGGGGCGCTAAACCCTGCAGAGAACATCCGAATGCTGTGAGCGGTGCTTAATATAACCGGAACAATCCAGAACGTTTCGTGAATTATTTTGGTACGCCATGTCCATCTCGCCTTTTCAAAATCCTCATAGTACCATATACTCTTATAAACCTCCCCATATAATTACAGGAGTATCGTATCGCTCATTGAGTTAGGGGCCGTCCATATATGACGTTACGTGATTTTGGACGATTTTTGACCCCCCCCCCTCGTCACATGGCGTCACAAAAAGTCAGACCCCCCCCAAATATGACGTCACAAAGCTCTGCCCCCCCCCCCAAACCATGTTTCTATTTTGAAAATAAAACATGCTTCAGATCGCTTTAAACTATTGTTATTGTAGTGCGTATGTAATATGGCGCTGCACTCTGACGTTGTAGGACTGTAGGAGTGTTGTTATAACAATTCTATATTTATTTAAAGTTGCGCATTTTGATGTGACGTCACATTTCTCAAACCCCCCGCCCTAGTCACACATCGTCATAAATGTCTGCCCCACCCCCCTAGGTGCGTGACGTCATTTATGGACGGCCCTTTATAGGATATATGATTCTTATAGGTGGGTTATTACTTTGTACTCTAGTGGTAGTGCCTTACACCGATAAGCCCTACTCCATGCCAGCCGCGTAGATAAATTAAGCCCTGAGACTCCCAACCCCAATGGGCTGTGCGGTGGCCATGAGACGGCACATAGAAAATACATTTGTATGTACGTTGAACTTCTTTCGCACTTTCTTGGTTCTTTCGGTCAAGTCACGTAGAAGGGAAGTAATAAAATAATAAAAATAAAACATAATAAAATTATTCTCACGACGTTTCGGCCACAACGCAAGCAGCCGTCCTCAGGTGAAAACCAGGTCCGTCGAGGCGACAGAGTCTGAATGAAACAGCACACGAGCTTGGAGCATCTATATAAGCTTTGTCAAGGCGCCCAGCTTATATACATGCTCCAAGCTCGTGTGCTGTTTCATTCAGACTCTGTCGCCTCGACGGACCTGGTTTTCACCTGAGGACGGCTGCTTGCGTTGTGGCCGAAACGTCGTGAGAATAATTTTATTATGTTTTATTTTTATTATTTTATTACTTCCCTTCTACGTGACTTTACCGAAAGAACCAAGAAGATGAATCCCTGCAGTCACGAAAGCTTTAAATCGAAATTCTTTCGCACTGTAGGTAGCTAACCGTGATAATTTGCGTCCAGACTGCAAAACTCTTGAATGTGATTTCTAGTTTAAAGGGTCAAACCTACTATTATATTTTGCCACTGGTAAAGGAGGTCTCATAGTGTAAATGCTTACCACCGAGCTCTCAATACTCTGATAGTGCACTGTTTTTGAGTTGTACGCCTTTTGGCATCATCTGGTCCAACACCAATGGAGACTAGGCTCTAAGGAAAGCTGTCTCGGGTGTGGACCAATCAACTTCAAGGACAGTGCATATCATTACCATTATCAGAGTTGTTTCTTTTTGTTTGAATTTTGACTGCTTGTGTTGCGGTTATTGCAAACATGATGCCTTGTATAAAGGTGTCAGTTTTGTACCAGTTTAAAGGGTAAAACCTACTATATTTTGCCACTGGTAAAGGAGGTCTCATAATGATTTCTATGAGTTTTATGACACTAGTTTTCCTTCCACGTGCATAAAACTGCTGTAATTTGGCCAAACATCACACTGCATGTCCCTATTGAAAAGTAGTGTTGAGAAAAAAAATGTCAGCAAATTTTCAATGAGTCTAACGGCTTTCTTTCAAGAGGGTGCTGATAATAATTTACAACCGTTTGCAAATCCTCTGTTGAAAGAAGACCTCTCCATGTCATATATGCATGTTGACATTCTTTCGCTCCGTACATAGCCAACCATGCTAATCGGAGGTGCTTGTTGAAATGATTCCGCACCGTACATAGACAACCATGCTAATCGGAGGTGCAAGGGAATGGCATGACCATGCTTCGCCTCGCTTGTCAGTGTGGGTTGGTAGAACGGGGCCCGTTCAAATATCAGGATTCATTCAGATATCGCTCACCACAGATAATAGCCGTAGTTGGCGAATGGAACTCGGGTCACCGGGTTCGTAGCGAAGTGTATCGACCGTTGCTGCACAAACACTATTACAGCATTAGGTACGATGAGGAGATCAATCAGCCATGCTCTCTCCACTGCTAAATGAAGTCGCCTCAAGTCGATGACATCCCTTTTGCTATTGTGATACAGCAATACATCTTGTCCCTGCATGAGATGAGAGTGGTGTTCCTTCTTTTGAGTTTTGACAGTCGCTCCGTCATCAGTCTCAACCACTGGCGATCACTCTTCATAGCGACGTGTCCTGCCCAAGCCAAAACAATTTTATTGACGGTCGATACGGTGTCTCTAATTTGCATTTCTCCTTTGATCCACGTGCAATTCTCATTATAATTACAAGCATGCATCGCTCCATTCCTGTTTGTGTCCACATTTCAACGTTTGTTCCATTCTATTTGTGATTGTCCACGTTTCAGATTCATGTAATATCAGCAAATAAACAATTTAAGAATAAAGTTTTCATTTATGGGTCAAGTTTTTATAATGGCCTCATTTAAAACACCAAGGCAGCACACCTGGGATTCGGGATTCTGAGCTACCACATTCGAAATGAATCAATTTCATAACGCATAGAAATGCAAATGTAAAGGTGCGGACTGTGAATGCCTGCTATGCCATTGCCAGCCGAAGGACCTCTACGAGATGTAGTTCTCGAGAGTCCATCTGGAGAGTATTTGGCCTACTCTTCCATGATAAACAGACGTCGTAGAAAAGGTGGGAGCACACAAACTTTACAGCATGACTCGCAAGATGTCGATCGACTGTGGTGTACACAATCACGCTCGTCTCAACTGCCACGCCAGGCGATCGAAGTGGCGACTTCTCGATTGCAAGTCCAGTGTGATAACCATTACAACCACAGCAGCGTCCCCTTTGTTATGTAATGCGAGTGGATACTCCTCCATATATCACACTTGTTACTGGGCTTTGCAAGCTTCCCATCACTACAGAGTTGGAAAACTACTTGGTTCACTCATGATGAGAATCATACATTTATAAATGTTCGGCATGAGACTTAAGGCAAGAAAAATTTTGAGACTGACCCTGCCCTATGAGTGAAACCAGTAAATTTCCACGCCATCATTATTTGGTGGACAAAATGTAAATGTTTTGTCTTTTGAATTTAATGCAACCCAGGTCTCATCATATGTGAAAATATATCCCAGTGGAATCCGCGTTTGGCCCTGTGAATGACATCTGTAAAACTACTAGACATCTGTGAAACTACTGGACATATGTGAAAAAGAGCTTTATAGCTCATTAAATTCCTCCATTATAAATATTCTGATTCTGATCATAAGGCTCACGAATTATCGCAGAATTGCTAAGCCAATAATTGTCAGCGACCGGCCTTGTAAGGTCATGTAGATTAGGGATAGATTACTATAAGGCAGTGCCAATAATATTGAGATGATACACGTCTAATTACACGGGGAAATTCCATTCTGCATCAAGACAAAAACAAATTCAAGAGGCTTCTGCTACGAATATTTAGCCATTTGTGTTCTTACAGTGAGTGGGACCCCCTCTCATCTGTGACCCTATTACACACGACTCATATTCTCAAAAGAAAATCGTATTATTCGTGGCCCTATTTCTATAACCCATGATTATCTGCGGATATTTCCATCCTGCGTTGCATGATCGCATTGGCTGCGATCACTGATGGGTTAAGTGGGGGGGGGGGGGGCATCTAAAAACTCCACCCTCCTGTGCATGTAGGGAGAAAATAACGATTCTGCAGGTAATCCGATGGTGCACAGAAGGTATGTCCTGAAGTGGTTCGAGTTGAGGCACCTCCTGCTCTGCTGAATTGGGGGCAGTCAGGCACCTTGTGGATGGGTGGGAGAAGTGTGCTGCTGTGGATGGAGACTGTGTTAAGAAATAGGTGAGCTGTCATTATCTTTATTAGTTTAAACTATTTTTTTCGGTGAGCAAAAGTCCATCCTCGTAAGATACCTACAGCATATACAAATATTAAATGACAAAACTCATCCCAACAAGAAAATGAGTGTAGGCCGGAAAACAAACATTAAATCTACAAATATATACAAATGTAAAAATGTATGTATTGATATTTTGTTTTACTTGGGGTTCTTAGGACTTATCAGCAGTGCATTCCCATTTAAGAACTGTGATAAAGCCAAGAGTGTCACATGGTTTAGTGCACAGCTAAACCATGGACGGGGCCTTTGAATGTGTCCATAAGCAGTAAATGCATCATATATTTCAGCACTGGTGCATCAACATACACAAACACAACAGACATAACACGACTTACAGTATTAATGTATCGATTTATTCACTGATTAATTCTGCTGGGGCCAAGTTATAATTGAATATGTGGAGCAATTTGTACAATAGTTGCAGGGGCGGGAGGAGGGGGGGCAAGGGAGAGTGGATGGTTGGGGCTAAGGGAAGGGTTAAAGGTCAAAGGTTCAAGGGGGACATCACATGACTGCAGCAATAATACAACACCCACACCCTACAATTAATGCACTTTCTCCGAAAATATATACGCGCGCTTGTGAAACACGTGTGCTCGGCCACTTAGATACATTTACAAAATATAATTCTCTTTTTTCCTCTTGTCTAAATCTCACTACGGTGCAGATTGTGATGCTCCCCCAGGTTACCGTACTCGTGTATGAACATTACAAAAACGGATAGCTCTCTGATGCGGTTACAAGTTGCACCGCGCGTTGTTTGGCGTGACGTCCGACATTTCGCTCTGCGTGTTCGGCATAATGTCCGGTCATTTTCCCTCCGTGAGCTCGAAGCTTCAAGTGTTGAATATCTGAAGATGCTCCCAGCATGCGGAGCAAAATGTCGGACATCGTGCCGAACCACAAGCAGGGCAACCCGAAAAAACATCGGAGAGCTACAGAGCACAAACCGCAGAAACCTACGCAGTAGTATTACAAAAATGGAATTTGCAAAACCAATAAAAACCCAATCTTGCAAAGCACGGCTGTCTCGATGCCTTTTTTTTAGTTTACAGCAAAAACGAAAATATCGTGTTCGTATAGTGACACCTATTCCATCGACAATTTTAAAACAGCAAGCCGAAAAAAGCAAGACAAATACCGACCAATTGCGGTGAAATAAATATTGTACGTTGCGTTTACATGTGTGGGAACTGTTTGTGTGTTCTAAGTATAAAACAAAAGTAGGGTTTTTGGTGCAGTCAGCACACAGGTCCATCATGGCCAAATGAACTATGGGTACACAAAGGTGAACCCTGTCATAAAAAAAAACCCCACAAATAAATACGTTTATATAAATTATAAACACAATAGTCTCTTCAGTCTTCCTGCTTTATGCGCGTCATTCTTCCTTCATTTTCTTCCTTTCTTCTTCATATAATTACTTTTAGTAGCATTTTAAGACCACAATCTCTTATATGAAAAAGTCACAATAGAACTCCTTAATATTTATATATGTATATATTTTATCTCTTCTCTTTATATATTTTTTCTAAAAGTTTTTTTTCCTTTTTGCGTTCGAGTTCTTTAAAACATCTCGGAATACATTGGCACATTGTCTCACTGAATCATCAAGTTCAGTGCCACTTTGTAGGGAGCAATATTCATTTCCTTGCACAACACTGTCCACGTGTCAATGTCTTTTGTTGTGCGCAATACACACATACATACGCACACAAACAAAAAAAAATTGAAACAAATAAAAAAAACGCTGACAAATATTCCAATTTCATTACGTAGCTTCTCACGACACTTCCAACAAGTAACGCCTCCCCCCCAAACAAATCAGATTCGCACTTTGTGCAACGATTGTGGAGGACCTAGAAGAAAAAAACTTTTAAACGTCCGTCCTTCTTTCTCCTGACAAAATAAAAAAAATCCAACGAGACGCGTGCCACATTTAGCCGGGTGATTTGGCGTTGACGCGCACTTCCACATCGCACCGTTGTTCTCCACAGGGCCTCCCTGCTTTGCTGGCAGGAAAGCCCTCTGTTGAAGCCCAAAGGCGGCCGGCGGTAACAAGTCCCCGTCATTGTTGTGTCCCCCAGTCGGTGGACGCCGTTGAGAATCCGGGCATGGGAACCGAAGAGGGCCGGTTACTTGGGATTGAAACTACTGCAGTGGAGTGTTCGTTTTTTGGGACTTGACCCCGACAATTAAGGCCCACACTTGGGTGCTTGGCGCCACCACTCGAGGTTGTGTCGAAGAATTTTACGCGTGGACCACAGGGATGAGAGGCTTTTTCCAGAGCTGCTTGCCAGAGTAGTTATAACCGTCCAGGAGAACTCGCGTGCAGAGTTTACTCAGCGGTTGTGGCTGCTCACCAGCCTTGTCAAGATTTTTGTTTCTTGTTGTTTTTGTGGTGTCATATGTTTTGACGGGGAATCGGGCAGCATAAGCAAAATGGGTGCTGTGCTTCTGCTGTTGGGAATGAACAGCCAACAAGGTCCGAGAAAACGAGGTATACGAGCAACACATTTACAGTAGTTAACAACAATGGTAAATACAATTTAGGAAGAAAAATAACAAGAATGCTTTGCTTTCAGTGTAGAGCAAAAAACACACAATGCAGGGGAATGTGTGACCAGACAAAGGGTCCCTTGATTTCAATTATAATGAGTGTGGTGAGGAGGAGAAAATGATGAAGGCATTAACTGCATGAGGAGTCAAAGACAACAATCAGGGACTACCATAATACAGGAAGACTGGCCATGGCATGATGCCGTTATCGCACGTACACGGGAATGCCATCTTGTGAAAAGTTGCAGTCAATGATCATCAGCAGGTGGCCATTTTGGTTTGGGATATCTACAAAAATCTGAAACGACTGTACTGTTACAGATCAATGGGTGGCAATCTTGGTAAGCGGCTTAGCAGGCAGCAGCATAACACACCTTGGGCGATTTGCCGAACAAAGGTTATGATTGTGATTGCTAAATACAAGGCCGTGAATGCGATTGCAAAAAAACTTGTGGATTTTTTTTGGGAGTTGTTGAATTTTGGAAGTATTACTGCACTATTGAGGTCTTCTTTGTAATCCAAAGGCAATCGGCTACCAGAGCTGCACTCAATTATACATGAGCTCTTTGTGTCCTAACACCATGACGAAACAAGCGAGATGCCACTTGTAGTTACATAATTTCAAGTCAAGTCAACGCTTCTCACATTTATTGTTGGGTTTTTTCTAAATGTCAAGGACGGACTGCACGCGCAGTACTGTCTGCTTCTATTAACAACTGTGTCTAAGGCGTACTGCGAAGGGGATGTACCACACTGGCCAACTGGAGCCAAATCATTGCCCCTTTAACCATGAACAAACGAGCCAAACAAGCAGTATATAAATACCTCTAGTCCAACTCTATCACATTCCTTGACAGTTTTTTCATGCGAAGTTTAATTCGTTGCTTGGTAATTGTGACTGTAACTGCGTTTTAACTATATTCTCTTCTCCACCTAAAATGTAGAGTGCATGACTGGAAAATGAAGTTACATTCATGCAAATGTACGCTACATGACTGTTAATTTATTGTTGACGCGTCTAATGTTTTCGACCTCGACATTGATTTCAGATTCACGGCATTTCCGGCATGTTTGCGTATTTGCCGCATCGCTTCGCGAGGGAGGCCTCTCGAGACGAGGGGACTTCATGGGGTCTCAATGGCCACTCACGTGGGGTTCACGTGACAGACACGTGTACGAGCGTACAGCTCCGCTGCTGCCGTTTAACCCGACATCGTATTCAACGGTGAACCACCGTTCACTTTCGTTACCCACAGACGCCAACTACTGTGCGCACGTTGATGGAGCCATACTTGTGCATACGCATAGTCTATCATTCAATTACCGCACAGTACCAACTGCTCAGGCACAGGCTATTTTTAACTATTACACTTTACAATAGCAACGGTGCACAAGCAAAGCTTCGTGGACATTTACAGCGGCAATTGCACATGTGGACGCCACAGACTTGCTCGCAAAATCAACTGTGGATGCCCTAAACGTTTCATCACCTAACGGATCCCACTCGGAATACCAACAATGTGGCCGCAGAGAGCATTGCTGGCTTAAGGACCAATTGTGAGCAGAGCAGACTAATGCTGGCGTACAGAACCAACTTCAGTATGCGATCGCAGAGGCTATTATCCACTTGGACATGGATATTTTGCAAACAATAGTGCAAAACAAGTAGCAACCTAATCTGAACCAATCAATTTTTAAGAAGAAGAAAAACCAAGATTTTTTCACGGATAAGTTGAAGTTCACTGGCAAATTCATCTTTGATCTGCTTTTGTCCGCATTAGTTCACACGTAAATGGACATTTTCAGACAATCCTGGAATATTATTTCTTTTCATTCCACATATGTAAAATACTATGCAGTGTTGTACAAGATGGGGGTGATGTAGAGGTGGTCCAAGTTGCTCGCATGCTTTGCCATGAACCTGGAGGCTCGAGTTCAATTACTGGCCACACAGCAAACCTTCAGTGGCGAGAGATGTCTGTGAACCAGCAAGGGCTTCACTTAAATTCCCTCCACACACCCCCCACCTTCAACCCACACTCTCCAGCATTGGCAAAGCACCATCAGGCAAGCAACACGGCATTTGGGAGGCCTCCATCCAACAGTGGATTGACATAAGGTTAGATAAATGATTAATATTTATATTTATTCATTAATTTTTAATGTGTTGGCTGGGGACTTTCACAATTACAACCGGCCACAACTTTTGTATGTATAATCGAAACATTTAATTTTAGGTGTAATGAAGCAAGGACGATTATAAATACCAATGCTTTAGATGCTGGTAGTGCAAACAATCGTTACGTCGATCATTTATTTTCATGTAAAAAAAAACTATTACGAATAAAAAAAATTTGTATGAAGTGTGAACGGAAATAAAATCATTTTTCTCAATTATCAGCTTATACAATGCATTTGTTTCCACTTAGCGGCAAGTTTTACGTTATTTGTTTCTTTCGCTAAACCTTTTATAACTTTGCTTACTTATCTGTGTATGAATTATTTGTATGTCCCGAGGCCCCCTTTAGCAAGGTACTGATTCTTAATGGATTGGCCCCCCGGTAATGTAAAGGCTCCAAATGTTATGATAAGAACAGGAAACAACCCAAATGCAGAGGATACATTGTTGCTATTAAACACATTTCACGAAGGTTTAATATTCTAATAACCTCAAAATTATTATTTTTATTGATTATTTAGTACAGTAGCTCCTTTTCATTTTAGCAGTATTTGTTTTGGTCATGTACCATATTGCAGTACAGTAAAGTTCCTTAGATGCAAATCCTGACATGTGCACAGTAGAACTCTTATCCGTGACAATATTTATTCTATGGGTCTTTCGGTAAAGCCACGTAGATAGAAAAATAATATCACGAAGTTTCGATTGCAACACAAGCAATCATCTTCAGGTGAAAAAATACCAATATTCTTTCTGTTATCTGCGATTATCCACATTTCTGCCCCACATCACGCAATCCAGAACTATGATCCGCAATTTCTTTACGGATAAGTGTAACTTCATTGATAAATTCATCCTAGTATCTGCTCTTGTCCATGTTAAATGGACTATATTTTTTGATAATCCCATAATCATAGGATCGTCAATGTTTGCGCCCTCCTCCATATCAGCGCGGATAAGAGTTAATTTCTACTTACTTTGTTTCACACATTTTGGTTATTCCTCGTGACATTTGTTTTTGTTTGTTATATATGTAAAAGGAGTTTCCAAACCATGTGCACAAGTGGACTTAGAATGTTGTGCCAAAACAAAATGGAGATTTCTATTTGCAAAAATGTGCCCGCCCACACCAATGTGGATATGAGGAATTTAACGGCGTAAAGTGAACGTGTCTTTGAGTTAATATATTGTTTTAAAAATCTGTCTGTGTAATAGACTTATAAATAATTTGATTCATTACACGATACGGACTACTTTTATATTCTGCTCATTTACTATTTTAGATACTGCAATGCGCACTGTATATATGTACAGTTTAGTACATATTAAGGTTTTGTTGCATACAGTATACTATATAAAGTTGTGTATGTACAATATACTGTATGTTTTTACAACACAGTATATATAATTTATATATCTACAGTATTTCTAAATTTGTACTTCATAGATTTTGTCTACATTATATAATACCGCACTGTATATTATAAGCGCATACAGTGTACGTACACTGTATGCATTTAATATACAGTAACTACTGTATGCTTCGAGTCGTGGAATTGTGGTTTGTGCAATGCAGTTACAATCTTGGATGACCTGGGTTCAATTCCTGGCCATGGCACACCTCAGCAATTAACAACCGAGCCTGTTCTGGACCTCCCCTAGGTCAAGTCTGCCTAAAGTATCTGTTGGGACAGTGCAGTCAACATGAGCACCTACTACAAAAAGCATTTGGGAGTTACGGGGATTTCCAACCATCACCACAAGCTGGACATATTTTCTCAGCCAGCCTAGGTCTGTTATCAGAACTTTTCAGCCACAGTGCGACAAGGTTCAACACCATGCCGTTCGTTTCCCGGACCTTGGTACAAATCAATTCCTGCCGCCCGAACAACACAGATACCAATTCCTGGACTGCACAGGTCAAACCCGGACAGATGGCAACATTAGCCGGGAGACAACATTTGACCAGGCATTATTTGCGCTCATCACACCA
Source organism: Lampetra fluviatilis (assembly GCF_964198595.1). Lineage (NCBI taxonomy): Eukaryota > Metazoa > Chordata > Hyperoartia > Petromyzontiformes > Petromyzontidae > Lampetra > Lampetra fluviatilis. The sequence continues at coordinate 6,797,969 of NC_136305.1, read as the reverse complement.
ACCCCTAACGACATTCCTAAATATATGAATCGGAATTTGCGAACAGCACTTGCGTCTCTACAATGCTAAACAGGGAATATACCACTAATTTTCATTTGCAGACTAGTGTCCAGAATGCGATGGGTCCTCGGATAATGCTGCAGTGTATATAATTGTCCGCTCCTCATACCTCCCCGGACCCTATTCCCTCCCCTCGATGGGTTCCATGCCCAGTGAAGCCCAGTGGCGGCAGGGAAATTCCTTCCACACCAACCACGACCGTGATCACATTGCTGCAAGTAAAAAATAAAACGTCGCACTTGTTAACCGAAGGAGCATTCATTAAAAGTTTACATCGTCAAACTAAAGTTAAGGTGAAAGGGCAAAAGACACGTTAAGATCTGTGTTTGGGTGTGGATCAGGTAGTGTAAGAGAGAAAGGAATACAAAGTAGGGGCAGAGAGTGTATGTTTCTCGTTTGACCTCATTGCAAATAGCGAACCCTCGTCTAAAGCCAGTACACACACCAGCTTTCGCTGGCCACAACCCAACGCTCAATATGCACAAAAGCATTCTGTCCAGTCAATTATCATCTCAAAATAGAACATCAATCTTGAACCATGCCAAAGCCTCATCCTAAAAACCGCTTGACAGAAGAACAAGCAACTTACACGTATTGGGAATTTGAATGAACTCAAATCTATTTCCATAATAAGTGACAAACATACAAAATGGAACAATGTCTGTCACATGCACAGATATGCTTCTAATTTCCCTTCAATATTTGTCTTTGTGAAGTTGGCACTATTAATCTGCACATTTAAATTGATTTAGTTTATGTATCTATACGGCACAATCTGCTTAAACGCTTTCACCAATGATTGTGTTTGTCGGTTGTGTTAATTGGAGTCAAGGCATGAGGCGACAAAAATGGTGACCCCTACACAAGCCTGCAGTCGTCACACGGCAGTGGATGAATGGAATGTGCCACCAGGAAACCACATCAAGAGGAGTCTACATCTTCAATGCCCTGTGGAAAGGTATCGCCACGTGTCCATCTTCCAATAAATACTATAAATATACAAAGACCAACATTCAGAACGGAGCACATTCATTGAAAAAATATATTATGCTTTCTTGATACAGCCATCGATAACCAGGCTGAGAATCAAAAAACGCTCACTGCATTTCGAAAATGCTGTATAAACTTGGATAAGAGAAAGCCTGGGCTTAAAAAAAAAGAATACCAGTGGTGATGAATCATAGAGGTTGTATCGGGCCGTTATAAGCCTGCGGTAGAGACATGATCGTTTAAATTGAATGTCTAGACGCAGCAAAGTAAACTTCACCGAGTGTGCTGATGCTGCTCTATTGTAAAGGGATGTCCACGGCACTAGCAAGAGAACATTTAACGCAACAAGGACACCAAACCGCAATGCCGATAGAGCTCTAAATATAAGTGCAATGGGCATTAATCCCCCTTTAAATATATTCAAAGGTAAAGGCATTAAAATCAAGCACTAATACATCAATCGGTGGGAAGTTAAGTCAACGTACAATCAAAGGAAAGATGTAAAATTGACTGCCATGAAAGCCACCATTGCGAACGACAAGTGATGTGACTTGTACATCACAAATATTCTGCAGCGTTTTTTTGTGGAGGATTAAACTATGACGCTGGGGAAATTGGTGGCGCTTAGAAGCAGGATTGAAGGTAAGGGGGTAGAGATAAGTGAGCATGCTGATCGTGTGCTTGTGTTGTGACACGGGTACACAAGGTTTTTAAAGAAGCTGCATGAGGTATAGGGAGCTAAGCCCCAAGATGCCAGAGAGGGAGAAACTCTATTCGATGTCAGCCGTGTAAGATTCGCGACAGTTGGAAATGGCAGGCGGCTATTTATACAAACAGTCACATTCCCTGCAGCAGGATTGAGCCACCTGCTGGACAGGGCAGTCGACTTGCCAGCCGCATCAGATACCGTCTAGCTACACTAACAGGGGCCGGCAATCACATTCATGTCACCTTGACTTAAGAATTCCAGCCTTGCCCTTGACTTGAGAAGTCTTGACATACGCCTTGACATTTCAGAGCCACAGCCTTAGCCGTGATTCTAAGAGCCTCATCGTTAGCACTGACTCTGGGAATCTTAGCCATGGCTTTCACTCTAAGAACCACTTCCTTGCTTTTTACTATGGAAGTCACAATCTTGGCCTTGACTTTAAGAGCCCTGGTCCTGGCCTTGACTTTGGGAATAGCAGTCTTGGCCTTGGCTACAGCAGCCGCAGCCTTGTCCATTGGGAGCCTCTTTTAGTGGCTTAAACATAAGGAGCTCCAGCATTGGCCTTGACATTTGGAGTCTTGGTCGCAGTTCTAATTATACAAACCCCAGACTTGGCCTTGTCTTATGAGGGTGTCCCAGCCTTGACCACTGGAAGTCTTATTCTTGGCCTGGACATTTAAAAATCCAAGCCTCAGCCGCGCCCTTACGAGTCTTGATCTTGGCTTTGACTTTGGCAGTCCCGGCACTGACGTAGGCCTTCACTGTACGAGTCGTGAGTGTTGAAGGGTAGGGCTGGCTCAGCTCGGCGCAGACAGGGAAAAGGGGGTGTGAACGGCTGTCTCTGGCTGTGGCAGCTAGCTGCCCGGCGGCCCCTCGTTGAGGAAGTACGTCGTCATCTCTCCTTTGCCCTTCACCTTCACCATGCCGCGGCACTCCAGCTGGTATCCCTTGGCAACCAGGATGTTGTACATGTCGGTTGTCACCTAGAGCGGCCATTTTGTTGAAAGGGACAATCGTTAGTAGTGTTATCGTTGCGGTCTGTTCATCTGTGCGTAGGGATGAGGGTGCGTGTGTGTACACAAGTGGTGTGCATTTGTACGTGTGTTTGTGTCATTGAGTGTGTGGGGAGCGGTAGTGTAGCGGTTAGTGTACTGCGCTACAAACCAGGAGACCAAAGTTCGATTCCCGCTCACGGCCAACACCGGTGACGATTAACTGAACCAGTCCTGGGCCTCACCTAGGTCAACTCAGCCTAAAATTAGTACCTGGTGTGGTGTGTAAACATCGCCACTGGGGAGACAAAGGCGGTCGGGCGAGGTGTTGGCCACCCACCCCCTTGTGTGCCATTTCGGCCTTCATAGGTCCTCGCTAACAGCACTTGCCCCAACAGTCTGCTAAGGCTATAGGCTATGGGGGGGATCTTTGTGTGTGCATGTTTGGGTATTTGTCCGTGTTGGGTGGTGGCGGGTTTAACGACACATTTCCGCGATCGAACCCAAAAAACCCTCTATTATGGATAAGATAGGCCGTAAAAGCTTACGTGCTAAATTTGGATATTTGTGTTTGCATGTTTTATAAGCGTGCACATTGTGCATGTGTTGTGAATATTTGAGTGCGTGAGTGGCGCAGTGGTTAGAACACTGGGCTATGAACCTCAGCAACTTAATTTTAATTGCAGGCCACAGCTAATAACAGTGGGGAGCAATACTTGCACTGCTCAATGGTCTTCATGAGACAAACTCAGCCATGTAAAGTGTGTAATCATCAGCACTGGGGAGACAAATGTGGAGAGGCATGGTACTTATATTACCACCCCTCATGCCCTGTGGTGGCCTTAATTAGGTGCTCGTTAACAGCACCTTGTCTTTGTATAAGTGTACATGGTTGTGTGTGCTTGTTTAGACACTAGTGCATTTATGCATGTGAATGCATGTCAGCCGATGAACACATCACCCAGAATGCACCAGATCTCATCATATCTCTGAGCTAAACAGGATTGAGTGACCACACGCGTAAACCGGGTGTTACAGGCCGATGTGCGGCTACGCTGTCAGCTGAAGGCGATGCAGCTACACCTATCGTTATAATTCAACATCTATGTTGCCTGCCTTCACCACCAACCTGCACTGAGCAGCATGGTTAAGTATGGTTAATTATCCACCCTATAACCCAACCGGTGTATGGAGGCCCTCATCCAGCAGTGGCTGGACAGAAGGGCTGTGTTTGATGATGCCACCACCAAAAACCAAGACGAACCTAACGACCCGAGTTCGATTCTCACTCAAGGCCAATACCAGTCACTACCATCTGAACTACTCCTGGGCCTCCCCTAGGTCGAGTCTGCCTTAAATGAGTACCTGGTGCGGAGATGTGTAAACATTGCCACCAGGGAGACAAAGGCTGCCGGGCGTGGTGCCGGCCACCTGACCCCTCGTGTACCGTGCCGGCGTTCATAGGTGCTACTCGCTGTCGGCACTTGCCCCAACAGTCTGTCAAGGCTACAACATGGGGGGATCTTTGTCTTTGTGTGTGAGCGGACATGCCTGTATGCGCTCGGGATGCCCGGTGCTGTCCATGCGGCTCGCCACGTTCACCGTGTTGCCCCAGATGTCGTACTGTGGCTTCCGGGCGCCGATCACCCCGGCAACTACAGGGCCTACGTTCAGGCCTGACCACCACCACCAACAACGACGATGCCAACAACAATGTCACAGTGGTTTGTTAACAATCCCGTGATGTTACCTTCCCCTCCCCATATAGAAATACATACACCCCACTCGTGTTCCCGACTTGGTGGGGTGGCGAGCCCACTTTTCTCCCTTCAGCACCCCCCCCACCACCCCTTGTTGCGGTTTGTGTACTGTACCGGGCTCCTCTTGAAATATAAAAAAAAACATTCCTGGTGATGTTCTTAGAAAAACAGTAGGGCACATTGGCCGATGTCACAGTCCAAATTTGAAAAATTACTTCATTGCAAGAACCAACAGCAGCGTCGCCCTCACCACGGCCCCCTCCACTGGAAAACGAATGCCCGCCAGCAGGCCAGCGCCGCGTTCACCTTTTGTACTGCAGCGACGATGATGCACGAGGAGTCAACGTGGCGAGATGGCATCGCGCGGCGTGGGACATGATTGCCATGGTTGAAAGGCTTATCGGTTCGGCGCTGGATTTATATCGGCAAGTTTTGGCCAACCCTTTGATAAACTAGGCTGGTTTTTTGATAAAAATATTATCAGGCCGCAAGGTGTGAAGTGGAATCTCCGACTCTTTATTATCCTCTGTGCCTCTATGGCCTCTCTATTTATGTGCTATGAAGAAGCGTCATTGCCCAAAACGTCGCCTGCTATATATATTTTACTTTGAAGGCCACGGTGGTATTGACACGTGCTGGGTTTTTCTTTGGGGTAAGTCCCAAATATCAACACAGCTTTATACTAATATTTCACTTCCACTTGATTTATCATGATCGCCTTGCTCCAAACAGAGAGAGAGATAATGCATTCTCGATTTCAGAGTCAACGACAGCAACAATATCGATGTCCATCGACAAACAATCTTGGACATCGTCGCCATCTGCACGTGACACACTTGTGAAATGCTGGCTCTGGAACTTCCCATCATCGACGAAGATAAGTGTGGTGGGCGAGTGATGACAGGAGGAAAAAAAAAACGTGAAAAACAGAGAAGGACGCAGCGAGATGACAGGTTATCATGAGGTGAGGGTGTGAAAGAGGGGGGGAAAGATGAGGATAAAGCAAGGGCAGAAGAGAATGGAGTGTGTGAGAAAGGAGGTTGCAGCGTAAGAGTGAGACGGGAGGGAGGGTGGTGCAAGAGATGGGGGGGGGGGGGGAGGAGGTGTGAGCAATACTGTAATTAGGGAGGGAGGTAGGGATTATAACCGGGACATTGAGAAAGTATAACAATCGATGGAGGGCAAAAGAGAGAAAATCGAGGGGACAGGCTCAGAGGAGGCGACAGACAAGGTGACGGAGAGTGGCGGGGAGAGTGGGTGGCAGGCTGCGGATGGGAGAGGGGGAGGGAGGGAGGCAGGGTGAGAAACTGGGTGGGGGAGGCAAACGCGAAAGCAAAGCAGCCCGAGACAGAATGAGCGGAGGGGGATGTGCGCGCACCGATCTTCATCTTGAACGTGTTGAAAGAGTGCTCGTTGATGTGCTTCATCTGCTCCATGAGCCGCATGGCGTAGTCGGCGAGCGCCGTGATGTGCGAGCGGCCCTGGCGGTCGTAGGTGGCGTCGTTCAGCCCCGACGCCGCCATGTACGTGCTTCCGATCGTCTTGATCTTCTCCAGCTGCTTAAAGTTATCCTCGCTGATTATCTGCGACACGCGAGCGGGCGAGCACGCGCGGGCACACACGGGCACAGATATTCTCTAGTGAGCCGTATGGACCTTTGGGACAAATGTTCTTGACAAGCGGCTGTTAAGTACAGAACGACGCACGTAGAGCTTGTGTGGCCGGAAGCACACCTTGACGCCTTTGTCTCTCCGGTACCAATATTTATACACCACACCAGTTACTCATTTTCGGCTGATTCGACCTAGGGGAGGCTCAGGACTGGTTTATATATCCGCCACTGCTCTTGGCCGTGAGTGAGAATCGGCCTCGAGTCACCAGGTTCAGTAGCACAGTACGCTAACCACAGCGCCACCGCTCCCCACCAGTCCAATCAGCTCCAGAATCCTCCCCTACCAAAGCAGCCCGTCTCTGCTTTAGCCCGTGCTAGCCTCTGCATGTAGCCCCCCCTCTACTACCTGGTTTGGACATTCACACGCACACACAACAAAGACAAAGATCCCCCGTATAGCCTTAACAGACTGTTGGGGCAAATGCTGTTAGTGAGTAGCACCTAAGAAGGCTGGAATGGCATACGAGGGGGTGGGTGGCCAACAGTACGCCGGGCCACCTCCCCAGTGACGATGTTTACACACCGCACCAGGTACACATTTTGAAGCTGAGTCGACCTAGGGGAGGCCCAGGACCGGTTCAGATAATCGTCAACGGTGTTGGCCGTGAGCGGGAATCGAACCCGGGTGGCTGGGTTCGTAGAGCAGCTACACTACACACACCTCGTCGAAATCGGCGATGATCTCATTAAGCAGCCGAAGGCACTCGACGCCCTCGTTGTTGGCCTCGAGCTCGATGTAGAACTCGGAGAAGTTGCTGATGGAGGCGAACATCACGGCGACGCTCTCGCACGACTGGTAGTACAGCTCGTCGTTGCGCCGCTCGCGAGCCAGGAAGTGCTTCGCCACGTCGCTGGGCAGGATGTTGCGCAGCAGGCGCAGGTTGTAGGCCTGCAGCTCCTCCATCTCCTCCTTCTCCTCCGTCGCCTGCACCGTGAGACCATCGCGGGGTATTGAATCAGAGGCTAAGTCGACCCGGGGAGAGGCCGAGGACTGGTTCAGATGTTTGCCACCGAATTTGTCCGTTAGCGCAGTGCGCTAACCACTCCGTTTTCAGTTTCATTTATTAGGTATTATTAGGTATAGCCCACAATTCCGCTGTGTGCCCATGCACACACGTGAGCACTCATACGCGCGCGCACTCACGCAGAGATCCCCCCGTGTAGCTGTTGGCGAGAGGATATTAAGGCCGCTGCGGCACAACAGGGCGTGGGTGGCCAGCACCACGCCCGACCGCCTTTGTCTCACCAGTGGCGATATTTACACACCGCACCGGGTAATCATGTGAGGCTAAGTCGACCTAGGGGAGGCCCAAAACCAATTCAGATAATTGCCACCGGTGTTATCTGCGAGTGGGAATCGGACTCGGTTTGCCGAGTTTGTGGCTCGACGCTCTCGACAGCTGCGCCACCGCTCCCACGGCGACGGTCGCGGTGGTTCGAGGAAGTGGCGGTGGCACCCCGTTCACCTGCAGCTTCCAGAGGAAGTCGAGGCGCGCCGTCGACTCCACCTGCTGCGCATGCAGGTAGAGCGCCAGCACGAAGAGCGTGAGCACCACAGGCGTGGCCACGCGCAGCGGGATCCGCACCGGCGTGTCCGAGCTGCGGGGACACGCGCGGGGATTTACGCATCGGGGGGCGGGGGCGGGCGTGCGCGAGTGTGTGCGTACATGGATTGATACGTATGGATACGTAGCAGGCCACGTACATGGTTGGTAATGTACATGGCAAGGGACGGACATAATATCGGTGCTACACTCATTACGGCGTTCGCACAGCACAGCACAGCGCAGAACAGCGCAGAACAGCGTGTACGTAGCACTCAATGTACAGAGTGTGGCAAGCACATGACAAGGCACAGGAAACAATGCGAGATTACGCAATGGGGGATGTACACAGCATGTACGCAGTAGTGCACATTCAAAGTACAGCAGTGTTAATGTGTTTACATACCGCACTAGGTACTCATTTAAGGCATAGTCGACCAATTCAAACATTCGCCACTGTTATTGGTAGTGAGTGGGAATCACTAACCACTGCACCTACACTCCCCACAAATACAAAGAATACTCAAAATATAATGTAGTAATTAACAGACTGTTAGGGCAAATGCTGTTAGCGAGCAGCTATTAAGGCTTGCATGGCACACGATGGGGCGGGTGACCAACACCACGCCCGGCCGTATTTGTCTCCCAAGTGGCGATGTTTTACACAACGCACCAGGTACTCATTTGAGGCTGAGTCGACCTAGGGGAGACCCAGGACCCGTTCAGATAATCGTCACCGATGTTGGCCGTGAGCGGGAATCGAACTCGGGTCGCCGGATTCGTAGGGCAGCACGCTAAGCGCTACGTCACCGCTCCCCACGACACACACGTACGCACTCACACACGCTTCATTACATGCCGCGTCTGCACATGTGGACAAGTGGATGTGGAGTAGGGGCAGGGTGAGACGTCCTCCGTCAAACACCGGCAAAGTGAGCGCATGTGAAGTTTTTTTTTTGTTTCCCGGGGAATGCGTGAGCAGAGCACAAGACACCACCACCTTACCAGGTGCTTGTGGAGTTCTGGGCCAACGTTCTGTCGGGGCACACAAGAGCGCACAGCACATACACACGGGCGATCAACTCACGGGTCCCAACACAGGTGTAGTGACGCATTGGCGGTGAAATAGCCACGACAGTGAATGATGACGATCCATAACACCGTGCCACACATCTCGCTTGCGCCCCGTAAATCAGACCGCACTATGCAATATTCTGATCCGTCTACTGGCTCCCAATCCAGTCCCAGATCAACAACAACATCGCCCTCACTGCCATTGCAATCCTTCATGGATTCACCCCGGCCTACCTCTCCTGTGATCGCCAGGTCGCTTCTGGAAAAGAGCTATATAGCTCAATGGGCCTCACCTGGTTTAAATAAAAAAATTCATCGTAATAGTTGCATATTCGCTCGCGTGTTCTCCCTTCCCTCGTCCCAGTGCATTTCTTCGCGATTCTCTGTGCACTTTTGAGAAGTCACATAAATCTAAATTGTCCTGTAATGTGCGATGACGCTGACAAATAGAAGGGTTAACAAAAGCAATTGCTGCCCGGTGTTTTTGCGAGCCACTTTATTTATTTCCAGGTTTAATATAAATGGCATGACATTCTCCAAACACAAGGTGCCGTATTTTATGTGATTATTAATTCATGGCCCATGTTTAAGATGGAAAGATTTTCATGGAAAGCAAAAAAATAAATAAAGCCCAAATGTCACTGCCAATTTTCAGGAGGCGGCGTTGGTACCAAATCCCCACCAGCCTCATTAGGACAACTTATGTTAACCGGTGGCTATCGTTTCAAGCTGCGCCAAAATGTTATCTCCCCCCCCCCCCACCATCTAAAGCGGTACATAATGATCACAGGAAAGGTTACTCGTGTCTGTAATTCAACGGCCGGTGCAAAAATAATGACGGCTTTCTCCGCTGTCGGTAAATCAGCAGATGACAAGATGATTGTGATTTTATCATTCCACTTGCTGCATTCAGTAAATGAATTTATCCTTCACGAGAGTTGTAAATATGGATACCCCTCCTACCTGCAGCTGCCTCTTTCCCCCGACCCTCTCCCCCCCTCCACACCCTCTGCCCCCCCCCCCCCCCACAGGATTAAATTTACTTCTGAAATTCAGGGTAACAATTTGACAAGATAATTTTACACGGTTTTCTTTGCTGCTGCAAAAAAATGGCTCGTGTCCTTCGAGCGCTCCGTCTGAATGTCTAAATGTACGATGAGCGTGCAATTTATAGAAATAAAAAAACTTTGCCACTTTTCACGTGCAATTGCATTCACTTTAGAATAACGGCTTTAATCGATATCGAGCAATTCATAGCGACACCCTGATGAATAATCTCATGGGCCCTCTCATAGAAAATGTGGAATTCCCATGTTTTGTTCCCGGACTGTCCTGTAGAGATGAGCGCCACTCAATGCTCATTTGAAATAATTACGTGCCCCGTTTCTGCACAGCCTCTTGAGATGCGGTCACATTCCGACACTATATAAATCAAAACTCGAATGTACTGCCATTGCAATGTTGTTCGATCTCTTCGGAAGAAGGGATGCCTGTGTACAGACACATTCTACAAGCTTGACAATTGAATACGGACAAAATAACCAGGCAAAGTGTAGAAATTACCTCTGACAATGCCAATAGCAATGCTTTAACAACTACAATCAAGCAGAGTGAAGGCAATTTAACACGTAGGCTTTCGTGACCAATATAATCCAACCTCTATCCATAATAGAGGTGTCTTGAGTTAGAGTGAAGGCACAAATTACAATTGAGCTCTGGCTCAAACGAACGTGAAAACTATTGCAATCCAGCTTTGAAATCCCTCTGGCTTAGCAGCCGCACCGTCTAGAAGCCAGTCCCTAACAGACGCTGACGTCACTATGATGCAGTGACTTTTGACCTTTGAACCCATCATTGCTCCGCAATCTGCGCGTCGTGTGTGTGTGTGTGTGCATGTGTGTGCGTGCGTGCGTGTGTGCGCGCGTACGAGTGAGCACGCACGTGTGCATGGACACAGCGGTAGTGGAATGGTTAGCACACTGCACTATGAACCTGACAAACCTGAGTTCAGTTCCCGCTAATAGCCAACATTGGTGGCAAACATCTGAACCAGTTATAGGCTTCTCCCTGGATCAATTTAGCCTCAAATGAGTCCCTCATGCAGTGCGTAAACATCAAGACCGGGGAGATGAATGTGGTTAGGTGTAGTGCTTGCCCCATAACCCGCTCGTATTCTGTGCCAACCTTCATAGGTGCTCACTAACAGCACTAAACCGGTCTTAGGCCTTCCCTAGGTCGACTCAGCTTCAAATGAGTACCTGGTGCAGTGTATTATCATCTCCAACTTGGGAGACAGAGGTGGCCGGGTGTGGTGCTAGCCACCCACTGCCTACTGTGCTGACCTCTATAGGTGCTCACTAACAGCACTTACCCCAACAGTCTGTTGAGGTTATACGGGAGCGGGGGATCTTTGTCTAGTACGACAGCGTTCCGCTTGTGACTAAAACTCGCACAACCGCCCCGCTCCCCGCACCTCCCTGCAGAGACGCCATCATCGTGAGAAAAGAGGAGAGGGTGCGAGGAGCTTTGCGGACAGGGAATGTCATATTTAATTTGGGTTAAATATGAATGGGAAATGGCTTTGTGCTGTTGCAGGGCGCTGTGGGGGTTGGGAGCGTGGGTTAAACTTGAATGGGAAATGGAGTTGCGCTGTTGCAGGGCGCTGTGGGGGTTGGGAGTGTGGGTTAAACATGAATGGGGAATTGAGTTTTGCTGTTGCAGGGCGCTGTGGGGGTTGGGAGCGTGGGTTAAACTTGAATGGGAAATGGAGTTGTGCTGTGGCAGGGAGTGGCGGGGGTTGGAAGCGTGGGTTAAACATGAATGGGAAATGGAGTTGTGCTGTGGCAGGGAGTGGCGGGGGTTGGAAGCGTGGGTTAAACATGAATGGGAAATGGAGTTGTGCTGATGCAGGGAGTGGTGGGGGTTGGGAGCGTGTTTCTCATTTTGCGTTAGTTCAGGCAGTCTTGGCCCCGTGCCTCGGTGCGTCCTCGTGTGCCCCCGTGGAGGTGAATTGGATTCTGGAGCTTTGGGGTGACTGGGGCTGCGTTGAAAGGGCCTCTTTTTATAGGAACGGTATCATTGGGGGGGGCTCAATTCAGCTTGGGCGTTATCTCTGCACGAAAATAGTGTTGAGACGCAGTGAGGCTTTGCTGGATTAGGACATGGTTATTATTAGTAACAAAAGAAGTTTGCGGACAGTATGCCTCCTTGCAATATATGTCCCTCCATTTAAATAAATAAATGTCTACATCCCATGTCTCAGTGTGGTGAAGCATATGTACATGCGCACACATGGCCAGGAATCGAACACAGGTCACCGGGTTAACCCGGGTATTTGGGTAAGCAGCAAAGGTGAGGGTGGGGCTAGGTGGGGGGTGATGGAAGAGAAAGGAGGCCACACCAAAATGTGAAGCTTTTTAAATGAAATAAAAATTATTCGGTGTTTTTTGCTGCGGTAATCATCATAGGCGTCTCAAGAAGGAGGGGTGTGCGCTTGCACCCGCCGCCCACCACCCCCCACCCAACCCCCCCCTCCCCCCCCCACCACGGATCGGCCACCGCGGGTTGCGCCGCTCACTCACAGCGCGTTGGCGTGCGCCAGGAGGTCGTAGTTGTCGAAGAGCGTCGCCTGCGGGATCTCGATGAGCAGCACGAACACGAGCTCCATGGCCAGCATGAGGCCCAGCTTCCCCACGCTGCTGATCTGCAGGAAGCCCGCGCAGGCGAGCAGCGACAGCAGCACGCAGTCCGAGAAGTACTGCGCGACACAAAAGATCCACACCACACCCACACACCCCCCGCCCCGCATCGCCGTAAGAGACTGTTTGGGGCAAGTGCCGAAAGCGAGAAGCTCCGCCAATGAAGGCCGCCACTGTGTTACATGACAGGGTTGGAGTGGCCAGCGCCGTGCCCCGGCAGTGGTGATGTTTTACACACCGTACCAGGTACTCATTTGACCTCGGGGGAGGGCCAGAACCCGTTCAGATGATCGTCACTGGAGCGGAATTACACTGGTCAAAAAAAAAAAAAATTTCTGGCCTGGACTTTTGCAGCTGTTTTAGACTAATTTCAGGGTGCTGATTCCAAATCTGTTCTCAGATTTGCTCTTTCACATCTCATTTTATGCTATCGGCATACCCCATTTTCATTGATTTTACCCGAAATTAACTCTGTCACTTATGATTGCAAGTTGTTGCGAGTCAGTGACTGCTTTAGTGTTAAAATATGGTGCTGCATTTTTAGGATAGTGTGTTTATAATATAATTTTATGTAGATATCCACATTTATTTAATATTTTTCTTCTGCAGTTTTGATTGAAAATGCAATATTTGATATCTCAAAAACCTGATGTGACAGACAAAAACCGATGCCAGATTTGGAATCAGCACCCCAAAATTACCGTAAACCCGTTGGAATACCTTATGCCAGAAAAAGTGTGTTGACCAGTGTTATTGAACTTGGTTCGGTGGCGTTTGTATCGCAGCACGGTAACCTCTGCGCCACCGCTCCCCACCGCCAAGCGCACACCAGCAGGGCGTTAACTCTCGGATGGCAACCTGACCACGGTCCATCGATTGAAATCGACGTTTATAGAGGTTTGACCATACCTCACCACGCCAGTCAATGCAAGTCGGTGAAGAGGGTGGGCCCAGGGTCAGTTAGCTGTGGCTGGGAATGGAACTCGGATTGGTTGGGTTCACCACGCAATGCGCTAACCACTGCGCCGCAGCTCGAGCGCTCCAATTCACTTGACAAGGCGCAAATTAGACAACTCTGGAAGGGCCTTTTATCACTGTGGCTCCTACAACATGGGAAGACTCCGCCTATAGAAATCAAATGGGTCAGGAATATCGCTGCGTTGAAGAGAAAATTAAAAAATGTTTTTTTTATGCAGCAGTGCCTATGACAAAACGTGATGAACAACGCCCTGAGCCCAATGATACAGGATGGCCATGAGATTGATTTTCTCTGAATTTGTTATATCTGTTATGCATAAGGAATCTCATTTTGAATCAGCTAATCTCTTTTTAATCTCTCGTGCGTCTCATCAGCAGGGCAATGCCACTCAAATTGGTATCACTTGCTCTGCTCCACCGCATTTGGGTCAGGCACATCACCGGCTAAATTAACATTTGAAAACGATGATGATGAGAATATGTGATCAGGTGATGAAAACCCTGTAACCAAATCGATGGCAGGCAGTATCTGAACCTGTCCTGCATCCACTCGCATATCCACCGACCTAGCGATTTAACAATCCATCGATACATCGATTAAAGTTTACAATAATAATTATAATCATTATGGCAACTTATATTATTCTGTGTGATAGCAGCAGCAATATGTTTAGAGGCTAATTGACAAAGTCGAGGCCTGCTGGTCACGATGAGACAGCTTCTGGAGAGAGTGAGAGAGTGAGTGTTTGAATGAGAGTGTGAGCGAATAAGTGCGTGAGTGAGTGTGTCAGTGTCTAAGTGACAGAGAAAGTGTATGTATGTTGAATTTCTCTCGCACCATACATAGCCAACCATGCTCATCGGAGATGCGTGGGAAGGAAAAGAAAAAAAGAGGGAGTGACAAAGTGAGTGAGTGAGAGTGAGCGAGTGAGTGAGAGAGTGAGTGCGTGTTTGAGTGAGTGCATGACTGAATGAGTGAGTGAGTGCATGAGCAAGTGAGTGAGAGAGTCATTCAGTGAGTCACCTCAGGGAAGCTGCAGTGCGGATGCAAGGAGCTGCACACGTGCGCCTCCTGGCCCAGCGAGAGGTTGAGCGAGCGCAGGAGGCAAACGTCGATGAGGGACGAGGACACGTTCAGGTCGCTCGCCACACACTCGCGCACGTCCACGCGGCTGCACACGAACTTCACAAAGACAAATATCCCCCGTGTAGCCTTAACAGACTGTTGGGGCAAGTGTTGTTAGCGAGCACCTATGAAGGCCGGCATGGCACATGAGAGGGTAGGTGGCCAGCACCACGCCCGGCCGCCTTTGTCTCCCCAGTAGCGATGTTTACACACCGCGCCAGGTACTCATTTGAGGCTGAGTCGACTTAGGGGAGGCCCAGGACCGGTTCAGATAATCGTCACCGATGTTGACCGGTGAGCGGGAATCGAACCCGGGCCACCAGGTTCATAGCGCAGCGTGCTAACCGCTACACTAGCGCTCTCCACGACACGAACTTCACACACACAGTCACGCACGCGCCAGCAGGTACCGTCACGGCCAGGAGGCACCGTCACGACCAGCGCCACCGCTACCAGCGCCACCGCTACCAGCGCCATCACTACCAGCGCCACCGCTACCAGCGCCATCACTACCAGCGCCATCACTACCACCAGTGTTACTTGCACCACCCAATACCAGCACCACCACTATCAGTAAATGCGTGAGTCGGCACACGCGCGCTCGTGTGCATGCGCACGTGAACGCCAGGCGGGTCGCTGTCGCAGTGCGTCGCACGCGTGGCGCTTGAGACCTGCCGGGCCTGGGTTTGGGTCTGGACTAGGGGGGGGTGGAGGTGGGGAGACGGGCGCGTGGGGCGGCCGGCTCACCATGTTGATGAACGCGGAGAGGAAGACGAGCAGCAGCGTGAGCACGCCCACGATGCTGCTGTTGGTCCGCGACTGCACGATCGTGATGGACAGCCGCTGCAGGTGAACCGGGAACACCTGGACGCCGCCAACGGAACCGGCAACAGCGACCGCCGTTACAGCACGCGTCTGCCCGCTGCGCCGATACGGCCGCCAAAACAACTTCCCGTCCGCGGTCATAAATGAGACCGCTTCGTTTAATTCCTCGCACCACGGCACATGCCAACCATGTCAACCGCGCTACGCCTCCGTGTTAAGTTGACGCGTAGCCAATATTACGGTTCGTGATAGATTCTCCGGGTTCGGCCACGTAACGATCCGACCAATTCTGTGTCCATAGGAACGTCCAACGCCCGACAGCCGAGCAAATACATTGTCACGTGCACAAGCTTTTAACGCGCCAATTCTTATTGATTTGGCTCACTCACCGGTACGTTGAAGAATAATTCTCGCAACCAAACTTGGCAGGTGGATGCAGAAGCCCTATGATCAACAAGCCCCTGCTCCAGCAATGTCACGAGGTGGAGGCAAGGCTGGAGCGAAGAGTGGTGCAGCGTACGTGTCTACGCTGAAATTCTTTAACACCGCACGTAGCCAACCGCGCTAATCGGAGGTGCCGGGTGGGGGAAGGACAACGAGAAGCTGAGACGTCTCCGATTGGCTCCGGTGTCACGAGAGATGGACTCATCCTCGGCAAATTGGCCTTCTCAAGACGACTTCACCTTCCTCTCTCCTGGCGGAGCTCGTCACATGGCCCTGTGTCGCACCTCTCCTGACTGGGCGGATGCCTTCTCACGACGCACGGTGCATGTCGCCCGAAATGGGCTCCTCTCTCCCTAACTAAACACGTGGTAGTAGGTTCTTTGCAGCCAAAACAACGATCCCCCGTTTGTATCTTGGCTAAGGTCGCGTGGACTGGCCCAAAAAGTACGACAGATTGCGTTCACAATCTCTATTATCCCTCACTACTCCTCCCCCCCTCCCCTCCCTGTGCTCAGCCACGTTTCCGCTCTTTTCCCCTCCTGGCTCCCCTCCATTGGACTAAACTCCCACTCCACATCACGCAGGCAACTTCACTCACCAGTTTTTCTTCCTCCCTTAGGACTCATCTTTCATCAAGAGCATATCCCTCGCCTACTCCCTGTCCTACTCCTTAAAACCTTCACCATCCTCCTCCTTCCGTCCTAACCTCGGCCCTCCCTTTCCCTATCATCACCCTCCCTTACCATCCTCCCTCTTCCCTCTCCAAACCTCGCCTCCCTCCCGTTCCCTGCCATCTCTTCCCCTCCCCAACATTCAAACCCCATCCCTTTTCCCTTACAGCCAATAACTAATGTACCATTTATAATTCTTGTAAAGCGCTTTGATAAAAGCGCGATATAAAATCATAGATAAGATAATAATGCATCTCATGTGGTTGTGAGCATTGCTCCTCAACAGATTTAGTCCCAGTGTGCCCTTGTTGCTTCTGCTGAAGGGGACTTCATAACAATGGCCACTGCTTGTTCATATTTTTAGCAGCGGTATCGATAGATGACGTTGTGGTGGCTGCTGAAGTGTTTAGTTTGTTGTCCTTCCCCCCACACCTCCGATTAGCACGGTTGGATACGTAGAGTCCGAAAGAAGTTCAACGTACGTCCATACAGACACACGGCCAACGAAACCGACGAGCTGGAACAACGATCGCGCGTTAAACGCCGGCTTTGTGTCGGGCTGGCGGCGGGTTCCTGAGCAACGCAGATCTGACCGCGTTGTCGCCGTCACCCGCGTGGCCATCGCGCGGTACGCAGAGCGAGTATCGACCCCCCCACCCCCCCATCCACCACGCCCACCTTGATGCAGGCGTAGATCCCGGACACGAACAGCGCCGACACCAGCACCACGAAGCACGTCAAATAGAAGCCCAGCATGAGCACTGAACTGTTGGGGCGGCGGGGGGCACAAGGAGGTCAAATTCAATAACACGAAGACTACAACACCATGCGCGATTACACACCAGTAAGGGCCACCGAGAGGCAAACCCTATCGGGAATTAACAAATGAATACTCAGCGGGGCCTAATGGCTCGTGAGTTCAAATGGGACGTGGAAATGAGGGGTCTGTTGGGAGACCGTGAGGAGAAACGAAGGGGATTGGTGGGGAGTCAGGAAAGTACCAGAAAGGACGGAGAAAAGGGTAAAAGGAGCGGAGCGAAAGTGCAGCACCTGAACGCCTGCATTCTTACTACAGTTGGCTACTTATGGTGCGAAAGAAGTGTTAAATATAAATATATACTGCACGCTGTGGGGAATACGTAACAAAGGCCAAGTTCAAGACTTACCCAGCCTGGAACCGCTTTACACATACACACCAGCTCCATAGACATAGCAGGTGACGAGAGAGAGAGGCGGGCACCCTCTCCCCTCTCGCTAGAAAGCCATTCTGCCTGCCCCCCATCCCCCCACCGATGAATCAGCCTTCCCATAGCGCAGCGCGGAATACGCTACCTACGTTGCAGTACAAGGTGGATTAGTATGTATGTACGTTGAACTTCTTTCTCACCGTACGTAGCCAACCGTGCCAATCGAAGATGCGGGGCGGGGGGGGGGAGGTCAACAAACTAAACGCAGCATCAGCCACTATTCATCTATCAATACAACTGCAAGAATTATGAGCGAGCAGTTGGCAGTGTTATGAAGTCGCTTCAGCAAAAGCAACGGGACACGTGATTACGACAGCATTGCCTCTGCCAGAGCCAGCAGTAATGAGTAGAGAGAAACTGCTGGTTAGCAGATGTGAATGGACCCATTTTTTTGTGAGTTCGTGGGGGAGTGAGCGAGTAGGGAGGGTGGGGAGTGGTGGAGTGAGTTAGTGGGAGTGTGGGTGAGTAGGGTGGGGAGTGGTGGAGTGAGTTCGTGGGTGAGTGGTGAAGGGTGAGTTAGCGGGTGAGTGGTGAAGGGTAGGGGAGTGGTGGAGTGGTGGAGTGAGTTCGTGGGTGAGTGGTGAAGGGTGAGTTTGCGGGTGAGTGGTGAACGGTAGGGGAGTGGTGGAGTGAGTTAGTGGGAGTGTGGGTGAGTAGGGTGGGGAGTGGTGGCGTGCGTTAGTGGTTGAGTGGTGGAGTGAGTTAGTGGGGAGTGGTGGAGTGAGTTCGTGGGTGAGTGGTGAAGGGTGAGTTAGCGGGTGAGTGGTGAAGGGTAGGGGAGTGGTGGAGTGGTGGAGTGAGTTCGTGGGTGAGTGGTGAAGGGTGAGTTTGCGGGTGAGTGGTGAACGGTAGGGGAGTGGTGGAGTGAGTTAGTGGGAGTGTGGGTGAGTAGGGTGGGGAGTGGTGGCGTGCGTTAGTGGTTGAGTGGTGGAGTGAGTTAGTGGGGAGTGGTGGAGTGAGTTCGTGGGTGAGTGGTGAAGGGTGAGTTAGCGGGTGAGTGGTGAAGGGTAGGGGAGTGGTGGAGTGGTGGAGTGAGTTCGTGGGTGAGTGGTGAAGGGTGAGTTTGCGGGTGAGTGTTGAAGGGTAGGGGAGTGGTGGAGTGAGTTAGTGGGAGTGTGGGTGAGTAGGGTGGGGAGTGGTGGCGTGCGTTAGTGGTTGAGTGGTGGAGTGAGTTAGTGGGGAGTGGTGGAGTGAGTTCGTGGGTGAGTGGTGAAGGGTGAGTTAGCGGGTGAGTGGTGAAGGGTAGGGGAGTGGTGGAGTGGTGGAGTGAGTTAGTGGGTGAGTGGTGAAGGGTGAGTTAGCGGGTGAGTGGTGGAGGGTAGGGGAGTGGTGGAGTGAGTTAGTGGGAGTGTGGGTGAGTAGGGTGGGGAGTGGTGGCATGCGTTAGTGGTTGAGTGGTGGAGTGAGTTAGTGGGGAGTGGTGGAGTGAGTTAGTGGGGAGTGGTGGAGTGAGTTAGTGGGGGAGTGGCTGAGTGGTGGAGGGCGGAGCAGGGGATGAGGGAGGGGCACGGGGAGAGGGGTGCACTCACTGGGGGGTGGCGGTGATCTGCACGAAGCAGATGAAGAGGAAGACGATGAAGGCGCAGCCCACGTAGGAGCCGAACCTGTCGTCCACCTCCTGCGAGTACTGCACACGCGCGCGCGGGAGAGACAGCCTGCTGTTTAACCGGCCACCCTTCTCGGGAGACTCAGCCTCGAATCAGCACTCTACCTGGTGTGGAGGTGTGCTCATGAATGTCAGTGATGGGTTTGAGACCAATGCAGCCAGGCATGTTGAGGAGCTGGAAGCGGATAGCATGGGAACGACTTTCGAGATTGCTTCGAGTGACCGCCGTTCCACGCACACGGCAGAGGGCAGCACTTTCCCACCCGCCCTGTGGCGGAGATTAAAACCAATCACTGCATGACAGTCAACCCGATGTTTTTTTTTATTCTCTAGAGTTTTAAAATAAGGCAATTTATTGCAGAACCAAATTTAATTCAATGGGTTGTTTTGTGTGTGTGTGTGCAGTCACAGTTGACGGAGATGAGAACGGCGGCTCACGTCTACGTTGAGAAGCCGGCTTAAGCACGGGCGGAGGCCTGGATTCGAAGCTAGGTTAGCGGCGATGCAAATCATGCATGCTTAATTACTGTATTTTTTGCTTAAATATATTATTCGTTGATGCTACATTGGCAGCGGTGCACAAAGATAACAACCAACTCAACACGTTGATCAATAAAACCTTTTAAAAAGTCTACAATAGGCGACGGTACGGGCAATGGCCTTTCTTCAGAGCACAGTGGTATGTACGTATGTATGTTTAACTTCTTTCTCACCATACGTAACCAACCGTGCTAATCGGAGCTGTGGGGAGAAAGACAACAAACTAAACACGAAAAGCAGTTCTAAAGAAATTCGTTTTCAATCTAGATTATTTTAAAGTGCATAGCTCCAGTGGCTTCTAAATATTGAAAGGAAGAGCGTTCCAGACGGCCGCAAAAGCGCATCTGAAAGCGCGCGATGCGGTGACCATCTTCGTTTGATGGCTCGCGAAAACCCGCTGCTTTTTACGAACATGTTGAGGTTTCTTTTGTTCTGATACATCATTCGATTTTTCGGGTACGAGCGATCGGGTCGACGCACAATTGGATTCGCACGCAACAACGCCGCGGATAAAAGGAGTCGCTCCCCACCATCCCCCGCTCGTGGCTGCCGACCGGGCATTTTACGACCACGCCAACACAGCCGTTATGAATGTACAAAGGCAGGTGTTCTATTGTGGGATACACCTGGGGGAGGCTGAGAGTGTGTGGGTGTCTGCGTCATGGGCACAAGGCATCATGAGTTAAACCCGTTTCCACCACCACATGGGACATATCCCCAATAGCTCTCGGTTATCATTATTATTATATGTACACGTTATTGCAGTCGATGCACCTCTGATTGGCACAGTTGGCTATGTACGGCGCGGGAGATGTTCAACGTACATACGATGCGCTTTACCCCAGGAAAAGCAAAGCATTTCTGATTTTTTTTAAGACGCCTGTTATATAATTATATCTACGTTGCTGATGGTGGTTTCGGTTGCACGATAAGCTCTACCCTTTCATCAGCAACTCGGTGAGGAGCGAGCGTGCTGGTGGGCGAGTGCCTCCCCATGCCCCGTTACGGGCTGCGGGGATTATTTCACCCCACCAGTCAGTGCAGGTTGGTAGAGGTGGGAGGGGGGTGAGTCTACATGTGGAAGCATAGAAGCACAGGACAACAATGGATTTTACTGCACTGCCTTCTCTTCCACTGGCCACAGCGTAGCACAGAACCTGCAGCCCATCCAAACATTATCTGGGTTCAACTTTGCTTAGCTGCTGGGATCTGATGGGATAGGGGATGCACATTTTGGCTTATTTTATACAAGGCAACTTTCAGATATGTAACACAAAAAATGTATTTTATCAACGGTGGCTGTTCTATGAGGAGACTGCCCCTGCCATAAAAATGTGGAATTTCAATGAGTGTCCCCGGGCTGTTTATGGATATAAAGGCTGATCAACACACGTGCTTGAAATCCCACTTGTTAAAACGTGCTCGATCAGGAGAGATCTGTACTCTTTGTTTTTTTCGGTAAAGTCACGTAGGTAAAAAAGGAAAATAAATTATTTTACCTACGTGACTTTACCGGAAAAAAAACAAAGAGTATAAACCCTTGCAGTCACGAAAACTTCAAATCTAGAAGGAGAGATCTTCTTGAAGAAAATGTTCATTTGGTGTCTTGATATTGTTACGAGCCTGTAACTTCCCGCTGCAGGGCAAAGGGGCTCTCCGCTATTCCATTCCAATCCATTCTGTTGCTGAGGCCTCCCGTGCAGTCGTGACCTCTGAACTCTGTGATGTCATCTCGCTGCTGCTGCCACCTTCTCTTCTGCTGTCTCCCTTCGCTTCTCCTCCCTCCCCCACGGTGTCCACTCCGCCGTGAGCTTTGTCTGTCGTCTCTGGTCTGTCATTATCGCAGTAACCATTGGCCCTGCCCATTTCCACTCGATTTATTTTTCCTTTTTTGCACGTGGTACAGTATTTTAAGTGTTATTTATGTCTTGAACGTGGGAGGAAAGCGGAATGCTCTGAGGAAAACCATGCGTACGACTGTGGTAGTTTTGGCCAATGGGACAGGATAATTAGTGATTTAGTATGTACGTATTTTAATAAGACACTAAGGACTGGCGTAACTCGGTCCTTTTCTGAGAATTCTCCCAAAATCACGGTAATGCCCTGAAATTATCACGCACGTAGAGATACCAGAGTATGGCGCACAGTGCTCATCTCATCGCCAGCCCTGAGTGTGCTGTGCAAATTCCAAATTGCCATGGCGGGAGCCAGTTTTATCCGCACAACCACGACAGCTGCAACTTCCAAGAAAACGATGCTCATTTGATCAACGTTAGAGAGATGCTGGGCTGGGTCGAGCTGAGTCGACCTCCTCTGCCCGGGATTTGAACTCAACAATTTTAATTATTTCAAGACGGGCATTCTATCCGCAGCCCCCGCCACCCCCCTCCCAACACTGATGGTCCCATCCCCCCCCAGCCAAATAGCTAAATAAAGGAAATCATGAACGCGTCTGCTGACTTGCCTGTACATTCATGGGTAGTTGAGACCAAGGAGTGCAATGTCCCAGTGAAATAAAACAAAAAACTGAACTATTTTTCACAATACAGGTTTTTTGTTTTTTGTTCAACTATTTTTTATTTCACCAGGTAAGGCCCACCGAGCTACGCAGCTCTTTATCTGAAGTGACCTGGCCAAAAGAGATAGCTCAACGGAGTGGCTTCTCGCGTGGAAATTGATAGCAGCCAAATACTCTAAATGCGTGTTTATAAATGTGGAGGGAAAAACCGAAGGACCCGGAGAAAAATCCATGTGACCACGGGGAGAGAGAGACAAAGAGAGAGAGAACACGCAAACTCCGATTATACAGGCGTCAGGGTCGGGATCGAACCCATGACCCTCCTGCGTGCCAGGCGAGGGAGTTAACAACTCGCCAACGGCGTCGCGAAAATAAGGGCAGGATGTGGGACGAACTGCGTCCCCGAACGGGCGGCACGGGCGGTCCCCTGGAGGTGCTCGCCATCAGCACTGTCGCCGGGTGGCGCGTTACGGCACGGACTCCGTCATCCCAGGGGTGCGGGGGGGGGGCAGGCGCCGTCCTTCCCTTTCCTGCCTCCCTTCCCCTTCTGTCCCGTCGTCACCATGGCGAGTAATTTCGCAAATGCACACACAAGTGCGAGCGTTGGGTCGTCTGGGGGTGCGTGGAGCTTAGGGGTGGGAAACGCGCACGCGCGGACGCGACTCGCACGTACACGTGCACGCACGCGCATTCGCGAGTGTAGGTGCGAGTGCTATTTGCGAACGCGAGGGCGCGGATGCGTGTCGTGCCGACGCGTCTGCCCGTGCACGTGCGCGCATCTTGCATTGCCGCCTACATGTCTGCGTTCGCTTGAGTAGAGCGGCGTGTTTCTGGATACGCGTACGTCTGTGCGCGCGTGGAGGGAAAAACCGGAGGACCCGGCGAAACATCCATGCGATCACGACCACGGCGAGAGGGACGCAAACTCCAAATACACAGGGTTGGGATGAAACCCACGACCTTCTGCATAACAGGCGAGGTAATTAACATGTCGCCACCATGATGGTCATCACCCATCCCAAATACTAACACTGGCTCAACCCCGCTCAGCTTCGGTTGTATGCAGGGTGATCTGGTCATAGGGGGCACTGCTGGTTACTAATGCTGCTGCTGCTGCTGGCATTGTTGGTGCTGCTGGTCCTGATGGTGCTGCTTGGCATTGCTGACGCTGTTGCTGCCGCTGCTGGGGCTGGGAACAAGTAAACCCATAAAAACAAAGTTTTTCACTATAAATCCTTTATATGCGTGGCGGCTAGAGTCTTCTCGTCCTCTGGCTTGAGATGGCTGCCACCTATGGGTCAGATGATTGTCTGCCAGTATTAAGCAATTGGTAATTAAATATTTAATTTGTTTTCCCTAAACAGTGTAAAATTTTGGAAGTTTTTTTTCACGAAAATTAATTGTCACACACAACGAGTCTGTGTGGAAAATGTCAGCTCGATTGGATCACGGGAAGTGGGTTAAAAAACGAGCGAAAGATTTGCACGGTCCTAAGCAAGCAAGCGAAATTAATATAAAGGATTTAAAAATATATTCGCCTGTGGAGGACGCGGGGATCGATCCCGCGACCTTTGGATGGGAAGCGAGGGCGCTACCAACTGCGCTACTCCGCCACGGCCTGTGGAGGGGTTACGCTCTGGGCTCCTACACTGTGACGTTCAGCCAAAGCCATGAATGAGTTGTATTTGAATAAATGTAAAATACATTTTTTTTGCCTAAAAAGTGTCAAATTTTGGGAATTTTTTTCACGAACATTAATTGTCTCGCACAACGAGTCTGTGTGGAAAATGTCAGCTCGATTGGATCACGGGAAGTGGGTTAAAAAACGAGCAAAATATTTGCACGGTCCTAAGCAAGCAAGCACGCAAGCAAGCAAGCACGCAAGCAAGCAAACAAGCCAACTTAATATAAAGGATGTAATCAGTATAACCCGTAAAAACAAAGTTTTCACTATAAATCCTTTATATGCGTGGCAGCGAACTTAATATAAAGGATTTAAAAATATATTCGCCTGTGGAGGACGCGGGGATCGATCCCGCGACCTTTGGATGGGAAGCGAGGGCGCTACCAACTGCGCTACTCCGCCACGGCCTGTGGAGGGGTTACGCTCTGGGCTCTTACACTGACGTTCAGCCAAAGCCATGAATGAGTTCTATTTGAATATATGTAAAATACATTTTTTTTGCCTAAAAAGTGTAAAATTTTGGGAATTTTTTTTCACGAACATTAATTGTCTCGCACAACAAGTCTGTGTGGAAAATGTCAGCTCGATTGGATCACGGGAAGTGGGTTAAAAAACGACCGAAAGATTTGCACGGTCGTAAGCAAGCAAGCAAGCACGCAAGCACGCAAGCAAGCACGCAAGCAAGCAAGCAAGCAAACTTAATATAAAGGATTTAAAAAGGCATCACCTTCTCCTCGAGCTCCGGCTTGCGGAACGTGAGCAAGATCTTCTTCACGTGCTCCGAGCGCAGGCGGTCGATGCTGCGCGCGTCGATGGCTCGGCCCAGGAACTCGTTCACCTCGTCGTCGGGGCTCAGGGCTTCCGGCATGATGCTCCTGCGACGATGGGACAACACCCGGGGGGCACACGCGGTGCGGTTTTATTCCGACTTCTCACCAACGCCCCAGCTAAGCCATACAACCGGGTGTTTTTAATTGTAATGCATAAAACTAAAATACAAAAACTATTTTACCACGTAAGGCCTCACTCAGCTGTGTAGCTCTTTTTAAGAAGCTCAATGGAGTGGCTTATCGCGTGCAAATTTATAGCAGCCAAATACTCATGTTGATTCTAAGTGTAAAGGGAAGAGCTGGGGGACCCAGATAAATATCCACACGACCACGGGGAGAACACGCAAACTCCAAAAAAACAACAGGCATCAGAGTCGGGATCAAACCCACGCCCTTCTGTATACCAGGCGAGGTATTTAACATCTTATCACCGTGGCGCCTAAAGGTACAGCCCTGCAATTGCTCTCGAGTCTGAGACCATCTAGAGAGACCACATCGAGTGGTATTTAGGCCTACTCTTACACACTGGCCAGACGTCATAAAAGAGATGGGAGTACCCACACTTTACCCCACCACACACAACCCATAAATTGACATTGGATGGGGTTGGCATGGTGGCAGGGGGTGGGGGGGGGGTGGTAGGCCCATGCCAACCACACTCTGTCGCCGAGCCAAGGTGACCCCCCTGTACAGGATTTGAACTTGCAAGCTGCCAACCGTGAGTCGTATGTTTTTAGTCACAGTGCCACGCATATGGATTACATTTAATTTCACCAACCATTGACATAGTGAGCATTCCAGCTGGGTGGTTCTGAAGCAAAAGTACCCAAATCACATGTCAGAAGGTCACTAGTTCAAAACAATTCTGCTCACGGATCAACTCAAGCCTCCATCATCATCATCATCAATTCTCCAGGGCCAATACGATTATTACCACTTTGTGCATTGTCAACGGATATACTGGCCACTGTTATAGGAATGAGGAATTTGCACCACTGACTCAGAGATGCGAATGGAGATGAGTTTCACCCCATGCTCATATTGGGCTTCAGACAAGTGTGTGCGTGTCTGAGTTACATATGCATGTATGTCCAAGTGTGATACTGCCTACCTTTGCACACGTGTGTGTGTGTGTGCGTGGCAGAGACAGAATGGGGAACAGTAGTGTAGTGGTTAGCGCACCGCTCACAGCCAACACCAGTGACGATAATTTGAATTGGTGCTGGGCTTCCCCTAGGTCGACTCAGCTTCAAATGACTACCTGGTGCAGTGTGTTTCAGCATCGCCGCTGGGGAGACAGAGGAGGTTAGGTGTGGTGCTGGCCACCCACCCCCTCGTGTGCCGTGCCGGCCTTCATAGGTGCTCGCAAGTCTGTTAAGGCTATACGGGGGATTTTAGTGTTTTGCAGCGGCAGCAGCAGTGTTGTAGTGGCTACGGCGCTGCCTTAAAAACCAGGCAACATCAGTTCAATTATCAGCCACGGCTGACATCACTGGGGAGACAAAGTTGGCCAGGCAAGATGTAAGCCACATCACGCCCCAAAAAGGCCCCGTGGGCCGTATCGGCCACACCACCCCCCACCCAGTGCGGTGCCGGCCCTCAAAGCTGATTTCTTATCCCAACAGTCTGTATGGTGATATTGAGGGCAGGGGGGGGGGCATTGGAATGCCAACACCATTCACCATTAGCCAACTCCCCAACACCTGTACACTTTCAACCTTTAACCGGCATCAATAAAACTACAAAACCATCCTTCTCAGTGCCCACAAAAGGACATTCAAAACGCCAAATGGGTTCGTTTTGTATTATACTTCCCATATCCCCCCCCCCCAAGCCCTCGCATACCACGCCAATTGCTTGCATTCTTTCCCGTAAATTAAACTAACAGCGATCGCATATATGGGCACGGTTTTGCAGGCCGTGGCGCCACGGGTGTTGCTAATGGGGAGAGTTTACAAGGGAAGGCGGTCACGAATCGTAGCGCGTGGCTCCGGGGTTTCGCGGTTATGCCCTGTCCCCAGAGCGCCACCGAGCCGGTGCCATCGAGCACCTGGGTTGCGAATCTGGGCAGCTCTGACCCCGCCGCCCCCGTTGGTCACTCCGAGTTGTTCAGGTCGAGCGAGTTTCGTGGTCTAAGAACGGCCACCACCACGTGACTGTGTCGAGGAGGCGTTGTTCGGACACGGAGCTCGGCTATGCAACTTTGGTGGTCAAACTGCTTGAGAGAGTCTCAACAGAGACACTCTGCCCTCTGTGTGTCTCAGTAGACACCCCTCTCTTTTCAGCAGGACATGTGTATGTGTGTGTATGTATGTATGTGTATGTATGTGTATGTATGTGTGTATGTGTATGTACGTGTGTGTGCATGCATACAGCGGAGCGCTGGGGCGCTAAAACACAGCAAGTTGGCACAGCAGGAGGCACAGGTGGTTCATCAGCCATTCATCTCAGTCAGTCGATTCATGGCACCTGGGTCTGTCCCGTGAGCTCCTGCCAGCGGTCGTTCGACACTTCACGTGGCCTCAAAGTGCACTTAGCCTGGCACAAGCGCTGTGACGACGTCACCGCCATCTATTGGCGAATGGCGGTTGTTGCTGTGCATGCTTGTGCGTATGGAGCACTTGCCCCAACGGTCTGTTGAAGGCCATACATGAACTAATTGTTGTGTATGTGCATGTGTGTGTACGCACATTCATGCATGCACACTTACTTGGTGTTCCCCATGTTGTCCACAAACCCCTGTGAAAACACAAACACACCGGATCACACGCGCGTCCACACAAGCGGTAAGATCCGGCTCTTGAATGAGACAAAACTATGTCACAACAACTATCTATTTGCTTACATATTCATTAAGTCAAACAAGCCAATGTGACAACGTGAATATACGGAAATGAGTAAACAGCCAAGGGGGGGCTGTATCAACATCAAAGTAAAAAGAGCGTTTCCTTTTTAAGTGTATCAACCGTTGAAAACTTCACGAGTGGCAGAATTTGTTTAAAATAAGAAGATGAAAAAAAGCCCCCAGGGAAGACAACGGTGACGACTGTCTGCCTCCTCCTCGCCGCAGATGCTGAAACGCAGCTCCGCCACAGCGTGAAGGAGGAGGCGGAGATCCATCCCGCCTGATACATCGTTTGTAAATCGTTGATTCGCACACTCACGGACATCATTTCATTAACACATTAAAAATAAATAATAGAGAGGAACGGCGTTCGACACGTGGGCTTTCACGACCAATATCATCCAACATGGTGGTAAGGGCTACAACACAGATGGTGCTGTCTATACAATCAAATGCAAACATCAATTGGTGCAGCTCCAAACGAGACATCGATCATTAATAACAAGATGGGAGCTCGGGATGGACGGAGGGAGTTTTGAGGCAAGCACCTCCCATTTTGTGGGGCAGAAGACTACAAACGATGGTTGGAGTTTCGATTTAAAGCTTTCGTGACTGCAGGGATTCATCTTCTTGGTTCTTTCGGTAAAGTCACGTAGAAGGGAAGTAATACAATAATAAAAATAAAACGGTAATAAAATAATAAAATAAAACATTCTTTTATTATGTTTAATTTTTATTATTTTATTACTTCCCTTCTACGTGACTTTACGAAAAGAACCAAGAAGATGGTTGGAGTCTCAAGCCGGGGGCTTTGGACTTTTCACCGAATGCCGCCACGCTGGGCTGCCCGCTACCCCGCGGTGTAACGTGAAATAAGAGTCGACCGATTGGTACGAGAAACGTTTTTGTGTCACGCGGGAAAGTTTGACTGCATCTCTCACGACGTCTTCACAAGGGGCGGGCGAGGGGGGGGGGGTCCTGCTAGATTTCGCAATCGGGAGCGGGGGGGGGGCGATGGTGGCCGCGTGTTTTCCCAATTGAGTCAATGTCCCCTGTTTCTTTTAACGTGTCAAGTTTCGAAAAAAGCGCTATTAGTAAAAGTTAAATAATTAAATATTACTAACAATGCAGTAGTAATGCACGTCATAATCATATCGTGTTTTTTTCTGATTTTGTTTGTTATTATCGTTGTTGTTTACGCATAGAAGGCCTCGCTGAGTCTCAATACTCTTTTTCAGGAGGGTCCTGCCAAGTTTTTGCAGCAGGGGGGGCGGGCGAGGTTTGCTGCGAGAAATTCAAAATTTAGTCATTTGCAGCTAAGTTTTCAGCATTGGGATCAGGGTGGAGTTCGGGGCGGGGGGGGCTATTACATTTTTTTTTTAAATACATTAATTCTATGCACCCGCAATTCCTAATGTGAGGGACAAAGTGAACCCCTGCCTCCCACCCCCCCAAATAGAGCAATCAAACTCCGCCTATGATTGGGACATTTTGGGCAATTCCCGTTACAGTATATTGAGTGTTTTTTTATTATTTCTAGGACAAGAAACCAGAGAACTCGGAGAAAACCCACTGCAAAAAAAGGAAAGAGCATCATCAACCACACACAGAAATGGATTGCTGAAATTCAACTTATTAAATCGGTTCTGTGGTGTTATATTCCAGGACTGGTCTTCGACACGACGTGCATCTCTGCTGCCTTTACGAGTTCTCCAATGATGTTAATTCTTCACTCTGTGCCATGAATCCAACAGCACAGCTGGGATATAATTGGCAGTATTATGTAATACAGTATAAATAAACAATGCCAAATTGCCTTTGACCAAACCAGAATTAATCAAAATCTTTTTATTACCCTGGAGAAATCCGATGAGCTATGAATTTATTTTTCACAGATGTCCAGGAGGGGCACGGACTCAGCAAGTTAAACCAAACGGAATGCCCCCCCAATCTTGGTCAGATCTCAGAAGCTAAGCAGGGCTGAGCCTGGCGAGTGCTTGGATGGGTGACCACCATGCACAAGACTGGAGTGTGGCAGTCGTATGGGCGGTAGAGGGCAATGCAGCAAAATCCACTGTTATGCACTCCCCAAAAGCCTTCGCCAACCTGCCATGACCGGCGTGGTGAAGTATGGTCAAAATATCTCTCAGCACCCCACAAGGAGTGTGGAGGCCCTCATTATCCAGTAGCGGATTGACAAAAACTGGCTATACATATGTATTACCAGATTTAAACATTGTGTATTGTAAATGGCTCGAATTCAAAAGGACTCTGGGTAACCTAGCAGGTAAGCACACTCACAGCCAGGGCCAGTTTGCAGAGAGGCGATGCTCAATTTCCACTGCAGCCGCTTTGATGATTGTTATGGTGAATTACCACAATAATTTACAGGCCTCCGTCAATTTTCTACTGGATGAAAGCTTCGACGCACGGTGTCGGTCATTTTGTGAATTTTTTGTTCGTTACTATCCTTAATGCTGGCCAGTATGCGTTGGTGAAGGTTGGAGCTGTGGGAGGAGTTATTCCCTGCTGGTGTTATCCGTGCCTGTTAAAAGCCGAGTCGACCTAGTGGAGGCCCAGATCAAGTTCTGATAATTATCACTCGTCCCTGATGTGAGCTGTGGCTGTGTAGCCGAGTGCGCAACGCCGCGCGCTAACCGCTGCCCCGCCACTCGCATCCGCCTCCGGCTTTAAGAAGTGGATATCAAAGACCCTGCGACAGAAAGTTCAACTTCTAAAACGATTGACGGGACAATCACAGAAACAACCGTGACCCGGTATAGAACTCAAACCTTGCAAGACCTATGATGGGCCGCACCAAAACGTGTTGTCAAACACAAATGCATGTGCATTTGGCAAAAGTCAATCTCTCTGTAGAATCGAAAGGATCAGGTTTTTTTTCCATCCCCAGACTAATATTACTCATGTTACTCAGGTCAGCTTGACAATCAATGTTTTATAATGAATCTCAATGAGCGCTCAACTTTTTTTTTGAAATAAAAGACAAAGAACCACTAAAGCAATACAATATGCACATTTATCAATGTCCGTACGTGTGTAAATATGCAAATGGCTTTCCTGTTATATGCATTATAAGTGTTATGCTTGTTTACTCAGGAAAGCCTCGCTCACTGAGTCTCAATGTTTCTGCCAAGTGTTTTAGAGTGGGGCGGGAGGGAAAGAAATGTTGCCGCTCGCAATGAAAACGAAGTGATTTGCAGGTTACAGTTTTCGCCACTGGGTTATGTATATTCATGGCTTATGGGAGGTAAATGCTGAACCCGGGGAAAGCCATGCACGGTTGGCTATGTACGGTGCAAAAGAAGTCCAACATACATGCACACGTGCACGTGCAAGGCGAGGACACACATCCACGCAAGGGTGGCACAGTCGGGTTTTTTACAATCGGGTTTAGTTGTCTTTTTATATTAAACCCGATCATCTGAGATTGGGAGAACTCCGGTTTAATTGGTTCTAATTGCAGAACCGCACTTCGCCAACTTCTCGACGATGGGCTTCATCCATGCCAAGCGAAGGAACTCACTGGCGCCCACGATTGTGGAGGAGAAGCTCGTGTTCATCAAGACCAACCTGCCCGCCGCATTCTACGACTACCCCGTGCCCGACGGCCCCGAGTACGATAGCAGCACCGACGAGGAAGCAGCCTAAGCCTTGGATCAGAGTTTCGTATTCATTAAACCAGGTTTCAATTCCCCGAAATCGGGTTTAATTGTATTAAAGAAAAAAACCCGATGCCTGCCGCTGGAAAAATCGGGTTTTTTCCACAAATGCATCCACGCAGAAAGGCACCCGAGTCGGGAATCGAACCCAGGCGTCTTCTTGCTTGCGGTGAGGCACGGTGGCACACGTGGTATTGAATCTCGGCAGACTCTCACACGAGCCGCGTGTGTTGTTGATGCCCTTTGTTCGACAAGGTCTTTGCAGCATCCATTAAATTATTAAACGATTGAGCATGGCTTTGGCTGCCAAAAAAGAAAACCAGTGGAGGGGGTGGCACGATGCTTCTGTGTACCAGCAGGGGGCAACGCGACCAACTCGCATGCACAAAGCACGTGGCCGTGCTGGACAGCAAGAGACAAAAACAGCCCCCCCCCCACCTTATTATAGCCCTTAAGCAGACTTTTGGGGCAAAGTGCTGTTCGTTATTTTCATACGCAACTGTAACCACACCCACACGCATGCATCCATACTTACACAAAAACAAAGATGTCCCTAACATGGACATATATTAGCACGGTTGGAAAAGCACGGTGCAAACGAAGTTCAACGTACATAGGCTGCACTCTTTGGTTCTTTCGGTAAAGTCAATCAAATAATAATGGAATGCGACGTTTCGGTTGCAATACAAGCAACCATTATCAGGTAAGAATGAATGATAAAACGCAGACACTGGAACAGCATAGGCAGACACACATGCAGAGAGAGACACACACACGAAGACACACACCAAGACAAACAGAAAGCTTTGAATCAAGTTTGTACATAGGCTGTTCGGGCAAGTGCTGAGATCGCAAGTTGATATGAAGGCACGCATGGTGCACGAGAGAGTGTGGTATGGCCAATACCACACCCGGCACCTGAGCTGGCACCACGAGACCCTGGGTTCAAATCCAAGCCACCGCCACAGACGGAACTGGATTCTGAAGTGGAACGAGTTGCTTTTTTCTTCTACTTAATCTTGTTAATTTTAGTTCTGAGGACAAATTATTAGATATTGGTTGGATTTGATCGCCATAGGGCAAATACGTTTGTGGCGGGTCATGTTGCCTTGGTGCCACTGTAGGCTTCAATTTGAGATTCGGGGAATTTTTACAGTTTTTTTCTCTCCAATCGTTTACATCGCATGTAATGTCACGTCCCTTCTTGCTTACAAAAGTGACGATACGCAACAATGCCACGCGACGTCACCTCTGGTGGAAAACGCACGGTCGCGACTTCATGGCGTTGACGCAACCGTACGGGTTTTTTTTTTACCACCTGAAATTTAACATCTAGGCCCAATTTCCATAGATTTTCGTTTTCCTTCAAATGAATCCGGAAAATTAGGAGCACATCCAGAGTGCACCGCTGCATTGCGATCAGTTGGGAATTAAGTGCACTAATTCCATCTCCCACATATCATCTTCCAGAAAACATCCTAACATCTTTGGGGGGGGGGGCGATTATTGCTTTCTGCGAAAGGTCCAAATGACAGAAATTTTCCTGGTGTTGTTTTACGAGTCGTGAAGCCAAGAGTGTAAACTGAACATAATTGTAAAAAGGGAAAAAATCAAATAGAAAAGCGCACACCAGTGACATGCCAATACGGATTTGCCATGAGATGCATCTGTCGGCTGTTATGTCTGCATATAAATAAGGTGGGGGGGGGAGGAGAGAGGCTTGCGAGCCGTCAATGGGGGCTGCATGTGAATTCTGTTCGCGTGCAACCCTTGTGTGGTGAGGCTCCTGAGCTCATTGATATTCAGAGACCGGACCGGCGCACATGCACACATACGCAGGCGCATGCACGCACGCACACGAGCAAGCATGCAAAGACAAAGTTTCTCCTTGTATAGCCTGAATGGATTGTTGGGGCAAGTGCTGTTGGCGAGCAACCTATGAAGGCTGCCATGGAGCACAATGGGGGTGGGTGGATAGGACCACGCTCGGTCGCCTTTGTCTCCCCAGTGGTGATGTTCACACATCGCACCAGGTACTCGTTTGAGGCTGAGTCGATCTAGGGGAGGCCCAGGACCGGTTCAGTTAATCGTCACTGGTGTTGGCCGTGAGCGGGAATCGAATGCAGGTCGTCGGGTTCGTAGCGCGGCGTGCTAACCGCTTCACTACCACTCCCCACTCACGCAGACACACACGCAGACACACACACACAGACACTCACACACACAGGCGCTTACTCATGCCCACACGCGCGTTGTATTAGCTTCCAGGGCACACACACACACATAAATGCACGCACAAACACATGCGCACATATATGCACGTTGAATTAATTAGCACCAGCATACACATGTACAACACAAAGATCTCCCCATATCTGGGGCAAATGCCTTAAGAGAGCACCTGTGAAGGCCGGCACGGTACACGAGGGGGTGGATGGCCGACACCATTCCGCCTTTGTGTCTCCAGTGGCGATGTTTACACACCACACCAGGTACTCATTTAAGACTGAGTCAACCTAGGGGATGCCCACGCCCAGTTTAAATATTCGCCACATGAGCAGGCATCGAACTTGGGTCACCGGGTTCATAGCAAATTGTGCTAACTACTGCGCCACCCCTCCCCACAAGAACACATACTGAGCACAAACGCAGAGCACTTAAATAGGAATAATACTGTAATGATGATTGACCAAATGGGTGACCTTTGTCATTGCTCTATAAATAAGACGTACCATTTAATCATATAGACGTTTTGGTTAGGTGCTCTTGGCGAGCACCTGTTAGGGCTGGTAAGGCACACGAGGTGGTGGTGAGTGCAACACCACGATCACCATCATCATCACCAACAACATCATCATCATCTCCACTATCATCATCACAATCACCACAATTATTATCCCCACCAACATCATCATCATAATCACTACCACCATCAGCATCGCCACCAACATCACCATCATCAACACTACTACTGTCAAATCATTACCATTATTACCAACACCATCACTACTATCACCACCCCCATTTCCAACATCATCACGACCACCACCATTATCATCATTACCACCACTACCAAAATCATTATCATCACCACTCCTACTCCCACTGTCATAATCATCGTCATCGTCACTACTACTACCACCATCATCATCATTCTTATGATCACAATCACCACCACAATCAAGCACGCGATCACTGCCGCCGCCATCATCATCGCTGTCATGATGATTAAATAGACATCTATAAATTAATTCCTTAAAGAGTTAAATCACAACTCCAGATTAAGGGATGTTTAACAGATTGAAAGAGGGAAAAAGCTGGAAACTGTGTGGCTGTTTAACTCTCCAAGTACATGCACCGCCACTCCACTGCTGGGCGAGGGCCTTCCCAGGTTGCGTGGGCAGGTTATTTGACATATTCTTAGGTTTTTTCGGTAAAGTCACGTAGGTAAAACATTTAAATTAAAAATTAATAAAAGTAAAATAAAAATAAAATAAAAATCACGACGTTTCGGAGGCAACACAAGCTTCCGTCTTCAGGTGGAACCGTCACAGCACGATACAGATATTGATTTTACTTTTATTAATTTTAATTTTTTACCTACGTGACTTTACCGAAAAAACCTAAGAATATGAATCCTCGCAGTCACGAAAGCTTCAAATCTAGGTTATTTGACCTTACTTCACCGTGCTGGTGAGTGCGGGTTGGAAAAGGCAGGTAGCACAGGTTGAGGCAGGGAGCATAGGTGTACAATACAACAATGGATTTTGCGACCAATGTCCTCTGCTGCTTATAACTTGGGTTGCCACCTTTTCCACGGGGGCCAAACCCAGACATAACTGTGCAGTGTACATGTAGTGCAGTAAAATTCAACACAACACCAGTACCACAATACCGTTTATCGCACCTCCGATTAGCACGGTTGGCTAAGTATGGTGTAAAAGAAGTTCAACATGCATACATACCAGATCTTGGTGCAACCAATTCCTGCCAGCCAAACACAGATAAATGCCAATTCCGGGACTGTCCCAGTCAAAGCGGGACAAGGTGGCAACACGACCCACAACGTGGCCCCAATCGTCTTGCTATAGAAGGAAAAGTACCGGGGACAAATTGGCCAAACAAAACCAAAATTCAGGACCTTCTTGACGAAGACACTTTGAGACTCAGTGAGGCTTTCCTTTTTGGCGTTGAATGACACAAGCTGGATTTTCTCGATGTTTAGATCATGTGACTCAAATCCCAGCCGAGAAGGGAGTTTGAAAATGGCAAGTGCTATGTTGTAGGAAACGGACATATATAAGTAGATATGCTTTCTGTATCTCCATATCTAAATAGGTCTTAGCCCATTGGCCTGTTGCTTTCCAGAAAACAAAACTGCAGCAGCCTTTGTTTCAGCACTCAAACTATGGACCTGTTTTTACACATCTGGACGTATGTATGTACTTAATTCTAGATTTGAAGCTTTCGTGACTGCAAGGATTCATATTCTTAGGGTTTTTTTTGGTAAAGTCACGTAGGTAAAAAATTAAAATTAATAAAGTAAAATTTAAATAAAATAAAAATCACGACGTTTCGGAGACGGAAGCTTGTGTTGCCTCCGAAACGTCGTGATTTGTATTTAATTTTTATTTTACTTTTATTAATTTAAATTTTTTACCTACGTGACTTTACCGAAAAACCTAAGAATATGTATGTACTGTATGTTGAACTTCTTTTGCACCGTACGTAGCCAACCGTGCAAATCGGAGGTGCGGGCCGTGCTGGGTAGTGACTGGTCCCCGCCACAGGAATGTGGAAATTCCTCCACTGGCTCAGAGGTCGTAAATGGAGATGACCACCGGCCCCTTGCTGAAATGAGCAGGCTTTAATTAAACGTGGCTTTAATTAATAAAGGGGGAGCACATGGAAAGCAGCAACCCTCCAATGTGAGACTGGGATTGCAGACATCAAACTCATTTTCTTGGTTCTTTCAGTAAAGTCACGTAGAAGGGAAATAATTAAATAACAAAAATAAAACATAATAAAAGCGTCTGTCTCCCCGACAGACCTGGTCTTCACCTGAGGACGGCTGCTTGCGTTGTGGCCGAAACGTCATGAGAATTATTTTATTATGTTTGATTTTTATTATTTTATTATTTCCCTTCTACGTGACTTTACCGAAAGAACCAAGAAGATGAATCCCTGCAGTCACGAAAGCTTTAAATCGAAAAAAACTCATTGTTCTTGAGAAACTGGTTTGATAAAATAAATACAAAAACTTTTATTGTCTCTCCACATATATAAAAAAATCAACACTTTCAAACTAAGGTTGAAAGCGTTTAAAAAGTAATTATCTCCGTCTGTCTAGAAGGTGGGAGGGAATGAAACTTGAGTGTAAAGGTGGCTTGCTGTGAGCGACTTACCCGATCGAAAACCAACCACGTTGACCGTGCTAATCGGAGGTGCTTTATGAGCCTTCCGGATAAATGCTCATTCGGGCAGCATATTTTCAAGCAAGAAAACTTCGGACCAGATTCGGCAGAGCCGGGCTTATGAAACAAATACGACTGGGCTTACCAGATGTTATTTGCAAGAGCACACCTTCTTCACGATGGAGCCCTCGTACAATAAAAACAAACATCACGAATTTTCCACAAAAACTAATTACGCACTGTAGTGGCGTTTGATCGGCGATGAAAATAATAATTGCACATAGCGCTCGCTACTCCATCCCAATATTTCATCGGCGCCTGTTCGCCGTTTGACAAAGCCGTTTTACAAACGACCTGTTGTGTTCCATGTTTGCACGACGATGTTTATGAGTAAACAGGAGCAGAAAACAAAGTTACGTAACGCGATCAGGAAATCGCACGATGGAAACACGATCGGTTTGACGGTTGGATTTATGAGCGCCGCATGTTTGCACCAACAGTAAAACATACCAACCCTATAACGTTAAGTGAAAAATGTGACCAGGCTGTGCACATTAATCTCACCGTAAGTGGGATCCTGATATAATGACAGGTGGCTGCTTAAATTCAAACCTAGGCTCTCAGCAGTACTGACCACAGTGTCTGAGCCAGACGCATCAACATCAGCCCCATATCCCGTACGAGCTGAGTGTCTGAATGATAAAATACCGGTCAACGGGGCATTTTTTTACATTTCATAACGATTAGCACGCGCCGACCACTTCTCAGTGGGCATTAAAGATCACGTGACGTTCTTCGAAAAAGATGAAGCCATGTGTGCCGATCGTCCAAATTTTTCCCAATCACAAAAAAAAAATTACCCGTCAATTATCTCCTGTTAATAATTTGGAAAAAGTCACAAAATCACCCCCTACTGGCGGACCATACTTAGTTTGCTGTTTAGCGCTGCGCGCACCTTGTGCCACACACACAGGGATGGCTGCCGATGGGGGCCCAACTTTTGCTAGACTGGAATGGTTGGGATGAGCTGTGATGCAAGGCGCTTTCGTTTATTGGTGAATTCAAGCACGTGGCCTCTACGTGAAATCCTTGTGCTACAAATGAACATCCCAAGCCCACCATTGCATGACCCATGCTATGTTACCAAAACATATTCAATGTGCTATGTGAATGAATGACCTCGTCTCAAATACGGTGATATTTTCCCCTTGGTGTAAAGGTTGATTACGCAGAGTTGGTGGATCACACGGTGAGACTGCGAACCTGCAGTTTGATGAAGCGTCGTCCAAGACAATGCAGTAAGATAAGTAGCTTGCTGACTTATCTATTCGACGTGCAACACTGAGAAAAAAATATCCATTTGGGTGTCACGTGGCAAACATTGCTCTGAGTGACAGAGGGGGTGGGAGAGGGACTGCCGCCAAAAAGCGACATCAGAGGTAGCTCTATGAAATCTTCTTCGGAGGGCCACTCTGAACACGAATTGTTGTACTGCCGTGCGACAGTTCCGAATGGGTCCTCTGTCTCGTGAGATGCCCAAAAATGTGATATAAAAAAAAGACAAATCTTATTAAAATAAACTTCAGAAGGTGTACCATTCTAACCCGGCATGATGTTGCACCGCTCCTCACAACGAGACTCACGGGTGGAAATTTCTCATCTCGTGATAATAACGTCACAGCTGGCATATCACAAATGGCTGGGATCCCGGGAATCAAACGCGAGATTTTAACTCAGGATCTAGGTGGGTGGCATGGCCACTATAATTCCCATCTAACCGAACCTGGCCACTCTGATGCCCAGGATCGGTTCATATATCACTCTCCACTGAGGCTAGCCACGGCCAGGAATATCATTTAAAATAAAAACACACCGAGTGGGAACCTGAGAGCCCGAGCACGGTTACTGAAACAGCCAGCGTGAGCCTCCCGAGCCGCCTGGCAAACCAACTCTCCTTAGTTTCTTGTTCACAGATAATGATTGTCTGAAGCGTCGAGTGTGGGTGGGTGAGTGGGCGAGAGTGGGGGGCGGGTGTTTGGGGGAGGGATGCGAGGGGTGGGGGGGTGCCGGTTTGCAGGCTTGGCGCAAGGTCGGCCCTGGGGTGGTTTGTCTCATGAGAGAAGGCCACTGTATTTAATTAGAGACATCCGTCCCTTGGGAGCCGTGGCCTTTTCGCAAGGGATGAGCATCAGGCGAGAGAGAGAGAAGAGAGGGAGGCTGGCGATTTCGAATGCAGCCCAGGCACCTCTTGGCTGCCCGTAGCGCACCCGCTGTTGAGGACTACCCACATTAGGAACGGCTGATTGCTGTGATCTGATTTACCAGGTTACTGGGGTCTCCCTCGAAAAAGACACGCTGGGGCCTCTTGAACTCTGCGACGAAGACAAAACTGCTCTTCACCACTCTCCTATTAGCGGCTCGTTGTGCTAACCCCCGCCCCACTCCCCACTCCCCACCGTCCGCAGTTATCGCGCTACTCTTCCTACTATCCACAAATTGATTATTCCTGTTATCCGCGCACTTCCTTGGATGAGAGGATTAACGCGTAAGTAGCGGATAATGCTCCCTGTCGTCTGTGCGTTTCTGCATTTCCATAGAGCCACCAATAAAATATAATATAATTGCTCAATTCATTGTCATCTTTTTATCCGGCGTTCTGCGGATAAAAATAAGCGACCCAGAATCAAGTCGCAAATTATTCCTGATCATCTCCGTTTATTGCGGATAAAAGGAATTTATTTGTGTTGGTAAATGCAGACACTGGGCTTCACAAACAGTATCCCCACATCAGGGCGAATACGCCGATATAACAATGATGATATTTTAATATTTTACACTTATGATGCGTCCTACCGAATGAGTTTTACGAGGCACCACTGAGCACCTTTCAATACGAGGTCACCGCGATGGCTGCCATTGGGGGTGCCACCACACCACGCTATCACTTCCTTCCTTTTGCCAGACTCAGCATCTATTGCATTGGAAGGTCTACGCTTGCACTTTCATCGTGTTCGGCACGTTCCGTGCCATTATTGTCACCACCATCATCACCACCATCACCTCCATCTCAGCTCTCTGTGCTACAACAAGACTGTCATCCTTGCGAGATCCGCCATCCCACCCTCCTGACTGAACCTGGGTTACACCGTGGCAAGGAAACACTTTGATTGCCGCTTCTGGGTGGGACAGGAGGCGCGGGGGGGGGGGCGGGGGGATGGGGGGGCGGGGGGATGGGGGGACCGGAGGGGCGGGGGGAGGGGGGGACGGGGGAGGGGGGGACGGGGGGTTTAACGGTGGCTCAACATTTCTTGTTCATCACGGTTTGCCGAGCGCAGGCCCAAAGGTCCCAAAACGCCGGAGCGGCCAGTAAACAAGCAGCGCCACCACTAAAGGCGCAATCGGGCGAGAGCTGACGGGTGCCTTGAGCCGTGCAAAGCTGTTGAGGACGGGGGGGGGACCGGGACGGTGGGATGGGGATCCAAGAGCGGAGCAACGCGAGCGACGGAGCAGAAGCGGGGGGGGGGGGGGAGGGAGTGGAAGTGTTGCGACCTGCGGGTGTGGAGGGTGAGCAGTGCGCGAGGGCGATCGCTCACCATGGTCTTCATCTCCTTGGAGACGTGGTTGGACATGAAGAAGGGACGCTCCGGGCCCCACGGAGAGCCCATGTTCCCCAGGGAGTTGGTCCTCGCCCGGTTCATCTTCGCGATCATCGCCTTCTCCTCCTTCTGCTCGCACGTGCGCACAGGGCAGTGTGGATGCATTACAGCAGAGACAAAGATGCCCCATCGAGGTAAAACAAAGACTGTTGGGGAAAGTGCTGTTATCGAACACCTACGAAGGCTGGCACGGCGCACGAGAGGGTGGCGTGGCCGACGCTATGCCTGGCCGCCTTTGTCTCCCCAGTGCTGGTGCTAACACATTTCATCAGGTTGTCATCTTTTTTAATGCTGAATAGACCTAGGGCAGGCCCGAGATTAGTTCAGATGTTCATAAATGTTGTTTTGGTTGTGAGCAGGAATCAAACTCGAGTCACCGAGTTTGTAGTGCTGTGAGCTTACCGCTACACCACCACTCCCACATACACGCAGACAGAGTTGATGGTCACTCAGTGCTACTGGCACTCGTTTTTAAGGCTGAGTCAACCTAGTGGAGGCCCAGAACTGGTTCAAATTTCACTCGCCACTGACACCATGCGTGGCTGGGAATCGAACACGAACATCCAAGCGTTTGTGCGCACGTGCCCTGAACTTCTTTTGCACAGCACGTAGCCGCGTCCATGGATTAAAGCAGTGCGCTACAAACCGCGCCGTCAATCCCCCAATAGAGAAGGTGCAGCCCTGGAATGCCTTTGCTCGTTGCCACTGCTGGTGGCAGTGCCAGCAGCAGAGAGAGCTCTTGAGGGTCTCTTCCAGGTGGCAGTCGGTCTACTTATAAATATGCTAAATTCCTCTTGATATGAAAATGTTTTTGTCAAGGCACCCTTCCCCCCTTCCAACCCAGCTTAAATATACGCTCCAAGCGTGGTGGTGTTTCATTCAGACGCTGTCTCCCCGACAGACCTGGTCTTCACCTGAGGACGGCTGCTTGCGTTGTGGCCGAAACGTCGTGAGAATTATTTTATTATGTTTTATTTTTATTATTTTATTACTTCCCTTCTACGTGACTTTACCGAAAGAACCAAGAAGATGAGTCGGTCTACTCTTCTATTTTTGACCAGACGTCCCGACAGAAGTTTTACGGTTGTATATCGATTTTGCTACACCGAGATTATGGGATAACTTTTTAAAGATAAACAGCGAGAGGGTGTCTGGGTTGGGGATGCCAGGGTCTGCCTGGCTAGGGGCCTCCTTTACGACCCTCTACTCCGGATAGCACGGAGAAACGGAGAGGAGGGGTGGTTCTGTTAACGGCTCAACATTGCCGGCTAAAAACTTTGCCTTTTTAAGCAGAAATGCGGTCGACCGCGCGCGGCTATAAATATTTCAAACGGCGGTGGCCACTTTGTTGCAAAGTGCTTTTATAATTACACATCGGTCAGTCAACGCCCTATTACACACGGCGCTGCCATA
Source organism: Lampetra fluviatilis (assembly GCF_964198595.1). Lineage (NCBI taxonomy): Eukaryota > Metazoa > Chordata > Hyperoartia > Petromyzontiformes > Petromyzontidae > Lampetra > Lampetra fluviatilis. The sequence goes on along the minus strand of NC_136305.1, from coordinate 6,755,993 downwards.
CACATTGGTGTGAGTAACTACCGTGCCAGAAGGGTAACGTGACGGAGAGCTTGACTCACAATCGGAATGTCGCCAGTTCAAACCCTGGCCGCGGGTCAGCTCAGTCCGTCGTCATCATCATTGTCGCCTTCCCTTTGGTGTCGTTAATTTGAGTACCACTTTGTTGGAAGCCAACTGCGGCCGTCCTTTGTAGTCGGGAAAGGGATTGGATACCCGCCATGGGAATATGGACCAGCAACAGAAGGTGTGACACCTGAAATGTTCAGGTGCATGGCAGGGAATTTTAGGTACGGTGCAGAGGAGTTTGGGGGATGGGGGGGGGCGGGTGGCACAACGGTTCATGAACCTAGAAGGCTGATTTCAATTCCTGCTGTGCGGTTAACATCAGTGGCGCGTGATATTGATACTGTGATCTCGGATCTAGGTGCGATATAGGTGTGTATCGGTGTGATACAGGTGTGTATAGGTGTGATCTAGGTGCGATACAGGTGTATAGGTGTCACCTCGGTGCGATACAGGCACGACAGAGAGGCGTGTGCGCACTCACTCTCTTCTGGCTGCAGCCCACGATGAGGAAGGTCTCGATGCTGTGCGTCTTCAGGTAGGCGTTGCGCTCGCCACCGTGCCCAGCCTCCACCTCGTAGTCCCCGTTCAGGTACCGCAGCGTGGCCTTGGTGATGTGGATCCGCCTGCGGGCGCACGCGCGCACGAAAACAGAGCTCCCCCGCGTACGATGTCACATGCTGTTGCGGCGAGTGTCGTCACCAAGCGTCTAGTGAGGCTGCACAGTGCACGTGAGGGTGGGGAAGCCAGCACCACGCCTGGCCGCCTTTGTCTCACCACGACAGGTACTCATTTAAAGGCCGAGTCGACCTAGGGGAGGTCTGGGACCGGTTTCAGGTACGGTATTCGTCACCGATGTTGGCTGTGGGCGGGAATTGAACTCAGGTCTCCAGGTTCGCAGCGTAGTGCGTTAACCACTACACTACCACCACTCACCACCTCAAAGACACACACACGTCAGTGTACACATGGACTCATGCCCACACACAACGTGGGCAAATACACATTAAGGGATGCGTATGACAGTTGTGCACAGCATGAATCATCTGTCGCTGACGACAGCACAGATTTGCCCTTGAACAATTAAATCTGAGTCGAGCAATTCAATCTCAATTTAAACATTCCTTGGGCTGAAGCGGTGGTGTAGCGGCTTGCACGCTGCACTGTGAACCCGGCGAGCCGAGTTTGATACCAGGCCATGGCTAATATCGGTGACGAGTGATGTCTGAGTCGGTCCACGTACCCCGCCTCTACCAATCCGCAATGACCTAGTGTAGTGAAGTATGGTCAAACAGACCCCGATACCGTACACATTACGAGGCATGCGGAGGCCTTCATCCAGCAGCGGACTCAGAGAGGGCAGCATCTAAATGTGCTTCACCTTGTTCACGTAACAAAACAAAGTTCCCCCGTGTAGCCTTAACAGAATGTAGGAGCAAGTGCTGTTAGCGGGCACCTATGAAGCCCGGTACAGCGCACGAGGGGACGGGTGGCCAGCATCACGCCCGGCCGCCTTTGTCTCCCCAGTGGAGATGTTTACACACCGCAACAGGTACTCATTTGAGGCTGAGTCAACCTAGGGAAGGCCCAGGACCGGTTCAGATGATCGTCACCGGTTGTGGTAGTGAGCGGGAATCGAACTCAGGTCGCCGGGTTCGTAGCGCAGCGCTACCACTATCGCTCCCCGCACGCAACGCGCACACATTAACTTACGTAACAATCGCATTTATTACGCGCACACGCGCGTTCACATGTAACGTAATGCAAACACTGTATACAAATGCACTTAACCCTTGCACTGACACGTTCATTGTGATTAATGTTTCTTTTTTCTCCTCGGAGGGCAGACCTCCTTGGTTAAAATAAACAGCCGGCATGCGTACGCTTGAGGGGCCTCCACGTTTATCAGAAGCGATCTGTGCGTTTTAGAGTTCAGCCAAACGCTCTCTTCGTGTGTGGTCGCGTGCGTTCGTGCGTGCGCGTGTGTGAGTTTGTGGAGTGGGGTTTTTTTTGTATTATTCAGCGTCACCGTCGTCATCTGCTCGTCTTGGCGAGGCAACGCGACAGCCGCTTCCGTCAGCAGTGTGGAGGGTGAGTGGTGGCGCCGTGGTTTGTATTCCTTCCTATCCTTCTTTTGTACTTGTTTGATGTTGTCACGTTCTTAAACCCCGTGCCCCTATTGGACGCCTGTGCAAAAGAGCTTTGTCGCTCATTGGATTCCTCCAGTATAAATACATATTCTGATTCTGTTATGCACAACACTGGTGCAAAGGCAGCATTTATATCTGGTATAGGCTGCCTCTAGGATTGGCCACCCCGAATTTTTACTTACAGAGACTCCTTTATTTACGAACTAGTTAGGTTCCAGAGGTCTATTCGTCTATTTACGAACTAGTTAGGTTCCAGAGGTCTATTCGTAAGTCTATTTGTTCGTCCTGTCGATTCCAAACATGTTTTACGGCATGGGGAAATGGCTTTATAAGTTGTGTGATCTCCTGTAGACGTAGATGCCACCGGTTCTTCATGTTCTGCAAATGTAGATGCCACCACCACCATCTAATGCGCGGCAGTTAAACTTACGACTCTCTTTACGAACAGGCAACTGGACATATGGACAGGTTTGTTCGTATCTCTGAAAGTTCGTGAGTCGAGTGTTCATAAGTAGAGGAGAACCTGTACATACTTTATCTGTTTTTATTTATCTAGAGTGATTTGCTTACCTTTCCTGTACTTTGTACTCCTAACGTTTTTTTTGCATTATTGTTGCAACTTTCTGACCGCCATGCCCCTACTGGACAAGTGTGCAAAAGAGCTTCATAGTTCATCGGATTTTTCCAGGGATAATAAAGATTCTGACTCAGCCTCGAATGAGTGCGTAGCTGCTGCCGGAACGTGATGAACATGACTATATCAGGGATACAAGGGCTTGCGTTTGTGAATTTAAATGTGTGAGAGTACACATACTCACAAGAACGTGCAATTGCATAAATATGAATTATTCGTGCAACAATTCACTGCCCATGTAAGTCAAGCCACTGGTATCTACGCACTTTTAAAACTAAATTGAAAACTCATTTATTTATAACCGTTTTTTGTGTTTAGTTTGTTGTCCTTCCCCTGTACCTCCAAACAGCATGGTTTGCTACGTACGGTGCAAAAGAAGTTCAACAACAAATACAAGGAATGACCACGATTCGAATTTAGGAGAAAACTGAAGAATCGATGATGTTTTGCCTCATTCGTTGCCGTTTTTCTACGTCGCTTGTACAGTTTCGTTCGTGTATATATCTGCATATCGTACAAATAAAGTCAACAAACAGGGTTTGGATACATTTTTGAAGTCTCATTCTCATTTGCTCTACCTTGTGCGCTCTATCTCAATTCTCTGTAATGGGCAACATGCAACTTTTGCATATACTTGAAATAAGTCGTAACTTTACACACGTACACCATGTATGTGTGTGCACGTACGTACGTACGCGTGCATGTGTGAGCTTAGTTGGGTCCCCTATGCATGGCTTGCCAACACATACGTGTGTACATGCCGTAGTGTAGCGGTTAGCACGCTGCGCTATGGACTTGCTAACTCGAGTTCGATTCCCACTGACGGCCAACACCAGTGACGATTATTTGAACCGGCCCCGGTCCTCCCCTGGGTCGACTCAGCCTAAAATGAGTACCTTGTGTGATGTGTAAACATTTTCACTAGGGAGACAAAGGCGGCCGTGCGTGGTGCTGGTCACCCACCCCCTTGTGTGCTGTGCCGGCCTTCATAGTTGCTCACGAACAGCACTTGCCCCAAAAGTCTGTTACAGGCTATACAGGGAGATCTTTGCACATTCCACAGCCCCCAAGACTGCCCCTAAGACTCGTTGGATTGGACCTTGGCTGCCCTGAGGATGCTGAGCTGACACTCGTTGGTGCTGCCCCGGGCTGCCCATGGAGCCCATCGCTGTCGTTGGTGCTGGGGGTCCCAGTTTCTTGGTCCCTCATCCAACCCTCTAGCGCCTGCCCCCCCCCGCCCCCCCACTTCAACCCTCAAAAGTATGTCACCTTTTTGTAAAGTGAAAGCATCTTGGGCCTTTGATGAAAAATGAATCATCCGGAATGCACCCGATCCTATCACAGATCTCAGAAGCTAATCAGGCCTTGAGTACCGATATGGTGCTCAGTTGCTCGCAATGGCCACCACGATGCCCTAACAGGTGTTATAGATGCTCCGGGTCTACGGTGTGAGCGCCAGAAGGCCCTGCAGCAAAATCCATTGTCCCACGACCCGCGTGGTGTGTTCCGGTGGGGCTCTCATCCAGCAATGGATTGACAAAGGGGCCTGTACGTGTAGAGAGCGGCCATTTTAGAACATCATGTTAATTGAGATTGTGATTGTTGTGTTTGTTTGTTGTTGTTGTTTGTTGTGTGCACACTGCCTACCCGGCCTTGCCCCCGGCCTCCATGTGGTTGGCCAGGGTGACGTCGTTGGACCAGACGTCAAACTGCCACTTGATGAGTCCGAGGACCCCGCAGTGGACGCGTCCGCTGTGGATGCCGACTCGCATGTTCACGTTGACGCCCGTCACCTCTCGCACGAGCCTGGCGCACGAGCAGGCACACACATACACGTACACACACACGCGCGCACACACAGGTGAACACACACACGAACACAGACGTACAATCATACACATACACACATACACGTGCATACAGGTGAACATGCACATGAACACACATCGTACATTCAAAGACAAAGATCCCCCATTTAGCCTTAATAAACTGTTGGGGCAAGGGCTGTTAGCGAGCACCTATGAACGCCGGCACGGCACACGAGGGGGTGGGTAGCCAAACCACACCCGGTCGCGTTTGTCTCTCCAGTGGCGATGTTTACACATCGCACCAGGTACTCATTTGAGGCTGAGTCGACCTAAGGGAGGCCCAGGACCAGTTCAGATAATCATCACTGGTGTTGGCCATGAGCAGGAATCCAACCCGGGTCGCCGGGTTCGTAACGCAGCGCGCGAACCGCGACGCCACCGCTCCCTACGTATATTAATAAACATGTACACGCGCACATGTATACACACACACGTTCATATACGTTAAACATGTACATAGAGACAAATATCTACATTTCGCCTTTAGCAGACTGTTGCGGCAAAGTGCTGTTATCGAGTACCTATTAAAGCCACAACTGCTTGGTCAACAGAGGCGGAAGTATTGAAAAAAGTTGTCCATTGTAACAACTGCCACGCTATGGTATTGAAGAAGACAGTCAAACTCTGGATTGCAATTTCAGTGTGCTAACCATTACACCACGGGTCGGCAACCAAAATAACAAGAAGAGCTATTTGTTTCAAATTCGGTATAACAAAAACCCCTCAATATTTCAAGAGCCGCAATGTGCGTGGTGAATACGAGACGGTGTTGTCCTTAATTAATAACATCCACAAAGCAGCCCTCAAACAGCCACACGCGTCTCTAGAGCCGCAGGTTGGCAACCCCTGCAATTAAACAAAAACACTTTTTTTATTTTATCAGGTAAGGCCCACTGAGCTTTGTAGCTCTTTTTCAGAAGCGACCTGGCCACAAATGATAGCCCAACGAAGTGGCCTAATGTGTGGAAATTTAGAGTAGCCAAATACTTTAAAACATGTTTCTAAATGTGGAGGGAAAAACCAGAGGACCTGGAGAAAAATCCACATGACCACGGGGAGAGAGACACGCAAACTCCAAATATACAGCAGGCGTCAGGGTCGGGATCAAACCCACGACAACCTGTATGCCAGGTGAAGTAGTTAACATCTCGCCACCACAGCGCCCTTAGACCATGACAGTAAAAATTACGGGGCGGCTGTAGCGGGAATCGATCCGGCGACTCTGGGCATGCCGGTTCGGTGGCGAGCCGGCTGACGTCTGGAACATCTCGGTCGTGGAAAGCACAAAAAAAACCTCGTCGAAATAAGAGCATGTGAACCCAAAGTTTCTCCAATCATTGTGCCCGAAGCGAGGCTTTGAAGTTGTGAGTGCATTTATGTAACTCGGCACCGTTATGTAAGCCAGGGCTTGTGCTGCCGCCACTTGGGCGTTATTAACTTTTCTATTTCCCAACGAAAAAAAACACAAAACCCCCTGAATTGGGTTGGCGTTGAAATTTGAATTTTAGAGAACACAATTCATACGTTCAGTGATTGAGATGGATTCATAATGGCCGAGTCTGAGCCATTGAAGGCAGGCCTGCTGGGAGGCCCGGTTCATGCCCTGAGGCTGGGTTCCTCTCGTGGGGCTCATAACGGCCACTTTATAGCTAATGAGCCAGTAGCACAAGTGAGATCCCTGGCTTAAAATCCTTTGGATCCCATTCTAAATTAAAAGAGGTTCGTGTGAGTTTGATGGTCTCTGTTAATTCGTGCAATAGGTCACTCCTTTTCATCTGCTGCTTCTATGTATATATAAAACAGAAAGAAAATGTTCTCCAAGGCTCAAAACGAGCATGTTGCACCACCTATCATCTCTGTTTATAGCCGAGCCAGGAGTGGAAATTCCACATTCCCATGGTGAAAGCCGGTCCGCTCTTATAACAACCAAAATGCTGATGTCCTACAAAGTGATACTTACCATATTGACCCCAGAAGGATGAAAGGCCGAGGCGGAACCTAACCAGGATTTGAACGGCTGAGCCGGAACCTGACCAGGATTTGAACGTTACAAACCCATAACTTTGTTTTTGTTTTTTTTTCAACCCAGCTTATATATAAGCTCCTAGCTTGGCAGTGTCTCATTCTTCACCTGAAGACGGCTGCTTGCGTTGTAGCCGAAACGTCGTGAGAATTATTTTATTTTATTATGTTTTATTTTATTATTTTATTACTTCCCTTCTACGTGACTTTACGTAAAGAACCAAGAAGATGAATCCCTGCAGTCACAAAAGCTTTAAATCGAAATTTGTTTTTGTTTTAAATCACTATTTGTATAATCTTTTTTTTACTTAACTCAGCGACACCCAGCCTCCGAGGACTACACTTGATAATCATTCATATCTCAGATGACTGACATTAGGAGAACCACTCATTGCAGGGAATTAAGGAGTGCTCTTGCCAAAAACATCTGGTAACCTAGCAGCATTAGATTAACAAGCTCAGCTCTGCTGATGAAACCCCAAAAAAGGTCAAGACTGCTCTCGAGTTCTGCTTGCTTAAAATAAAATGCTGCTCGAGAGTAATTCATCTTGAATGTTAGTAGGCTGATGGACGAAAAACTATTCTAGTTTTGGGGTGAGACATCGCCGTTTCCGAGGCATCAATTGGAGTTGTCCTGCGGTTACGCCTTCCCGAGCCGGTGGAGATCGGGGGACTCTGCGACCTCTCAGACTCAGCGGGTGTGAATGGGTGTTACTTTGGCTTGTGCCTCGACAACTCCAATCGCTTGAATGATTATTTTGAACGTCTAAAAAGTGGTGCGTATGGAGATGCGCGTGCGTGGCGTGTGTGTAAATGTGTACATGTGGAGAGCGGTAGTGTAGCGGTTAGCATGCTGCGCTACAAACTTGGTAACCCGAGTTCGATTCCTGCTCAGGGACAAGATCGGTGACGAATATCTGAGCCTATCCAGGGCTTCCTCTAGGTCGACTCAGCCTCAAATGAGTACCTGATGTGGTGTGTATACATCGCCACTCAGGAGACAAAGGCGTCCGGGCGCAGTGCTGCTCACTCACCCCCTCATTTGCCGTGTTGGCCTTCATAGGTGCTCACTAACAGCACTTGCCCCAACAGTTTTTTAAGGTTATTGGGGGGTCTCTGTCTTTGTGTAAATATGTACATATCTGGGTGGAGCAGTGGTGCAGTGGTTGGCACACCGTCCTAGAAAGCCGACCACCCGAGTACAATTCCCAGCCATAGATAACATCAATGGCGAATATCTGAACCAATCCTGGGCCTTAAATGGGTACAAGGCACGGCATTTAAACATCGCCACTGGGGATACCAAGGCGTGGTGCTGGCCACCCACCCCCTCGTGTGGCGAGCCAGCCGTTCATCGGTTGTTCGCGAACAGCACTTGCTCCTTCAGTCTGTTAAAGGCAACACGTGTGATCTTTGTTGCGTGTGTGTGTGTGTGTGCGTGCATCGTACGAGATGGCCTCGATCATGTCGACTCCCATCTCAACACAGCAGTGCGCGTGGTCTGCGCGTGCCTCTGGCAGCCCCGACACGCAGTAGTAGCAGTCGCCCAGGATCTTGATCCTCAGGCAGTGGTTTTCCTGAAGAGCAAAAGGCAGAGATCCCCCGAATAGCCTCATCAACTGCTGGGGCGAGCTCTACACGCATATAAACAGTGGTCCCTCGGTATTAATTGGTTCCACGAAAACCATCGTTAATTGGAATGATTGTTAAGCGAATATAGGAAGTACATGTTAAAGGCTTAATTTGTTCTAAGACGATCGGAAGCTGACCTTTTTCACCCTAAAAACATAGTTTATAATATTTAAGCACACAATTTTTATAAATAAACGTTATAAGAACATATTCTTTGGGTCTTTCGGTAAAGCCACGTAGATAGAACAAATGATAATAAAAATATATAAGAATATGAATTCCTGCAGTCACGAAAGCTTTAAGCCAAGTTATAAGAACATATTAAAGCCTCAATCTTCGTAGAAACTTGGATAATAATTAATAAAAATATCATAAAAAGGTGCATAAATAGATACAAATTCTTACCTTAGGCTAATAAGATGGATGGCATAAGGAGCTAATGGAGAAGTCGGGGTGGGAGAAAATAGTTTTCCTCACTTTCTTCACATTCATTTTAGGGGCCATTATTATTGATTATTTAACTTTCAAGTAAAAAAAACCCCACTAAGTATTCAATAGAGCTGTTTCCATAAGCAACGCACAATAAACATTGAAAAGCTAGCAGCTAGTTGCTCTCAGAACGCTCATGAAAGGGCGTCGTTGATTGGCTGAGGTCTGCCAAATCCACTTAGGAGCTCTCCGATTGGCCGAAATTGGCGGCTGCGTGATATCGTGAACATATCGTTAATCGAAAATGTATCGTTAATGGAAACATTGGGACCCTATGGGAGGCGGATCGTTTATCGAAATATCGTTAATCAATGGCATCATAAACCGAGGGATCATTGTATATGTATGTATATACAAACACGCATACGCACCTATACACTCGTGTGTCAACAACGAGCAATGTATACCCCGATGCGTAATGAGGCACTGCATGCATGTTTTTTTATACGTATATGCTCAAGTTTACGTGTCTGCGTGTACGTGCTTGCGGCGAAGTGGTAGCGCAGTGGTTAGTGCACTGCGCTAACCCGGCGATCCGAGTTGGATTTCCGCTCACGACCAATAACAGCGGTGAATATTTGAACCGGTTCCGGGTCTCCCCTAAGTCAATTCACCTTAAATGAAGTACCTGGTGCGGTGTGTAAACATCGCCATTAGGGAGACAAAGGTGGCCGGGCTTGGGAGGCTGCCTCACCCCCTCCCCTAGCATGGCCATGCTTGCCTTCATAGGTGCTTGCTAACAGCACTTGCCACGACAATCCGTTTCAGGCTATACGTGTGAATCTTTGTCTCTTTGTCTTCGTGGGACAACGTACCGCGGCCAGTTTGTCGAAGCGCGCAAACAGTTCGTTGAGTGTCATGACGAGCTCCTGGGCCGTGCACTGAGACGCCAGGCTCGTGAAGCCCTCGATGTCTGCGAAGAGGATGCTGGGAGACGGACGGAAAGACAAAACTTCTCGGTAAGCCTCTCCTAGCAAAGAGACACTGGCACAAGATTAAAACGCAGCTTTTCGGAAGCGAGCACAACGATCAATATTTGTTTTTGGGTTAGACCACGTGGCAGGTTTTTTTGTCGTCGCGACAATTTCTTATCATTAACTCTCCCGCTGCCCGGCAACGATGTCAGGTTTGCAGAGATGGTATTTATATGCGCCAATGTATTGATCCAGGTAGTGCACCTGCCCATTGCACGATCTGAAGAAGCTCAAGAGCAGTTGAAAACAAAACGTCATCCTACGTTTGTGTTAATTTTGGACATCAGAATGTTGAACTTCTTTCGCACCGTACGTAGTAGCCAACCGTGCTACTCGGACGTGCGGTCAGAATGTTATCGCTACTGTACAGTGATTGGCACATACACATAATAGCTTTATAAGCGTGGCAATCTTGTCGGGTGGTGGAAGGTTAATGGAAATTTTTTTTGTCATAAGACTACTACAGGTGTAGTGGCATTATTGGTGTCACTATGGCGTCAGCGTCAGTTGCTGTCACGAGAGTGGAAACGCACGTCGGGAGTCTCTCTGCCACCAGAACATGGGTTGACATGGAAGCGGGCCATAGGGGGCATAGTTCTGGTGAGGACTGGAGGAGAGCTAGTGAGGACGAGTGGGCATGTGACCGGAACAGGGTAGCAAGGGGACCCGAAAGGAGACTCGAGGGACACGTGATATGAAGCCGAGAGCCTTCTGGCAAGATCCAGAAGGGGGCGTGGCCAAAGGCAGAGCGAGGTCACGCTCGGCAAGCTCCGAGAGCAATCGGGTCTCGTCTGTGGAATCAACCTTTGGTGCTACGTCTATGTGGTCTTCGGTCTTCGCCCGGCATCGTGGGTCAGGCAGCGTGTAGGCTGACTGACCTGGTTGTGTAGTTAACCAGCTGTTCAGATAGTTAACCGTGTAGCTATCACCGAGACGTAGAACCAGTGTACGTTTAGTGAGTTACCCTGTTGGGGTGTTGGAATAAACGCGTTGGCTCCAAACTCCAGTATGTGCCTCTGTACAACACACTACACAGGTATTACGTGGCCTAACCCAAAACAAATATGGATTAGACACCACTACTATCAGTCACATATACTAGTTATATCTACTCGTGTAGATATTTGATCGATCCAATTAGAGATGAGGGCCTCCCCACGTCGTGTAGGTCATGGGGATTATTTGACCGTACTTCACTGCGCTGAGCAGTGCGGCGTTGGTGAAGTCAGGAAGCGCGGACGCGTACATCGTAATACAGCAAATCATTTTGCTGCATTGCCATATTCGTACTTCCCGTAGAATGGAATGCGGTAAGGATGGTAGAAAAAAAAAATCACAGTGGCTGCCCAACACTGTACACTCTTTGAGTTAAATCTCTGCTGGGAATTGGAACTTGTGACCTTAACGGTGGAGAGACGGGGAGCTTTAACCGCACCTTCTACCCGGCTGGATTGGTGTCTTCCCAGAGTCGGCGGTTGCCCATCAACGCTCGGGCTGTGTTCGGCGGTTTACAAACCCCAGTGTGACGAGCCATCAAAAGGGTGTTTCTGCCGCAAGCAGCTTAGCCGAGGCACTGCGGCGTCTTGAAATGCGACGAGGACACGCACAGCACAGCGCAGCCGTGGGAAGCTCTCACTGAGCGCGAGAGCGAAAAGGATTTTTAAAGAAGCAAGTGCAACTCAACAAAAATTTCCAACGTTTATTGGGTCTTTGTTGGAAGTCCGATTGCAAAGCTGCTCGTCGGATTGGAAGCTTCTGTTTCTGCTCAAGGCACCCAGTGTAATTTTTGCAGGGGTTGCAAAGTTTGCAGGTGACCCAAAGCACCTGGAATGCACCCAATGTCTCGTTAGATCACAGAAGCTCGGCAGAGTTGAGTATCAATCGAGCTGAGATGGGTGGCCAGGATGCATAACAGGTGTTATAGGCTGCAGATCTACACGACGATCAGCAAAGGGCAGTGCAGCAAAATCCACTATTGTCGAGTACTGTACTTCTGTGCTCCCACGCTTATGTATCCCAACCTGCACTGACCAGCGTGGTGAAGTATGGTCAAATCACCCCCACAGACCCACGTGGCATGGAACAGGCCAGCAGTTGGGACGGACAGAGGGCCGTACATGTGTAGTGACATATAATGGGTCACTACGGCGCCGAGCGCCATCTACCAACAAAGAGAGAGGAATTGCCCTCACTGCCAGCAGAGTACACGATGTCATGGAAGAGGTCTCTAGGGGAGCATGGTTCTGGGGGCTGGCAGAGTAGCGGGCATTTGAGGACGTAGTGCTACGTCTTCTCCTCGGTCTCCGGTCTTCGCGCTCGGCATCGTGGGTCAGGCAGTGTGCCGACTGACCTGACCCGTTTATATAGTTACCCCGTGGCGGTTACCTGTTATGTAGTTATCCCGTTGTGGTTACTGGTTATGTAGTTACCCCGTTGTGTTCGTAGAATAAGCGTGTTGCCTGATGAATTAGTGTGTGTCTCTCAAGTGAACCCACTACACATGTATGGGGTGTCATTTGTTTATTGACATTATGGTATTTCAGCAGGTGAGAAGTTATTGAAGCAAGACATTTATTTTGCAAGGATTACCTGAAATGAATAGCAGTTACCCTCAGAGGGAATCTGCTCCTTGTATTTACACCACTGATTTAGAGATTAGCACTTCGCAACGGCGCATTTAAGAAATTAGGCCACTTTCATTTGACTTGAAGAATCAAAAATCTAAATGTTATGCTGACACTTTTCAAGGTCTTTCCCAACAACAATGATGATGATGACACTCCTTGGACGCTCAATCGGTTAAATAAAGTGGACGGAACAATTTAATGGAGCTACTATTCACGCCCGTACTTCCTGCCAATGACTTTAGCAAAGTGCCGTTTAACCGTTATTAATAATGATAAAGAGAAATAATGATGGCAAATACAATAAAAATAATTAACGGAGCATTCCGAAAGCTCCCGCTTAAATATTTATGGGAAATTGCAAATGATAAAAAATTTAATAGAACCTGACGTTCTTTAGATTGAAGCTGCATCGATGCAAGAGACGCAGTGATGACTTTGTTTGAAGGATATACACATTTTTTTAATCTATCGTATTGATTTTCATAATTTAGAGTCAGATAAAGGGCACTTATTCAAACAAAAATGTGAATTGGAAACACCCAAAACAGTAATTGATTTGAAAAAAAACATCCCCTTGGGCTGACAGATTAAATGGTATTTCACTTCAACCATTAAGAACCCCCCTTCTTTACATATTTATTATTTCCGATATTTATTTGTATTTGAGCAACTTTACACCAGCTTCGCCTAAGTGGCCAATTAAACATTAACAGACACAAGTCAAGTCAAAACAAGCCCTTTAAGACAATTATTAATCCAGTGAGAGTTAACGATTGGCGGTGCTTCCACGGCAACGGCTTGCTAGGCCCATGGGACTTGAGCGGCCACTGCAGGCAAAGCAGTAGGCTTCACAAATCAAAAGGCCTCAAGTAGGACCCAACAAGTCCACAATGTGCGTTTTCTAAAGCTACCAAAACATGCCAGTTTGGCCAGAACTGTCCCACAGATATTGTCCCGCTGTCCTGAATCGTTATAGAAAATAAATAAAAAATGTCTTAGGGTTGTCACCTGTCCTGGTTTGACCCGGACAGTCCAGGAGGATTTGGATGGCAGGAAAAAAAATAGTTGTCCTGACAAATGGTTCCTATTGTGTTGAACTTCATCGCAGTTTAACTCCACAGTTCTGACAGACCAGGCTGACTGAGAAATATGCCTGGGTTTAATCTGTGGATTAGATGGCAACCCAACCCATAATCGAACACGTTTGTCAATATCCTCATACTCAACTCATTGTACAGGCAAAGGTGTGGCGCTACAGAGTAACAGGAGGGGTTAACAGTGCGGTCAGCGGGGCCAACATCGGAAAGGAAGAGGAGGCCACTCAGAGTGTACGTTCATAATTAAAACCCGGGCAGGGCTGGTGGAGGGAGGAGCTGCTAGCTCACCATGTGGCCACAATGAGCCTCCAAGACATCTGGTAGCTTTAGCATTTTAGAAGCTATGAAAAATTGCCTTTTTCTGCGGCAGATTTCGAAACCATATAGCATACTATGTAGCCCCAAATTATTAAAAAACTGTTTGTAGTTGGATATGAACCATAATCTCTGTGCAAAGTGGCTCAAGAACAAAGACTTATGACCAATATGCTTGGCCAGCCGCCCCGCAAAAGCACCATGCCTCTTTGAAGTCTAGTTGATTCCTTTGTTGACGAGTTTTTTACTACTGTGATGGTAAAATGTGCTACAACGGGCGCGTTCAATGAAAAAACGGCACTTCATATGGGCTCAAGTACATTTAGAGATAATGCCAAGGCTCTTCAACATGTTTTATAATCTCTTAATTTCGCGTATAAATTTACGTTTCATTAAAGGCATTGCTTTTTGTTGATCAGCTAATGAATCCGAGAATATTATAGTTCTCTTGGTGGAACAAAAGGAGTTGCAATTCTGAAGGAATGAGTTTCAACCCCAGCGCCGGTTGACCATCTCCCTCGAGGTTTTAACAAATTAAGCACAACCTGTAAGGCCAAACAAATAACGGTTTAGACTCGTCCATGATCTGAGTTTCCATTACGAAGTGTGAGAAATTACTCGGCGCCTTCATATTGAACGTTACCCGTAGAAGCTGAGTAACTTTGACCGTTTTCCGTAACGGCATTGTTTTCTTTTCACAGCCACTGTCGTTGGCATCGTTTACCGTGATGTGATCGATGCCTTGTTTATACAACAGCGGCCCAATTACAACAGTGGAAGTTAAAGGTGCCGGCGCTGAAATGTCTTGTTCAAGATACTGCTGGTGAAAGGGCCCCTCCACTATAGGGAGTGATCAAAAGCCCCTTTATAGCAAATGGTTGGACAAATTTTTCAACGCTGGCCAGTTGTCTTGTAAGAGGCGTGAAACACCCACACTATACCCCACCACACATAACCTTGCTGATCAACTGCCTTTAGCCCAGTGTTCTTCACTAATTTTCAGAGGGGGCAGCACTTGTGCCAATAAGACATCAGCGTGAGGACCGCCACACATTTGAAACCATTGGGGTTTTGACAGCATAATGGGGCATTTTCACATGTTGCGTATTGTCAGGGGCTGCACGTCAAGGGGCCGCACGTCAAGGGGCCGCACTAAAGGCCACCAGGGGGCCGCCAGTGGCCCGCGGGACTTGCAATGAAGAACACTGCTCCACTTATACTGCTGGGTGGACGCAATTATCCGGCTTAACCACCTCAATGTAAAATTATAATTGTTGCTCTACATTAGCATCGGCAAGATTAATAAGGAGACCTTCTGCATACCAGGCGAGGGAGATAAAATCTCGCCACCGCAGTGCACATCTGCGTGTGTCGCGAGGCACGTGAGCTCGTGCAGCACCTGACGTTGTCGTGCTTCTGGATGTAGATCTTGTGGAACATCATGTCCTCCTTCTTGGCGTTGATGTCGGCCTTCATCTCCATGGCCACGTGGCGGGGCAGCACTGACAGCAGCAGCCGCTCCTGGGGACACAGGGACAAAGGACCACGCATTCTACCCCTTGTGTTTGGCAATATGTGCAGGAGCTAAACGCCTATGCCAAGGTCTGCTGGCCATGAGAGGGCTTCAGGAGAGGGTTTGTGTAGTGTTGCTATTCCTCCGTTGAAGGAGCGCAAATTACCGAGGATCGTCCTCTTTTTGAGGCTGCTAATGTCTTGGCAAATCTGAGTCATGCAAAGGGCATTAAAAATCCAAGTTTGTGTCAGCTACGTAATAATGCACCATTCAAGACAATGCATGATGTTTGTATGTTGAACTTATTTGTCACTGTACATAGCCAACCATGCTAATCGCCTCCTCTGCTATTGTGAGATATTTTTCTTCTTCTTTCCATGATATGTCACAATTATTCTTTTGCTCATACCCAAATTGAGACCCAGAGACACGGAACATTTACACAGTTTACGGGGACACAAAGACACCGAAGGACAAGGGAACACGAGTACACAGAGAGATGGGGAGACGTAGAGGCTCAAGTTTCAGGGGGATGAGGCGAAGGGAAACTTAAGGAGAACTGAAACAAGAGGTCAATGCAGGACAGGGCCCAATGCCAGAAACAGCGAGCAGGCCACTCACTGCGTGGGCCGGGCTAGTGACTGAGTGGGCGTGACTACGTAAAAATGTGGGCGGGGACTGACAGAGAGAGAGGGGCTGCCGGCTTACCATGTGTCCTGGTTGAGCCTCGCTGAAATGTAGCGTAGCAGCTTCATCTACACTGTTAATTTGGCCGTACCACATAGGTTCACAGAAATCTTTTTCGACGACCCTGTCCCTCTGTTTTTGGCATTTTTTCTGTAACCAGGGTGAGGCGATTTTCCTCAAAAGAGGTCGTGAAAAGTTGTCACGGATAAATATAGCGTCCAATAATGTAGCATCAACATGCATCGGTGTACTTTGTACTGTGGTAGTAGTAGTAGCAGTGGTAGTGCCTTACACCGACATTCTGCTCTAATCCAAGCCAGCCGATAGCATCGTTCGGCACGATATCGTGTGAGAATTCAAGCCCCGGGTGAGGCCCAGCCGTCATCCCGGCAACAACGATCAGCGGCTGGGTGGCGCACGGACCGGCCGGCTCCCTATCCCGGTCCCCGTACCTGCTGCTGGTTCTCCTTCTGCGTGCGCAGCCGGGCCTTGATGCACTCGCGCGTCTCGTGGAAGGCCTGTCGCTGGGCCACCTCCGTGGGGTAGTGCGTGCACACGCCCGCCATGTTGGTGCACACGAAGACAAGCGCATTGGCGACCAGCTGCACGCGCGCCAGGGACACACACGCACATGCGCACACAACCTTGCTTCAATAATCGTTCGTTTCGGTTTCGATGTCGCGCCGTCCTTCGTGCAAATTACATGTCGCGTTCGCCGAATAAGAACCACACAGACAAGCTGGAAGGTGGTCAGGTGGTAAGCTGGCGCCAACAATTGCCTCAGCTCTGGCGTCCTCTACGCATCAAGATGTTTTCAGCCAAGTAATGAGTGTTCATAATCGTGTGAGGAAACCGGAACACCTGAAGAAAACATTACTCTCGTTTCAAATACAGTGGTGAAATTTGCGATCAAACTACCGCACAGGGAATGCATTTTAGACTGAACAAACCTAGAGGACGATTAGGCCAGGTTCAAGATACACACACACACACACAAATGAGCACTCATCCGGGGTATGTGCTAAGGGATTGAAACGTGTAACAACATCGATTCGAACTCGTGCTCTGACTGCATAGCGTAGACGCACCGCTCGTGAGAACCACGCCGTGTGTACGACAGCGAGCGAGTGAGTCAGCCGCGTTATTAATTTTCCGCGCACGTTTTTATTTCTTTCCGCGGGACGTATCATCATCAGTTGTTTATTTTCTTATTCACATTCACACCCGGACAGTGGGGGGGGGGGGGTGGGGGGCATCCTGCTGCGCGTCCTGCTGCTGCCGCCAAAAAACAAATCCACCAAGTCTTACCGCCGCGAGACGTTGCCACATCGCGGCTTGTCGCGCCACACCCTGCAGATGACACCGCATCGTCCCAATCCTAAAATTCCTTCGCCGGCTCGCGATCCAATCCGGGATCAACGAACGAGATCGGCCACCACCGTCCCCAAGATCCTCCATCGACTTTCTCCCGGCGACCTCTCCCCTCTCTCGTCTCGCTCTCCCGCCCTCCGTGCGCCCTCCCTGCTCGAGCAGACTAAGCCACTCATTAAATCCTCTCCAGGTAAGCAACTGCTCAACCGGAGGTCGCTCCGTCTTCTCTGCTGCTGCCCCGACTGTGGTGTGGAACTCTCGAAATTCGAACATTGAACGCGTTTGGTTCGTCCATGCCAATCCTCGCAGAAATCTGCGGAAAATCCATATTCGTTACACACGGCTCCCAGTGCCTTCCGCATATTTTCACAGTTAAATGATCATTTCCTGAAAACGGAAATAAAAGGTTGAATTTTGAGACCGCCACCAACAAACTTTCTACATGGGGAGTTTCCTCGCATCCGTATCGATACTATTGGCATGTCATGTTATATATCCGCCCATCCCGACACCCACGTGGTTATCCACAGATAACTACGGATAACATGACCACTCCTGTTATCCGTGAACAGGTGCGGATAACAGGATGAAGCTATCATTTCCCGAAGATAATTTACGTGTTACTCATCGACACATGAACACAGATAACAGGCCACAGATAACGAGAGTCGTTGGTAGCACAGCCCATGGACGAAGCATTTTACAAATCGCGAGAAGCTCGTTCATCAATCTCACGTGGATGGGAGCCTGGATTAGAACCTGGAATCGCAGCGTTGATGACTCAGTGGCTCTGACACGGTCATTAGGACCTCACCGTGCCACTCAGCCACTACCGATTACGATCCATCTCAAGCGGTTATCCTGGATGGGAGCTGTCAGTCCGCACAGCTGAGGCCCTGGGACCACTGATAACAATTGACAACGTGTTATGAAACTGGTTATGATTTTTAGTTGGCTCCGGTTTATTCCTGTTCCAGCTGTAAGGTTCCCCTCGTGCGGTCTGGTTGATCGTTATGTTATCATCAATAGTTGCATTCAGACAGTCGACAGAGTGAGTTGGAGCACAAGCCAACGGTGCATCAACCTATCTACTATTCTACCGACATGCACATTATCCTATCAACGTATCTATTAATTCACATATGCATAAACCTACCTACCAAGGCCACATACCCATGCATATACCCATGCTTCAACCTCTCTACTTGCAAATCTACCTACCCATAATTCGATCTACCTACGGCCCTATCTATCAAGCACCGACGCATAAACCCAGTAATTAATTTATCATGTAATACTTTCCGGGTCTCTGGCAGACTTGAGTAAGCAACCCCATAACTAGTAGCCACAGCCAGAGGCATACTGGATGTAGTGTGCCGAGTATGGACATATTTTCCTAGTTGCCAAACCAGACAGATCCAGCTTGCAATGAATCCATACTATGTACCCATAATGTGCCTTAGTAATCAAACTAGCTACCTATTAATTTACCGTACTTAGCTATCAACATAGCTACCTCCCTATGCATTAAGCTACCTACAAATAAACCTACCTACTAACCCATTAGCACACCAATTTACCTTGCTACTAAATGGCAAATCAATTAAAGTTAATTATGCAATGTCAATGATAACATGCATGTTGATAATATACTTAGAATATGGATGTTCGATGATCACTTTGATGTTATGCTTAACATGATGATGATAATGATGGAATGATATGAAAACCTATCATTGGTAATGAAGGTAATGATGAATTTATGATTATACAATATTCAGAATTATAATTGATGATGATTTCGCATCTCCGATTAGCACGGTTGGCTACATGCGAGGTAAAAGGAATTCAGCATACATCCATACATTAAGGATCATAATGTATGATCGTGACGAATAGAATAATTATTATAGTTTATGAAAATTATGGCTTATGATTGACCGTGATGACGCAGAAGCTGGAGCTAATGATAACGATGTCAATAATCAAATTAATTATAATTCATGATAATAAAAATGACATTGTAAAAAAAAAACATTTGTTGACAAACGCACAGCCAACAAAGGTGTACACCACAACATTGCTACCCCCAACCACCCACCCACCTCAATTCTCCCCCATCCACTGCAGCACCACACAAATCTATTGAATGCAGCCCAGGAGCAAGGAGGGGGGCTGGCTGCCTAGCAACCGTCACCATGGCAACCAGAGGGATGGGGACCATAGCTTGAGGAGGCTTGGAGAGGGCAGCGGTGGGGGGGGAGGATTGGTGGACGGGCAGGGAAGAGAGAGGATGGCTGAGTGGATGGAAGAGGCAAAGGGGATGGGGGGGAAATTAACCCCCGTCTCACTCCGTCGGACAAAAGAAGGCCGTCTCGGCACTCTCACAAACACGGGGGGGGGGTTAGCATAGACCCCCCCCCCGAGCCTCGCCATCTAAATTAGCGGTGATCATCTCACGTTTGGTGCCCTTTGCGCGCGCGGTGATTTGTGTCCCAACACGCGAAAAATGTTGTGTGCGTGCGCGTTGTGTGTCTGCGTATGTGACGGGGAGCGGTGGCGCTGGTGGTTGCCGTTGGCGCTGCGAATCCCGGCGAACCGAGTTTGATTTTCCCTTCGTGGCCGCCGCCGTCGGCGATGAAGGTCGCAACAGGGGTCGGGCCTCCTCCTCCTCGGTGACCCCCGGCCTCTACTGAGATCTGTGCCCGAGCGCAGCGTCCACGCACGGGCACAGTGGAGGCACAAGGTGGCCGGGCGTGGTGTTCATCCGCACCGCAACACCCTCTCCTGGGCCATGTTGGCCTTAATAGGTGCTCGCTAACAGCACTTGCCCAGCGCCCCAACAGCTTGCATGGGCTATATGGGGGGGATCTTTCCCTTATTTATGTTCACACGTGTGTGGGTGTCAGGCGGGCGTGTGCATATAAATAATGAGTGCGTGTGTGTTGCAATTATTTCGTGAACGTTTGCGAGAATACATGGATTTATGTGTGTGCATATGCTGTGTGTTTATACTTCGCTGCGTGCTTGTGTGCATCTGCAATGTGTCGTCTGTGTGCATGTGGGGTGAGTGGTTAGGCACTTAACAGTGAAAATGTGTGTACTGGATGTATGTCGGTGTGTGTCGTAATGCATTTGAACACAAGCAATTGCTGTCTGTGTGTATGCACGTATGTATGTGTATATGCGGTCGTGTTGCCACAGCAGGGAGTACAGCTGGTGGTGCATCTACCGGTCATCTCAGTCAGCCAACCCATGGCACCGGCTGGGTCTGTCCTGTGACCTGCACCTAGCCTGGCACAGTAGGGGGGTACAGCTGGTGGTGCATCTACCAGTCATCTCAGTCAGTCAACCCATGGCACCAGCTGGGTCTGTCCCGTGACCTGCACCTAGCCTGGCACAGTAGAGGGGTACAGCTGGTGGTGCATCTACCGGTTATCTCAGTCAGCCAACCCATGGCATCGGCTGGGTCTGTCCCGTGACCTGCACCTAGCCTGGCACAGTAGGGGGGTACAACCAACCCATGGCACCTTCTGGGTCTGTCCCGAGACCCCCTGTTGGCAGCGGACCTTCGACAATTCACGTGGCCTCAAAGTGCACTTAGCCTGGCACAGGCACCATGGTGACGTCACTGTCACTTAGGGGCGAATGTCGGGGTATTGGTATGCGGTAGTGTAGTGGTTAACCCGGCGATCCGAATTCGATTCCTGCTCACGGCCAACACCCAGTGACGATTATCTGAACAGGTCCTGGGTCTCCCCTAGGTCGACTCAGCCTCAAATGAGTACTTGGTGCAGTGTGTAAAAATATCGTCACTGGGGAAACAAAGGCGGCCGGGCGTGGTGCTGGCCACCCAACCCCTCGTGTGCCACAGTGCCGGCCTTCATAGGTGCTCGCTAACAGCACTTGCCCCAATAGTCTGTTACAAGCTATACGGGGGACCTTTGTCTTTATCTGTGTGCGCACTGGTGTACACGAGTGAGCACTATCCTGCCACACATGCTGTATTAATTAAGACTGCTCGGTTGTACAATGTACCAGAGTGAATAACGACGAAGAGGCACTATCTTTTGTTGTTGTTGTTGCTGTGGTGGTATTATAAATGCAATCAATGATCACCATAATACAAATTTTCAGCTTCATATTTGACGTTTTTTTTTTTGCGGTCGGATCCCGTAAGTACATTTGCTGTGTCATACACCCTCCTGCAACCCGACGCAGTCAATTAATGCAATTGTCAGGGTGTACAAAACGTGCCGATGTATTGCGGCTTCGGCAGCACGTTACGGACGTTTCGCTGGTACGGTAGTTACAGAGCTAGCGGACACATCCCGGTCTTTATTGCCCCTACAGTCTGGTTAAGGCTAAAATACTGGTGGGGGATATTTGTGTGTGTGTGGTGTTGGTGCTGGCGATCCACCAGTCCGTAACAGGCTATCCGGGGGATCTTTGTCTTTGTGACGTGTTAGCATGTTTTTTTTTTACAAGTGTGTGTCTTATATGTAAGAGCGTGTTTATGTGTTGAAAGCTACAGGAGGGATATTTTGTCTTTGTGTGCACGTGACTTAAAGATTGATTAGTGGCGGGTGTGTAAGTGCATGAGTATCTGTATTGTGGGGAGCGGTGGTGTAGAGGTTAACGCACTGCGCTACGAACCCGGCCACCCGAGTTCGATTCCTGCTCACGGCCAACACCAGTGATGATGATCTGAAACTGGTCCTGGGCCTCCCCTAGGTCGACTCAGTCTCAAATGAGTACCTGGTGCGATGTGTAAACATCGCCACTGGGGAGACAAAGCCGGCCGGGCGTGGTGCTGGCCACCCACCCACTCGTGTGCCGTGCCAGCCTTCATAGGTGCTCGCTAACAGCACTTGCCCCAACGGTGTTTTTCAGGCTATACGGGGGATCTTCGTCTTTGTGTTTCAGCCCCCCTGAGAATCTCAAGTGGGCTGCTGTCTGAATCAAACAAAGGATCACAATGACAACACAGTGTCCACCGTCCCAGTGTGTCTCTAACATGGCCATTATGAGCCCTGTGGGCCAGTTGGTCCCCGATTCGTTGCGCCGTAATGCGTTCAATATCAAGGGAAAGCAAGGAAGCCCATTAGATGGAAAGGTAAAAAAAAAACATCTTCTTAAGTCAGGAAGATGAAGGACAGATGGAAAGGTCATGGCTTTTTCGTAGCTGCAGTCACCTGCCTTCAAAGCGTTATTAGATGTTTTGATGTGGAAATAATCATTGCCATTCATTAGTAACAGTGACCGGGTGAAAAGAGACACAGGTCGATGAGTTTACTTCATTTTCTCCGGTAAATAAATGGCATTTCAGTTATAAACAACAGCAACAACAATTATTATTATTTATTGCGCTTTAACAGCCCCACCGTTGGATGAAGGTCTCCCGAACTATGACGCGTCGGTCAAGGGGGTTTTTGTTTGACCATACTTCACCAGGCTGGTGAGGTCGGGACCAGGACCGGTTCAGATGTCACTGATCTGAGCCGTGGCCGGGATTCGAAGTCGGGTCACCAGGTTCAAAGCGCAGTAACGCCTACCATTTGTGCTACCATGTGTCTATTGTGTGCAGGTATATATGTGCGTGCATGTGTAGTGGTGATACGCGCTGGGTGTATATGTCGTGTGCCAGCGCGTATGTACGGGTGTGTGTGTGGTGACGCGCGCTGACGGGGAGGAGCAGGCGTCAGTGCGCGGGTGGGGGTAGTGCTGCTGATTGGCTGTGTGCCGGTGACGCGCCCAGAGGGAGTGATCGGGTAGCAGCGCGGTGTGATTGGGCGAGGAGTGGAAACACGCGCTGAGCGGATCCGGATCGTAGGGATAGCGCGTGGGGATTGGGTAACTGAGGAGCGGTGCCGACGTTGAGGTCCGCATCCGCTCCGTCTCCCGGGAAGAAGGGGTATATAAGGTGATGCACAGAGGAGCAAGGGGCAGAAGTGGAACCATCTAAGAATGAAGACGAGGGTGCAGAGATAGAGCCCGGAGAGGAGAGTAATGGAGAGTACAGGAGAGTAATGGATAGTGTGTAGCCAGCGAGATAGAACGGTCTACACGAGCTGAGTAATGTATAGTGTGTAGCCAGCGAGATAGAACGGTCTACACGAGCTGAGTAATGTATAGTGTGTAGCCAGCGAGAGAGAACGGTCTACACGAGCTGAGTGATGTATAGTGTGTAGCCAGCGAGAGAGAACGGTCTGCACGAGCCGAGTATGCATACGGTGTAGCCAGCGAGAGAGAACGGTCTGCACGAGCCGAGTATGCATACGGTGTAGCCAGCGAGAGAGAACGGTCTGCACGAGCCGAGTATGCATACGGTGTAGCCAGCGAGAGAGAACGGTCTGCACGAGCCGAGTATGCATACGGTGTAGCCAGCGAGAGAGGAAAGTCTACACGAGGCGAGGGGAGAGTGTAGCAGAGGCGCAGAGTCTACACGAGGCGAGAGAGGAGTGTAGCCGAGGCGCGGAGTCTACACGAGGCACAGAGAGCCGGCAGCACAGAATCCAGAGTCAAGAGAAGCGCATTGTGAAGAAGAGAGGCCACGCGTTGTATTGTTACAAGTCAAGATTTAATAAAAGAAGTGTGTTCCCGTCAAGGAGTTTCCTGCCGTCATTTTCCAATACTTCACATGTATAGGTACCGTTGTTGTTGTTGTGTATATACACAGTACGTATGTGTGCCGTATATGCAGTGGTTGGTGTACAATGCTACGAAAATGGCAACCCTAGTTCCATTCCCACTAATGACCAATAGCAGTGGCGAATATCGGAATTGATCCTAGGCCTCCCCTAGGTCGACTCAACCCTAAATGAGTACTGAACCTGGTGTGGTGTGTAAAACATCAGTACTGGGGAGACAAAGGCGGCTGGGCGTGGTGTTGGCCAGCCACCCCCTCGTGTGCCGTGCCGGCCTTCATACGTGCTTGCTAACAGCACTTGCCCCAACAATCTGTTACAGGCTATACAGGAGATATTTGTCTTTGTGGTTAGACTGCTTCACTCACAATCAGAAACCGAGTTCAAGTCCCAGTCGATTACTGCTCCTGGGTCAATAAAACGAGTACCACTTTGTGCGAAGTTATCTCATAGAGACTGGCCTCCACAATGGAAATGTTGAATTTTCACCACTGGCTCAGCAGAGATAAACACAAACCCTACGCTCTATTAAGCAATGAGTCATACAACCTTGTATGTATCAGTGACGTGCGGTGAGGTCAATGGCTGGGGAGGCACTGGCTAGTGTCAATCGTACAGAAATGACATTCACACACTGAGGGGGGCGTGGCCTCACTGAGGGGGGCGTGTTAGACACGTCCCCCTCAGTGAGGCAGATGTGATAGCTGCCTCCCCTGGTGCTTTTTCATTGTAGTTTTATGACGAGACCAGCGAGCGTAAATATCTTTATACACATACGTGAAATAAGTTACCTGGAGTAAGTCAGGTGAGAACATGAAATGAAAGGGTCTACAAATATTACATTGGTGACATACTGAGATAGTAACAGGCACGTGCCGATTGCCCGCGCTCCATTCAGTTACGGAGGGGTTGCGCAATTAGAGGGGAGGCTGAGTTCGTCGCTGCCTCACCTCTCGTCTCTTCCTGTATTTGCAGCGGAGCTCCGCAAATTTGGCGATTTTGACCATAAAAATGATTGGAATCGTACAGAAATTACATTTTTAACACAGATCAGTGGAAAAATCTTAATATTTATTTGATTTGATCATTCTTTTTTTTTTATTTTAGTAACAGCTATTTGCCTCCCCTGCCTCCCCTGATCGCACGCCCCTGGTGTATATGTATGTTGAACTTCTGTCGCACCATGTGTAGCCAACCGTGCTAATCGGAGGTGTGGGGGGAATGCCAACAAACAAACAAAAAACCTTGACAGCTAGAAATGTTGCGCTGTTGAGAAAAATATGGCTTACGTGCTGTAGCGGCTTTATTAATAATAGGCCCTCACTCGTGGCACTGGCCCCTCAAACAATCGCATTCTAGCTGAACGGTTGACCTTATATTTGTCTGTTGCCTGTTGGAAACAACGTATGTTGTTGAAAGCAACCACGGCCACCGGTAAACGTCCTTCAACAGAGACAGCGACTGCCACCTTTGCAACCTCCCCACACCAACGCTTTCGACAGCCCACTCACCCACCCCAGATAAATATACGTAATGCGATTTCTAATCATTGACACACAAACCAACATCCGGCATTAAACATCCTTGGAGAGCCAATAACGCAATAAAACTAAAGCATCTCTCTCTCCACGTGTAAACAAACACGGAGTATAGATGCGAGGTGTGTGTGTGTGTTAATGATGATGCAGAGAGACCAGCAAAGAAGACAGACGGACAGACACAACGATAGACAGACAGATATTGAGCATGGGCCACCATCTGGATGAAGACAGACGCTCACAGGACACGTTCAGACATCACTCGCCACTTAGCCATGGCAGGGGATCGATCTCAGGTCGCCAGGTTCATAGCGCAGTGGTGCTTGCGAACCACTCCGTCCCGCAACACACACCACACAGAGCAGCAACAACAACCATCATTTGCCACTCAATGGCTGTGGCATCGCCACGGCTCTTGTGCCAGGATAGGTGCACTTTGAGGACTGGAGGTCACGGACGGGTCCAGGTCTTATGGGTTAACACACGTAAGCACACTCTCACGTACACATGGACACTGCCACACATTCCCACACACCCAGAGGGCACAAGTAGCAAGGGCACCTGAAATTTATTGTGCACTGGGTAGAGTTGCCACCGCTGAGGTACAAAAAGACCCAGGACATACCAAGGGAAGAATATCTCACAGTATCGGAAGAGGGAAATTTACGGGATTGACTTAAGAAATTTCTCAGGAGGAGCTACCTCAACAAGAGAGACAATCTTTGCAAAATCAGGACAGATGGTAACACGAGCACTGGGTATAGCGGCCGAATCAGGAATCCTACATATCTGCGGCGCAGAGGAAAGGAACCGCAAGTCAGCACGACTCGTGTTATTAAACCTCCACCTTTTTCTGACCTCCACCCTCACTCACAGCCTCAAACCACTCACAACCTCTCCACCACCATCCTGCTACCCAACCCCCCTCCTCCACGACAATTTCCTATTTATATATATTTTTTCTGCCTTTTGGCAATAAATACATCCCTCCAACCTATGCCCTGGCCTTTCCACAACGTGGCCCGCACTGCCCGTCGTCATGACAACCCCGCCATCGCCTAGCAACCACATCATTACTCAGCCTGACACTAATTGCAACAACAACAAAATTAGGTCCACGGTTTTTTCGTGTTTTATATCCGATATCTTCCCCCCCCCCCCGCTTGGACTTGTTTATTTGAAATAAAACGTGACTCTACCATCGCAGAACCTGACACCGCGTAGGAAATATATCTGCTTTAAAAGCGGTGCAATTTTAACAGCATGCGAGGTGGCTGGGTGGCTGCGAAGACCAAATGCTGTGTCACAGCAACGAGCCCAGCACCAGCTGAGATCATGGCTTCGAATCCGCATTTCAGCCTCCTGTAATTAAACAAGTGTAGTGAGCTGATAGTCTCAGCCTGGTCACTGATGGCCCACGCAAACAAATGCCTCGCAATATGAAATCCTGGTTCCGGACACCATCCCGCGAGGGCGAAGAGATGTGATCTCCCTTGCCTGGTACGCAGGAGGTCGCGGGTTCTCGCTCTATCCCCATGGTGGTCACATGGATTTTTCCCCGGGTCGTCCGTTTTTTGCCCCCCCTTCACATTTAGAATCAATGTGCGTTTAGATGATTTGGCTGCTGCTATGAATTGCCACATTTGACGATGATGATGATGATATCAGCCACTCTCGATGACCAATCATGGGTGGCCAAGTCAGATCTGAAAAAAAGCTAATAGCTCAGTGGGCTTTACTTGGTAATATAAATAAAACTGTTGAAGGATTGCGAGTTGATGTTTGATAAATGGAGTTGATAACCTCGTTACCAATGACTTCACACACAGACATGCATACACAGAAACTCATCACTATATATTTGTTTTGTAACTTAATTGAAGAAACCTTCCAGCACTTAGGATCAACATTTTTGTTTTACTGCCACGCGATTAACATTTTTGTCGGGCATGAAAGTGTCGGAGCCTGTGTGGTCATGAGGCCAACTGCAGTCATTGCCAAAAACAGTAGTTTCGTAGCAGCATCTGTCAAAGGTAATTCTCCATCCCAAGGTGGTGTACTGCTCACGTTGAGAGTCCCGAATGGAAATTTCCGTATCGCATTTCTCTGTCGCGTGACATGACATGGAGTGTGGTATTGGATTACATTTACAGGGGTGGGAAAACAAAAAAACAAATTTCACAGAGCTCTCTACGCCCTGATTGAACTGCCTTATGCTCACTCTGTGCCTGTCACCGAGCCAACGCAGCAAGATTGGACTCTGGGGTCTTACATACAGCAGGCGGCAGCAACATTAAGAGCGGCAAAGTTCATTATCAAAATCAAATGAACCAAACTATAATGGCCTGAAGTGCAATATTCAGGAATGTGAGCAATTGTGATCACCAACAGCCAATCGTCGGCTTGCTGCGTGGGTTCTTGCGGTTGTGCTGCTGTATAGCCCTCCGGCTCGTGCCCCGCGTTAATTCGGCACGATGTCCGACGTTTCACTCCACGCGCTGGGAGCTTCTTCAGGATTCAGTTGTACACAATGCCAGGAAGATGCATCGACCCTGTTAGGGCGCTGCACCGGTTAAGAGATGTCTGACAGTTTGCTTCCCTTGTTGGGAGTTTCTTCAATATTTACACACCAGTCCAACCACTGAATACAACCTTTTCGTCCAATATTTTTGCTTTCTGTTCAAATCACTCAAATCTCCGCACAGATGGATCCAATAACCCATTTGCTGCCCTGCCACCTTGTGTGTCTCCCAAGCACTGGATCAGAGGGCGAGTGCCACTACCGATGAAACATGAAGGCGAATCTGGGTCGAGCTGTTAAGGGCCGGTGGATTATCTGATGACGTCTTATTGCGGGGACATTATTCTCGCACTACGGTCCGGCCAGCGACGATAATATCTCGAGCGACCAACGATCTCCGTTCACGATGCACCTTTGTCCTTTTCATAAATTCGCAGAACATGCAGATGTGCTGATCTACTTAATGGTGACCGACTGCATATTGGCCTTTTCTAAACTAAAATATTTTATTTACCAGATAAAGTCCACTGAGCTCGTAGCTCTTTTTCAGAAGCGACCTGGCCACAAATGGTTGCTGAATGAAATGGCTTATCACGTGGAAATTTTCCGCAGCCAATTAATCGAAACGCATTTTTTTAAATGTGGAGGGAAAAACTGGAGGACCTGCAGAAAACTCCATGCGACCACGGGGAGAACATGCAAACTCCATATATACAGTTGTCAGGGTCAGGATTGAACCCACGACCTCCTGCATACCAGGCGGGGGGTATAACATCTCGCCACCGCGAATCTACATGCACCACACATAACGCGCACACATGCATGACAGATGTGTTTCCAAGTCGTCGACTCTGTGTTGGTTGGCGTTTCCCCTAAAACGCATGTGAAGTATTAATTGCAGTATTCATTTTAAACGGTGAAGCCAACTGAAGAAGTTTTATTTTTTGTCATCATATCGTGATAAAAGAGGGAAAGTCAAATTGTGAAATGAATGTGGGGTGGTGATCATGAATTTTCTTCTTAGGTTTTTTCGGTAAAGTCACGTAGAAAGTAAAATAAAATAAAAACAAAAATCACGACGTTTCGGAGGCAACGTCGTGATTTTTGTTTTTATTTTATTTTACTTTCTACGTGACTTTACCGAAAAAACCTAAGAAGATGATTCCTTGCAGTCACGAAAGCTTCAAATCTAGGATCATGAATTTGTTTGTTGGCCATAAACCTCTGTTGGAAATTCCACGTTTCTATAATGGGGGCCAGTTTCTCCCTTTGAAGACCACTGTTGACTTCCAACAGGAAATAATCTACTTCATGTATCAACCTTTAAGGATTGATCAGCTGATTTGACCGTTAACCAGGATTTGAACTCTTCACCTTCCAAATCACTTGGATGGAGGTCGCATTGTCAGCAGACATTACTAATACCTAACTGTATTTTCATCACATATAAAATGTTCTGTCCTACATGAAACCAGAATGGGATCCATTGAGATTAATTATCCTTTACAAAGCAGTTGTGGGTCATTGCTGTTACATAATAACAGTAATTTATTTATCAAAGGATTAAAGAAGATGGGCAGTTTAGAAGACATTTCAAACTGTTGAGAAAAGTAGTGGGCTTGGCCAGGACATGTCATGGCTCGAAGGGACGATGGTCGATTGGAAAGATCAATGACGCAGTGGCGGCGAAGGAATGGAATGCGTCAGAGAGAGGATCGTCAACCGAGGAGATGGAGTGATGAAATGTTGGAAATGGCGGTGGCTTGGGAAGGACTTCATCCGATAGTGGATTGACTGTGGCTGATGGAGATTTATCCAGGAGGGTTTCAAGAGTCCTCTACATGCACGCATATGCTTTTTTGTGTTTAGTTTGTTGTTCTTTCCCACCGTCTCTTATTAGCACGGTTGATTATGTACGGTGCGAAAGAAGTTCAGCGTACAGTACATACACACAATAGAGTGCTGCATTGGAAAGTTTGGCCGATAATGTATTGCATGTTGGAGGGAAGCATAGCATCAAGAAAAAAAACCCTATAGATACGAGAGCATAACACAGGGGCACAAACACCAAAAAAAACATCTTCCTCACGGGAGACAATCAACCTCACAATGGGCTCCCTCGCCTGGCAAAATGGACAGACACCGAAAGCGAATGGATCTTGTGGCGGCGATCCGATGAGGTGATTAACGAAGGGGGAAATTAAAATCGAATTGTCCGTCCGGCGTAAGTGTATAACGGGTTGATGAAGAGGGAAGTAAAGGGTGGCAAAAGTGACGCTGAACTAATACCGTGGCCACAACGACGACAACAATAACAGGGAACTATACACAGCGCTCGCGTGTCGCCCTCTATAATCAACATGGGTCCGCGGCCATTAGCGCAGGAAACAAAATTGCACTTGCGTTCGCAACAACACGTGCGACGACACCGATATTGCTTACATCGAAAATTAGAATTGTTGCACCTTTTAAGAGCGGCTGAATGACAGCCTGCAATGAGGTCACATGGGTTTGACAGCACTCGGAATTTGCATTGTGCCTGCAATGATAAATACTGCATGCGGAGTTGATTTCTCAATTAACCATACTTTCTGTAATTTTCTAAGCATTATTCAAAGTTAAATCCACTCGTCTTCAACTTGCCTTAAGCTTTGGATGCGATCTGAACACCGTTGTCTGTTGGATGGATGGACTGATTTCCATCTTAGTGTTACGGATAGCGGCCGATGACAAAGTCTCCCTGAATTGTGTGCGATCGCATCAGAACCTGGAAGCTCAGCAGTGTTGAGCCCGGTTAATTCATTATCAGCCTTTTCCCGAAATTTGCAGGGTGGGTCCCGTTCACCGCTAAACCGTAAGGGGCTCAGCATTAATTATACTTAGAGAGGCGTGGCGCCGTTGTTTATAAAGGCATTGCACTCACTGCAATGAACTCTCGCAACACGACCACACTCTGTGATAGCTGGAGCCAAACTGTGATGCACGCTCTCCCGCATGGCCTTCTCCTTCCGATTCCGTTCCGATGACATGCGTGATGACGCGTACGTACGTCATCAGAATTCGAAAGGGTCAAGATGCCAGACCACCAAGGCGTGGCCGGGTGCCGTTGTTGGCGTGGGGCTGAGAGGTAACCAGGTGGTGGCAGCGCTGAGCGTCACCCTGCCGTATCTTGTGGTGGGGACTTTCACCGGTTTCTCCGGTTTGCTTCCCACATGGAGTCAAACACTCGTTCGTGGTATTGGCCAAACATCCCAATACAGGACCCTCCTCAAAGTAGAGTCTCAAGACTCACGTGAGAATCTTCTGGATAAATAAAGGGCAGTGTGCTGACAGGTAAAATATTTGTTAGTACAATTATAGAATATATAGTGAATGGTTTAAAAAAAATATATATTTCCCAGTGCTCTTAGATCTTTCGGTAAAGTCACGTAGGTAAAAAAATGAAATAAAAAATGTTCCCAGTGTATTTTCACACAACCAGATACATTTAACTTTTGCAAATGTGAACACAGAAGGCACCGTGACAACCCCACGTGAAGCTAGGTGATCACTAATGGTGATTGGCGAAACTTTCCAATGCAGGACCCTCCTGAAACGGACACTAGAGAATCGGTGAGGCCTTCCTGGCTAAATAATTTGCGTGTACATATGCATGATGAACTTCTTTCGCACTGTACATAGCCAAGCGTGATAATCGGAGGTGCGCAATAACAATTTGCGCTGTTATTGTGCTAACGGAGGGTGCGGGGTTCGGGGCTGCTTTTAATTCGATCTTGGGGCCCTAATTGTATCAATAATCCCATTCCGAGACAAAGATAATCAAATACAAGATTTCGTGAAACAAACAAGATTCTGTCAGTCGATCCGATTAGGTTTTTTTAATCAGGTGTACATTTCTGCACAGTATTTCAGATGTATTGTATTCGAATTTTTTTTTTCTTATTGCAACATTTATTATCGTACATTACAATTTCTGAAAATGAAAACTCTTAATCTATTGATAAAATGATCATTATGGCGGTACCCCGAGGTACCAAATGATACAAAATGGCCGAGGCAATTAAATATTTTATTTCTGGGATACTATTTTTTCTAGGGGTGTACTTAACTCAGCGACTGGGGTACCAATCAATCCGAAATCAGTGCCACTCCGCGATGTCGAAACGCCAAACATCAGCATAAAAAATCCGTTATCAAAAAATTCAGCTTTAATTAGTGCATCGTGTACAGCTCGTCGAGATGAGTCGATTGCCGCATCGCCGACCATCGACAGACTAAACGTGACTGCATCACGGACATTGTGCGAGAGCCGGGGTACTATGGTACCCCGGGATACCGCCATAAGGTTCAAATGTGAACGATACAGTACGACAAATAGAACAACATTAAACAAATGAAAACCATGAAAGTATTTAAAAAGCAAACATTACATTATATAACAGAACGCGTGGTGTAACAATACAGTGTACAGTGTACCTTGAAGGTACTGTACAAGGTGTAGGAGATAGGAGGTAGCTGTGAAATGTTCTGATTGCATTCGGCACAAAGCATGGATTTTAGGATAGATTGAAACCAAGAGGATGTTCTTGTTGAATGATTATTCGAGACAATGCGCCAACGATAATCCACAAATGGGTGAAATTAGTTCAACTTTTAAGCTTAACCAGCTGAGAACTCAGGAGACCAGGATCAATGTAACCTTCAAGAGTCATCTGGGGCATTAGAGTGCCAGTGGGGGGCGATGGTCGCTGATTAGTACAATCCCAAGTGAGTAGTTCACGGGTTACTTTCGGATTTTGGCAAATTTGGACATGGACGCGTCGGCACGCAATGGCCCACTCTTGCGATGAACGTCAGGGGACCTTTAAAGTCCCACTGTGAGAGAAGCAGACGGCGCGTAGTGGCATTAATACAGTTAATGCACGCAACGCAGTATTAACCAGGGCGGCCGCTGGAAATTGAACCGTGAACCTCTGCAGCCTCGCCGCCCGTTGACGGTTGCTGTGTTGCTTCGCATGCAAAAAAAACGCAACGTAGAAATGCCGCACAAGCCGAGTGTTATAAAGCATCTGCTGCATCAACGAAGAGTCTGCTGTACAGATGCACACCAACAGAGGGCATGCAAGGTATTGTGGGAATGTGGACTACCCCCATGATGCCTTGCAGCCTAAATGTACTACTGCATTTCATTTGCTGTGAATAGTCTTGAACGTTTTCAGTTCCCACTACAGGCGCCCGGCAATTTCTGTGGAGTGTCATTTATCTCTGAACATTTCCCGGATCACTTGTAGACGTAAAGTAGGCACATGGCAATTACCCATAGTCATAGTGGAGAAGTATGGTGGATGTGGTGTGCAAGGAGGAGAAAGATGTACCGGCTCACCGACCCAGACAAAACCATCTGACATCATGCCCTGGTTATTACCAAAGTACCCACATCTGCCGTATGATAAAGACCCTATGGCGGATATGGTGATACGTGGCCACATGCCACTTTTTAGGCAGGATTGGTGCACCATAAAGAGATGAGCACGAACAATTTGTGAAAGTCCCACCTTGCAGGGTTAACAAGATGCCCTTCCAATATCCAGTACAGAAAGTAGGTTGACTGTGTAATTCCATTCGATTTTTATTTTTGAGTAACATCTGCCTGTACCGCGTGGGTTTACTCTGGGTGTCCTGGATTACTCTTACCTAATGACAATCAAAAAAATCAGGTGTTGGCCAAAAATCCCAAACAGGACCAATCGTTCAGACAGAGTTGAAGCTTTCCTGGGTAGAGGAATGCTGTATTTTCATCATAAAAGCACTGTATTCCAATCATTATTTGCCAGTGTAAACCTTTGTGTGTGCCACAATTACCCACAGACGAATTATAACAAAAGTACGATAATTATCCCAACGCAATTACTATCGGTGGAATTATGCATCGATCTATAAACGTACATACGTGTAGAGCCCCTTTTGTCAATCGACTGCTGCATAAGGACCTCACCACGCCATGTGGGTCTGCGGTGGATGGTTTGACCATACTTCACCAGTGCAGGTTGTTACAGGCCGGGAATACGATTCTTGAAATGAGTCAC
Source organism: Lampetra fluviatilis (assembly GCF_964198595.1). Classification (NCBI taxonomy): domain Eukaryota; kingdom Metazoa; phylum Chordata; class Hyperoartia; order Petromyzontiformes; family Petromyzontidae; genus Lampetra; species Lampetra fluviatilis. The sequence goes on along the minus strand of NC_136305.1, from coordinate 6,721,759 downwards.
GACACCGGATTGTGACGATTCTTCAAGCCCGCTGCTTTTTAGGAGGCCAGCAGATGGTAAGTACAGCAAGTGGGATTGTAACAACAATCTCTCAGAGTACGTAGGGACAGGTCTCTTCCAGCTACGTTGGTTTCCTTCCACATGCAAAAAAAACCACACCACTGGACATGAATGTCCAAAAAAAAAAAACTCCCCAATTCAGGGTGTCCCATCGTGAAATAAGGTTACGATAATATTGTTAAATAACGTATGGTTCGTCGTCAATCCACTGATGAATGAAGGCTGCCCACGCCCTGTTGGTCGGGGTTTAATTTCACCATACTTCACCACGATGGTCGGTACACAGTGTGTGGTGAGTGGTGGGGGGGCTAATCAGCTATCAATCGCCACTGATTTTAGCCATGGCTGGGAATTAAACTCAGGTCACCAGGTTCGCAGCGCAATGTCCTCACCACTGCACCACTGCCCCACCCGGGTGAGACGTGCGTTTAAAATGTACACTTCGATGCTGTTTACAGCACGTGAGCTGTTTCGCAAATGGAGCTTTAAAAAAATAATAATTTTGAAACCATACCTAATGTACCGTAACATTTATAACATAATAAAACGAGGCCCAAATAAATGTTATCAGTGTACTATTGCCATGCTTACATTACAGTATTGGCACATACCAATCTGCACCCTCCACGCCACTCCATGCGTTGGTGCGTAAGCCGCCTTTGTGCGTGTTCTTTGTGGGGGGGGGGGGGGTGCGTAGTGCAAAGGGTGCTGCGCTATGGACCCAGTTACCTACGTTCGATTCCCTTGCTGCGGCTAAGATCAGTTGGCACACGATACCACAGCCGGGACCTGCATAAACCCGCGCTGACCAACGTGATGAAGTATGCAATATTCAAATATGCTCAAAATGCCCCCCCCCCCCCCAATATATTGCTATAAAATAGATTTCAGTTGATATGATTGTGGTTATGGTTGTACTTCATTTATCCCGAATTTCTGCCATTACATACAATAAAACAAGAAAAGCTAAAAAAGAAAAAACAGAAATGTAATACAATACACTATTAGACATTATTGTAAAAAATAAATAAAAAGTCCATCCCGTGTGTTAGTGAATTTTTTAATGGCAGGAAATTGGTCTTCAAATTTAGATTTTTTTCTGGGGGGGGGGGGACCCCCAGACCCCCTGGAAGATTTGGTCCCCCCAATGTTGGCTCCATGGCTACGGCCTTGAAGTATGGTGTACGTGTGAAGAGATCGACTCTCTCACTGACATGGCGTGAGGAGGCCTTCATCCATTGGTGGATTGAGAATGGCCGGACACTTATTATTACATGCATTTGTGGACTTGAATAGGACACGTTGCTGGAAGGAAACATCAGCAGTGGGTAAGACAAAGGTGGCCGGGCATGGGGCTCGCTAACAGCACTTGCCCCAAAAAATTCTGCGATGACTACACAGGGGATCATTGTCTTGTGCGTGTGTATCCCTGTATGTATGCACGCGTATGTAGCAACAATGCACGCTTTAATTACCGAGTAAAAGCCCTCTAAGTGAGACTTGAGACTTTTCCAGGATGGCCCTGCATGGAACGCATTGCCAATTCATTATTGAATATTTTTCATATTACGTCTGTACGCGTGTGATGCAATACGAGTGAGTGCACCGTGTGTGCGTGGGGGCCGTGTATGTCAGTCTCGGTGTGTGTGTACGTGCCATGCCATCGCGTATTCCGTGCGTGCCTGTACCAGGGTGCCAAACCCTATGCAAGCAACTTTCCTCCTCCCTCTTCCACCCCCATGTCTTGTTAGCGTCAATGTCACCTCGCGCGCAACGCTCTGCCACCCTTCCCCCACTAGCCCCCCCCTCTTCTCTGTCAACTACCCACACTTTTCCAACTCGCTTCATATAAAAACTAAATTTATTTGACTAGGTAAGGCCCACTGAGCTATGCCGCAATTGTTTCTTTCCGAAGCAACCTGGCTATCACAAATGACAGCCCAATGTAGTTGGCTTGTCAGGTGGAAATTTATAGCAGCCACTCCAAACGCACGCCGAGTCTCAATGTGGAGAGACAAACCGGAGGACCCGGAGACAAATCCAAGCGACCATGGGCAAAACATGCAAAATCCGAATATACAGGCATCAAGGTCAGGATTTAACCCACGACCTCCTGCATACCAGGCGAGGGAGATAACATCTCGCCACCGTGGATGTTTAAATGCCGTGCTCTGTAACACAGTGGGGGGGGGGGGGCTTCTATGCAAACACAGATTCACTTCTCTTTCATTTCAGCAAGAGCGTTGCGAGGGACATTTTTTTGTTTAAGCAACATAACACGAATTCAAGACATCTCACGCAACCTTACTAAATCTTCACGGGTTGATACGCACCGCAAACAGGTGGCCGTGCGCATGTGTGGATGGGAAATTCATTCCTGCCTGGGGGAGGTGTTGGGGGGGGCACCGAGCCAAACGCCACTTCCGAGATTCCGGGACCAATCTCCAGGTGGTCACGCGACCCGGAGCACAAGCGGTTTACCGGTGTCATCTCGGTTACCAGGGGACGGCGGGAGTGAAAAAACAAAAAGGCCGTTGCGCCCTGCAGACAGTCCACCTACGACGTATCCATTGCTTGGCGAGTCTGCCTGAACAGAGGGCGTGGGTATTTCATTCAGGGATCAGCAGCTTTCCGATTCAGTTTTTTCCCCATTTTTCAACCGAACCTTTGAAACGCTTTCCCCAACGAAGGTCCAGAGCATTTACGCATTAGCTCTGTCCCGTCAGAATATATACGCACATAATGATGAATAGATGAATAGATTTTATTTATTTCACCAAGAAGGGCCCAATAAGCTGTGAGGCTACATTTCATGGGTGTCCTACATGTGTAGATCGCTGGTAAGCATGATCAAGCATGTTGGTACGTAGTTGTGTTGCTATTACGGACCCGCCCTTTTGAAAAAACTGGACACATTTTATTTTTAAGTTGCCCACAACTTAAAAAGAAACAGGAACCAGTGAAAAAAAGATTTTGCAAAAATGCACACGTATGCAAGTACATATGTTGAACTTCTTTCACACCGTATGTAGCCAACCGTGCTAATCGGAAGTGCGGGGGATCACACCAAACTAAACACAAAACGTGTTTTGCATTGACAGCTACCCGTGCTACAAATTAAATACTTCCAGAGACAACCGCGTGTTGGAGAACATTGCACAATCCATGCGTATGCATGGTCTTTCCTACAATCTTCATGGTTCTTTCGGTAAAGTCACGTAGAAGGGAAGTAATACAAAAATAAAAATAAAACATAATAAAATAATTCTCACGACGTTTCGGCCACAACGCAAGCAGCCGTCCTCAGGTGAAAAATGAAACACCACCAAGCTTGGAGCGTATATTTAAGCTGGGTTGGAGGGGGGAAGAAGAGCGCCTTGACAAAGAGGGAGGTGGTGGGGGGCGCCTTTGTCAAGAGCGCCTTGACAAAGGCGCTCTTCTTCTGGCCGAAACGTCGTGAGAATTATTTTATTTTATTGTTTTATTTTTATTATTTCATTACTTCCCTTCTACGTGACTTTACCGAAAGAACCATGAAGATGAATCCCTGCAGTCACGAAAGCTTTAAATCGAAACTTTCCTACAATGTTTCATATGAACCACCCTGGGCAGCAGGGTGGCGGCACACCGCCAACACTCATGGCCTCACAGCACGAAGGGTCTGGGTTCGATTCCCAACTCAGGTGCCTTTGTGTGGGTTTCCTCTGGGTTCTCCAGTTTCCTCCCATAGCTAAAAAAAACAAACCGTACCATGTAACCGGTATTGGCCAAAGATCCCAACGCTGAATATTTACCTGAAAATTACTCAGTGAATCTTTACCGGGTAAATAAACAATAATGAACTGTTCTGGATCCACCTCGAGACAGCTGAACCACACGTCACCATATTGCACAGTGACCACGGATGTGACATCACAAGCTAACGCTTGTCACCATTTGAGAGGCTATCTTGGAGAATCTCTAAACTGCTCTGCGGGTGAGGATTTGTCAACATGAAAACCACTCTGTTTGAACAGTGAAATGAGATGCGATCACATCTATACACTTTGTAAATTCAGGCGTTATTGCATTTAGAGAAACTTAATCTCATCTGCCCTCCGAACATCAATTATTTAAATTATCCACACCCTCACATCGATCCAGGAATCTTCCTACAATCTACACAAATATCTTCGCTTACCGCAGATAAGAGTGACCCAGAAGTGGCACCACATTTCCGTCCCAAAATCCACATTAGTCTGCACATCTTCATGCAGATAAGTGGAGGAACGTGCGACGATTCGCCCAGATAATCGGATCCATAAAACGTGTGTATGGATAAGGGGGTATCACCGCAAATTTAGAGAACATGCCCTGCACAGTAAAACTCCTCTTCTCCGTGGTGATGAGGGGGGGGGGGAACAATAACGCAGACCCGATTATCCGAGGGGCTATCCGCGATAGTCCTCCGCTAATCCAGGGGGTAGGAATTCGCAAGAAACCCCGCGGATAATCAGAGTAATTTTACGCACGACTCCTCTTATCCGTGGAAACATCGCGGATAAAATAGGAGTAATGATGTAACGTCCGTTACCCGAGGGTAGCCCGTGGGTAATTGGAATACACTCCTGCGCGTAGACTCTCATCAATTGATTAGGAAGCTGCCGCGCGATGCATTATGGGTAAAATCGCGGGCGACCGCAGATAATCAAAAGAAACACGGCCACGGATAACATCCGTTTTCGAGGACTCTACAAGTTGCCGTGAGACAACAGAAGTCGTGGCTAATAGGGCCACGGATAAGAGTTCTCCTGTATAGGATGAATCCTCAGTAACGACCTTGACCGAATCGTTGAACGAAAACACGCTGCGATGAGACTATCAACCGTGCATATGCACGTGAACGTTATTTAATTATGAACGAGTACCGTGCCATTGACAGTAACAAGAAAAAACGCTATTCTTGCAGGAATACCCGCATCAAATTATTTATAAACTACTGCATGGCACTACATAGTTTCCTCTCGGGCCGCAGACAGAGGGTCAGAGTGGGCCGTCATACATCCACAGCCCTGAGCCTCAGTACCGGCTCCCCCCAGGGCTGTGTACTGAGCCCCCTGCTCGACTCCCTCTACACACATGACTGTGCCGCCGTCCACCATAGCAACACCATTGTGAAGTTTGCTGATGACACCACAGTGGTGGGGCTCATCTCTGGGGGGGATGAGTTTGCCTACAGGGACGAGGTGGAGCGGCTGACAGCATACTGCAGGGGCAACAACCTGCTCCTTAACACCGCAAAGACCAAGGAGCTCATGATAGACTACAGGAGAAAGAAAACGGACACTCCACCACTAATCATCAGCGGGGACTGTGTGGAGAGGGTGGCAGACTTCTGCTTCCTGGGAGTCCACATTGGGGAGGGCCTGACCTGGAGCGCCAACAGCACTGAGCTTCTGAAAAAGGCCCAGCAGATACTTTACTTCCTGAGAATCCTCAGGAATAATAACATCACACAGAAACTGCTGGTGTCCTTCTACCGAGCCTCCATCGAGAGCATTCTTACATACTGCATCTGTGTATGGTACACCAGCTGCACAGTGGCTCAGAGGAAAGCGCTCCAGAGGGTCATCAACACAGCCCAAAAGATCGCCGACTGCCATCTCCCCACACTGGAAGAACTACACAGTTCACGTTGCATCAAAAAAGCACAGATCATTCTAAAGGACTCTTCACACCCTGGACACTCACTGTTTGAGCTGTTGCCATCAGGCAGACGATTCAGATCAGTCAAAACAAGGACAAACAGATTCAAACAGAGCTTTTATCCTACAGCGATCACCACACTCAATAATGCTAATTAATTATTAAGTAATAGTGTTTACAATTGAATGTGAAATAGAGATGTGCAATGACAAAATGTAACCTTATGTGGGTATGTGGGTATACTTGGGCTGTTTTTATATATAGTATAAATTGATTATCTTTCATTTAATTTTATTTTTATTTTCTTGTTTTATTTAATTTAAATTTATGAATGATGCCCTGACTGGTGAGCATTTTAAATTTCGTTGTACTGGTGACAATGACAATAAACGATCTATCTATCTATCAGTTGGAAAATACTCTGCGTGTCTGAATTTTAAGACGAAAAAAAACACACGCTTTACACTTAACATGTCTATAGTACCGTGCATGTAAAACAATAGGAATTACATTAATAATGTATTATGGCTGCTGTGAAATTAATTTTCTGTAATCTGATGAAAAATCACATGAAGTTGTCATTACACCTAGCGGGCTTGCAGTGGTCGGAGGTTTGTGGGGCTAATGAATTACGTAGATGGCAACACAGTGGGGAAGTGGCCAATCACGAGGAAGGGATGCATACAAGACGGTCCCGTTGCATTGTTACACGGCTGCTTCAAGCCCTATTCTGTGAATGAGTAAACCAAGAACCTTCCAAGCATTAAATCCTCAGGCTTGGGGAGGTGGCCGGATGTCTCCAGGGGTCAGAGCACTGAGCCGGTGCCGCTGAGTTCCTAAGTTTGAATCCAGTCAACCGCCCGTTTGATTAAATTGGGTTTTCAAGTGTGGCGAGTTGATGGTTTTAGCCCGGGCACCAATGATTACATGGAGAAAAATCGTATTAAATGTTCCTCTTCACTTACATATTGTTTTATTTTTAGAATCCAGCTCTTATAAAAAAAAAATCAATGTCAGTTAGACTCCCCACGCGAAATTCTGATTTGCAGCAATGCGCATGGGAAAGATCAGCACTCCTAGTGTTGATAAAGAGGTCACTTGGAGGGATGTCAGAAGTAAGTTCTGTGATATCCACTTCAATGGGTCATATTTAAGACATGAGGTCATGCTTCGTCTCATGCGATGAAGCCAATAACATACGTTGAACTTCTTTTGCACCGTACGTAGCCAACCGTGATAAACACAACTGGAATTAAACTGGGAAAATCACTGAATGTGTTCAAACCAAAAAATCCACCTTTAAATAAACAGAAAATTCCAAGAGAAAATACTCGAGATGCAGTGCATAACATGATACACGGGGTTGTTTGTCAACATCATACATAGGAATGCCAAGTTTGAACTATGTGATATGAGGGTACTTTAAAGATGACTGCATGAGCAACCATTTCTTAGGTTTTAGAATTAAAATGTTCAACAATCGATCAATTGCATTTTCAGGTATTCTTGACAATCATAATAGCTACGCTACAATACGATGAGATGTATTGTCACGATCGAGGTCACGATTCAATCTTAATAATTTCACCATCAGAGAAATTCCTTCAATCTCGCCCGCTGCATCTGTCCACCCAGCAGCAGCAATAGATACGCTGCCACAGCTGGTCTATCGGCAGTTTGCATGTGGTGGGCTAAAGTGTGGGGCACTGCCACCTCTTCCAAGGAGAATGACCGGCGTGAAAGAGGAGGCCAAAGCACCCTCTCGAGCAGCGGTTCTCAACTGGGGGTACGACGCGGCGATGTCCCAGGGGGTACGTGAGGTGATTTATAAATGTGTGAAATTATATCTTGCACAAGAGTCATCGGTGAATACTCATGTACGAATCTGCCATTATAAAATAACTACGATAACAGTTTAATCCGTATGGCAACCTATAACGGTGTAAGCATACCTCTATAAACTCAATGATTGTAAACAATGTGGTTTCCAAAGGAAACCAGCGAAGGCGAACAAATGACGTCATGCACGCAGAGGATCCGTCGATTTTTTTTTATTCGCTTGCAGTTACCAGCTAGTAAGGGATAACCTCACAAAATGGACAATTGGTGAAAATATTGACGACCATTAATTCAAACATTTATTTCTCAGAACCATGTTGGGTCAGGCAAGGGGTGGGTGGGGCGGGCAGTACACATCATCGGTTGAAACAAAAATTAAATAAGGGGGTACAGGTAGCAAACAAAAGGTTGAGGACCACGGCTCTCGAGGGGGGCTCTCTGGAGGGGGCTGTGTGGGAGACTGCCGATGACGAAACGCTCTGTGGAGCCCCCTCTAGTGGAGGCCCCTTCTGCCAGCAGTGGCGTGAGCGCGGCGATTCGCAGGGCTTCACCTTCACCTGCAACCTTTTACCATCGCAGTTGTACGGCTCACGTGAACCAACCGCATACAACGCATACGCACGCATCGCACCCTGTGTAGTTTTATTATTATTTATTATTATGCACGTAACTAGCCAATCCTACCGAATTTAGTAAGCTGCCAATATTTTAATCCTTTAACCGCATACTGACTTTGAATGAAAATGATTCTGATAATACAGCATGTACATTTGGGGGGGGGGGGCGAAAAAAAGTTTGTTTGCTTTCAAAATTGATACGCGGACAAAAGGGTTTAGTAATCGGCAGTCTCGCGCATTAATCCAGAGGGTTTACGTACGTCTGTGCACAAAATAAATTGATCGGTGCTTGCACTCGCCACGTCACCCGTGTATCGTGAGAGTAAGAATCCAAATCAGTCGACGAATCAATGAATAATCATTACACGCCTAGTATATGTGGAGCACGACGCACGAATGGAAGGAACACCACGGAGGCGAGACGTTAACTACCTTGTCTGGTATACAGGGGGTCACGGGTTCGATTTTGGCCCTGACGCCTGCTATATATGTGGTTTTTCCCTTCAGATTTAGAATCAACATGCGTTTAGAGTATTTTCCTGCTATACGTAAATGTCCACATCATAAGCCATTTTATTGATCTATCATTTGTGGCCAGGTCGCTTCTGAAAAAGAGCTATGTAGCTCAGTGGGTCTTAGCTGGTAAAATAAATAAATAAATTTTTTCCTAAAAACAGGCTTTGGTACATGGAAGAATGCTTCATATTTGAAGCCAAAATCCTTGATGATACTCGCTAAATGACTCTTGACATGGCACATTGCATGAGCATTTGTACCCTGAGAGAGCGAGAGAGAGAACAAGATCTCTGACAAAAGCTCGAACTTAACTCACATCACTCAACGACATCTGCCCAGCCCCCACCCCCCCCCAAGTCTGTGCCAGAGAGCACACTGCTTGCCAATAAAAATTGAGCGCAGCAAAACTGCCAAACATCTACCCTCCTAACGTTTCACTACAAAAGTCGTATGACAAGCAGAATATTTAATGCGTTTAAATGAATGTCCCATGCATTAGTGTGATGAAGCAGATGTTCTGTGGAAGGTCTCACACGGCTTTGCAGTGGGGGGGGGGGGGTCTAAGTCAAGCGTTTGCGAGACTGTAAAAAAGTGATTATACCCAGGAACGTATCACAGGCTCTGTAATTTAAATCCCTTGTGTTGCTGCGGTGCCACTATGTTATGGACCCGTGACCCGATTTTATTCCTGGCTGCAGCCAACATCAGTGGCGTGTGGAATCCGAACAGGTCTTGGGGCCCCCTTACAACCTTCACCAACCTACGGCCGACAAGAGGTCGGAGTTCAGCATGGGTCGAACAACTGCCCCATGACTGGCAACAGGAACACACAGGAGACATTTTTTTCGTCCAACAGTGGCTAAACAAAGGGCTGTTAATTATTATTATTGTTGTTATTATTGGCTGATATATATCTGATGAAGACTATTAAGGAGCGGTGAATATGGCCCAGTGCAGAGGTTCCCGGTTCAAACCCAGTGGCTGCCCTGGTTAATACTGCGTTGTGTGAGTTAACCGTAAAAAGCAGGCGCGTCGTCCGCTTCACAGTGGATGTTAAATACCCCGCGAGTATGCCAAAGTGTGGTGGCATCGTCCAAATGAGCCAAATTTGAAAAAAATACCCGCAAAATTACTCTTTTGGGATTATACACACCAATCGTTGACCCCCTACTGCAGAAAACTTGGCAGGACCTTCCTCCTGAAACAGTGCCGAGACTCAGCGAGGCTCTCCTGTGTGAATGAGTGAAACAAATAAGGAAATGGCTTGAATCATACGAACTTTGCACCTACAGATGGCAACAGTTGATTAATGCTGTTATGTAAGGGAATGGCCACAGATGACAAAACATACAAATACTCCTCCCCAGTGGCGGCTCCTGCAAAATCTCTCAGGGGGGGCAAATGTCTGGATGATTGATAAGGATAAGGTCCACCCATGCAATAGATAAATTAACAGCTTAAGCATGTAAAGGCAACTTCACTTCTTTAATATTAATGAAAAATAAAGTGACTCTTACAATACATCTTGTTTGTTTCTATACTCACTATTAATACAATCCACTCAAGTTTCTTTTATTAAAGATTCCACTAGGTGGCGACAAATTATATTGTTGGATGAAACGTGCTTACGTATGATGACGTAAGCACGTTAGTGCGAGCCCTCCCGGAAGCCATAGAGAATGCATTGCAGCGCCCCCCGTTCGAAAAAAAACATCTTTGAATGTAAGTCTATGGGGCCACTCGGGGCGATTCTCAGCCGGAGTGAAATCGCCTAAAAAGAGGCGGTACTCCACAGAACGTGACATGACGCTGATTGGACTATATCCAGAGGCACAGTGACGGCTAGCGTGACTCTGTGGTTGAATGACATTGGTGGTGCGTCGCCCAATCGCCCTAATGAAGAAACCGCCCCTGCTCCTCCCATAAATCTCTCTCACCAGCACCAGAGTCCCTTTGTGCTCTGCAAAGAGCGGTTCACTGCCTAAAATTCACTACCACTTCAAAGTTTAGCCCTCAAAGCTAGTGTAGGCCAAACGAGTAAAAACTCAAATCAATGTGATGGTTATTTTGTTGTGCTATGATCAGTGACCGGGCTGATACCACCAAACTTGTTTTGCTTGACAACCTAAATGAATCTCGCACAGCGAGCTTAATTCACACCCAGAATATCACTGTGGTTGGCTCGGTGATCAGACGAGAGCTCAGCCTAGCCAGGAATACACCCAGTCACTCTTTAATCAACAAAAGCTGTGGCGCTGGCCATTAGATATTTACAAAATGAGCTTCAACCGTCAGAACTAATCATTTGATCTTTAACAATGGAGTCACAAGGCACATCAAAGAATGGTCCTAGAAGGAACATTGGTAGACCCTGCACAATAACTCTTCATTATACTGGAGTATATATCATATTTCGATTTCAAACATACGGAAGGTATAATAATAGGTTTTTCCACTTTTTTTCTGGCAACAAAACAGGTGTTAAGATGTTAAAACACAGAGGACGCTAACACAGTTTGAGACGAGGCTCAAAAGAAAGCTGTCTCTGGTGTGTACCAATCAGTTTCAAGGACAATGCATATATGATCAGAGTATGTTTTTTGTTTGCATTCTGACCACAAGCATTGTGGTTAATGCAGGCATGATTCCTTGTAAAAGGTTTCAGTTTGGTATTTAACATCTTAACACCTGTTTTTTTTGCCAGAAAAAAGGGGAAAATCCTATTATCATATTTTGGTACTGGCAAAGGAGGTCCCATGATACGGAAGGTATGTTTGTATCAATTTCTGGTTCTGTGTCATTCCTGACACTCTCTACGCCTATCAGCTGAAGGCGAGTAAAATGTGAACCCGGTGGCCTGAGTTCCATTCCCAGCAACAGCAAACACTAGTGGTGAGTGATATCTGACCCGATCCTGGGTCCATAAACTTTAACCTTCATCAACCTGCTTTAGGCGGTTTGGAAGAGTATGGTCAAACAACACTCATGACCAACATGGCACGGGGGATATCTTCATCCAGCAGTGGATTGACAAAGGCCTGTAAGATACTATTGAACATAATTTCCAATAGGAAACATTTTGAGCATTATGGGAACACCATTATTTAGCTGTGGATCGGCAAAAGGGCTGTGAATTGAATAACAATAAATAATATCATGATCACCCTCCACCAAGTTGCCAATGAAATAAGCGCCACGTAGTAACTCTTTACCTCTTCTAGATTTGAAGCTTTCGTGACTGCAAGTATTCATACTCTTAGGTTTTTTCGGTAAAGTCACGTAGGTAAAAAATAAAAAGAAATAACAGAAATAATAATAGAAATAAAATAATAATAAATCACGACATTTCGGAGGCAACACAAGTCTCCGTCATCAGGTGGGACCGTCACAGCTAAATTTACTGTATCAACGGTCCCACCTGATGACGGAGACTTGTGTTGCCTCCGAAACATCGTGATTTATTATTTTATTTCTATAATTATTTAGTTTATTTTTTACCTACGTGACTTTACCGAAAAAACCTAAGAGTATCTTTACCTCTTGGTGTAGTGGTGGTTCTATGGAGAGAACCTTTCCCACCTTGACAATGTTAGAATTTCAACCACCGGCTCGTGACTGCCCGCAGAGATGACCACCGCCCAAATGCCCGTCTAAGCACGGAATGGGTCACCCTTCGATATTTATATATCTTCCGTTTATTTTTAAACGGAGATAACGCAGGCAAGTGGTGGACGTGATAACACCACCGGCGGATCAACGTTTCGCAAGGGAGACTCGACGCTGCCCCACTATTTGACCTCAGCATCCCCTGAGTTCCCAAGTCATGAATGTGACTGGGTTTTTAAGGTAGTGCCGTGTATCTCTCTCTCTCTCTCCCTATCCGATGTGATTTCGGATTGTGCTGCGCTTTGTGCATCACAGCATTCAGTATTTCACTCTCAGCACGTACCAACTCAAGTTATTTGTCAAAACCCTCTGGCAAGCTAATCTCATCATGAGCCATGATCTATGACCTATCCACTGCTGAATGAAGAGCTCCCCACAATGTCGCTATGTCCCGGAGTCTTTCGATGGGAATCTAGCTCTAGTTATTTATTTCGGTTGTGATTGTCAAAATTTGGAAAAAAATACAAATGGATTTATTTACAGCCCTTTGTCATGGCACTGCCAGATGAAGTCGTTGAAGTTGTTTGACCATACGTCACCATGATAGTCAGTGCAGGTTTGTGAATCGGGGGGGAGGGGCGGGCGGGGGTGGAGCCCAGGACTTGTTCAGACATCGCTCGGCCACTGATGTTAGCCGTAGCCAGGTGCCCAGGTCACCAAGTTCACGGAGTAATTTGCGAACACTCGACCACTGCTCGCCAATAAATAAAGTAAATACTATGATGTAATGTCCGACTATGTTGCACACTTCCCACCAGGGCAGTATCGATTTTATTATCATCCCCAGAATGATGGGGCCGAGTCGACCTCCAATCGAGATTTGAGCCCACGACCTTCCGGCTGGGAGTCGAGTGGTCTTTACAGCTATTCTTGCAAATGAGACTATATTCTGATCTCCAGATTTCTCACACGGTTAAACAAAATAAACTTGAAATAGTACAGAGGTCGGCCACTGCCATGGTAACCTGGCAATTCTATCACTCGCTCGGAACCACCAATAGGGATAAATACGACCCGATTAGGTGAGGGCTGAGCCTGGTTAATACTTGGATAGGTCACCTCCCAAGGCTTGCCAGGTGTTGTAGTCGTGGGGCTGCGAGGTTTAACAAGGAGATGTCAGTGCTGAATGTCACCCACACGTATGCATGATGGGTTTTCTCTGGGTGCTCACATTTTCCTCCCATATAAAGCCAAACACTAACGAATGAAATCGGCCAAACATCACAATGTCGAACTGTAAACTATGCTTTATTTTACCAGGTAAGACCCACTGAGCGATAAAGCTCTTTGTCAGAAGCGACCTGGCCACAAATGATAGCTCAACGAAGTGGCTTATCATGTGGAAATATATAGCTGCCAAATACTCTCAATGCAAGTTGATTCTGAATGTGGCGGGAAAAACTGGAGGACCCGGAGAAAAATCCCTGCAACATGCAAACTCCAAATATACAGTTTTCAGTTTGATTTATTTGGTATAGCCCTGTGAGCCATCCGGCTCTTGAATCTGGTGCAACCGCAACAAACAAAAAAACAAAAACATGAACAAGAAAACATCTTAAAGTGACTATGCGCAAACAGAAAAATCCAGGAAAAAACCAGCAAAAATCGTCCAGAATCTTCCAGAAAAAGCACCATACACTAACGCTCTGTGCAAAAATCCACAGCAGGTGTCATGCTCGGGATCAAACCCACGACCTCCTGCACACCAGGCAAGGTAGTTTACATCTCGCCACCGCAACTACAAAGTGTGTGGGCGCCAACACACGCAACATGCCTAACTTTTGCAAATGACCGAAGATGTCACCCGTGTGTTTAAACAATGTCCACTCGACAGCAGGCGGTGCGCTTGATAGTTTTCCTGTTTTGTTTATTAATTCGGAACAGAGCCGTCGACTGGGTGAGTGAATGTAGTAGCAGGAATCTAACTGTTAACTCCGAAGCCGAGGAGGGCAATGAATTATCGGGCTGCAAACAAGCAAACAACCGCACGTCCGGCACGGCACGCATGTGCGCATGTTGAACTTCAGTCGCAACCATCCGTAGCCAACCGTGCTCAGTCGGGAGTCGGCCACGCTAACAAAAACACGACAGGGCCAGATATTTGGGCCCTCCTTCTCGACAACAAACCCTCAACACTGTACAACTGGCCCCTGACCTCTCGCAGCAAGAGTTTATTGCTGCTGCCATGGTGACAGCCTCCAAGCCCCCACCTGCAACCCTCCAAGCCCTCACCCACCTCCCCCCAGTAACCATACCTTCCAAAGATAATTAACTGTGCCTGAATAGATTACATTTTGCCGGCAACCCATTATTTCAAAGGGAGGGGGGGTATAAATAGACGGCGGATGGGCAGAATGAGTCGCTTTGTAACCGAACGCTCAAGTCGGTCTTGTGAGCAGTGTTGTGCGGGGAGGGAAATCCATGGAAGGGCCCAATACGCGTGGACTGTTCGTGAATAATTTTGTCGTTGCTGTTGTTGAACGAACATTTTTGCACGGGTGTTTTTATTTTTCTTCCTTCGGAACCGATTGCCGTCTCCCCAGCAGCGTCTTGCCTGTCCAAACACCGTGGCGTTTTTAAACCCATTCTGATGGATCATCCCCCATCACCCACGCCACTAACGGCGAACGCCTGAGCAGAGAGCCAAGCGTTGTCACGCCGTCACGAGATGACCCCTGCAAATGACATTGCATGACTTCGATGTCCTTCAAGGGTTATATCTGGTTTTGTGTGCACCCCCCCCCGCCCATCAATTTTATCACGATTGCGCTATCGGCAATGTTATTACGAGACGAAGCATCCAATTGGGATCTCTCGCGGTTTCATGGCCTAGCTGTAAAATGGCGTTTTCTCATTTTTACCGGCATACTAATAATAATAGTCATGACCCCCTCTGCCTGCTTTGATGAGTCCGGTTTGCCTGATATCGTCGATGTCACTGGTAATGCCGTCCAGAACGTCAGGATTTTGCAATGTATGATGCGAGGGAGGATGTGGAATAAAAAATATATTTTATATACACACGGAAAAAATAATGCCCCTTTCGCAGGCCACGTGCCGGAGTCAACTTGTGCCGCACATGGACAGCCGCCACCTGGGGTGAGGCCCTCCCAAATATTTTGGGGTTAGGAGATGCGATTCAACGCACTCCAAGGGCGTGCAGGTGGGAGCACTGTAAAAGAAAACAAATCATTATCGTGACTTTCATGATTAGCGGCGCAACCCACCGTGGAGGAGAATGGCTCACGGCAGCGGACGATATCGAAGTTGCCTAATCAAGTGACCTCTGCTCCACACGGCAGAGGGCAGTGCCTTCGCATCTGCCTCCCCCACCCCGTCACGTGATAGTAGTGTTCGTCACACGGCAGTCACAAACGGACAATTAATTCTCAGAGCTGAAATTTTGCCCAAATAAAGCGCAGCACCCAATAAAGGGCAGCACCAAATCTAACACGATAGGGGGGGGGGAGGTTAGTCATTGCAGGTGACTGGGCTGAGGCCGTCAACTCGCACTACAATAGAGAACCTGGTTTAATCAGGACTCTGTCCTATCTTACATAACCCACACTGCACTGTGCTCCTTACGCTTGTCAAGTTGAACGAGCGGTTGGTTCCCTGCGTGACTGTTTTCTTAACACAGTGCAATATATATACATACACATGTATAGCCCTCTGCGCCCTGGCCAGATCAAATTAAGCACAAAAACAAATACAGCATAATATAAATAACACGACCTAGACCAGTTTGTTCTGCGCAGTCATTGGTGATCGGGCTGAGACCACGAAACCTTCTACACATGACGATAACGTTTGACTCCCGTCATGGATGTGGAAACATCTGTAACCCCGCTCGCATCTACTGTTGAGCTACCTGGCCGGCTATACTACACACGACTACCTGGTGATACTCCACATGGCCAGCTATACAACACACGAGTACCTGGTGTAACTCCAGTGCGGTGATTCTGTTCCATGCAAAGCAGACATTGCAAGTGCCCCGGCCACGGAGGGCAGTGTGCATATTTATTGTTCACGTACAGCAAATCGCAAAGAGGATACATGTGCGATTTGGCACATTTAGGCAGAGAACTATTCGGTGTGTTATTTGGGAAACAGTGCTATCCTCGTACATCCGTGAGGAATTCCAATTATTGCTTGTGTTATGCACTGTGCGGGTGTTTATTTGGCTGAGAAATGCATTTTTCCAGTGATCCTGATGGTCACTCAAAGGAAACAGCTGTTAATTTACAAAAGGAAGTGAACCTTTTTTTTGGTGGAGACGGGGAACATTCCCAGGAATAAAACCATTGACGATTTTTTTTTACGTAAGATGCCACACCAATATCACTCACCGCTGATGGTAACCACCTACTGGGAATCAAACCCAGCCTGCTGGATTCTCAGTACAGTACAATTAACCACAGCGCCACCGCTCCTCCTAATGTTACGGTGCAGTGACTTCAAAGACAGGTATTCCCAAGTTTAATAATTATAACAGCAATTCCTAAAGCGCCATAACATGGCAAGCCATCACAATTTTAATTCGGTATATATACGGTGCTTTTGGGGGGGGGGGGGGGGTGTACAATCCTGGCAGTCCACAGTGATACTCCTCCTTATCCGGCGCATTATTATCTACCAGAGGTGTGGACTCGAGTCATGTGACTTGGACTCGAGTCATGTGACTTGGACTCGAGTCAGACTCGAGTCATGAATTTGATGACTTGCGACTCGACTTGGACTTGCATAACAATGACTTTGTCCCACCTATGAGATGTGGACTCGAGTCATGTGACTTGGACTCGAGTCAGACTCGAGTCATGAATTTGATGACTTGCGACTCGACTTGGACTTGCATAACAATGACTTTGTCCCACCTATGAGATGTGGACTCGAGTCATGTGACTTGGACTCGAGTCAGACTCGAGTCATGAATTTGATGACTTGCGACTCGACTTGGACTTGCATAACAATGACTTTGTCCCACCTATGAGATGTGGACTCGAGTCATGTGACTTGGACTCGAGTCAGACTCGAGTCATGAATTTGATGACTTGCGACTCGACTTGGACTTGCATAACAATGACTTTGTCCCACCTATGAGATGTGGACTCGAGTCATGTGACTTGGACTCGAGTCAGACTCGAGTCATGAATTTGATGACTTGCGACTCGACTTGGACTTGCATAACAATGACTTTGTCCCACCTATGAGATGTGGACTCGAGTCATGTGACTTGGACTCGAGTCAGACTCGAGTCATGAATTTGATGACTTGCGACTCGACTTGGACTTGCATAACAATGACTTTGTCCCACCTATAAGATGTGGACTCGAGTCATGTGACTTGGACTCGAGTCAGACTCGAGTCATGAATTTGATGACTTGCGACTCGACTTGGACTTGCACAACAATGACTTTGTCCCACCTATGAGATGTGGACTCGAGTCATGTGACTTGGACTCGAGTCAGACTCGAGTCATGAATTTGATGACTTGCGACTCGACTTGGACTTGCATAACAATGACTTTGTCCCACCTATGAGATGTGGACTCGAGTCATGTGACTTGGACTCGAGTCAGACTCGAGTCATGAATTTGATGACTTGCGACTCGACTTGGACTTGCATAACAATGACTTTGTCCCACTTATGAGATGTGGACTCGAGTCATGTGACTTGGACTCGAGTCAGACTCGAGTCATGAATTTGATGACTTGCGACTCGACTTGGACTTGCATAACAATGACTTTGTCCCACCTATGAGATGTGGACTCGAGTCATGTGACTTGGACTCGAGTCAGACTCGAGTCATGAATTTGATGACTTGCGACTCGACTTGGACTTGCATAACAATGACTTTGTCCCACCTATGAGATGTGGACTCGAGTCATGTGACTTGGACTCGAGTCAGACTCGAGTCATGAATTTGATGACTTGCGACTCGACTTGGACTTGCATAACAATGACTTTGTCCCACCTATAAGATGTGGACTCGAGTCATGTGACTTGGACTCGAGTCAGACTCGAGTCATGAATTTGATGACTTGCGACTCGACTTGGACTTGCATAACAATGACTTTGTCCCACCTATGAGATGTGGACTCGAGTCATGTGACTTGGACTCGAGTCAGACTCGAGTCATGAATTTGATGACTTGCGACTCGACTTGGACTTGCATAACAATGACTTTGTCCCACCTATGAGATGTGGACTCGAGTCATGTGACTTGGACTCGAGTCAGACTCGAGTCATGAATTTGATGACTTGCGACTCGACTTGGACTTGCATAACAATGACGTTGTCCCACCTATGAGATGTGGACTCGAGTCATGTGACTTGGACTCGAGTCAGACTCGAGTCATGAATTTGATGACTTGCGACTCGACTTGGACTTGCATAACAATGACTTTGTCCCACCTATGAGATGTGGACTCGAGTCATGTGACTTGGACTCGAGTCAGACTCGAGTCATGAATTTGATGACTTGCGACTCGACTTGGACTTGCATAACAATGACTTTGTCCCACCTATGAGATGTGGACTCGAGTCATGTGACTTGGACTCGAGTCAGACTCGAGTCATGAATTTGATGACTTGCGACTCGACTTGGACTTGCATAACAATGACTTTGTCCCACCTATAAGATGTGGACTCGAGTCATGTGACTTGGACTCGAGTCAGACTCGAGTCATGAATTTGATGACTTGCGACTCGACTTGGACTTGCATAACAATGACTTTGTCCCACCTATGAGATGTGGACTCGAGTCATGTGACTTGGACTCGAGTCAGACTCGAGTCATGAATTTGATGACTTGCGACTCGACTTGGACTTGCATAACAATGACTTTGTCCCACCTCTGTTATCTACTCCTCTTATCCGTGACCCTACTACCCACGACTCCTATTGTCCGCGGGAGCTGTAGGATCCAAGGAAACTTCTGTTATCTATGGCCGTATTTTTCCCGTTATCCACGATAAGCCGTCATTTTCTCATCCCGCATTGCAGAACGGCTTCCTGTTATCTGAAATTGTGTTTGCTGGCGAGTGGACTAAAGTTGCAGATAATGCCGCAAGCAATCGGAACCGCAATGCCTGTCCTCTACATCATGGTTGATAATAAGAGTTCCCTGTACTATTATCTGCCCACCAATTAACTAATTAATAACGAATTTCTTCAGAACAGCTTTTTGTGTTTAGTTTGTTGCCCCCCCCCCGCCCGCTCCTCCAATTAGCCAGGGTTGGCTACTACGGTTACGAAAGAAGTTCAACATGCATTCGTACGTACAGAAACTCCTGTTATAGACTCATTAATTCCCTTCGTCTTGTCCGTCTGTTCCACGTGACAATTGTCACCTGGAAGTTGTGACAAATTCATCCTCGTATCCACATTTATCTGCACATGAGCCATCTCTCCAAGCGGTCTCTCCTGCAAACGAAACATTCACCACGTTTCTCCGCCATGATTAGGAGCGGGTAACTGCGTGGATAGTTGAGGTTACTTACTCGGACAAAAAAACGTGAATAGAATCTGCCAAAAGCGCCCCCTCCCCCCCACCCCCCGCATATCACATCAAATAAGAGAAAAGCAACCACACGTATTTTACGAGGCCAACGAAGCGCTCCCAGTGAGTGTGGGAAATCACTTATTTCCGTGCACTTCTTTGAGCCGGTGGCAGAGATTCAACATACCTACGGTGGGGACCAGTCTCTCCCCTGGGACGGACACTCTGAAGACGTCACGCAAAAATATCCTCATTTTATGGACACCCCCCCCACAAACAAAATGATGGGCCAAGTCGGCCCCTGACCGGCATTTGAACTCGCGTACTTCGGCGTGTTTCAATAGATCGCCTGCTACAAGTAACATTCCGAGTGGATTTTAAGAAACCGCTATTAACCTGTAAGGCTTTCAAAGGGCTCACCCCACATTACTTGCAGGAGCTAATACATTTATATATTCCATTAAGGTCCTTAATATCTGTTGATCTCCAACTGCTCAGCATTCTCAGGTCTAGGTTGTGCTCTTTAAGTGATCGGTGCTTTTGTAAACGTGACACCCAAGCTATGAGACGCCTTGCCACTTGAAATCAGTCAGAGTCGGTAGATATATTTAAGTCAGCTTTAAAAACCCATTTCTTTTAAAGTGTCCTTCCCTCTCTAGTTTGGTCGATTGCTCCTGGTTCTGTTTTTGTTTCCTGATTGTCATGCATTGCGCATTGGGGTCCTAGGATGGAATGCGCATTATACATTTTAATTATTATTATGATATATTGTTATTGTTATGCTTACGGGTGTAGGATTGCTTCCTCTTTCTGGCAGACGCGAGAAAGCGTTGGCGAGGTGCAACTGCATCCACGACTTTGGCCGTCATTACACATTGATTGGTTTTTATCCCGAGTAGGCACTCACTAAAGGTTCAGAACTTGGCAGTCTATACGACTAAACGGTGGAAACTGTGTCTTGCATGATTGAATGCATACTCGAAGTGATTGCGAGTGCTCAGGTAGGGGTTGCCATCTTTTCCACAGTAGACCAAACCCAGCCCTATTTCCCAGTCAGCACAAAGTCTATTATCAAAATAAGTACTGCGTTTTACTGAAATAAAACTCAGCACAACCATATCGGTACCAGTTATCGGTTCAAATCAAGGCCCTTTCAACCGAATGCAGGATGCCAATTCCCGGACCGTCTGGGTCAAACCTGGACAGGTGGCAACCCTGATGCACACAATGTGGTTTTGCAAGCAAACAAAGCCAAAGATCCCCCGTATAGCCTTGGCAGGCTTGTGGAGCAAGTGCTGTCAAAGGAACCACCTACCAAGGCCAGCACGGTACATGAGACCACCAGGCCTGGCTGCCGTCTCCCCAGTGCCGATGTTTAAACTTCGCACCAGGTCCTCATTTGAGGCTGAGTAGACCTAAGGGAGGCCCACGACCGGTTCAGATAATCGTCACCGGTGTCCGTGATCGTGAGCGGGAATCGGACTCGGGTCGCCGGGTTCTTAGCGCGACACGCCAACCAGTGCGCCACCGCTCCCCATGTGTGCACACACGCGCACACACACAACCACCACACACCCCACACATACAAACGCACACCAGAGAGAATTGGCGTGAGAACAACGCGCTTCATTTGATGTGCAGCGTGCTTGAAAATGGGAACCTCCTCCTCCCATTGGTTCTCATCGAGTGCAGCCCCCCCCCCTCGCTACAGCCCAGACCCCCCCCCACCCCTCTGTGGCAAGATGCCCATAAATGGCCACGCTGAGAGCCTCACCTCCTCCTGTGGGATGTGTGGGTACCCCTCATGTGTAAACACAGCCTCCCTCGTGTTGGTGGTGGTGCTGGTGAGAGGCAAAGGCACAGCAGTGGCCTTCCCCGAAGTAACTCAGGGGGAACGTGAAAGAAAAAATAATACACCAAATATCAGCCCGACTTGAGATGATAAAAATATATATAACGGAAGAAAGAGCAAATGAATCTCACTATCTTCTGCCTCTATACTCCCTCATCTCACTACGCCTTGTCTAAAATATCTCGAGTCATCTCGCTAGGAGACTACAACATTGAAAGAGGGCCTCCCAAAAAAGAATGTCTGCTTAGACCCACACCCGCAGATGGAGATGGTGAAACTTCCCTAGATCAGGTTGGTGTGTGGTCGGGAGCGGGGAGGCAGTCGCCCCCGACATCAACCCTTAGAATCGACTCCTGGTGCTCCCCCCTTGACCTGCACCACCACTGCATGCAATGGAGGCATGCCCCCCCCCCCAAGCAGATACAACAAGCGCTGTAGCCTAAAGATATTCAGACACCAAATAGATACCTTTTGTAAGACAACAGAGTCTGCATTAACCACACGTACCTGTGGCAAAACTTCCTCCGGCGATTGTCTTTGAAACGTATTGGCCTAAACCGGAAAGACAGCCTTCTTTATGGCCTAGTCTCACCAGTGTTAGTAGACCGGAGAATGCCAAAAGTCAAACAGTGCAATTACTGTACATAATAAGACCGGAAGCAGGTGGATGGCTTCACTATTCTGGCAAATCGCCCGAAGATGCTGGATGTAATTACCAGTGAAACGTCGTACTCAAATTCTAAATGTTGTGGATTCACTCTTCAAACACACCGGTGGGCTGAATAAGTCACTAATTGGCGTTTTGTTAACGTGACACATTTTTTACTGATTGGCCATGTCGGGTGGTTGGAGGGTTGCGACACATTTATACTTATGCGATTTAACCCAAAAGCCTTGATTATGAATAATACTGATCGCGAAAGCCTACGTGTTAAACTGAGTACAATGACAATTGCAAGAATCAGTATTTATAGCTCGGGTTGAGCATTTGTAACTGCTGAACATCCTAACGGCTGTTTTATTGTCAGAAAGGGTAAAATCTATTCTTAGTTTTATACTGGCAAAAAGGTCCCATTGATAAGTACTGTAGTGTGCGTGTGTGTGCACAAAATATCTGTAATGATCTGCCTTTCTATTAACTGATCTACCTGGGTGTATAAGTTACACAAACTTTCCATACGCTAGAAGATTAGCCACTCTTCCTATAATCCGCAATCCAGAATCAGTCCGTGCTTTGTAGGGGATAAAAGGTAGAATCTTGTAAGTGGCAGAAAAATCATCGCATTGTCCACACTTGTCCTTGATTCAAACTCGCTACAAGTGGCCTCCACGTTCTGCATCATTCATTTCATTATTATCCGCACTTGGTAACCTCTTAGTTCTGTACATTCATCCTATTTACCATTATTATGCAGATAATAGCATTGAGATGCACAGATACATGCGGATAATAGGATTCACTCATAGCGCCCTATACCAACAAAGATAAGCGACGTTTTAAGAATAACTATTTACAGTCTGCTGGATGAAGGCCGTGTTGGTCATCGTGGTTACTTGACCATACTTGACCATGCAGGTCAGTGCTAGTTCGTGACGGAGTAAGGGGGTGGGAGGGGGGAGGTCCGGTACTGGTTCAGATATCATTCACTCCCTGATGTTAGCCGTGGCCAGGAATTAAACTCCGATAAAGGATGTACGTGCTATGAAGAAGCAGGGACCACTCATTGACCCTTGACATCGCCTATTTTTTCATATTAAGGCCACAGTGTTATTGGCGAAAGTATGGAGTTTTTCTTTTGTTTGTAAAAGAAAAGTGTTTGGCTTTGCACCACAGCCATCGGGCGGTGCCGCCGAATAGTTTTGTTTTGCACGTTGGTGGTGCCTGCTGGCGCAGCTGCTGGTGCTGCGTCGCTGTGGGTGGGGATGGGATGTTACCGAGAGCCGGCTTGGGGGTTGGGTGGGAAAAAGGGCCTTCGAAAAATCCTCACGAGTAAACATTACACAAACAGTGTCCCCGAGCAAAAAAAATTAGCCAAAGTTAAGCCGACTGTATCGTGTTCATGCCTGCACTCTTTTCATCCAAAGCAACTCTCAGCGATTTTTATTATTAATAATAACGGCAGTGTTTCAGTGTTCTGTATTTAACCCTGATGTGGGTGGGTGAGCGAGCCCATTCAGATTGTATGCCTCTGCGTGCATGGTAGACCTGCGTTACCGGTAGTTAAAGGCAATTCGTTGTTAGGTTACTTTGCGTTTAATTTAGTCGTTCAAATCCTCTTGTCCGCGGCAATGCGGAGGTCGCTCTTGGCGAGTCCCATTATATCTGCGTTTGTGGAGATGACTCGCGTTATGCGCCAGCAGAGGAGGCCGTGGCGTAATAAACGGCGAGCACACAGACATTGCACATCCAGAGGTCGCCGGTTCGACTCCCCATCATCCTGGCACGTCAGTTGCAACGGTGGGCGCACGTTTTCCTAAAACCTGCCTCTGCCCACCCAGCAGTAGACATGGGTACAACCACTTCCAAGATATCTGACCAATGTGGAAGAGTAGGCCAAATACCATCTGGCAGGGCTCTCGAGAGCTCCCTATAGCAGAGGCCCTACCCACAGCAGTGGCGTAAACAAGGATCCACTTGTGACATTTACCTTCATACGCACAGCTATCCGCAGATGCGTGTGGATTGGAGGATTAATTTGGCACTTCCAGGAGACCATATTCAGTGACTCTTTTTCCGCGTGTAATTGCAGATGAGAGGAACAATTTTCCACCACTTCTCTGTGGATAAACGTAGACACGATAGCGGCGCTTCCAAGACACCGCGTGTGGGTGACCTCACTCCCGCTTAAATGCGAAGGAAACACGACCAGAATTGCATCTTGACGAAGCGATTGAAAAACATTTTCCACGGAATGTGTTTCCCCACCATTACAGCGCGTAAAACATTGCCCCCCGTCTTTGCCAGCGCACCGAGCGAGACGGCGCGCTGGCATTGCGAACGCCTCTTACGTAACAAATGTCACCTTATATTGTTGGTTCTTTCGGTAAAGTCATGTAGAAGGGAAATAATAAAATAAGACAAATATAAAACAATAAAATTGCTCAACGACGTTTCGACTGCAACACAAGCAATCATCATCAGGTGTGAAATCCACAGCAAGAAAATGTGAGCATTTTTATTGTTTTATATTTGTATTATTTAAATATTTCCCTTCTACGTGACTTTACCGAAAGAACCAAGAAGATGAATCCCTGCAGTCACGAAAGCTTTAAATCAAAATTTAAATGTCACCTTGTGATTTATTGCAAAATGGCCAGTGCGATGGCCTGAACCCCAGGCTGCTGTTGGGGGGTCGTGGGGGGGTCACGGTTCAATTGTTGAGGGTTGGTTGCACTGCATCGACATTAGAGAGGAGGCGTTTGGTTGGTTAATAAGGCAGAACGGAGCTTTGGTTGGAGCGGTGCTCTTGTGGACTTCCACGTGGGGGGACGGTGAACGAGCTGAGCCCATCAGCTCGCTGCACTGGAGAACCGAGTTTTAATCAACAACAGTGGCTGCCGGCATTCAAAGCCAGGATCTTCAGCTATATTCTTAGGTTTTTTCGGTAAAGTCACGTCGGCAAAAAATGAACATTAATAAAAGTAAAATAAAAATAAAATAAAAATCACGACGTTTCGGAGGCAACACAAGCCTCCGTCTTCAGGTGGAACCGTCACAGCACGATAGCTGTATGAAGTGTGTTGCCTCCGAAACGTCGTGATTTTTATTTTATTTTTATTTTACTATTATTAATTTTAATTTTTTACCTACGTGACTACCGAAAAAAACTAAGCATATGAATCCTTGCAGTCACGAAAGCTTCAAATCTAGAATCTTCAGCTATGCCCGCTCAGGGTTCTCGACGTCAGAGTCTGACCCAGCCAAGCTGGATCAGTGTCACGTTTGAAAACGTGGGGATACATTTCAAATGTGGATACTCCACCGCCGTGCAAGAAGTGACAGTTAATGTCAAAGGAAGAGTTCACCCTTATTAAAATAAGGGACGCTGATGCAAGCGTAGTCAAGTTACAAACCACTTGTGTGTGGATAAAAAAAATGATTTGGCGACACTGCATTAGCATTGGTGCACAAATAATGATAAACTCAACACATTTGTTAACAACACTGTAGTCTTAAAAGGAAACATATTATTGCATTTTCTATGATCAGATTTTTTTAATACTTGGGTCCTCAGTGTTACTGACGAAAGTGTTGAGTTTTTTGTCAATAACAATTTGCTGTTTTGGCAAACTGAACTCTGCCATGGGAATGTGGAATTTCCACCACTGACTGAGCACTATGAAAGGAGATAAGCACTACTTTAAGTACATTTTTTGAGTATGGAGACACATTGAGACTGTAAAAGAGTACGGTGCATATACACGTTAATAATCACTTTATTAAGTGATTATTATTGTGTATTAATATATGTATTACAGGTTTCCCTCGCTTTATGCGGGTTTTGTTCGTGCAATTTCGCGTCCAATATGGCTAATCTATTTCTACCCAAAATTCGCAATACTGTTTGCGCTTATTATTTCACTCATGCAGTGGGACAACATTGTGTGGGTACGGTACTATTTGTGCTGGCAGCCGTCTCACGCGGTTTCGCTTAGTGCGCCTCATTACACGCTTTTATTTAACTCACTTCGTCTGTTGTATCCTCAAAAAAGAAATCTTGTACCTCAATTTGTACACACTTCCCAATGTGCTATCGACTGCAAACTTGAAATAGCTATGTCATACTGATGACAACACTATATTCTATCATAAAAAATCCAAAACATATATTTTTAAAAATTTTACACGCTTTTCATTAACTTTCTGTGTGTTGTCGTATCCAAAAATCTTGTAACTCAATTTCAACCGTATTCCCAATGTCATATCGACTGCAAACTTCGCATAGGTATGTCATACTGATGACAATACTATGTTCTATCATTAAAAATTTAAAATATTTTTTTTAAACAATCATTTTAACGACTCTAATTGTCCACGCTCAACTGACGTTGCCTGTAAATCACCACGTGGTCCCTTACGTCAC
The DNA here is from genome assembly GCF_964198595.1 of Lampetra fluviatilis. Classification (NCBI taxonomy): domain Eukaryota; kingdom Metazoa; phylum Chordata; class Hyperoartia; order Petromyzontiformes; family Petromyzontidae; genus Lampetra; species Lampetra fluviatilis. The sequence continues at coordinate 6,694,936 of NC_136305.1, read as the reverse complement.
GGCAAGCCTCGGGGAGCCACGCCCAGGGGCGGGGGATGTGGAAGGAGGGGAGGGGCGATGGGGGAAGGGGGCACGGGGAGGGGCAGCTCGGACAGTACATTTCATTAAAGCGCGTTTTTAAAAAAGTATTTTTTTTTATTGGAATGCATCTACCACGTGAAGCGAGAGAAACCCTGTACGGTATTTTAAAGTCAAATATAGCCTACCATTGTCAAGAGATGGGTGGTTCTCATTCCCATTGGAGCAGGTGGTGGAAAATATTCTTACGGACAGGAATCAGTTCATCCTCATGACGGGAACCACTGTTGACTTCCTACAATGTAGTACTCATTTAATCGACCCCGGCAGAATGATGGGCTGAGTCAACCCTCCAACCATTGTTTGAAACTCACACAACCTTTTTGATTATGAGGCGAGCACCACTCAAGCAAGGTATGGCAATAATATTATTACATAAATAATTAAAACATTTAAATTACAAATTAACTCAGCGGCATAACGCCTACAGCTAGGCCTAAAGCCTAGAGCTAGGCCTCACACTCTCCCTTCATATCGTCCGATTCGGTGTAGCAACATCGCCCCCTACTGCAAACACTTGGCAGGACCCTACAAAAACCTTTAGACTCAGTGGGGCTTTCCTGGCTAAACAAGTGTAATAATAAATTATGTTTATATTCTTTGGTTATTCGTTCCTACCAGCCCACCCCGCAGGGTCCTGTTAATATTAATACGTTAATTCCACTGGAAACCACAGAATCTCAAGACTCCTTTCAAGGTGCCCCCTCCCCTGCTTGGCAGAGGTGTGGACTCGAGTCATGTGACTTGGACTCGAGTCAGACTCGAGTCATGAATTTGATGACTTGCGACTCGACTTGGACTTGCATAACAATGACTTTGTCCCACCTATGAGATGTGGACTCGAGTCATGTGACTTGGACTCGAGTCAGACTCGAGTCATGAATTTGATGACTTGCGACTCGACTTGGACTTGCATAACAATGACTTTGTCCCACCTCTGCTGCTTGGGTTGTTTGGTCACGAACCAAACAGGAAGCCGGCATCCCACCCACCGCCCCTCCTACAAAGAAAACCCTCATGCAGCGAAGAGGAGACACCGGCAAACAACGTAAAAACTCGGCGCGTGCTCCTTCTCAGATCTCCAGGAATCCCAAGGAATCGTTCACAAAAACGCTACAAACACCGCCATGGCAACGGCAACAATTAATTACACAGCGGAGGTTTAGTGAGTAAGTCACGCTCGGCTTGTGGGGATGCCCGGGATGAATGAATGAGCCACACCTGTACCTAAGGAGAGGGCCCACGAGCCCTTTAATTGCATTGCTGTTATTGCTCTTGGTGTGTTAAAATAAATAAACGAAATCAGAAGAATTGCAGTGTGTTTGTGTTTTTGTAGGGAGCGGTGGCGCCAGTGGTTAGCGCACTGCGCGACCCGGTTTCGATTCCCACTCACGGCCAACATCGGTGACGATTATCTGAACCGGTCCTGGGCCTCCCCTGGGTCGACTCAGCCTCAAGTGAGCACTTGGTGCGGTGTGTAAATAACACCACTCGGCAGACAAAGGCGGCCGGGCGTGGTGCTGGCTGTCCAACCCCTCGTGTGCCATGCCCGAGTTCATAGGTGCTCGCTAACAGCACTTGCCCCAATAGTCTCTTTAGGCTATACGGGGGATATTTGTCTTTGCGTCTTTCTTGTGTGTGTTTCAGCTGAGTCCAACACTGCGAGTGAACACGATGAGCCCATCCCGGGGTCGTCCGGTAGTCTTCATTAGCCAGTTGGGATCGGGTTGACACGTAGGTAAAAAATAAAATTACAATTAATAAAAGTAAAATAGAAACGTCGTGATTTTTTATTTTACTTTCATTAATTTTAATTTTATTTTTTGCCTACGTGACTTTACCGAAAAAAACCTAAGAGTATGAATCCTTGCAGTCACGAAAGCTTCAAATCCAGAATCGGGTTGACAGTTCGATACCCACTACAGCCACACGGTCATTTCATCAAGGGCTTCAGATAAATTTCAGATAAAGCGAACAAACATTCCAGTTTGTCAGAGGAGGCTGTGTCAGGATCCCAAAGCTTTTGTATAAAATCGATATTTTGTCCCGGTTGAAGACTTTCTGGCCTAACGATGAACTCATGGGTAGTGGGGCAAGGTTGGCATAGAAGGCGGGGCCTATGAACAGGTGAGGCTATAAATGGTCATGTTCACCCTACTTCACCATGCTGTTTAGTGCAGTTTGGTGAAGGTTGAGAGGGAGGCCCAGACCGGTTCAGATATCACTCGCCATGGGTATCACTCATGTTAGATATCACTCATGTTAGATATCACTCATGGTAGATATCACTCATGTTAGACATCACTCATGTTAGATATCACTCATGGTAGATATCACTCATGTTAGACATCACTCATGTTAGACATCACTCATGGTAGACATCACTCATGGTAGATATCACTCATGGTAGCTATCACTCATGTTAGACATCACTCATGTTAGCTATCACTCATGTTAGACATCACTCATGTTAGACATCACTCATGGTAGATATCACTCATGGTAGATATCACTCATGGTAGATATCACTCATGGTAGATATCACTCATGGTAGATATCACTCATGGTAGATATCACTCATGGTAGATATCACTCATGGTAGCTATCACTCATGTTAGACATCACTCATGGTAGATATCACTCATGGTAGATATCACTCATGGTAGATATCACTCATGGTAGATATCACTCATGGTAGATATCACTCATGGTAGATATCACTCATGGTAGACATCACTCATGGTAGATATCACTCATGTTAGACATCACTCATGGTAGATATCACTCATGGTAGATATCACTCATGGTAGATATCACTCATGGTAGATATCACTCATGGTAGATATCACTCATGGTAGATATCACTCATGGTAGACATCACTCATGGTAGCTATCACTCATGGTAGACATCACTCATGGTAGACATCACTCATGGTAGATATCACTCATGTTAGATATCACTCATGTTAGATATCACTCATGGTAGATATCACTCATGTTAGACATCACTCATGGTAGATATCACTCATGGTAGATATCACTCATGGTAGATATCACTCATGGTAGATATCACTCATGGTAGACATCACTCATGGTAGCTATCACTCATGGTAGACATCACTCATGGTAGACATCACTCATGGTAGATATCACTCATGTTAGATATCACTCATGGTAGATATCACTCATGGTAGATATCACTCATGGTAGACATCACTCATGGTAGACATCACTCATGGTAGACATCACTCATGGTAGATATCACTCATGGTAGACATCACTCATGTTAGACATCACTCATGGTAGCTATCACTCATGTTAGACATCACTCATGGTAGACATCACTCATGGTAGACATCACTCATGTTAGACATCACTCATGGTAGACATCACTCATGTTAGACATCACTCATGGTAGATATCACTCATGGTAGATATCACTCATGGTAGACATCACTCATGGTAGACATCACTCATGGTAGATATCACTCATGTTAGACATCACTCATGTTAGACATCACTCATGGTAGATATCACTCATGGTAGATATCACTCATGTTAGACATCACTCATGGTAGACATCACTCATGTTAGACATCACTCATGGTAGACATCACTCATGTTAGACATCACTCATGGTAGACATCACTCATGGTAGACATCACTCATGGTAGACATCACTCATGTTAGACATCACTCATGGTAGACATCACTCATGTTAGACATCACTCATGGTAGACATCACTCATGGTAGATATCACTCATGGTAGACATCACTCATGTTAGATATCACTCATGTTAGATATCACTCATGGTAGACATCACTCATGGTAGACATCACTCATGTTAGACATCACTCATGGTAGATATCACTCATGTTAGACATCACTCATGGTAGACATCACTCATGGTAGATATCACTCATGGTAGACATCACTCATGGTAGATATCACTCATGGTAGATATCACTCATGTTAGACATCACTCATGGTAGATATCACTCATGGTAGACATCACTCATGGTAGACATCACTCATGGTAGATATCACTCATGGTAGATATCACTCATGGTAGACATCACTCATGTTAGACATCACTCATGGTAGATATCACTCATGTTAGACATCACTCATGGTAGACATCACTCATGGTAGATATCACTCATGGTAGACATCACTCATGGTAGACATCACTCATGGTAGACATCACTCATGGTAGATATCACTCATGGTAGATATCACTCATGTTAGACATCACTCATGGTAGACATCACTCATGGTAGATATCACTCATGGTAGACATCACTCATGTTAGACATCACTCATGGTAGATATCACTCATGTTAGACATCACTCATGGTAGACATCACTCATGGTAGACATCACTCATGGTAGACATCACTCATGGTAGATATCACTCATGGTAGATATCACTCATGTTAGACATCACTCATGGTAGACATCACTCATGGTAGATATCACTCATGGTAGACATCACTCATGTTAGACATCACTCATGGTAGATATCACTCATGTTAGACATCACTCATGGTAGACATCACTCATGGTAGATATCACTCATGGTAGATATCACTCATGTTAGACATCACTCATGGTAGACATCACTCATGGTAGACATCACTCATGGTAGACATCACTCATGGTAGATATCACTCATGGTAGATATCACTCATGGTAGATATCACTCATGGTAGACATCACTCATGGTAGATATCACTCATGGTAGATATCACTCATGGTAGACATCACTCATGGTAGACATCACTCATGGTAGACATCACTCATGGTAGACATCACTCATGGTAGATATCACTCATGGTAGATATCACTCATGGTAGACATCACTCATGGTAGATATCACTCATGGTAGACATCACTCATGGTAGATATCACTCATGGTAGACATCACTCATGGTAGACATCACTCATGGTAGATATCACTCATGGTAGACATCACTCATGGTAGACATCACTCATGGTAGACATCACTCATGGTAGACATCACTCATGGTAGATATCACTCATGGTAGACATCACTCATGGTAGACATCACTCATGGTAGATATCACTCATGTTAGATATCACTCATGGTAGATATCACTCATGTTAGACATCACTCATGGTAGACATCACTCATGGTAGACATCACTCATGGTAGACATCACTCATGGTAGATATCACTCATGGTAGATATCACTCATGTTAGATATCACTCATGGTAGACATCACTCATGTTAGACATCACTCATGGTAGATATCACTCATGTTAGACATCACTCATGGTAGACATCACTCATGGTAGATATCACTCATGGTAGACATCACTCATGGTAGACATCACTCATGGTAGACATCACTCATGGTAGATATCACTCATGGTAGATATCACTCATGTTAGACATCACTCATGGTAGACATCACTCATGGTAGATATCACTCATGGTAGACATCACTCATGTTAGACATCACTCATGGTAGATATCACTCATGTTAGACATCACTCATGGTAGACATCACTCATGGTAGATATCACTCATGGTAGATATCACTCATGTTAGACATCACTCATGGTAGACATCACTCATGGTAGACATCACTCATGGTAGACATCACTCATGGTAGATATCACTCATGGTAGATATCACTCATGGTAGATATCACTCATGGTAGACATCACTCATGGTAGATATCACTCATGGTAGACATCACTCATGGTAGATATCACTCATGGTAGATATCACTCATGTTAGACATCACTCATGGTAGACATCACTCATGGTAGACATCACTCATGGTAGACATCACTCATGGTAGATATCACTCATGTTAGATATCACTCATGGTAGACATCACTCATGGTAGATATCACTCATGGTAGACATCACTCATGGTAGACATCACTCATGGTAGATATCACTCATGTTAGACATCACTCATGGTAGACATCACTCATGGTAGACATCACTCATGGTAGACATCACTCATGGTAGATATCACTCATGGTAGATATCACTCATGGTAGACATCACTCATGGTAGACATCACTCATGGTAGACATCACTCATGGTAGATATCACTCATGGTAGACATCACTCATGGTAGACATCACTCATGGTAGACATCACTCATGGTAGACATCACTCATGGTAGATATCACTCATGGTAGACATCACTCATGGTAGACATCACTCATGTTAGATATCACTCATGGTAGATATCACTCATGTTAGACATCACTCATGGTAGACATCACTCATGGTAGACATCACTCATGTTAGACATCACTCATGGTAGATATCACTCATGTTAGATATCACTCATGGTAGACATCACTCATGTTAGATATCACTCATGGTAGATATCACTCATGTTAGATATCACTCATGGTAGATATCACTCATGTTAGACATCACTCATGGTAGACATCACTCATGGTAGATATCACTCATGGTAGACATCACTCATGGTAGATATCACTCATGGTAGACATCACTCATGTTAGACATCACTCATGGTAGATATCACTCATGTTAGATATCACTCATGGTAGACATCACTCATGTTAGATATCACTCATGGTAGATATCACTCATGTTAGATATCACTCATGGTAGATATCACTCATGTTAGACATCACTCATGGTAGACATCACTCATGGTAGATATCACTCATGGTAGACATCACTCATGGTAGATATCACTCATGGTAGACATCACTCATGTTAGACATCACTCATGGTAGATATCACTCATGTTAGATATCACTCATGGTAGACATCACTCATGTTAGATATCACTCATGGTAGATATCACTCATGTTAGATATCACTCATGGTAGATATCACTCATGTTAGACATCACTCATGGTAGACATCACTCATGGTAGATATCACTCATGGTAGACATCACTCATGGTAGACATCACTCATGTTAGCCACGGCCAGGAAACAAACTCGAGTCCTCGGGGTCCATAGCACGGTGTACTAACAACTGCACTACCACGCATTAAAATAACAAGTGAAATACCGTCTCAATTTTCTTTTTTCGTGCAGTTTTGTCACCGGCATAATGTGTGCGTGTATTTAAGTTGCTTTCAAGTGTACTTATCAATTCTGACACGCAAAATGTTTCGCGTACAAATGTATCGTGGGTGTACGCATCGATTTTAATTGTTGAATCGATGCCTCGTAGCATGCATAAATAATTTACAGCGATAACGGTGCCTAAATAGCACTGCAGCAATTAACCGCGGTGTGTCAAAGGGCTCTCATCTGCTGTTTTTTAAAAGCAAACTTCATTCATTGATGGCACATTGGCCCAGGATTCGAAACCAGGAAATCTCAAGAGGAGTTGGCGAAAAATACAATCGAAGAAAGTAAGGGGCCGTCCATAAATGACGTCACGCGATTTTGGACGATTTTTGACCCCCCCCCCAGGTGCATGACGTCATTTATGGACGGCCCCTAAGCGGGCTTGGGCAAGACATGTCTCTTAAACCCGTTACGCCGTGGCAACATCCCTTATTAAGATACATTTTTTCAATGTCAAAATAACAAAAATATATAAAATTTGAGCACTCTGTGATCTAGTCTGACTTAGTAAATGTTAAGTTGGAAGCACTGGGATCACGTGACTCACAGCGCCGGTTGGCTTGGTGGTCCTGGCGAGAAGGAATGGGCATGGTGATTGATGATGATGGGGGGTACGGTTTGATGATGAAGCTATCGCTGCTGCTGTTGTTGTGATTCAAAGTCAACTGCTAGCAACTCGAAGGGAGCAAGGGCAAGGCACACATTGCCATAGGCGACCCTGAGTCAGTAATGTAAATTCCACGTTACTATGCCAGTAGTGGGGGGGGGGATCTTAGGAATTAATATGTATCTTCTTGGTTCTTTCGGTAAAGTCACGTAGAAGGGAAATAATAAAATAATAAATAAAACATAATGAAATCATTCTCACGACGTTTCGGCCACAACGCAAGCAGCCGTCCTCAGGTGAAGAACAGGTCTGTCGGAAAGACAGTTCTTCACCTGAGGACGGCTGCTTGCGTTGTGGCCGAAATGTCGTGAGAATTATTTTATTATGTTTTATTTTTATTATTTCCCTTCTACGTGTGACTTTTCCGAAAGAACCAAGAAGATGAATCCCTGCAGTCACGAAAGCTTTAAATCGAAATTTAATTAATATGTAATTAATAATTTTCAGTGACTATTTGTTGAAGCAGTGGCAGAGTGGTTAGCGCACTGAATCGACACTGCTGTGCCTCCAGCACTGGCCAGCGTGAAGAAGTATGGTCAAACAGCCCCCATAACCCACACGACATGGCGAGACCTCTGCCCAGTAGCGGATTGACGAAGGGAAAAAAATAAATTCGCTTAAATTTAAGGTGACGATGGCGGTTGTGGTAAATTAGCTGCGTTAATGGTTGTTGCTGATGATGACGATGATGCTGCTTTTAGTTACGGCCATGTGATAAGGAAAAAAGCAATAACATTCTCGCTTAAATACCCCCAGCATTTCGTTATACTTTATAATGATCTGACGTAAGAGTAAAAGTAGAAAACAAACAACAGGTCACAGTAATAAAAAGATACAGAGTCCATTAGGTATATTAACAAGACCTCCTCCCCCACTGTGTCGCCTGGGCAGACTGCTTCACCAAGTGCCATTCGTGTGCACCTATGTCAATGTAAAAGCCTTAATGGAAAATTCAATAAGTCGGATAAATTATTCCATTGAAATGTATAACTATTTATTTGAATAAGTTGACTAACTTTATGTTGCACACTCGAAATGAAGGACGTGGGCAGGTGCTCCGAATCGAGGGCAAACACATTTATTGTGGTCAATCTGCAAGATGCAACAGCACGTGGTGGTCACACGCAGCAATCCTCAACCGAGTCGCCATTAACCACGTGACCGGTGTACAAGTCTGGTTAATCAATAACCCTGCCAGCCACCCACAGGCCCAACTCGCATGCTGGTGTACACACGTGCATTGATGTACTGCACAGCACACAAGGACTTTCACAAAACCACACTTAACTCCCTTGCTGCACGGGGAAATAATTAAAAGAGTGGTCCATTCCTAATGTGCCACATTTACCATTTTGAATAGATTTTTATTGAACGTTTCATAGCATTTCTGGCGCTGTGCTTTTGTATGCGTTGCTCTTACAGCAGTGTCCAGATTATAGCTGTCTTCCATTGGCCGGTATCCAACGCATGGAGCTGATTTGTCACTTGAAGACGTATCGATCGTGTGTCTCAATGCATTTGAGTGACACGATGTAAAGGGGGTGGCAGGCTTTATCCGGGTTCGTGAGCAGGCCACACTTTTTACTGTCCGCATAGAACTACGCATCCCATTGATTTTTCGAACACCGTTCATTCCAAAATAATTGGCACTTATTCAAATAACAGTACAATTGGAAACAAAGTCCACGTCTGTGTCTACGTGTAGCCTTTGCCAATGTTTAAAACTAAGCCCGAGCCAGTTTATACCTATCTCCAATCCAGCAGGTGTGTTTCACCGCTCATGTGCCTTATGCACGTACGCAAAAAACAAACATGACCATCCTCCATGTAACCTACATATTCTGTCGGCGAAGAGCGCTGTTAGAGAACACCTGTTCAGAATCCAGCACAGCGCGCAGTGACACGCACAAAAAAAGACAAATGTCCCCCATATAGCCTGTAACAGGCTGTTGGGCCAAATGCTGTTAGCGAGCACCCATGAAGGCCGGCACAGCGCACGAGAGAGGGGGTAGGCCAACACCACGCCCGACCGCCTTTTTTCTTCCCAATGGTGATGTTTACACACCTCACCAGGTATTCCTTTTAGGCTGAGTCGACTTAGGGGAGGCAAATGACCAGTTCAGATAATCGTCACTGGTGTTTGCCGTGAGCGGAAATCGAACTCGGGTTTGCCAGGTTCACGGCGCGCCAACCGCTACAACTGCTGCTCCCCACGTTCACACACGAACGTGTTCTACCACCTACTATGACCAGCTTCGCTCATTATAACAATTTCCTGCACCGCCAAGACCCCAGGAGGGTTGAGACTGTTGGAGTGAACAAGCCCTGGAGAGGACCTGTCCTCTCCCGCAACCCAATGCCCCTTGAATCCACCGGTGCCTCCACCGCCACCTCCGACCACCACCCTGAATCCCGGGAACCACTCCCCCCATCACCCGGTCCACACAGCCTGCGCCTGGTTTCTCGTCAGACTTTTGACAGCTCCACAAATAACGAGCATCGTTCAATTTGGGGCAGAGCGCTGGCGTGGAGGTCAGCACATTGCGCGTTTACGGAACTAGTTCCCGGCCACGGCTAACATCAGACGTGAACAATGCCGGAACCGGTCCTACCGCACTTCCCTTACCTCTTTACCAACGTCAAACAACATGGCCCATACAGAAGTTGGGGGGGGGGCATGGTCGCGAGTTAACTTCCTCGTCTGGTATACAGGAAGGTCGTGGGTTCGATCCCAACCCTGCCGGCTGTATATTTGAAGTTTGCATGTTCTCCTCGTGGTTGCGTGGATTTTTCTCCGGGTCTTCCAGTTTTCCCCTCCACATTTAGAAACAACGTGCGTTTAGACGATTTGGCTGCAGCTATAAATAGCCAGGTCGCTTCTGAAAAAGAGCCATATAGCTCCGTGGTCCTTATCTGGTAAAATAAAAAAATAGTTAACAGTAGAATGGACAGGCCTTCATCAAGAAATATATTGACAAAGGAATTTCACAGCATGAACACATTTTTAAAAATTCTAATTTCAAGGGTGTGGTTTGGTCAACACTAGCACAGGGGAGACAAAGGCAGATTGGCATTCACGATACAGATGACAGGAACCATTCAAATTGCCTGTGGGCCATAATAGGTGCTCACAAACAGCATTTGCCCCAACCATTATTGAGGACCACCACCATTGATTCAACACCACCAAGGGATATAATTTTCGCATTACTACGCCATGAACATGTCTACTATCATGTTGCACAGTATCCATTATCTGGTTGAGAGATGGCAGTGCGTACAATAATGGATTATGGAATCTATTTGTGCAGATGTTCTGCAGGCGCTTCGGTTTCCGTCCACATAACGGTAAACGGGAGCAAAGCGTCCCAGTGCAGGACCCTCCTGAAGGAGAGCCTTGAGGCTCAGGGAGACATTTACTGGGTAGAAAAAGGGCATTACTATTATTCTACTGTGGATACAGTTCTAACAAGCGGTGAAAATTCCACATTGCTACGACGTGGCCCAGATGTTGCACCGTACTATAATTTGCCCAAGTAAATCCTGAACTGATTGACACAACAAGCGGTGGGGACTCCTCGTTACTATGGCAAGACCCACGCAAGCAAATGCAATTGGACCCCCTTCTCCATATAATTTATGGCTCCATCCGCACTGCAAACAATGCCTACTGAGTTAGGGCCATTGCAGATTATTTCATTGATGCGTTGTCCCAGAACACGCACACACACGCGCACGCACAGACATGCGCGTGTGCGCGTGCCATCATAAACAACGGCACGTTGTTCGTACCCCGGGGGCCAGTTGTCTCTCGTGAAGTTTATCATCGCCACGGCGAAGCTACTAAGCAGGTTACCACCGAGTTCAAGAATCTGGGTCTAGGTGTCTCTCACGACGTTCATAATGGCCATGTCAAAACCGCAAAGCGGGTCACTCGTGGGATCCTTGGTTCCTGGGTCTGGGTGTCTCATAGGGTTCGTAATGGCTATTTCAAACCATAAACCAGGTACCACTAAGATGCTAGGTTCGAGCCCTGGGTTTAAGGTGTCTATTATGAGATCCATAAATGGCCACGTGAGTGCCACTAAGCCAGCATCGCTTCGATCCTTCGTTCAAGAAGCCTTGGGTCTGGGCGAATTTCACGAGGTTCATAATGGCCATGTTAAGTGAGCTAAGTACTGCTGTGATGCTGAGGTTCAAGCCCTGTGTCTGGGTGACGTACAGGTGAGTATTTGTGCATATTATAGGCACAGAGAAAGGACGGACAGGTGTGACCACTTCCAAAAATGCCCTGCCACATTTACCTTCCCAGTTGTGCTCTTGATAGCATCAAAGCCAACACCAGTCAATCCCTTTGGGCTAAGGCGACCTAGGGGAGGTATAGGCCAAGTTCAACAGCAAATAGGAGTGGATGTGAGTCTTGGCTAGGAATCAAATACAGGTTGCTGTGGTATAATATGCAAACTACACACATCAACATAAAACACCTAACATCCCCCTGTTGTATATATTTATTGACTGTTGATGCGATCACTATTAGTGATCAGTATTGGTTTTTATACACTGCACCAGGTACTCATTCAAGATTGAGCTGACCTAGGGAGTGAACCTAGAAAAGGTTCAGATACCAATGTGCACAGGATGATAGTGCAATGGCCTGATCATGACACCACTGCTTTTCACGCACACACACGCAGCTCCACACATAGACACACAGATATAAACAGCTACCCCCTCATCACAACAGCTTGATTTCTAAGCTCAAACACAAACACTCCTGCCCGTCCACTCGCAAAGCCTTGCGTGACCAAGCAACCATTTAAACCGGCAATCTACTGGCAATTTTGGGAACAGGTGGTCATATGATCCCAGTGATTAGCACACTTGCGCCTTTGCAAAAGCGTTCAATGTTTTTTTTTACCAGCCTGGCGGTTTAGCAGCAGAGCGAGTGGTTCGCAATTGGAAGGTTGCGAGTTCAAATCCTGCTTCGGGGGTTTGATTCTACCCGGCCAGCTGGCACTGAGGTCAGAACAATTGATTCACCGTAATATAAGGTCACGAATGCCATAACAATTCGAGGGTTGACTTAAGCCCATCATCCCTCCATGGTCAATAATAAGCCGATAGTACAGCATCAACAGTGGTTGTGCTATGGGAAGACTCCATCCCCTGCCGTGGAAATGTGGACAATTCACCGCTGATTCTAGATTTGAAGCTTTCGTGACTGCAAGGATTCATACTCTTCGTTCTTTCGGTAAAGTCACGTAGGTAAAAAAAGAAATTAAAAAAAAAAATCACGACGTTTCGGAGGCAACACAAGCTTCCGTCTTCAGGTGAAACTGTCACAGCAAAAAAATCTGTATCAAGTGGAGAAAAGTCCCAAGAGGTACGACCTTATATACTGGTTAAGGGGGGAGGAGCCAGGAAGGGCCGCGGGAGAGGAGGAGTTGTGAGATGGTCAGTACCCACGTGACTTTACCGAAAGAACTAAGAGTACTATTCACCGCTGGCTCAGGGCGGTAAACGTGCAGATGAGCACGGCGTCCAAGCTCATTGGAGCAGGAAATCAATAACCTTGATATCAAAGTTTGAATCACGTGCCCTCCACTCTACCCGTGCGATGGAAGACCAGTCACGTTTACCCCTCTCCTCTTTCTGAAACTCCGAAACGAACTCGTAAAATGTATCTATGCATAGCTGTCAACCAACCCATATGGTTGACTTCATATTCTTGTACATGTAAATTGTGCTTTCAGGTCCATGTGGCGTACAGCTGTTTCAATACGGGCAAAATAGTTTTGTCTATTTGTTTGTGTTTCTCCCTCGTGATGGGACTTTGTAGGATGAATGTTGAGATTTATAAGGGGACGGGGTGACCAATAAGGTCTGCATTGGTCTGTAATAAGGTAGCCACTGACAAGGGGTTGACAGGTATGTCTATGGCACCTTTTTTCCAGTATCAAATTATGGTAAAATAAGAATAAGTTTTATCCTTTCTGGCAATAAAACAGGAGGCGTTAAGATGTTCAAACACCAAACATCAACCTTTTGCAAAGCATCAGGTCTGCATTAACCACACACACTTGTTGCAAAGCATGCACACGAACATTCTCTGACAAGATAGCATTGTCTTTGAAACTGTTAGGCCTGCACCAGAGACAGCTTTCTTGATGGCCTAGTCTCGTCAGTGTTAGACCAGAGAACGCCTAAAGGCAAATAGTCCAAAGACAATACACGTATCAGAGCATTTAAATGTAGAGCAAACTCGAGTCGCTTTGGAGCAACCCCAGAAAGTAATGGCACATGTCATAAAATTATATATTCCAAGGGTCTATCTTTGACTAAATTATGGGACAACCACTCTCTAACTCAGACCATGACGATGGGAGACCCGTTTCAGAAACACGAGTATCGTCTGAATAAGCCCTGATTTGCATTCAATCAAAGTTAAAATTGCTAAACCATTTTGCAGAGATTGGTTTCTTTTTTTGTCCATTCATTCGTGACATATAGAAGGCTTTTGTTGATGTCACAGCCCAAACCCCCCCGCCCCCAATTTCGGAAATTACAGGCAAGCAAAAGAAATTGTCAAAATCTCAATAACGGTGCCCTGTGCATCTGCTGCTAACCGCATCTGCATTAGAAGAGCAATCATGAATCCGAACTGGGTTGCCAAATGACTCGAAATAAAAGACCAATCAGCGGAATTGATTTCACTTGAAAGGGGCTACGACAGATTGAGGGAAAGAGAAATAATATTAGACGAACCATTTCTATTTCTGTTATATTGGGCGTGCGTGTGCGCACGCGATGGACGCCTTTGAAAGGGAACTTTCGCGATCAATCCCAGCCGCGCACGCGGGCGCGTAATGTCGCCGCGTGCCGCGCCGTGCCACCGCGTCGGTGACACCTCCGCAAAATGCGACGCCCCGAACAAAATAACAGGCCTCCGTGATCGAAATCAGTCGACGGGAAGATTGCTACCCCCCCCCACGCCCGTCCGCCCCGTGCGGGCGCACTCGAGAGAATTTTTTGGGGCCGCACGAAACTTGCGGGGTGGCTCTGCTCCCTGCGCCCCGTCGCATCAGTCCCGGCTCCCAAGTAGCGTCGGGGGTTTTTTTCCGAGGGGCACGTCTTGCCAACGAGACTCGGTGAAATGTCACGGGGCCTCCTGTCTACGATACGGGGGGGGGGTGGTGTTTCATGGGCCCCACGGGTTTACTGACGAGACTCGGTGAGGTTGAAACCGTTTGCACGATAAATGAGATTCACACGCCTGGCAAACCTGGGTGTGATTCCGGGCCAAATACTGTACAAGATTAGAATACGAACCAAGGCAGCGACGTTTCACATCAGGCATTAGGATACGGGGCAACACCTTAGCGATGAGACAAAGTGAAGCTGAAACCAGCTGCATGATAGACGAGGCTCACAGGCCTGGCAACTTGAGTTTCATTCCTTGCCAAGCTCAACATTAGCATACGAGCAAAGTATGAACTTGTGCTGTGTCAACTCAGCCGAAAGCACGTGCCATGTACGTAGCAGTCAATGTACCCATTGGTGGAGACAAATGTGATTGGGTGAGCACGTGGTGTGTAGGTGTACTTAATGAAACTCTCGATAGGATATCAAACCATAACATCGTACCGCTATTCCTCCATACGACCGTCAGCAGTTACAAGTCTTCTTGCACGTATGTACGTTGAACTTCTTTCGCGCTGTACGTAGCTAACCGCACTAATCGGAGGTACGGTCCTTAATAGGTGCTCTCTAACCACACCTCCTGACAAACAGTTTAATGGGGTGATTTGTGATCATGTGTGTGGACACGTACAAAGTACGGTAGTGCAAGTGTCGTGGGCGTACTGGTTAAGGCAGACAGCCAACACGGTTTAACAAATGCTCGCTACATTCATTAAACTGTCGTGAATATCGGAGACCGTTTGTGTTCAAAATTAAACGCACCCAACAAGCAAATGCCTGAGCCAATTACCACTGTCATGAAGCAATGAATAATGTAATAAGCGCAACACATTTGTCAATAACACTGTGACCTTGAAAGGAAAACATATATAATGGCCAACATTTCGGGCAATGGCCCTTATGCATGGCACCATGAAATGCGAGTTGTTTCCTTGCGCTTGTGCCCTCCTGCCACACAGCAGTGTCACCAAATAAATAGTAAATTATGAAGTTCAGTTTATTGCCATACTACTTATCGCTTACTTATACAAATATGTATTGGTGGATGGGGGGGTGGGGGGTGCATTGCAACAGCATTTGGGTTTTCTCTCACGATTATGGGCACACTTTGCGAAACATCACGATACGATTTGAGCAAATGAGATGCGGGAATCGTGGCGTGTGGCACACTTCTTTTTCCACCGGTTGCGGCTGCGAGACCCGGTGGTGGAACATGCACATCGCCCATGGCAGGAGGGCAACCCTCTTTTAAACCGGGACCGCCACTTTCGACTTCCCGCAACATTGTTACGAGGGCCGAACTCCCAACCGAGAATTCGACTCGCAGCGTTTCCGCCGCACCTCCGATAAGCACCGTTGGCTACGCACGGTGCAAAAGAAGTTCAACATGCATACGTGCATACATTGACCCGCAGCTCCACTCACGTCCACTACCGTATTCTCTGGATCACAAGATGCTCTTGAATGTAAGAAGATACCAACCTTTGCAGGAAAGTACAGGGCAGGAGGGCAGCTTAAATTCCTTTCGTTGAAATGGTAATTGGGCCCCAGCAATGCGCTGCTCGATGGATTGTGCTTCGCTCTCCCACAATACACCGTGCTAATGACATTTTATCATTTTACTTTGAACATTAAATGTACTTATTTATTAGTAATACTTTTCGTAATTATTGAAGGGTTTTGCCTGCCAACAAAAAGTGACTATTAGGTAACTGTTTATATGTGCGTTTAAAAACTGGTTTCGAGAAAACATTTTTAAAGTGTAATTCTAATCAGGTGTGAAGTGTAGTCTCCCCAACCCTTATAATCCACTCGATTTCCCTGGATTCTCTATTTATCTGCCAATTATATACGTGTTACATCTTTATTTTGAGGCCACGGTGTTATTGACCAAAGTGTTGAGTTTTGTTTTGTTGACTGGGGTAAAATAGTATGCTTTACAATCCACAAGGTTTGAAACACAGACTCAGCTTTCCAGCAATCGCTGCATTGTCACGATTCAAGGTCCATTCAATTGAATAATTATTTTTTTGGTTCTCTTCATTCTCTACGTGTCGTTTGTTCCTTAGCGTTCACCCCATTAGCCAAAAAATAACACGAGCACATGGTATGAATATAATTTGCGCAAATAATAAATAAGCGATCCTTACGCGCAAGATTAGATGCATGTATCGTGAGCGAAGGAAATTAATTTAATCACCGATTTGACATAGTGTCACAAGCCTGTTCATTGCGATCTAAAATAAAAAAATCTAAATTCTAAATGGAAAGTTTTACTCACTGATTAAAAAAAGTAAAGCTAAATATTTTGTCTGGCAGGGCTGATAGAAAGGCAAGAAGCAATCTGAAAATGTTTCACCCTTATAAGGACTCTTCACCACCACCACCATCATCACCAGCCATGATCTATCCACTGCTGGATGAAGCCTGCCCCACATCACCACCGCTCCCCACGGTCCCGCAATGCAGCAATCAATCCGCGTGGCTTCTGCACGCGAGCCAATTCCATCGCTCCATCTCTGCTGTGGCCGTGCACTTGGTGTGTGATGCATCCATTGGCTGCCACTCCATCGCCGGTCTCGTCTCATCGGCAATCATCCTCTCGAGTGATGTGTCTTGCTTCAGCACACTTTCTTTCCTGTACATTCAACAACGATGCTGCTCTAATTTTCGATTTAAAGCATTCGTGACTGCAGGGATTCATCTTCTTGGTTCTTTCGGTAAAGTCATTATTATTATTTCCCTTCTACGTGACTTTACCGAAAGAACCAAGAAGATGCTGCTCTAATTTGTGTTTGCGCCATGATTTTGTGTGTGCGTTAAGTTTGTCCACCTACCCCTGCACCTCCGATCAGCGCACGGTTGGCTACGTACCGTGAGAGGGACGTTCACCGTGCGTCCATATGATTCATGCCTTCTTGCTCTTTCAGTCTCTCGTGTTAATTCACCAGCATCTCTAGAAGATTATTTGTGTACCCTTCAACTGTTCTTTACATTTTTTTGTTTGCTAATGAGCCTATCACTGCAGTCAACACACGACCAACTATTTATAAACATTCTTCTACGGGCAGCCCAGAACGCAACGATACGGATTGCCTAAACAAATTGAAAACAGACCCGCTCTCTTGTCAAACGCACACGCGCCAAGGCTTTCAAACATTCTTGCATTCGAGGCACTCATTTTAAACGTGGGAAATAAAGGGGTCGCGGTGCTGCACGGCTAATAAACACAAACATACTGGGGTGGGCACGTTCACAGAGAGAGAGCGAATGAGCCAACACACTGGCTGGGACCCCGAGGGGGGGCCCTGTTCTGCCTTTCCCCGCGTTGCGTGCGCCTACAAACGGACGCAACGCCGTAGGAGCGCGTGGCTCGGGGCGCACAATAAACGAGGGCGATTCCGCCCCCCTACCCCCCCCCCCCCCAATAGTCGTGACCTTTGTTGTGCGAGGTCGCGATTCATGGGACGGCGGCACGCGCTGCCAAGGCAGTCAGTCGGCTCATTCGACACCGAGCTAGAAGACCGGAGTTCGATTTGCCATGACATCGTCGCTCGATCGAGCGTGGGAGCAGTGTTCATCTTCCCTGGCCGGCCCCGAGCCGGTGGTGGTAATTCCACATTACTATGGCAGGGCTCAATCTGTTTATAGGGCACCCACCGTTGTTGGCTTCCGACTAAGTGGAACATATTTTGCCGACCTGCACTTGTGCCCTTATGATGGTGAGTAAAGAGTTCCACAGCACCAGCATACAGAGCGTTTACTTACAGCACCACTGTTAACCACAGCAGACCTACACATTGTCTTCATCACACTCGATGCACTGTCTTCATTGAATGTCAGCTTGTGATTAAGTCAAGAATACGGTATTGCCATTATCGCCTACATAAAGTGACATCGCGTGATACTGGTACAAGCAGCACAGTGTTTGCATTGGGAAACATTTAATAATATAGCCGATACAAAGGTATGTACTATATTGATCCCCCGTATAGCCTATAACAAACACACTGTTGGGGCAAGTGCTGTTAGCGAGCACCTATGAATGTATGCATGCAGAACTTCTTTCGCACCATAAGTAGCCAACCGTGCTAATTGGCGACGTGACAAACATATAGGCTTAACATTGGTAACATCTACATCGCAATAGATTGTCACCTTGTAAAATATACTAAGGTATTGCCTGTGTGTAGGGTAGCCTTCATGCGATGTAAGTCATATAGGCAATAGAGCATTTACATTGAGCAAGATCAGCAATGTCTCGTGATTTCGCGTAACATAGCAACACAGAAGTAGCACCTGCTATAAATGGGAACGTGAAGTGACATGAGCCAGACTGTGATTTCCTACAATAAGCAACATCGCATGACTTTGTCTACACCGTAAAACGCTAAACATTGGCCATATTGAGTAATAAAATTGTGATAGTGGGCAACGGTGTTTTTTTTTTCTACGGTGATAGTATTTAACTGAAGACAACCCATAAACCAAACAGAGTCTCCTATCCCGTAGATGTGCACCTGGGCTATTTGTTCGGGTGGGGGGGGGGTCTTCTTTAAATCGACACAACCAATCGCACCGACATTTTGGCTGTAACAAATCGTCCATGAATATGGAATCTTAAGGCTTGTGGGTGCACGCACTGAATTGCGGGTTGAAGAACAGGGTTCGTGCCAGCTAACGGTGGCATGAGGCTCACGGAGCAAGCGGAGCGAGATGAACGAGATGGAATGAACAAGACGAACGTTGACGGGTTCTTGATTTGAATCCCATCGCCGGATCGCGACGATCCATCGCATCGCCTTTGAGTTGCGGAATGAATGATTACACGCCTGAACGACACGAGTTGGAACTCTCCGATGTGCCTGCGTGCTGTACGCCACGATGGCCGACGTTTCGTTCCACATCCTCGGAGCCTCTTCAGGAACTCAATTGAGCAATTCACTTTCCCCCATCCGATTAAATTGCATATTTAACATACATCTCACGAGGATACACCCCCAGCACGCGGGCAACCCACAAACGGAGTGTGTCACCACATTAAGCTCTGCCATAGAGATCCGAGCAGGACCTTTTGCGTTTCACCACATGGGTTCGCAGGACCGCGGCACGGGCATCGTTGGAGCGAGCAGGCATCGCCGATCCTGACATTGTGGGTGGCGATGCACACGAGCACCTGCCAGGCATTCGGCCACCAACACCACCGTAGCAGTCGGTGCGAATCGCTTCAAGAGAGCACGGAGCCCGGAGCGGTCGGTGAGCACTTTATTAGACGGCGCACAATGCCGCACCACGCATCACAGTCAGCGGCGCACGGGCGGATATTGGACATCCCCGCCGGTGAAGAGCGCTGAAAGAGGAAATGCGGCGCGCCGAGCATTTATTTATTTGACCCCGGCGACCCCCGCGCTCCGCAAAGAAGGCCCCCTCGTCACGCCTGGCCGCCGCCCGTGGCTGTTTTCGCAGCCGTTGATGTCACCACGGGGGCCCGGCGAGCCGAGTGTCACCACGTGGGTCTCACTGACGCGCGTCCTCAACGCCGCCGTCAACGTCATCATCGCGGGGCGACGGATCCGTTCGAGGGGGGGGGGGGCCTCACGGTAGCACCGCATCGGCCCGTGCGCGCTGGAGAGTCGCCCGTGTAAGATATTTGCTTTCACGGTGCTTCTCCAAAACATCCTCTCGAGTTGCTTCTTTATATTTTATATAGGAGGCAGCGGCACTGTCCCACGAGCCCTTGCTGCGAGATTGTCTGCCGCAAGACAGATTTCAGAGCTGGAATTTCGCCGAAATTATGTGAGCGACCGAATTTGAGATGGCTTTTTTTTTTCGGTGGTTGTGCGATCACTTGGTGACGGGGATAGAACTCCGTGTGTAAACCACGTTTAATCACGGTTGGTTGAAACCCAGATCGGAACTCAGGCCTGAGGAGTGCTATGACTGCTGAGGCACTAGGAAAATATAGTATATTCAAAATATATATGATCAAGCCAACTTCTGCCTCAATATCCCAATGTCAAAATATAATAGTTTGTTCGTCCATCAGTCTGCTGGCCTTCCAGACTTAACGTTAGCCGCCACCGTTTGCTCACGTATACAACCTCTGCTGTTGAGACCCAAAAGGGGCAAAACGTGTGCAGACTCTGCCATTCTAAACACCTTCTGCTGCTTTACCAGACGCTATTGGCCAGTGCCCTCTCCGGCAACCTGTGGGCCCATTCCGGACAAAACGTTCACCCGATAGAGACTTCCAAGAAGAGTGTGGGAAAAGAACCGAGCCGGAAGAGCTGGCTTACAATCTGCATTCAGCAAAATGTCCGCTATCGAAATGTGAAAAGGAACAAACAAGCGCGAACAACCGGTTCGTTTTCAATGGTCAATGAATGACTTCATCCGAGAATGAACGTTTCTCCCCATTATCGCGCGACACGACTTCCGAGTATTTCTAACGAGTGCCGCTTATCGGCTGCTGCGAGGCAGACTGGGTGTGACCCGCAGCTTTCACAAGGGAAAGTTGTAAAGATAGCTGCAGTTTCTTGGTGCGACCGCTTCGTGCATCAACACGTATGCACGTGCGCGGCACGCACAGACGTTGGCCATGCCGCATCGCTCTCTCCAAGTGCCTTCGGGGGTCGATGTGGGAGCGGAACTTCGGGTTACGCCGTGACGAGCGACACACACGGGACAACAACCCGAACTGTCGCGCACTGGAGAACTCGGCATCGCTTCCAGTTCGAATCGTCGCAGACGCGGCGGAGCAGAGGCCTGGGGCGGACCGAGCTGTGTCCGGCACTGCGCGGTGGCGGCAATGGGCCGGAGTGGTGGCCGCTCTGGTCCTTGTCCACTCCGAGGGAGGTGACGGGCAGGACCGGGTCAAGTTTGTTGGGGGACCCCGGGGCTGTTCATAGTTTTTTTAGGGGGAGGGGCTCCTCGTAGTAGATTCAGTTCCTTCACTGCTTAGCCACCAGATATGCACGATGCCAAACACTCCACCGTTATTCACCTTGGTTAGTTCAGTTCGTTTTTTTTTTGTATGTATGTGATGTACGACCTGTAAAGCTGAATCAAAGTTTAAAGGTGGCAAAGTTATTTTAATTTCGCCATGCATTGCTTGGCAGCAAGGCTTTACTTATCAAATTACCGATAGGGTTGACAGTGGTGCAGCAGTGATGAAGGTAACTAGTGGTGGAAATGGCCTTGTATGCGACGGTGAGCCACACTGGTAGAACGCCAAGCGTGTTTACCGGAATGGGCATAGTGAACATCAAGCCGCTGCAGGACTAAATGGTTTCATAACCGGCAACTTCTAAGCTTTTACATACGTGTGTATGCTGAACTTGTTTCGCACCGTACGTCGGCAAACCGTGCGAAATCGGAGGTGCGGGGGAAGGACAACGAGTTTGCATTTTCACCGCTGACATTAACCACCGTAGCGGAGAAAGGCGCATGGCGAGGCCACGTGCAGTGACGCGGCCACAAAGCGGCAACACGTTCGCCGCCTGTTCACGGAGGTTTAGTGGTTCTGACGCAGCGGCCGCCCCGGTTAACACTGCCGCTGTGTGTGTTTTTAAACCTGCGAACGTAACTTATCGTCTGCTTCGCTGTGGACCTCAAAAGATCCGGTGATGTCACTTACGGCGGGAGGGGGGGGCACGGTGTGTCGGTGTCGTTTGGCAAAGATATGACCAAAATTACAACTGCAAATTGCTCAAATGAGATTATACATGGGCAAACATTGCCTCGTACTGTGGAAACTTGACAGGACCCTTCTGAAGATTACCGACTATAATCACCCAGAAATGTCTGTCCGTCCCGCGCGTGACGTCACTCCACATGAGGCCCACCCCCCCTCATTATTATTCATGAGTGGGTGGATTTTTACACTAATGTGGAGGAAGGTCGAACTGAATTAAATTATTTATTACGCAACATCGCTTCAAATATGACGTTTCTTTACAGAAAGTAACGGTAAACAATAAATCTACGCAGCACAGTGCTACATCCGTGCGTGACGTCACTGCAAAAGAAACCCCCCCCCCCTACATTAATATTCATGCCCACGTGGAAATTTACACTAGAAGGTCGCGCACTCCACATCTCCACATGCCGCACCCCTCCCCTCATTAAAAATCATGAGCGGGTGACGTCACTCAACATGCCGCACCCCTCCCCAATAACCATTAGCGGGTGACGTCACTCTACATGGGGCAACCCCCCTCATTAATAATCATGAGCTGAACAATTTTTCTATTGAATATTCCAGATTTACAGCAATATACACCCGTCCTTGGACGGGCAAAAAGCTATTTTTTTAATAATCACACTAAACGAGTGTGATAATTAAATAATAATATATTTTTGGGGTCCAATGAAAAACCTGAGGCCCCAGGCTACAGCCTCTAAAGCCCCTCCATTAATCTGGCCCTGCTAACGGGCCAGACCCAGGCGCTGCGAATGCAGTAGTGGAAGCTCGATGATTAGAGGTCATGGGAGAGGCCCAGGCACTGATTGAAGGTCACGGGATGGTTCCAGGCATTGACGGTGGAACAGTGAGGGCTTGCACATGGGAGGTCACAAGACAGACCCAGGTGGTGTCGGTTTGTCTCACAATTATACCAAATCAAGTCGGGTCAAAGTGGCTGTTGAAATGACCTTGAGACGCTGTTGAAAATTCCATGTTTCCATAGGACAAGCACTGCCGACTTTACTCCGTGCGGCACTTGATTTATTGACCCAGGAGGAAGGAGAAGCTGGATAAACCCCAAAACAAATATACGGTCTTCTTGTTGTGAGTCAAGTATTCAAACTGCAGTGCCACCTGGCCAGAAGTGTCAATAATCCACCCATTAAAATCATTTAGTGGGCTTTAGTCACCCGATACTCTGCTAGTTGTTGTGAGTGT
Organism: Lampetra fluviatilis; assembly: GCF_964198595.1. Classification (NCBI taxonomy): domain Eukaryota; kingdom Metazoa; phylum Chordata; class Hyperoartia; order Petromyzontiformes; family Petromyzontidae; genus Lampetra; species Lampetra fluviatilis. Next base: position 6,670,975 of record NC_136305.1, on the reverse strand, counting down.
TCCTTCTCTGCCTCCTGTAGTTGCTGCAGAGCAGCTGTTGCCAGCCACTCAATCGCATCTTTCACAAGAACCGGATACGACTGGCATTAGCAGTTGGAAAGGCGACTCAGTTCCAGGTCCTCCGGTATCACATCAGCCCATCTCTAGTCTAGACCATGATGTGCGTAGCAATTTGCTCTCACTTTGATAAGATAAATGGCATCAAGAAATCAATGTCAAATCAGTCACCCTCTGCAAATATATGAGTGGGGAGAGCTGATTTCTCTTGGTGGCCCTCAGACAGTGATGACAATTCCACATTCTCATGGTGAGGGTCAGCGTGGTGTCATCTGGTGGTAATTATTTGGTGTAATTCGTACTCCGGCAGTTCAGTCAGAGATGCACTTTGAACGATCCTAAGAGGACACTCAACCGTTAAACCGAGGAGATGGAATGATGAAATCAGCATGCGCACAGGCGCTCGCACTGATTGTGACTTCGCAGGACTCCGGATCCGATAACCCAAGATGTATCGTCCGCAAATTTAATCCACCTATGCCTGAACATTTTACGTGGATAATCGCAGACAATAGGATGAATTTGCCAATGAAGCTCCACGTATCCACGAAACATTTGTGGATCACGGGAAGTCATTGCTCAATGCAGCATGGGGAAGACCACGAATAATTGCGGATAAATGGGAGCAATACGGGCAGAGAAAATCAAAATAATAATCAGTGTTTTCTGCGGCCCCAAAAGCTCCCGTGTGATAATAGGAGTCCCAGGTAACAGCGTCGCGGACAAGAGGTACGTACGCTGTATTTAGTGGTGCAGTACAGTAGTGCTAACAATTGCCACCCGCGAGCCTCAAATAGAGTTCCCCAAACAAAGCGTGTTGGTGTTGACGGATGTGGCGATGGAAGGGTTTCTCGTTGGTCGTGGCAGGGGGTGGCTGGGAAAGGTGGTGGGCGGGGGACGCCGCCTGGCTGTGTGGGGGGGGGGTTAGTGGGGAAGCAGACGTTCCGCGAATACGCGCCGTGTAGTTGGGGAACAACGTCCAACCGCCGCCACCGCCACCGCCACAACCACCCACGCATCTCAACCAACACCACAAGCACTGTGATGGGCCGTCAGTCACAGCCGACGCTACGCGCGGCCCACACAATACGCTCCGCTTCGACGGCACGTCAACCAACACTCGATGAGTTGACACGAATCAGCGTCGCTATTTGATTAAAGAATTCATTCCTTTTTTTCCTCGTCTCATTTTGACTACGAAGGCTCAGGAGACTCAAATGTTTCTAAATTTCCAAAGATATACAACTACACCTGGGGCTTGAGCCCGGCATGTCAGGGCTGCTGTCTCGGTGACACAAATGGTCGTGCATTTCCATAAAGAGACCTGGACTCGGGGCTTTAAACCCAGGTGCTGCCTCAGATCCCGCAGATGGCTGGCAAACCTCAGAGAGGCACCTATGTGTGAGAGATTGAACCCAGCGTGTCGGAGGATGTCGGCTCAACATCGTGGGATTGGCACCAACACCCCTGAAACGGAGTCGGCCACCTGGGGGGCTTGAGAATCCTCAACCTTGGAGGTGTCGAGGTCATTTGGGTGGAATCGAATCTCACCTCAATCCCACCCACCCACACGGGCACAAAACGCCGTGGACTCCCACACTCCGACGGTAACCTCGAACATGCCTACACGTCACCTCCGCCGCCTCCCTGCGTCGCTGTTATCTTTCGGATAAATATTTGACGTTTGATAAAGTGCAGGCACTGGCTCAGAACCGTGGTAACGGAGCACACAAAGACAAAGATCCCCCGTTTTGCCTTAACAGACTGTTGGGGCAAGTGCTGTTAGCGAGCGCCTGTAAAGGCTGGCATGGTACATGAGGGGGTGGCGGGCCAACACCACGCCCGGCCGCCTTTGTCTCCCCAGTGGCGATGTTTACACACCACACCAGGTACTCATTTGAGACTGAATATACCTAGGGGAGGCCCAGGACTGGTTCAGATAATCGTCACTGGTGTTGGCCGTGAGCGGGAATCGAAGTCGGGCCGCCGGGTTCGTAGCTCAGCGCGCTAACCACTGCACTACCGCTCCCCACACGGAGTACAGTACACACACACAGGCGCTCAAGCAACCACCCACCTACACCATCAACCCGGACCCAGCCCAAGACACAACACTCACTGAGATTATCATCATCATCATCCGACTCGGTCAATCCACTGCTGGATGAAGGCTTCCACAAGCCAACGACATTTCCCGCAATCCTGCAATAAGACAATCCACCAGGCACCTGCGCATGAGAGCGGATTCGCCGCCGAGCTGATTTCGTCACTCCATCTCCTCCCTCCCCGGGTAAAAACGTCCTCTGGGCCATGTTCTGTTCGTTGGCTGCTACTCCGTCAGAATTCTTTGGCCTCCATTGTCCCTTCGAGCAAACGTGTCCTGCCCGAGCCCCCACTCACTATCCTTCAGAGGTCGCAAACAGGTTTTGATTCCTTACCCGTACCCGTACCCGGCCGCACCAGGGTCACAAACGGGTACCCGTACCCGTACCCGGCCGTACCCGTACCCTACCCGTACCCGGCCGGGTACGGGTAGGGTACAGGTATCGGGTACCTGATTGCGACCTCTGGGATGAAGCCATGTGGCAGGCGCGGGTGGGTTGATTCTACAAACTTGAATTGTGAGAAGAAACAAGACGTTGGGAAATGAGTGACAAACGGTTACTCACCAGTGACTCACGGTCTACCCGTACCCGTACCCGGCCGCACCAGGGTCGCAAATGGGTACCCGTACCCGTACCCGGCCGTACCCGTACCCGGCCGTACCCGTACCCGTACCCGTCCGTACCCGTACCCGTACCCGGCCGTACCCGTACCCGTACCCGGCCGTACCCGTACCCGTACCCGGCCGTACCCGTACCCGGCCATACCCGTACCCGTACCCGGCCGTACCCGTACCCGTACCCGGCCGTACCCGTACCCGTACCCGGCCGTACCCGTACCCGGCCGTACCCGTACCCGTACCCGGCCGTACCCGTACCCGTACCCGGCCGTACCCGTACCCGTACCCGGCCGTACCCGTACCCGGCCGTACCCGTACCCGTACCCGGCCGTACCCGTACCCGTACCCGGCCGTACCCGTACCCGTACCCGTACCCGGCCGGGTACGGGTACGGGTCGTGGAGTAAAGCTGGATCGAATTAAGCGGAAAAATCTAATTTACGCGAATTTCTGCTTTCCGTGGGCAAGCGGGCTGATCCAGCAATGCTCCGTACACTTGAGAAGCTCAGCCTAAACTCGGTGGGAGTTTGAGATTTTGGACCCAAGATCTAAGCGGTGCTGGCTCAGAGCTCGAATACAGATATTTTTCTTCTGGTCTCCATAGACATCGAAGGTAATGTGCATCTTGAACATCGGTGTATTTATGCATACGTACATATAAACTTTACATACACTGGTAGTAACGTTATATGTAGCCTATTTAAACCAGGTGACAGACCGGTCTCTGATGGGGTCTCTAGACAATAGACTGGCAGACCGATGTCTGATGAGGACTTTAAACAATAGACTGACAGACCGGTATCTGATGGGGTCTCTAGACAATAGACTGGCAGACCGATGTCTGATGAGGACTTTAAACAATAGACTGGCAGACCGCTGTCTAGTGAGCTCTTTAGACAATGCGAACGATATTCCAATTTCCCCTACAGACAGCTGAGCATCATGTCACCACGATATAGATTAACCTGCAAGTGGCAACATGGGGCGATGACGTTGCTGCAGATGACTCGGGGTTCATCACTGGCTGGCTGCCCTGGTTACTGCTACCAGTGTATTAAGCATAAAATACGCGTTGTCTGCTTCACAGCGAGCGTTCCAACATCCTTTGACGTCATTCGAAAAAAGAGCAGGGCCGTCTGCATGCCGGCGTCATTGTCCAAATATTCCAAATCTGAAAATAAAAAAATCTGTAAATTACTCGATGGGGATAACGCACAGCAGACCGATGCTCACTTGCAGGCCGGTGTGGAAGCCGCCTTGGGCCACACAGGGACAGCTGCCGCTGGGGGAAACCCCTTCGAACCGTTGAGACGAGACACGACGACGTACGGCACTTCAGAATCAAAATCGGAATCTGGAGGAGGAATCCGAAGAGCTATGAAGCTCTTTTTCATTTCACAGGTGTCCAGTATGGACGGGCAAGTTACAACAGAAAACAATGCTGGGCCAAGCAAACCGTCTTGGAGTAAAGCTGGATCGAATTAAGCGGAAAAATCTAATTTACGCGAATTTCTGCTTTCCGTGGGCAAGCGGGCTGATCCAGCAATGCTCCGTACACTTGAGAAGCTCAGCCTAAACTCGGTGGGAGTTTGAGATTTTGGACCCAAGATCTAAGCGGTGCTGGCTCAGAGCTCGAATACTGATATTTTTCTTCTGGTCTCCATAGACATCGAAGGTAATGTTCATCTTGAACATCGGTGTATTTATGCATACGTACATATAAACTTTACATACACTGGTAGTAACGTTATATGTAGCCTATTTAAACCAGGTGACAGCCCAATTGTACTAAAAAAAGATATTTTTTAAACGGAAACCTGGGTCACAAAGTCATTAAATATGTGGCCAAACCACTTCGAAAACCTCAGATCAATAACCAAACATTGAACGATTAACAAAGCTCGTAAGTGAAATGTGTGTCGAACACCCTTCTCCACCCGGCGCCGCCGATAAACAGAGTAGTCCCGTGAAACAATGTATGATTTTATTAGTGCTTTATTAGTGCTGGAGAACCATGCACACTGTTTAACGATTGGATGTGGATCACTCTCCAGCATCACACGAGTGGTGCTGCTGAAGCAGTAATAAACTGGCCATGTTTGGTCGTCACGTGACTTTATTAACAGGCCATCTCGGGTGGAGGAGGGTGTACGACACACATTCTACTCTCACCGCGATCTTACCCGAACAAAAAAATCTATCACGACTCTTAATATTGGTCGTGAAAACTGCGTGTTCCGGTATAAACTTTACAACAATTGGCAGTAATTAACTGTAGCACAAGGGTCAATTAAAACACCACTTTGATTCTCAAAATAAAGCAAAGAATCAAATTGCCCTTTAAACTCTGACCAGGGAAGGATATCATTTTTAAACACGAGAGAGAATTTTGTTCCAGGTCTATGGAGCATAAATAGCAAAAAAGAACCAGATACCAATCACTGGAGTTCCCATTCCTGTCCACAACAAGCAATCCGTACCTGAACCTAGCCTGGGAATTGGTATCTGAACCAAGTTCGGGCCTCCCAGAAGTTGACTCAGCCTAAAGTGAAATGCACCTACTTGCAGTGGTGGTAGGATAGATAAAGGCGGACGGGGTCGATATTATTTGGGGTGGTTCACACCACCCATTCCTCCCTCGTGTGCTGTGCCCACCTTAATAGGTGCTCGCTAACAGCACCTGCCCCCAAGAGTCTACGCGGCTAAACATGTCATCTGTGTTCGATACCCTTGTAGCGGAGTGCCTGCTGCGCTGATGAGCACGAAAAAGGGCGAAGCCAGCAAGCCATTGCCGTGTCGCCGCCACCGCCGTCACCGAATTTAAAATGGTCGCAGTTGTTGAAGTGGCTCATGTGCCGAGCTTGGGTCTCTGACGATCCAAATTTAATTCCCCTTCCTCGTGCACATCAACGCGGTTCACGTGCGAATCGGGCCTGGGCCTCCCTGAGAACAAAATGAGCATTGTACGGTGCGGTGTTGTGGTTTTGGGACAAAGTTGACCGGGCGCACGTTTTTAACCAGCGCCACTAGCCCCACCACATCCCCCGTGTAACTGTGCCGGCTTTAATAAGCGCTCGCTAATAGCAGCTGCCCTGATAAAAGTCTGTAAGGCTAAGCAGGGGGACCTTTCATGGGTAAACATCCACTTACATGTTCTGTTGATCTTGTGTGCACCCTCAGCTCGCTAAAATATACAATGAGCAGATGACCAGTAAAACCTAATTGAAAGACCCTGGTAAAGAATGATATGGATTCCAGATGTGTGCGCGCGCGCGAGTCCGAAGCTGAACCTCTACCATTGTTATTTATTCCTAACTTTCAGCTTCCATTCCAAGACCCGAGCATGCTGACACCCGCTTGTGATCCAGAGCCTCCGAGGCAAGCGTTGGCAGATCGCAACAAGAGATGTGCTGCGAGACTCCCCCAACCTACAAAAGCCGTTGAATAAAAAAAAGCATGATGATGCTGCTGCTGCTGCGTCAATGCATTCGTCAATAACAATGCGGCCCTAATGAGGAAATAAATATATAACAGGCAACAATTCCGGCAGTGGCCCTTCTGTTTTGGAGAGTAAACAGAGAGGCCAGAGAGCTCAAGTGGATAATAACACTTGGAGGATGCACTATAGGCTCCAGAAATGTGTACCGGTGGAGAGCTGTCAATTCTTAACCGTCCATTTAGCCACCGTGCTCAGGTACATTGTGCTCGAGCGCAGCCCACTCACCTTCCAGGTGAGCTCTCCAAGCTCACGCGCACACTCACAGGACCACGCGCACACTTACAGCACCACGCGCACACTCACAGGACCACGCGCACACTCACATGACGGTTCCGCCTTCGGCTTTTTCCGTACAGGGGTCAAGAGGCTTTGGGAGCACACCTCTGCACCCCGGGGTCGGTCCCTCTTCAAGCCTGCCCGGCCGAAAACGTGCGGCGGTACGTATGTTGGGCTTCTTTTGCACCGTACGTAGCCAACTGTGCTAAATCGAAGGTGCGGGGGAAGGACAACAGACTAAACAAGTTCAAGTTCATTTATTAGGTATAGCCCTGTGAGCCATTTGGCTCTGAATCGGGTCCAACCGCAACAAACAAAAAACATGAAGCAGTTCGGTTTGTTGTGCTTCACGCCGGGACCTCCGATTTGCACGGTCGGCTACGTACGGTACAAAATGAGTTCAACATACAGACGTACATACTCTTCTGAATCCAAGACACCCAGAGAAAATGCACGTTTGTGGGTGGCTGACTGGCTGGCGGTTCCGTCTCCTCTGCCAATGCAGTTCTTTAAACTCCTTGTCCCCTACCGGGTGTGCTACGGGTGAGCGCCGCAGTGCCCAGCGTGAGAAAGGAAAACAAACGGAAGTGAAAACAAAGAAAATCGCCGGCGCAAGTTACAAAAAAGTTAATAATTGCACTGGGTACTACAAAAGGCCCCCCTGCAAATACAGGCAATAACATCATGGCACTTTCACAATAATCGGTATTGCATGTGGCTAGCAGACCACGACATTGGCATTTAGCTGCTGAACATATTGTCCAAACGCTAGAATTGAATAGTATTGTACGTTTTAATAACAATTTAGATTTATAAGGCGCCTACTTCAAAGCGCTCTACGAATAGAGGTAAAATTTGTTAAATCGAAAGGTTTTTTTTATTTGGTGAGAAACAATGCACACAACGCAGGCAGGCATGCGCACAAGCCCCAAATACAACACAAATATACACACACCCTATTTTAAGCCTGATCTGCCTGAACAAATGCTCTTCGCGGTCACCTATTAAGCCAGCCACAGCACACGGAGGGGTAGTATGACCAGAACCATGCACGTGGGGGCCATTTTGTTGTGGGTTTAACTCTCCAACACACCAGTCTGTTGAACTCAAAACTAATTGGCACGTTTTGATTACGTGACAAACCTTACTAATTGGCTGCGTTGAGTGGTGGCGGGTTTGACGGCGCATTGATATTGACGCGCTCTAACCCAACAAAAAAAAACTCTTGTTATGGATGATATTGGTCGCGAAAGCCCACTCGGTGTTAACATTGGGGCCACATTTGTGTCCCAGCTCTGGTAAATGTCCATGAATCGCGTCTCAACCGGCTGTCCATTTCAGGTTCAGTCAGGCTACAGAAGACAGCGTAACCAGTGACCAACGTCTTCTTGGTTCTTTCGGTAAAGTCACGTAGAAGGGAAGCAACAAAATAATAAAAATAAAAGATAATAAAATCATTCTCACGACGTTTCGGCCACAACGCAAGCAGCCGTCCTCAGGTGAAAACTGAATGACAGAGTCTTTTTCATTCAGACTCTGTCGCCTCGACGGACCTGGTTTTCACCTGAGGACGGCTGCTTGCATTGTGGCCGAAACGTCGTGAGAATGATTTTATTATGTTTTATTTTTATTATTTTGTTGCTTCCCTTCTACGTGACTTTACCGAAAGAACCAAGAAGATGAATCCCTGCAGTCACGAAAGCTTTAAATCAGTGACCAACGATTGATGACTTTTTGGAATCCCACAGCCAATGAGGCTGCAATGCATGGCTATAATTCAGGGTCATGATTCTATTTTGCGATCAATGATATTGTTTTTAAATGTGCGGTGTACGTAGTGGCCTCTAGTGGCTGCAGCGATCACACAAGCCCATTGCGTACACCATTTGTGGATCGCAAGTGAAAAAAATAACAAACTTCACCAGATACTCACTTAAGACGAAGTCAACCTAGGGGAGGGCCAGGGACTGGTTCAGATATCACTTGCCAGGCTACCAGGTTCATAGTGCTGTGCGCTAACCATACCACTGCTGCTCACATAAAAACAAATATCCCCCATGTAGCCTTTGCGGCAAGTGCTGCGAGCGAGCACCTATTAAGGCTGGCATGGTACATGAGGGGGTGGGAGGCCAGCAACATGCCCAGCCACCTTTGTCTGCCTAGTGGAGAATTTACACACCACACCAGGTACTCATTTGAGGCCAAGTTGCCCTAGGCAAGGCCAAGGACCGGTTCAGATAATCATCACTGGTGTTGGCCGTGAGAGGGAATCTAACTCGGGTAGCCAGGTTAGAAACGCAGCGCGCTAACCGCTGCACTACCGTTACCCGCACACACGCGCGTACACACACACACCCACACTCAGTCATAATACCCAAGTGAGCAACGCAAGACAAAAACAGCAGCCGATATAATATAATTACTGCCACCACTGGCGCAGGGCAAGCGAGTGTGGAGGTTTTATAATAGCCCCGTCCTACCGCGCAGACTATAAATATTCACATCAGCACAACAGGGGCCGAGCACCGCTAGGACTGACAGAGTGCATGGAGTGTGTGCAGTGCGGGAGACAGGAGGGAGAAGACGAGAAGGAAGGGAGGGAGAAGAGGTGTGATGTAGCTGAGGAGTGGGAGGAAAAGTGTCTGTGGGAGACGTTGGGCAATGCAATGCGAGAAATAACGATTTTAACTAGATTATTTTTTGCGCGAAGCGAAAATTGTTGTTTGCAGCTTAAATGGTCACGGAATGTGGGTTGGGTGCGAATATATTTCTAGAATGCTACTCTAATCCCGGACTGAATGCAACATTTACTGCTCACCCCAACTTCCAAATCTTACACTTGTTGTTGATCCAAACTGTAATATAGTTCACCACAATACCAGTACCAGATCTCGGAAAAAAATGAAATACTGAACACATGCCAATTGCTGGCCTGTCTGGGTCGAAACCCCCCATCATATCATCTGACAGCTGCCAGTCTTAATGGTCACTGTCTCTGAATGTACCCTTACTCTAAACAATAGGGCGCCACAGTGGCAAAATGTTCACTGCCTCGCCTGGTGTGCAGGAGGCCGTGGGTTCGATCCCGATCCTGACGCCTGCGGTATATTTGGAGTTTGCGTGTCTCTCTCCCCGTGTTCGTGTGGATATTTCTCCGGGTCCTCCGGATTGTCCCCCACATTTAGAAACGTGAGTTTAGATTATTCGGTTGCTATACATTTCCACTTGATAAGCCAGGTCACTTCTAAAAAAAAGCTGTATAGCTCAGTGGGCCTTACCTGGTAAGATAAAAAAAATAGTTTATAGTTTTAATTACCCTGCTCCCAACACGAAATCCGATAATGACCTTCTTACACTATATCTAACGCTAACCACAAAAATAATGGTACCTCGAACAATACTCCTAACTCAAGACGCTGTCTTTCTGACAGACCCGTTCTTCACCTGAGGACGGCTGCTTGCATTGTGGCTGAAACGTCGTGAGAATTGTATTTTATTATGTTTTATTTTTATTATTTTATTATTTCCCTTCTACGTGACTTTACCGAAAGAGCCAAGAAGATGAATCCCTGCAGTCACGAAAGCTTTAAATCGAAATTCAAGCTGTGGTCTCAAGCCAGTCAAAACCATGACACTACCGCCAACCCTAAAACTAACTCAAATATCTAATTACTTCAGTCGCCCGAACAGTACACATCTCATATCTAACCTAAGCACTAAGCCAATCTAACTCTACCACGGTCCCTATCCATAATACTAAACCTCTCCCAAACTAGTTGCTAACCTCTTTCTCAAATCCCCTGATCCTAACGGGCCAAATCCTGCATCAATTGGAGTTTGAATCACACGCTAATTTGATTCTATATCTCACATTACAGCCATTTGACTCCAAATCTCACATTACCCAAAGTCCACAAAGTCAACAAACACAACATCGGAGGAAAACGCACCCCGGCACTTGTCCATAATTCCATGTTGTTGAAATGAAATTCAACCAAATCAATTCCTTTCTATTCCTGTCTTTCACGCCAGCTCTTCGCTCACCACAATGCCCCGGCACCATTTATTAAGAATGGGATGTGATGCTGGAATGAATCATTCACGCCTCGTCGCTCGGCTGATTGAGGACCCCCGGGAGGGCACGGTGCGGGCGAGCGCACGCACTCCTCACAGGTGTGGCCCCTGGGGCCGTCGCGGTCACGCCGGCCGGCTCGTGGCGGGCGCACGTCACGAGCCATCGGTGGCCTCACGTGGGCCTCACTCCCTCTCTCCCTTCCTCCCTCTCACCCTCCCTCATCTCTCTCTCTCTCCCTCCCAACACACCAACACCCTCGTCTATTCCCTGCCGCCTCCAAACCGGCAGTCGCAAGGAGATGTTATCGTGCTCTCTCTCTCCTTGCGGTGGATTTTTTTCCATCCGGGTACTCCTCTTTTGCCCCCCCCCGTCCCCTCCACATTTTAGAAACAACATGCGTTGAGATCATGTGGCTGCGAATACAAATTCCCACCGTCGATGATGAGCGTACCGTGTGTGGCCACGTCGCCTGTGAACAAGGGCTAATAGCTCAGTGGCCTTTACCTGGTTCGGCAAAAAAAAAAAACACCTGTCTAACTCAATGCGGGAAGCTGCTATCGTGACGTCCGCTGCGCAGGTTGTCGTGGTTGCGCCCTTAGGGCTCGTCGGTGCGCATTTGTGTCTTGCGCCGCACGTTTCCCCGCGAGCTGGGACCGCGCGTTTAAATGACACGTTGTCCAACGTTTCACCCCCACACACCTGCCAGGAGCTTCTTCAGGAATTGGGAGATTCCTTCAATTCAGTTTCCCGAACGAGCTCCCAGCAACGTGGAGCAACACGTGCCGTATGGCGTACGCAGTGGTACGGTGACCGTCCAACGGAGAGGCAGGTCTCTGTCATAGCAATGTGTAATTTTAACCACTGTTCTCAGGGTTGCCAATGGAGATGAGCAATGACCCATGTGCCCCTTCGAGAAAGAAGGCACTCTGACCTCTCGAATCGTGAGCAGGTAATCTCGTAGCCTTAACACTTATCAATACCCGTGACGATTACGAGACTCCCGCGGCGCGTTCAAGCGGAGAGTCACGGCGTGTGTGCGCGTGTACGTTGAACTTCTTTCGCACTGTACGTAGCCAACCGTCCTAATCGGCGGTGCAATTGCAGAACCGCGCCATCGCCGAATAAAAAAAAAGTTTTATTTTACCAGGTAAGGCCCACTTTTTCAGAAGCGACCTTGTCAAGGATGAAGTGGCTTATTATCATCAAGTGGTGAATTTATAGCAGCCCACTACTCTAAACGCATGTTTATAAATGCGGAGGGAAAACCCGGAGGACCCGGAGACAAATCCACGCGACCACGGGGAGAGAGACACGCAAACTCCAAATATACAAGCCTAAGGGTCAGGGTCGAACACGCTACCTCCTGTCGACCTGGCGAGGTGGTCAACATCCCCTAGCCACCGTGGCAACCCCCGTTTCATCGCGACGGCGGCTCCAAGCGTGGCAGCGCTTCGTTTCGCAACGGCAATAGGCGGTAAAATCCGAGGGGACGTTGCTCTTTCGCCTTTTTATTTTTCTCTCTATCACCAAAGCCCCCATCCGGCGACGTGAGCGCCCAGTCCCGAGGCAGCGTCCCAGCTTAGTCCGCCACCCCACCCCTGCCCCACCCCTGCCCCTTCCCTCACGATTCCCCGACCAGACGGCACCGGCGCCCCCACGGTCCCCTCTTGCGGGTCCCTCAAACGCCGCCCAAGCACACCGGTCCCCGCGAGGGCACCCACAGCAGCCGCTAACGAGCCGCGCTAATGGGATATTAATAGGTTAATTAAGCGAGGGAGATGATGCCCATGCCCAGTAACTTAAAAGGATGTGCGAGCGCGGCGCATCCGATCCGCCGCCGCTGCTGTTTTTTTTCCCCGCGTTTATTCTTTTTTTTCCGTCATATTTATCCGCCACTAATTGGGTTCGACACCCACATCCGCACGGAACTCTCGATCGTAAAACCGCCACTGCGTCATGCCCAGCGCCGAAAGGAGGACAGATCATTCGGTCCGATGTGTGCTCACGATGGTGGCGAAGGGGACTATCTGTCGCCTAGGTGCACCGCTATATTTAGCTGTGAGAGGACAGGACTGATTAAATGGTTCATCAGCAAAGCGGCCTCAGAGTGACACTGCCATGAGCAGTTTCAGCTTCTCACATTGAAAAAAGAATCACGCACTCATTATTACCCAACTCATCGTCTGGCAATCCAGCTCATGAACGGAAGCTCTCCGATGCGTGTTGTTCGGCACGATGTCTAACGTAAGGCTCCACATGCAAGAAACTTCTTCAGGAACTGAACTAAATGGGTCCTGACGTTTTGCTCCATTAGCCCTCGAGCCATTTGATTGAAAAAAAATGGCTTAATGGGACCCACGAGGGTGGCAAATGCTAACAAAGATTGTCTTTAAGCATTTGATCTCTACGCGACAAGTGTTTATGATAGCGAGATCACGCTGGTAACTGAAAAATGTCTTCAAAGAAAGGGTATCATATTATGTTTTGACAGAGAACATCTTTGTGGGAAAATATGTAATATGATGTGTGTATAGATTATTTTTTTTTAAAAAGTGCGTCTATAAAACGGACAGTATGTACTGCACACACAAATGTCTTCCCATGGTGCATACTGGGAACAATTTCCACCCCGAGTGATACCGACCGATGGCCTTGCCTCATGGGTTCCACAAGCCAAGGAGCCTCTTCAGGAAATCAAACGAAGCTCCCAGCTGGCACATGCAGCGCAACGTCGGACAATGTGCTGAACGGCACGTGGCAGAAGCCGGGAGATACAAAGCATAGAAGAAATGTGCAGCGCACACGCGAAAAGCCTTCGCAGCGCTGAAAGGAACCTTCTCGTAATGACTAGGCACAACAGCGGCAGTGGTTTACGAGACAATATCTTGCTGATGAGACTCAGTAAATAACAATTATGAAAATAACTATCAAAGTTGAAGGCAAAGGTTTTTGCCCCTGAGCGTCAAGGGTTTGTTAAAAACGATGCTTTCCCTTTAGACCGTCCGCCACTTTTCAGCCGTGCTCGAGTCTGAACAGGGGATGAATGAATCAATAAATCAGCCCGGTGTTGTTCCCTGGTCATCCCTTTGCTGCTTTTATCTCATTGCGTGGGTTACTAGTGGTTGGCTGTGGACGTCAAACCCACCGGTCGCCTCGCCAGTATAGAAAATTGCAGGTGTGGTCGAAAATTGCCTCGCTAAAAATGTGTTTTTAACGATCCGAGAGCTGGTGACGATAAGTTCAATAACCGATTTTTTTTTTTCCAAAGTGGGAAAAGCACCGTAGAGGAGTGTACACAGATAAAGTAATAATAATAATCGAGAGGTATTGAAAAGAAAGATTGATGCGGACGCAGGAAAGCCAGCGACCCGGCATTGAAAAAACAACGTTAAGTAAATAAGACGCTAAAGGCCCCAGTGTCAGTGTGCTCAATGGAGGTCAGAGTTAGAACGATCGTGCTGCTGAGTGATGAATGCCAGCGCTGTGCCAGTCTTCGCCAACATGTCATGTCTATGCTAGAATTTCCCACAGCGGGTAACGTGCCTTCTTCAAAAATCGATTTTCTGTATCCATGCTGGGTATCTCCCCCCCCCCCTTTCCATCCCTTTGTTGAGTCCCCCATCTCTCCTGCGCAGAAGAACCCACGGCGACGTTATCAATTCTACTTTCAGTCCGAAGCCCAAATCATGATAGGGCACGTGCCTACCGCCGTGGTACGCGCCTACCGTGGCCGGTTGACTAGGGGTGGGGGTGGGCCTGAACACATCCCCACATTTGTTTTAAAGTAGAGGGAATAAAGCGTATTCCACAATACAGAGAATACATTATATGAACCTTATGGCGGTACCCCGGGGTACCATAGTACCACGGCTCTCGCATAATGTCCATGATGCAGTCATTTCTAGTCTGTTCATGGTCGGCGATGCGGCATCGACTCATCTCTACGAGCTGTACACGACGCACCACTACGGTGCGTACCGCGAGCGTTCAGGGTTTCAGCACAATCGTCCTCGCTGCGTTTCTACATTGCGGAGTAGCACTGATTTCGGATTGATTGGTACACCCCAGAAATAAAACATTTAATTGCCTCGGCCATTTGTTATTATTTGGTACCCCTGGGTACCGCCATAAGGATAATTTATATTTTTTAAGCACACATATCCACTGTGTAGTTTTGGGCAGACATCTAAGCAGCTTTGTGAAAGCCTGAATCTACCCATGGTGAAGTATGTTTCCATGACAAACAGCAGCTGAACTGTGCTGGGCCTGTGCCCCGGCTCCTCTCATCCCTCCCCCCCTCGCCCCCTTACCCACTCACTCCCTCGCCCACTCACTCCCATCCTCACCCACTCACACCCTCCCATCCTCACTCACTCACCCACTCACCCACTCACACCCTCCCATCCTCACCCACTCACGCCCTCCCATCCTCACCCACTCACCCCTCGCCCACTCACCCACTCACACCCTCCCATCCTCACCCACTCACCCCCTCCCATCCTCACCCACTCACCTCCTCTCCCACTCACACCCTCCCATCCTCACCCACTCACCCACTCACACCCTCCCATCCTCACCCACTCACCCACTCACACCCTCCCATCCTCACCCCCTCACCCACTCACACCCTCCCATCCTCACCCACTCACCCACTCACACCCTCCCATCCTCACCCACTCACACCCTCCCATCCTCACCCACTCACACTCTCCCATCCTCACCCACTCACCCCCTCGCCCACTCACCCACTCACACCCTCCCATCCTCGCCCACTCACCCACTCACACCCTCCCATCCTCACCCACTCACCCCTCTCCCACTCACCCACTCACACCCTCCCATCCTCACCCACTCACCCACTCACACCCTCCCATCCTCACCCCCTCACCCACTCACACCCTCCCATCCTCACCCACTCACCCACTCACACCCTCCCATCCTCACCCACTCACACCCTCCCATCCTCACCCACTCACACTCTCCCATCCTCACCCACTCACCCCCTCGCCCACTCACCCACTCACACCCTCCCATCCTCGCCCACTCACCCACTCACACCCTCCCATCCTCACCCACTCACCCCCTCTCCCACTCACCCACTCACACCCTCCCATCCTCACCCACTCACCCACTCACACCCTCCCATCCTCACCCCCTCACCCACTCACACCCTCCCATCCTCACCCACTCACCCACTCACACCCTCCCATCCTCACCCACTCACACCCTCCCATCCTCACCCACTCACACTCTCCCATCCTCACCCACTCACCCCCTCGCCCACTCACCCACTCACACCCTCCCATCCTCGCCCACTCACCCACTCACACCCTCCCATCCTCACCCACTCACCCCCTCTCCCACTCACCCACTCACACCCTCCCATCCTCACCCACTCACCCACTCACACCCTCCCATCCTCACCCCCTCACCCACTCACACCCTCCCATCCTCGCCCACTCACACCCTCCCATCCTCACCCACTCACACCCTCCCATCCTCACCCACTCACACTCTCCCATCCTCACCCACTCACCCCCTCGCCCACTCACCCACTCACACCCTCCCATCCTCGCCCACTCACCCACTCACACCCTCCCATCCTCATCCACTCACCCCGTCTCCCACTCACCCACTCACACCCTCCCATCCTCACCCACTCACCCACTCACACCCTCCCATCCTCACCCCCTCACCCACTCACACCCTCCCATCCTCACCCACTCACCCCCTTCCCCTCTCTACCCTCGACAGCTGGAGGAGGCTAGGGCTTGAGAAGCAATCTTGAAACAAGTAAAATCACAACTCAACGCATTCATCAATAACACCGTTGCCTTAAAAGAAAGACAAAGTACACAAAGGCTGACGTTTCGGGCAGCGGACCTTCTTCGTAGCACGTGAATTGAGAGGCCAGAGGGGGCAGCGAGGTCCGTGGAGTTGGAGATCGCATTATTCACTGTGGGGCCTGATAAGAATTCAAATGTTTAAATAAAGTATTTTGCCTAATGTAGTTTCAAAACAAACTGCATCATACACGTAGATTTTTCACGTTGTTTGTTACAAACGCATCGCGACGTTTTCATTGAAGTCCAAACGTGTGGGAGCCAATTGAGACTGAGAGTATCTCTCTCGAAGGAGACTCCAAGGTTATAAAACCAATGCAGCTCGTAATGTAAAATGACGAGCACTGCGGCGAAATATCAAGCAGTGCAGAAACAAAGCACCTCAATAAACATGAATTGTTCTGCAATGCAAAATAACAATTCAATCTAACCTAATTTTAAAAGAAGCCACTTGGAAAACAGAAATTTCTCGCAAAGTGAATGTGCAACTTGATCCGGACCTCAATCCACATCCTAAAAAGTCAGGCAGAGGCGCAGCCCTGCAAGTGCCCGCTCACGCGACTGCTGGCGAAAGAGGGCCTCCACTCGGAGGCGCTATCGAATAGATCTTTGAAGAGGTGGGGGAGTGCCCACACTTTACCCCACCACACGCGACATGCCGAGTGGCTCACTTGCGGTGCGCCCTTTTCGGAACCGCCGAGTGGACAGTGGCGGCGGGGTGCCGGGAGGGATCCGGGAGGGGGGGCGATTTAAGAAACTTGTCCCCAACGTGTCAACCGCCACGCCGGAAGATCGAACCGGCGACCTCAGGATCGCAGGTCCAGTGGTGTTCGCCATCACACCACGGCAGCAATACCGATCCTCACCTTACGCGAATCGTTACAAACATTGGCTGTCCCCCCCCCCCCCCCGCTGTTCCTTACAGGTGTGCTTCTGCGGCCGTCTGGAACGCTCTTCCTTCCGATATTAGGAATCACTTTTCAATCGAGGTTGAAAAATAATTTCTTGAGCGGCACTTTTTTGCGCTTTGTCGTCCTTCCCCCGCGCCTCCAATAAGCACGGTTGGCTACGCACGGTGTGAAAGAAGTTCCACGCACATGCAGTACCTATGTACGTACCTAACGACGTCCACGGGACTCGTTTGGTTGCATCTTCGCACGATAAAGCGAAAGGCGACCTGATGCACGAGGGCGACGCTCCGCGGCCCGCAACCTCCCCCGGTGTCCAGAAGGCACGCGGGGTGACAATTTCGTTTCCGGCCGAGAACCTCCCCCCCCAACCTCCCCCCGCGCCGTTCGTTTCCACGAACCCGGCGTTCCGTCGGTCGCGATCGTTGAAGGCCGTCTCGGAAAGCGCCACTGGCCGATGACTCTCGCGCGGCATGGGGGTGGTGGTGGGTGGTGGTGGGTGGGTGGTGGTGGTGGTGGTCTAAACAGAGAGCGTGCAGGAGGCAATCACCCGCACCACCCCCCCATCAAACAACCAACCGCCCTTGGCCCGGAGCGACCCTCCGCCAAAAGTGACGTGCGCGCAGGGGCAGCATTTGCCATTCTATTCCGGATCGCCAGACATGAGAGGGGCACGCGCCAGTGATATGGCCATGCTTATATAACGCGTGTATGAAGATTCCTCCCCGCCGCCACCACCACCACCTTACGGCGTTCACAGAATTCTGGGGCAAGTGCTGTTAGCGAGCACATGTGAAGGCCGGCACGGCACCGCGTAGGGCGGGGGGGGTGTGGCCAGCACCACGCCCGGCTTCCTTTGTCCCCCCAGTGGTGATGTTCGCACACCATGGCAGGTACTCGTTCAAGGCTACACTAATGAGCCTCACATATGCACGCACATGTACAAAGCTCCCCCGTATAGCCTTAACAGGCTGTTCCGGCAAGTGCTGTTCGCGAGCACCTATAATAGTCCAGAACGGCACGAGGGGGTGGGTGGCCAGCACCATTTCGAGCCGCCTTTATCTCCCCAGTGGTGATGTTTACACACCACGCCAGGTATTCATTTGAGGCCGAGTCCACCCAGGGGAGGCACGCGACCGATTCAGATAATCGTCACTGGTGTTGTTCCGCGAGCGGGGACTCGAACTCGAGTCGCCGGGTTCGTAGCGCAGCGCGTAAACCGCTGCACTGTCGCTCCCACCACGTACATATGCACACGCGCAAGCATGTACACACGCACCAAGGCCGTAGCCATGGAGTCAACATTGGGGGGGACCAAATCTTCAAGAGGATCTGGGGTCCCCCCCCCCCAGAAAAAAATGTTAATTTGAAAACCAATTTCCTGCCATTTCCTGCCTAAAATATAAAAAAATTCACTAACACACAGGAAGGACTCTTTTTTTACAATAATGTCTAATAGTGTATTGTATTACATTGCTCTGTTTTTTCTTTTTTACCATTTCTTGTTTCATTGTATGTAATGGCAGAGATTAGAGATTAATAAAGCACAACCATAACCAAAATCATATAAACATGAATCAATTTTATAGCGATATATTGGGGGGGACATTTTGAGCATAGTTGAATATATATTATAATTACGGCCTTGACACACACACACACGCGCGCATGCATGTACACACACACGCGCGGGCGTGCGTACCTACGCATCGACCGCGACATTTGCCGCTGGTTATGGAGGTTTGCGGTTTGTGCTTTGGCAGCAGCCCCGGTTAATACCGCGGGGTCCATCAACGCTAAAAAAACAAGTACCGCATGCCGTCTACTCTGCGGAGATCCCGTGATGTTTATTGGAAAGCGGAGTGGGTCACGTGTCGCCCAAAACACTCGCTAACCCTCCTCCGTTCAACTTTGCAGAAGAGTAGAACGAGAGCAGCTTGTCCTGTGGCTATTTGCAAAGAAAATCAGTGCTGCGGATGAAGGGTGCATCTTCTTTGAGAAAGAAGAAAACTAATGAAAACAAAAGCTAATTTTTTTCGTGCAGCCTTTTTGCAGCCAGGCCAGAAGCGTCAAACTCGTTACGGACGAGAAGAACATGCTGTAATCTCAGGTGGGAACCCGGAATTCAATCGCTCGCTTAATTGCTACACTTTTCTAGGTCAGAAAAGACACCTGTGAGTTAGTCTGTCCGCGTCTCCCTATTGCTATGCTCAACACAGCTGCCGTCTCTTATCTCCCCACGGAACTAAGCTCATATGCCAAAGCCATTAATTAAAGTCCACAGCTTTGAAACAAAACAAAAAAACTATTCTCCCAATGCTATCTCGACTGTGCGGTCGGCGTCGTCACAAGACGAAGGATCCGCTCGAAAAACCCTCGGAGAACGACCCCGCGGAAGTGGATATCACAGAGCGGCCGCCGAGATCCCTTCTTCAAGGTCGCCTCTGATGCGCACACGATCGGGGGCAGCACTTCTCACTCGCTCCGCGTATGAGAGTGGGGCAGGGGGGGGGGGGTCCGTAGCATCACAGTCAAATTGATATTTAAATTGTGATCGCTGGAAATTAGCCCAATGAATTGCAGAACCAAATTTTAAATCGCGCTTTTTTATATGTAAGAAAAGCCATTCATTCATTCATTCAATACGATGCTCTTAATCGTTGGAAGGTTACATTTTGAGTGGTTGTCAATGAGCGACGATGCCTTTGTGGCCTTCTGCAGTGGCGGTGGAACATGCCTTTAATCCAGTGCCTTTATGTTACAGCCACGAGGTGATGACCATGATGATGATGTGATTGACATCCAGCACGACAGCATGGTGGTGCTTGTGATAGCCAGTCCAGCAGGTAGGTTTATAGCAGGAGGCCGAGTTGAGTATTTTATCGTTCTCCTCGTGCACGTAAGTTTTCACTGGGCATTCCAATGTCCCTTCTTCTCACATGCAACAGGTGTAAAATAACATAAACATTTTTAAACTATCAATTGGCCGAAAATCTAGTGGGCCTGGCCAGGCAAACAGTGTGGAAGAGACACTGCGCAAGTCTGCACTCAGCGTGACATCTCCACTCAATGCCAATTGCTAAACGGTCTCAGTTCTGTGGGAGATAATTAATAACACAACAGTCGGTTCAATTAATTTCAATTACAGCCGGTCCACTAATCAATTACGTTAATGTACTGTGGTTCCATTAACCCACCCATACACCCTAATTGTCATCGAAATCCCATATTGCCTTGTTGGTACAAAACGTCAAGATGATGGAAACAACAACCGTCTCAGCCACCCTCATTTTCCACGATGTAAAAAAAAAACATCTCAATTTTATTTTGTTCTCCCTCCAAAGAAAAAGATCACCCGTATAGCCTTAAGAGACTGTTGGGGCAAATGCCGTGAGCGAGTATAGCGCCTATAAAGGCCGTCATGGCACACGAGGGGGTGGGTGGCCAGCACCAAGCCCCACCACCTTTGTCTCCTCAGTAGCGACGTTGACACACCGCACCAGGTACTCATTTGAGGCTGAGTCGACCCAGGGGAGGCCCAGGACCGATGCAGATAATCGTGACTGGTGTCGGTTCGTCGGGGTTCGTAGTGCAGCACGCTAACCGCTACGATACCTCTCCCCCCCCCCCCCAAACACCACCGCCTCCACCACCACCTCCACTTCTGCACTGCTCTGAAGTGCGTCTATCAGACACTGCTACCACATCAAAAGCGCCCTCCCCCGCGCAGCTCCCCTTCACAACCCTGACGGCCAACTCCAAAGCCCTGGACGCTGGCACGGGAGCAAAGAGGAGGTGGTAATTCGTTGGGTGCCGACTTTCATCGTCGGCCAAGAGAGGTCCACGACCGAACGAAGGTCCCCCCCAAAAGCCGCCGCCACCACCGCCTCTCAGGAGCCTGCGATGCACCTCTCCGCCCAGAAGCTTTTGCACCGCACGAGCCGATTTCACCGCTCCTGTCTCCTTCGGTTGAAATCCTCTCAGATACATTTCCATTTGCTTGGCCGCCGCTCGGTCCTTATTCTTGACCGTCGGCGAGCGACGTGACCTGCCCAAGCCCATTCGCTTTTCTTTAAGACTTTGAATGATTTCAATGAACTGCGTGCGCTCTCTCATACCGGTGTTCTCTCACTTTTTTGTCACTCAAATGTGATTCCAACCACGCAGACTCTCCATTCTTAAAAGTGCAATTCTACTGCGGTTTCACTGGTTCCCCACTGGTTCACCACTGGTTCACCACTGGTTCTACACTGGTTCATCTCTGGTTCACCATACGAATTCATATTATCTTCCGTGCTATCTCTACGGACTGCTTATAATCAGCCACCTCATCATCATCATCATCCTATCCGCAGACATTATCTTCCTACTGCTGGATGAAGACCATCGCACAGTGCGGATATCCCCTCAATATTTTCTCGTCTAAGAGCTCATCCCATCGCTGCATCTCAGGAATGGGCATCCTCTTGGGAGTGTTCTCCTCTCGGCTCGTCCAATCGGCTATCATCTGTCTATCTGGGATATTTTTATCCTTTGAACGCAGAATCCGAGACGTGTAATACTTACATCGTTCATGGCTTTTTTTGGCCTTTACTTCCCCAAACCAATTTTCAGAAGACATCTTCCAGTGCGGCTATGAATAGCCCGGGCGAAAGCAAATACATTTCTTATGCAGTCTGCGTGTGGTCGTTTCATCCTTACAAATTATTTCGACGATTTCCATGTACAGAATATATATTTCTTTTTTAAGTTCTCAGATCGTGAGAGCTTAAATGACTGCATCAGTTTCCACTGAATCAAATGCATTTTAATAATTCACCAAAGCCAGGCATAATAGAACTTGACGTTCACTTATCCCTTCCAGAATCTGGTTCCACTTGCTGTCATAATAATAAAACGAAGAATGTACAGCTCCCCTTTGCCAACCCCCCTGCGATATTAAGGCACCCACCACGTGCTGTGCTGTCACAGTGAGGGTTTTCTTATACTTCGCCATACTTCACCACGCTGGTCAGTGTGCTGTTGGCATGGTGCTGGCTACCCACTGCCTCGTGTGCCATGCCGACCTTCATTTTGCGCACGCTGACAGTACTTGCCGCAAAGGGCCAATAATGATTCGGCCCATACCTCTCTCCGAGGTTAATTAAATGAGTTTGACCTCTTGGGAAGTCCACATCGGTCGTCCACTGGTCCCTGCTTCCATACCAATGCTGAGCTTTCTTTCAACTATGTTTGTATCGGCAAACATAAATAAGCGATGCCCGATGCTCGGTGGAGCATGGAGACACTGAGACTTTGCTGCCAATTTGAGGTGCGAGATGAGGACATTGGGGGTGATTTTCTTTAGTCCTCCGTATGAATGAGTTTAACAATTCGTTCCGGTTTGTTTGGTATAAATGTAGACACGAGACTAGCCACGTGGACCTCGTGTTAAGGGTACCAAGCCAGTCTTGCGAAGATCCTGGGTTCGACTCCGATTCAACACTGCAACACCCATCTTGGCTTAAACATTGACAAAATCATATATCATATTTTCTTGGTTCTTTCGGTAAAGTCATTGGTCCCCCCTTCTACGTGACTTTACCGAAAGAACCAAGAAGATGAATCCCTGCAGTTACGAAAGCTTTAAATCGAAATAAAATCATATTTATTCTTTGGTTCTTTCGGTAAAGTCTCGTAGGTTTTTTTTTACGTGACTTTACCGAAAGAACCAAAGAGTATGGATTCCTGCAGTCACAAAAGCTTCAAATCAAGATTAAAATCATATTTATTGAATTAAAGCACAGAGATTTCGTAGCCAATGCAATGACCCGTATTTGTTTTTGGGTGTAGCCATGTACGTTGTCATTTCATGCCGGGCTTATTGTCATGAACCCTCCACCACCTGACCAGATTTGTCATTTTTACAAAGATATTACATGCTGAAGTCGTTCTGTGCCATCATTTCTGCAAGGGCCATTCTCTGACGCTGGGAGATGCACTGCTACCTGAGTGGAGTTTTATAATTGAGAAATTCCTCCATCTCATCACATGAGGCCGAGAGCACAGCCGGAATTTGAGGAGGAATAAGGGGAGGCGACCATATACAGACATAATAAAATAATAATGGGAATGACGGCACACAACTACGCAGCTCAGGAGGGAGTGCAGTGAAAATAAATAGCGAACCAAAGACACAGCACAGGCACACACCAAAGATGTGAACAAGAAGCAACCAGCTTCAGCAGCTCCCTCACTGTTTCGCTTAAATAAACACTCGTGAGAGCATCTACACTATGGGAACCTCATTTGCCAGTAAAAATATGATAATTGGTTTTATACCCTTCTATCTGGCAACAAAACTGACACCTTTTTACAAGGAGTCATGTTTGTATAGACCGCAATACCTGCAGTCATAATACAAACAAAATATATAACTCTGATAATGTGCACTGTCCTTGAAGCCAAAAGGCGTCATCTGGTCCAACCCATGTGAGACTAGGCTCTAAGGAAAGCTGTCTCGGGTGTGGACCAATCAACTTCAAGGACAGTGCACATTATCAGAGTTATATCTTTTGTTTGTATTATGACTGCAGGTATTGCGGTCTATACAAACATGACTCCTTGTAAAAAGGTGTCAGTTTTGTTGCCAGATAGAAGGGTAAAAAAACAATTATCACTCGAGAGAGCAATTATCTAACCAGCGCTGACCTCTCATCCCGCCGTGGATCCTCACACGCCAGAAGTCCAAGTCAATGCGTTTCCTTCTTTCGCTCAGTCAGCAATTTCCGGCCACTGGCCGGCCAATTCACGCCAACAAAAGCCTGCGCTTGTTTCTCTCTCCAAACGTTGAAAGATCAACAAGCGGAGAACGTTTTTTTGTTTTGTAAATGCACTCAACAGCCTGCGTTGTTACATAAACCGGCAAAAGCAATCCTTACACGATTAATAAGTATAACCCGTAAAAACGAAGTTTTTCACTATAAATCCTTTATATGCGTGGCAGCGAACTTAATATAAAGGATTTAAAAATATATTCGCCTGTGGACGACGCGGGGATCGATCCCGCGACCTTTGGCATGGGAAGCGAGGGCGCTACCAACTGCGCTACTCCGCCACGGCCTGTTGAGGGGTTACGCTCTGGGCTCTTACACTGTGCGTTCTATTTGAATATATGTAAAATAATTTTTTTTTGCCTAAAAAGTGTAAAATGTTGGGAATTTTTTTTCACGAACATTAATTGTCTCGCACAACGAGTCTGTGTGGAAAATGTCAGCTCGATTGGATCACGGGAAGTGGGTTAAAAAACGACCGAAATATTTGCACGGTCGTAAGCAAGCAAGCACGCAAGCAAGCACGCAAGCAAGCAAGCGAACTTAATATAAAGGATTTAATAAAAATATATTTGTCTGTGGAGGACGCGGGGATCGATCCCGCGACCTTTGGCGTGGGAAGCGAGGGCGCTACCAACTGCGCTACTCCGCCACGGCCTGTGGAGGGGTTACGCTCTGGGCTCTTACACTGTGCGTTCTATTTGAATATATGTAAAATATTTTTTTTTTGCCTAAAAAGTGTAAAATGTTGGGAATTTTTTTTCACGAACATTAATTGTCTCGCACAACGAGTCTGTGTGGAAAATGTCAGCTCGATTGGATCACGGGAAGTGGGTTAAAAAACGACCGAAATATTTGCACGGTCGTAAGCATGCAAGCAAGCACGCAAGCAAGCACGCAAGCAAGCAAGCGAACTTAATATAAAGGATTTAAAAATCATCATCATCATCAGCAGCAATGGTCGGTCCACTGATGGATGAAGGCCCCCCCAAGTCAGCGTCACTTCTCACGATCCTGAGATGTGAGATTCCAGCTTTGCGCCTTCACACTAACGGACCCAATCACTGACACCTCCGAGGTGGACGTCCTCTTAGACGCGATCAAATCCTCGGCTGGCGCTCCGTTATTAATCTAGACCCGGGTTCATCATTGCAAGGCCCATGGGCCACTGACGGGCATGGTGGCCTTGAGTTCGGCCCCCGACAATACACAACGTGTGAAAACATCCCCCATCAACGTGCTGCTTTCAAACCTCAAATGGTTTCAAATGCGTGGCGACCCTCACACTGATGATGTCTTATTGGTGAAAGTGCCCCCCCCCCCCGTCCTCTGAAAATTGGTGAAGAACACTGCTCTAGATCATCATCACCCCTTATAGCGACGAGTCCTGCCCAAGGGCCACTTACTCTTCTTAATACACGTTTGGTTAATGTCATTAGCCTGCATATGCTCTCCGATCCACACACATTCAAAATAGAACATTTCTTTCCTAAATGATATCAATTAACGAAAATGCATTCGCCTTGTATTTTTGTGGAAAACCACGTTTGGTCTTGGAACTCCTTCAAAACGCCCGTGTTTGTGACGTTTTGACCAATTAGTTTATTTATATTTAATATTAGGAACGCTTTATTGTGAGACATGGGTTATATAACTGCTGGGAACCAGACAGCAACAAAGAGAATTGGTTAAATAAAAGCATTCAAAACATCAAAGCATTTAAAGAGGATGTTGGCTGGGTGGCTCAGAACAGTGTGCCAGTAGGGTACGACCTTTAATGAAATAAAAACCCATCCCTTTATTAATTTGTATATGCTGGTATATCCTTTATTCAAAAAAATTAGAGCTCATTAATCAAGGAAAAACTGAGATATTAATTATTATATTATCTTGATAAAATAAAGACTTGGGGGAGATCAGTGGTGCACAATGATACACTGTGCTACAAACCCAGCGACCTTGAGTTCCATTCATCGACCCGCAATGGTGGTGAAATATGGTCAAAAAATCCTAATGATTGACACGGCATGGCGGGGAGACCTTCGTCCAAGATTGTACATTTCGATTGTTATTTATTAAATGAAGAACTGAGCTCCTGCCTGGAGCTGAAAATCTACAGGGTCAGCGAACAAAAGCAGCAAATAATACAATAACTCTGTAAAAAAATCACACTTTAAAAATGTAAAACGACAACAAGAATCCATGATTAGTCCGTAACATTTCTTTTAAAAACCCCACCTATAATTTTCTAACGTAATTTAAAACCGAAATCAATTTTAATTTGGGGGTAATGCGCCACCGTACAAATTACAATGTAAAATAACACAAGCACTTTTACTCCCATAGTTACCTCAAAATCATCGTCGTTATTATGATTATTATCAATCTGAAACAATGTAATCAGTTGGGGGGAGAGTGATCCTTGCATTTTTCCCCCCCACGTGCAAAACACAAAAACGGCCGCCATTTTGTACAAATGACGACTGTAAAATAACACATGCGCTTTCACTCCTGTAATTTCCTCAAAATCATCATCGTTATTATGATTATTATCGAGGTGAAACAATGTAATCAGTTGGGGGGGGGGGGGGGAGAGTGTGATCCCTGCTCACTTTTTTTCTCCGCAGCGTAAAACACAAAAACCGCCGTCATTTTGTTCCTCGACCTCCCTCCCTCTCCAACCAAAGCTCCACTGCTGCTCAAATGTTGCGCGCTCAGCGGTCTGTGGTAGGGCGGAACGATTAATCGATTTAAAATCGAAATCCCAATTTGAAACAATGCGAATAGCAAATCGCAAAGGCTGCGATTTTTAGCGATTTGAAAAGTCCTATTACTTTCTTAATGGAATTATTTTTTTATCATTATAACTTTATTTCTTTAACTTAACAATTGTTCTATTTCAATGAAAATGTTTTAATAAATACATGTTGTAAGCAATTAATATATCTTCTTGGTTCTTTCGGTAAAGTCACGTAGAAGGGAAGTAATAAAATAATGAAAATAAAACATAATTAAATAATTCTCACGACGTTTCGGCCAGCGTCGCCTCGACAGACCTGGTTTTCACCTGAGGACGGCTGCTTGTGTTGTGGCCGAAACGTCGTGAGAATTATTTTATTATGTTTTATTTTTATTATTTTATTACTTCCCTTCTACGTGACTTTACCGAAAGAACCAAGAAGATGAATCCCTGCAGTCACGAAAGCTTTAAATCGAAAAGCAATTAATATATTTTAAGTCCTCATCCTTGCATTAGAATATATAGAGCAGTTCATATTTTGATGGTATCACGTGGTAATGCTCCATCACATGTTTTAATTCTATTACACAGTGAATATTGAACTGAAGCTTGACTTAAAAAATGTAATCGCAAATCAAATCGCTACATCTGTCAGAAAAATCGCAATTAGATATTTTCCTCAAGGGGTCGTCCATAAATGACGTCACGCACCTAGGGGGTGGGGAGTCATACATTTGTGACGATGTGTGACGAGGGGGGGGGGTTTGAGAAATGTGACGTCACATCAAAATGCACAACTTTAAATAAATATAGACAACACGTTCTACTTAATTAAATAGACTTATTAATACATGTTTTCTACTACAACATCAGAGTACAGCGGCACATTAAATACGCATTAAATACGCGCTACAATGACAATAGTTGAAAGCGATTTGAAGCATGTTTTATTTTTTTTGGGGGGGGGGCAGAGCTTTGTGACGTCATATTTGAGGAGGGGGGGGGGTCTGACTTTTTGTGACGAAAGGGGGGGGGGGTCAAAAATCATCCAAAATCGCGTGACGTCATTTATGGACGGCCCCCAAATCGTTCAGCCCTAGTGGGTGGTGTGTTGGGAGGCAAGGGCGCTCTGCCGTAGGACGCCACCCAGGCCAGGCGTTGTCCACCGACACGCTTGCGAGCTTGTTTGCGAGAGCCTGCCCCCCCCCGCCAACGTCATGTTGTTGTTGATGTTGTTGTTGTTGCTGTTGTTGTTGATGTTGTTGTTGATGTTGCCCGCGAAGAAGCGGGCGACAGGAGTGTAGAGCTCGCAAAGGAAGATGACTGGGGGGAGGCGTGCCCTCCCTATTGGCCGGACTTTGGCACGGACACATCGCGCTCGGCGATGCCGCCAACACGTGCGTCGGCTCCATTGACCCCGTTAGCGTCTCTGTTGATACGGCGATGCGCTCCGGAGTGCTGCTGCAGCTGCAGCTGACAGGGTCGTTCGATGAGTAAAGTTGCCCAGGAACGCTTTGCCTCCGTTAAAAGCAACCCCCCCACCCACCCAGTTGACACTGTCAAGCCCCCATGTGACCCGATTCCAACCAGAATACTTTCATATTCTTAGGTTTTTCGGTAAAGTCACGTAGGTAAAAAATTTAAATTAATGAAAGAAAATAAAAATAAAATAAAAATCACGACGTTTCGGAGGCAACACAAGCTTCCGTCTTCAGGTGGAACAGTCAGCATGATAGCTGTATCAAGTGAGCTTGTGTTGCCTCCGAAACGTCGTGATTTTTATTTTATTTGTATTTTACTTTTATTAATTTTTTACCTACGTGACTTTACCGAAAAAAACCTAAGAATATGAATCCTTGCAGTCACAAAAGCTTCAAATCTAGAACAGAATACTTTCTGCTAGAGGGGGCTGTCCTATGAGCTTTTCTCTCGTGGCATAAGCGAGCAATTGTCAGGGCTGAACCTTTACCTGACCCTGCACCACATCGAGCCTGGGATTCGGTGACAGCGACTGGAGGCCCCAGCACACAGAGACGGTGTGCCAAATAGAAGAAGTTCAGAACACGTCAAAGCCAAATTGACGTTCAAAACACATGGAAGCTCCTTCCTTGCACGGTACAGAATGAACGGAAACTAAATGACTTTATCCGATGACCGAAAAGTCCACGGGGGCTGTGACATCCATAGCTGGCGATAACTCAGTGAGCACCAATACCCCCCTCCCCCCCCGATAGAAGTTGATCGCCCAGTCTCGTAATCAAATATTTCATAAAATATTTAGGCGACTCGGTGGAAGTCTCCATTGTGCAAACGATGACAAGTAATGTCAAAGTAAACATCACAATGTTTACGTGTGTACGCGCGCACGCACGCATGCATACATGCAAAATGTACGGATGGCATGTGTGTGTGATGGGACGACTGATAAGTGCTCATGCTGTTTTCACACGAAACAAAAACACACACACGCAACAAGCTCGCAAGCAAAGAAAATAACAAATACCCCCCCGCCCACCGAATCTTTAAATCACCGTCGGAGCAAGCACTGTTAGCGAGCACCTCTTAAAGGCTTGTACGGGGTACAAAGGGGTATTGTTGGTTACAGCATCTAAGACCCTCCCGGATTGGCCGGGAGTCTCTTCCGAAATTGGCATCGATCTCCCGACGACTTTTGAAAGTAATCTGGGAGTTTTTAATAATAGGATATTTTAGTCCGAGTTGGCAGCGCTCTCAGAATCACATGTCTGCAGGCCACATTTGTCTACCCACTGCCAATGTTGATCGCATTAAAACATTTTTTTATGTCATTCATCCTCTTTCAATATTCAGTTAACGTAGTGGCGAACGAAAGGTTAAGTTTGTATAGCAATTGACCTCTGGCATTGATGCACATCAGAACAAGGAGTTGAGACCGTAGTGCAGTACAACACATAACCGTGCCCGCTCTAACCATACAATACGGGCGTGTGTATATGTGGCGGTAATGCGTTTTAATCTTTTTCATTATTATAACGTGTACAAACGTGTATTTAATATATCGCAGGAGGCAAGAGGTGGCAGCAGATTTGGGAGGCCGTCATGCTCTTGATGATGATTAATGTTGTCTCGTACAATGTCCTAGGACTCGTTGGTGAACGACTCAAGCTGTCTCGGCTGCCCCTGGGACTCATCGATGTTGTTGTTGTCGTTGTTGGGGTGGTGTTGGACCCTGGTTGCTTGGCCCCGGGCGTATGTCACGGTGTTGCTCTCTCTCCTCTCTCCCATGTCTCTCTGCTCTGATCCCCCACTCCCATCCCCACTGCCCACCACCCCCCCCACCAAACTTCTACCCGAATGTACTGTACTTCATATTTTGTTAAGGATCTTGAGATGTGGTTGCATTTTTGCGATACACTCGTTGGCATTGGCCTTGTCATAATAATCCTAGGGTGTTCTTTACGAACTACAGCCACACCTTGTAGATGGTGGAGTCCCAGCCACTCGGAAGCAGGGTTGATGGGTCACACAGAGATGGAGCCGACGTGTGTGTGTGGGTGACATCCATCTGATTAGCACAGTTGGCTATGTACAATGTGAAAGAAGTTCAACGTACATATATCTGGAAGTGTAGGTACAGCAGCCCCATCCGTCTGTGGATTGAGTGTTATGTTCTTACATGTGTGAGTTCTCCAGAGACTCCCATTTCCTCCCACATGCAACAACAAAAAACAGATATATTTGAATAATGAATTGGCCAGCAGCATCCCCCTGAAAACAATTATTAATATTCTGCGAGGTTTCTCTGGCTAAGAAATATTTATTTTTATCGCACGCATTTGGGGAATGTGTAAACACTCTTGTTTAATTTAATGAAATTAAACAAAAAAAATGCGTGTTCCTGACTTTGGAATGTGCTAATCCATAAACCTGGAAGAACATAGCTCTATGAGCGATGCATTCCGTTTTGCCAAGAAACAGGGGACGAACCACATGGAAGACACACATGCCCTGTCTGGGTCATTGTGCTCACCCGATGTAATTGTTTTCCTTGTTAATATGCATATCCATCAATTAACGGGAGGATGAATACGGAGAATCCATTCTAGATTTGAAGCTTTCGTGACTGCAAGGATTCATACTCTGGTTTTTTTCAGTAAAGTCACGTAGGTAAAACAATTAATAAAATAAAATAAATGAAAACAACAAAATTAAATCACGACATTTCGGAGGCAACACAAGCCCCCCTCGTCAGGTGTAAAACGGCAAAAAAAAAAAGCAAAATAACTGACGCGAGAGTTATCCATGCTTAATGGCGGGTTTGGAGGAGTGGTGGTGGTTGTGGTGATGGCGGTCAGTTGGTGAAATGATCGCCAAGCTTCCTGTGTCCCCGGACACGATTTTGGCTCCGGCACATTGCATCATCACATGCCCAGCCGTAGGAGTTAGTACCTACTGTACATCATGCCCGTACCTCCCTTACTATATTGGCAAACAATAAGTCTCCTTTATATATCTCTCTCCACATAGAAAATAAAACGCATATTTTTTATACAAACCATAGCCCCCCCCCCCCGCATGGCCTTCTGGGAGCATGTATGTTCAGCAGCAAATTCTGGACCGGTTTCCACACACAGTATCTCGTCAAGTGTCTCATGGGCCTTGACACACTTTAGGTCAGCTCAGACTTAAGTAAGTACGCATAACCGTCATTGAGAGAAAAGTGGCCAAGGCATGTTGTGAGTTCTGGCCACACCATTTCGTGAAAAATATCACACTCATCTTTACTCCAAGATCTTCAATGGGTTTTACCCGACCTTATCTCACTCGAATTCCATCCAGGCATTCTCCTACCTCTCGCCTTCACTCTACTCCCCCTTCACACAATCTCCACCCCAACAACAAAAGCCTTCTGTTAAGGTTTTCCATCTGCTACCCTCAAAGATGGGAAATCCTTCCACCCAGGCATCCGTGCTGTCAAGTCAAGGCTCAATACTGTCCTCTTCTCCTCTGCCTGTGACTGACCACCTCTGCTCTAAAGATGTATTTATCTCGAGTACATAATCTCTCCCTTTCCCCCGTGATGCTGATGTCCCACTATATTTTTAAAATATGATACAATGATGCTGCTGTTGTACGTATGTTCAACTTCTCTTTCGCACCGCACGTAGCCAACCGTGCTAATCGGAGGTGCGGTACAAGGCAAGGGCATTTCCATAAATTACATTTTCAGACAAAATAACGATAAAAAAAAACAGGTTGGGCAAATTGAGTAAATCGCTAAATTTGGCCAAATTCAAACTCTGAAAATTGTTATTTTGACTGCCATGCGAAAAAATGTCCGTAGCACGGCTTGTGGGAATGTGCATCCCATAATGTGTGGACATAAGACGTTCCTGAAAGGGATCTTAGAAGTAGTCCTGTGATATCTCCTTCTATGGACCCTTTTTCTAACGCACGGGGGCTTGGCGCCGCTCTTGAAGGAGTTGCAATCGGACGCGTTTGCGTTTCGTGGCAAGACTCGGAAAGTGAGACGAAAATAAAATTGAAACAATGATCAAATCTTTAACCTAAATGGGAACAAAAAAAAAGTTTCGAATGTTTAGAGACAAAACCGCACACCGCAGCTGCCCCCATTCTTGAGTATATCGTAGCCAGCAACACGTGACCCAGAGCCCTGCGATGCAGCTGCACGAGCAGCTGCTGATAAGCGTGGATGTGGCGAAGCCTTGAGACTTTAAAAGCCAAAACTCTTTCGTGTCAAGAAAGGAACTTTTAAGTGAATGAGCGCAGCTGGCGCCGCGACAACAATTTATCGTTTGTGTAACGCTGTCGACAGCGAAGGGCGTTCCTCAAAATGATTAATTGCGCTACCAGGGCTGAAGATAAACAGCGGATCTTGGTTCCACGGAGTTAACCGCACCGAGTTTTCAAACGCCGTGCAATTTTCTAAGTTAAACTCTGGCTTTGTAGCTTTGCAGAAACTTGTTTATTCTTTTGCAGCGTGTTTTTAATGACGAACCAGAGGCTAGGATTGGTCTAAGATGCCCGTTGTTTTACCGGAAAGGCGTTTCCATTGACGCCACTGTCAAAAGACATGTGACCTGGAGGTGGCCACATGGCGTAGGGGGTCTGAGCACTGAGCTGGCACCACGAGATAACAAACAACTCCACATATTCGTCAATAACACTGCGGTCTTGAAAAGGAAAATAAATAACTATAATAGGTGCTGGTTCAGGCAATTGGGCGTCTTCATGGAAAATCACTTAGAGGCTATTAATAAGGGCCATCGTCCGAAACGTTGCCCATTATATATTTTAATCGTTTAATTCCGTGCACAGTGTTGTTCGTGGCGGACTTGTTGAGATGTTGCGTTGGCTGTGCTTGTGCACTACTGCCAACACAGCAGCAGAACACAAATGTTGTTTAATATCTCTGAGATCGTTGGTTTGAATGTGGGCAGTCACCTGTGAAATGTGTCTTTCCCCAAAACAAAATACGTGGCTAAATTCCAGTTCTGAATCTTACCAGGATTGTGAAGGGAAACATCTTCAGGGGCCCTAAAGCACGCGTCACTAGTCTGTATAAAGATGCCTATTGAAGTGGTCTCAGAAGTAGTTCTGTGACGTCATCTTCAAGGCCTGTTTTCTAGCACACGGTGATGCACTGACAGCTGCGAAGTTTGAAATGTAAATGCCTTCGTCTCGTGTCGTGGAACCAACGACAAGCGATGCCAGTGCAATTAGAAAACGAAAACAAAAGCTCAAATCCACGCGACCTCATCGCAACCGATCCCTTGGCCTGCCTGCTGTTGAGCGTGCTTTGGACAAAATCGCACTGCAACTTGCGTGTTGCAAACCTCTTCATTTTACGCAGGGATGCAGCCCGCTCGTCGACTGCGGAGGAGGCGTGCCGTTGAACTCCGACCGTCATGCGCTCCATTCCAACCAACTCGCTCGACAAACCATCCCCCAACTCCCCCACGCGCGCGGCGACCTCAAAACCGAGGCTGCTTTCGGGGGAACCCGGAACGGAGGCGAAATCAATCTCGTGTCGGTCAAAATATGCCGCTAAGCCCCCACACCCACCCACCCACCCTCTGTTTAGAGTGTTTGGCTGATGTAGATTTCCACGCGATAAGCCACTTCGTTGAGCTCATCATTTGTGGCCAGGTCGCTTCTTGAGAAAGAGCTGCATAGCTAAGTGGGCCTTACCTGGTAAAGATTTAAAAGAAGTTTCCACCCTCCCCCCCCCCAGCATGCTCGGGATCTCTCTCCGTAAGTTGTAACTGCTCTCTTGCTAGTTCAGCAGTTCCACTGCTGGATTATATATTATTTCCGCCTGAGGACGACCACTTGTGTTGCAATCGAAACGTGATTTATTTTAGTTGATACCTACATGATTTTACCGAAAGAACCCAAAGAGTATGCCCCCGTGGTCGATATCGCCCGGTTGTTTTTTGCTTCCGTGCTGTTACCCGCCCCTCCGCGTTTCTCGTTGCAACAAAAACACAATCACAGATGTTTTTGAAAGATGCCGCCAAGGGTTCGTCCGTCGACGGAAATTGCAAATGTCGAGAAACGCGTTTGTTGGGGGCCGCCGAACGATGGCGCCGTCGTAAGCCCGGGCTTCGCAGCACCAATGATCACACGGGCGATGCGCACCGCGGAAAGAAATCAAAACACCTGGATAAGGTTGTGTCACAAGGTAAGGGGATGACCGTTACCAACAACCCTCTGTCACCGTACAGCCTTTCTAACTTACTGTTTGGGGCGAGCCCTGTTGGTTTGAGGATCTATGAGGAAGGCTGGCGTGGCACATTAAAGGGTAGCGTGGCCAGCACCACGCCCGGCTGCCTTTGTATCCCCAGTGCTGTTGGCCCACCGCAGCAGACTGATTCGATCTAGGGGAGGACCAGGACCGGTTCAGGTAGTCACGACTGATGTTAGCCGTGGCCGGTAATCAAACTCGGGTCATGGGGTTCATAGCGCAAAAAGTTTACCACAACACTGCCACTCACCGCTTCATACAAAGACGGAGATCCCCCATATAGCCAGCAAGCGCTGTTAGGGAGGACCCATGAAGGCCGGCACAGCACACAAGGCTGTGGTTAGTCAGCACTACGCCCAGCCGCCTTTCCCTAGTGGCGATGTTTACACACTAACTACATCATGTAGTTACGTCGGTTTCATAGCGCGGTGCCGCTAACCGCTGCGCCACTGCTCGCCACACGTGCACAACACTAAACAGCTGCGCGTAAATATACTAAAGAGCTCACATCTGGCAAAGCGGTGAGGCGGTCAGCACAGCTGTCCAGATAGCCAGACCCACCTTGCCAAGACAGCAAAAAATCAAAAGCCACGGCACTTCCGCACGCACCCAACCCCTTCGGCAAGACAAAACAATGCAGCGTTCAAAAGCCAGCAGGCAGCAGCAACACAAACAATGCTGAGAAAGTAATTTCCACCCCACCTCCACCTCGTTTCCCTCGACTCCCCGGCCCCTCGTTGTTCCATGAATCGCCACTTTCTGTGAATCATCAGCATTCGATATCAGGCGCCGTCGCAATGAGCAGCAAGCTCCGTAGGATCGTGGGGGGGGGGGGGAGACCGAGGGCCCCCCCCCCCCTACAGAATGGGGCTTGGACTCACTGAACTGTGACGTCACCACGTGTTGGTTCAATATTTATAAACACGCATTGTAACGACTGCAGAGATAAATACGAAGATAGAGAAACCCCCGTATGGTATTCGCCAAACTCTTGGGGCAAGTGCTGTTAGCGAGCACCTATCAAGGCCGGCATGGTACATGGTGAGGGCGGGGTGGCCAGAACCACGCCCGACCACCTTTGTCTCTCGAGTGCTGGTGGCTCTGTTTACACACAGCACCAGGTACTCGTTTGAGGTCGGGTCGACCTAGAGGAGGCCCAGGACCGGTTCAGATAATCGTCAATGGTATTGGCCGTGAATCGAACTCGGGTTTGCAAGGCTCGTAGCCGCTAACCACTGCGCCACTGACTGACGTCTGCTGTGGTAGCATTGTTTTAATAAATGATCAAGATTAACTTGACCATAAAAAATTGTCGGATGGAGCCGGACAACATGCGGGAATTTTTTTTATTACAATCAAGCGATGGGCGGGCGACGTAGCCTTTACACACGGGGTGACCGCTGGATAAGAATGCACGATAGACACAAGCCGATCCTTTCGCTACTCGCTCCAATGAGTCTTTAATATTCGCTCAAAGTTTTTATCTTATTTTTACTATAACTTTGACTGTGTTGTGTCCACCCCATCCCACCCCCCACCCCTTTCAGGGCTGTTGGTCAGCATTTTGACTGCAGTGCAACATGTGTAAAAGTCATCCCGTTATCCACTGCCTATATGAACCGCTACCCCAAAAATCGACCCGCGTACACGTCTATAAACGGGGCACTGGTTCGTCTTCCTGTTAAAAGCATGAACACGGCAAATTCTTCCTATTCACCGCATCTATCTGCACTTCGCCGCACAGATAAGTAATTTGTGTGAATTAACTCGGATATTAGGATTAGCTATCTGCGTCTCATTGTATCGGGTGTCTCATTAGTCCCAGAATTCAGTGCAACCGAGCCAGCATGTGTGGCTTCAGTGGTTTCATTTGTGCATATCATAAGCCAACGTTCTTATAATCATTATCATCCGCAGCCATTATCTATCCACTGCTGAATGATGGCATCCGCAAGCCGTCACTATCTCTCGCTGTATCGCGATGTCACGAATCCATCTAGCTCCTGCAGAGGTGCTGCTGCTATAATCTCTGACGTATATATATTTTTGTGGCAGATGCCCTCTTGAAACCACGGTGCTTTCTGAAGACCCTCGGTGCTTTCTTTCTTCGCGGGAGATTGTGACTGTTGTGAAAGTGACGGAAGGGAGTCAAAGTATTTGACAAGTTCATTGAGATTGGTGAGAGACAAGCAGATGCTTCGAAATAAAAATGTGAATTATCGCAATGGTTTCTCTCGACTATTTCAACAGCGGGGGGGGGGGGGAGGCGGTCTATCTGTAAATGGATCACACTGTACATCAATGGCTCCGTGATGCCGTTTGGGCAAAATTGGGCCAACCCAGGTTAGGATTTGAACTCATAAACCCGCAGGATAGAACATCCCACTGCGGCTCTAACTGACTGAGCTCGTGAACATTTGAGCCTGCGTCCGGGACTGTGTTGCAACGACGAGGCGTTTACAAGGAGAGACGTCTTTTTTTCACTTTTGTAATCCTGTTTATAGCTCAAATAAACTGAGATATTTCCGTTGAGTTATCTTTACTCTGCCCAATTACGAAACATCAATGTAATTGCCCCACAAGGGCCTCATTTCGCACACAAAACGTGCGGTGAAATAACTCCCCCCCCCCCCCCACTAATCGCAGCGTAAAACACGAGGCATTTACGCCGCATGCATAAAGAACGAGCAACTTCCCATTGCAACACAAAACACTCGCCTTCTACAACAACTCGACACGGGCGGTCACTTAGACGCAGTGTGGCAGCGCGTTCGCCACTTGTTGTCGCAGTGGTTCACGGTTAATATCCAGCGGCCCGCCCCGGTTACTACTGTGGGATGTGCCGACCGCCACCAAGACTACGCGAGGCCACCCACCGTCGGCTTCACGGTGGACGTTTAAAAATCGCCGCGACGCCACTCGCAAGAGCTGCGCCATCGCGTGCCTGGCGTCAGGGAGAGGGGGGGCGTCAAACTTTTCCAATTTTACGAAAATGACAGGCACGCAATTTTACTGGCAGGCCAATGTTCCCAACGTCACTCGTGCGAACGAGACTATCCTCCGAGGCTCTTGAGTTCTCGCCCCGTTAAACGAAATAAACTGAACGTGAAAAACTCAACGTTGCGGATGGTGAACTACGATCAAAACGAGAACGCATCGGTGCGAGCAACGTGCTATCACGCAAGACCGTACGACATTGCAGTATATCTGTACATTAAGCAGTCGCCCTCCTTCACCTCGTTTCGTTCCTCTCTCTCAAAGCCTCACCTCTCCTCCACCGCCCTTTCTCTTCCTCTTCCCTTCCCCTCGCTCCCTCCACTCCTTCCCGTCCCTACCCTGTACGCCCTTCCGAGACCCCCTTGTGCCCTCTGTTACGGTCACTCATTCCTCGGCCATTGCACGCCCCCTTGCCATCTGAATCGCTCGCTTTGTGTTGCCGCCTTGAACCCACGTCAAGCGCCTCGAGCTAAGGCCCATGGTCTAGAGACGTTCACAAATCTGACAATGCCCCCTCCCACCTCCCCCCACCTTCCCCACCACCCCTCGCCACCCCCAGCACCTACCCCCTACACCTACCAGCAACACCTACCCCCAACACCTACCCCCAACACCTACCACCAACACCTACCCGCCACCTCCTAAACCTCACCTCTCCTCCCCCACCTCTTCAAGACCCCAACACACACAACAACAACAACAACAAATCGTGACGATGATCGTCATGATTCGCCATTCGCTTCAAGAATCAATTCTCTTTCGTTTCATTTTCACCACCTCGTTTCTATCTGTTTCTGATTGTATTTTCCCCTCTCGTTTGCATCGTTGGGTGTCGCTTCCATTCACATAAACGTAGCCATTCGCGTGTCACTTGCATGTAATTTTAAAAAATCGTACGTAATCGATTTTCATTTACGTGCACGATACAATGGAAGTGTTGTGAGTGTAAGAAGCAATTTTACTTGATCTTGCTGTGAAGTGCATGTTAAAGACCCTGCGACAGTCATTCACACAAGAAAATCCATTATGTCCCAGGTAACAGCGACTTCAATTATATTTTCTGATGACGAAATTTACATTTCAACATTAACCGCCGTATAAATGCGAGCACAATTTCCTAGCTCTCCGCTGCTATTGTGCAACGAAATCGCAAATGACTCATCGGCGGTCTACACTGAAGGACGTGGGATGGCTTGATACGCCGCGTTGTGCGAAGCTGCATTTTAAAAGTGTGATCTTTTTTAATACCTTTTCATACATCACTTTTTTTCCAATTAGCCAACGAGGTGGTTATACGAATCCGCGGATCTGTCGTGAAAATATTAGTGGTGTGAATTACAACTGGAACACCAAACGCAGGTATAATTTAATATGAACACAGCTCTATTACATTAAGGGAGGCATCAATTCGATTCCCGTTTAATAGGTGCAAATGATGAACTTTGTTGAAATTAAATGCACACACCGCATTCGATTCGTGTGTCACATGATTCATGCGCAAGGGCCCCCCCTTGGCTTGCGTTTATTCTCTGCGGTGGTGAGATGTTAACACCCCCGCCTGGTATACAGGAGATTCGTTGGTTCGATCTCGACCCTGACGCCTGCTGTATATTTGGAGTTTGAATGTTCTCCATGTGGTCGCACGGATTTTTCCTCCGGGTCCTCCGGTTTTTCCCTCCACATTTAGAAACATGCGTTTCAGAGTATTTGGCTGCTATAAATTTACATGAGCTACTTCGTTGAGCTATTATTTGTGGCCAGGTCACTACTGAAAAAGAGCTATATATCTCAGTGTTCCTTACTTGGTAAAATAAATGTAAATAGTAAAAAAAAAGCGTAGTTTATCTACCCTTGAGATGCTCACCGACAGAGTCAGCCACTGGAGTTATGCTCTTTTAAATCAAGATTGAAAATTAATGTATTTAGAACTGTTCTTTGTGTTTAGTTTGTTGTCCTTCTGCCGCACCTCCGATGAGCACAGGTGACTACGTACAATGCACAAGAAGTTAAACATGCATACATATATGTGAGTATGGATCTCTGTGGGTTCATGCGGGTCTCTGCAAGTCTCTGGTTCTATAGAAGTATCTGGATCTCTGTGGGTCTCTATGGATCTCTTCCTTCCATTATTAGGAAGCTACTGAAGCGATGCAATGTTCAATCTCGAATGATCACCAATTTCTTTAGAACTGCTTTTTGAGTTTAGTTTGTTCTCTTTCCCCCGCACCTCGCGATTGGCACGGTCGGCTACGTACGGTGCGAAATAAGTTCAACATACACACATACGTATGTGCGTCGGTTCGAATTGAAACGAACCGGACTTGAACACAGCGCCCTGGTGATGAGACACCGGTGGGCACACTTTCGCCACATTTCGTAAGAGGGGCACGTTCGGAAATACTTGAATCCGGCCGCTTGGTGCACTGAGACGCGCAACAGCTGAATTTGTACACACGCCGTGCGCTTGCCCGAGTTACAAAACTGCAAATGCGCACAGATGCTCAGCATAGATACGGCTGTTAGAGGTTCCGAGACG
This sequence comes from Lampetra fluviatilis, assembly GCF_964198595.1. Classification (NCBI taxonomy): domain Eukaryota; kingdom Metazoa; phylum Chordata; class Hyperoartia; order Petromyzontiformes; family Petromyzontidae; genus Lampetra; species Lampetra fluviatilis. The sequence continues at coordinate 6,630,764 of NC_136305.1, read as the reverse complement.
TGATTCAAAATTATTTATCCAAGTCGCAAACGTCGAGACTCATCGTGCAGCATTAAAAAGACGCAATTGTACGTGGCACTGTGGGTTTAGAGGGGGAGCGGTAGTGTAGCGGTTAGCGCGCTGCGCTATGAACCTAGCGACCCGGGTTCGATTCCCGCTCACGGCCAACACCAGTGACGATTATCTGAACCGGTCCTGGGCCTCTCCTAGGTCGACTCAGCCTGAAATGAGTACCTGGTGTGGTGTGTAAACGTCGCCACTGGGGAGACAAAGGCGGTCGGGCGTGGTGCTGGCCACCCACCCCCTCGTGTACCGTTCCGGCCTTCATAGGTGCTCGCTAACAGCACTTGCCCCTACAGTCTGTTAAGGCTATACGGGGGATCTTTGTTTGTCTTTGTTAGAAGGTAGAAAGACGTAAGAGAGTGCGTATAGGGGAGCAGTTTGATATTAGAGGCGAGAGTTAGGTGGGGTGAGTCCGTGAAAAATGTGCCTCTCCGCATCTGTGTCCAGGAAGCCGAATTTACATGGGTCAAGTGAGGACACATGTGACCAGGCATGGACCTCAAGCTTTACTACACAATGGGGACTTGGTTTCATGTTGAGTGGGGACCTGGGAGCTGAACCCTGGATCTCAGAGATGCTGCCTCAGTGCTTTAACATTTCCCATTATGACCCTCCTGAGAGACACCCACCCACCTTCACAACTGCATTAGATCCTAATTTCTTTTTTTTACCACCAAGTGGGGCTGAAAATGGCAGTGTCGGGTCACTGAGCCCAGGTCTGGATCTCGCAACTCTAGGATGGAGGGGGCCGTGAGAACTGTCGTGTGGAGAGCCACCGTAGCAGTGATTCGCCGCTCAGCACAGTGAACTCGAGGGGGGGGCCAGAGGGACATTTGAAGGTGCAGGGAGCCCCCACTCCAGCACCCCCATTGCGCCGGTCCCTGCACTGAGCTCGGCACTATAAAAATCGTGGGGTGTAAAAATTCAGCATTTAACATTAAATTATTATCCTCATAATGCGTGCATCATTCGTACGCGTTGCGTGTGATCGGTCCACGTGACCCCGGGCGGCCAATAAGATGCGTTACCACTCCCAGCAATGTCAAAGGGTAAAACAAGGAAACGATTCTTGAGTCGAATCGTGACAATTGAATCAAATCGCGAGGTCACATTTTTACCGGCCTTGTTTAAATTCAAGCAGCCAACTTAAATTGAAGCTGCCTCCCGTGTGTGTTCAGTTTGATGATCTCAGCCCGGTCGCCAATGACCGCGCACAAAAAACAAAAACCGTATAAAATTAGCTTTTCCCATTAATTCTGCCCAGACCGGCTGTCAGAGAGAACATCCATAAACATTTAGGAGATGACGAAGAAACACGCGGAGAACCACCGCTGACACACTGTGGAGAAGAGTGTAACGCTGAATGAAACACACCGGCTGAAGGGAAGGCATCCGACTAAAGTGGCCCTGCTTTTGCGCTCCCCAGATACAACATGGTGCAATCGCTGTGCTCACGCCACCGCCGATGGAAGCTCCTCCAATAGAGGGGGAGCTCTAGAGAGCACCTCAAGAGGATATTCAGTCCACACACTTGGCCGGACGTCTTGGAAGAGGTGGCAGTACCCACGCTTTAACCCGCCGCACGCAAACTATTCGATCTGCTCACCGTGGTGGGCCCGTTCATACTGGTGGGCAGAAAGAGGCCGGGATAGTTTATTAATCCCCTCAATAATCCACTGCTGAATGAAGGCCTCCGTACACTGTGTCAGTCATGGAGGTTGCTTAACCAATGTTGCCCCAGGAGTTGTTCAGGTATCACTCACCGCTGAATGTCAAGAGCCATGGCCAGAAATCGAACGCGGCTAGCCAGGTTTGCCGTGCAGTACAGCGGCTAATCGCTGTGCCACTGCTTCTTATTTTTTCTTTTTCATTGAGGGAACATTTTAAAAATGTTTATTAGTAAACAAAAGCCCGATAGAAAGCACAAGCGACGTGGAGAGAGGTGGGGTAGAGATATTCCGCGGACGACAAGCCCGAGGCCAGGTGCCCACAGGGCAAGGGAACGTGGTACCTTTTAGGGGAGGGGGAGATGAGGGAAGGGAGAGCGGGGGAACATTTAACAAAACAATTATTTCTGACGTGGAAATGAACGGACTTCTATGAACCGATTGTGATTTCTTTAGTGGTCACCAAGCACAATAACCGGAAAAGTGATTCATGCACCGCGTACATATTCATCCATTTCAACTGTTTAAATGCATGATGAAATGTTTACATTGTGATCGCACGATATTGTAAAACTAGCCGTTTTGCCATATCCACTTCAATTATTACCATCATTGCTGCACAGGGTTCCCTACAAATTATCATGCGCAAGCCGCAACTTACAAACCGCTGACGAAGGCCCAATTTATGGAAAGACAAGGAAAGAGACACCACAGAACCACTTCAATGGGCACGATTTCCACCAGACGATGCTAAATTGTGCTGCGTTATGTTGGGGAGTTTTAATGCTTTGTAATCTCATTGAATTTGTTTAATGGCTTTAAGATTCGGACGAAGTGTCATACTGAAGTGGCCAAGTCAACTGAACCGGCCGGACAAACTTGTAAGAGGTTGGAGTACCCACACTTTACTCCACCGCGTGTGACCTGCCAATCGACTCACTCGGTGGACAGACGTGGGCGGATTAACAGCCCTTCGTCAATCCACTGCTGGATGGTCACTGGTGCCCGGGTTTAGGCCATAAAATCCCAACGCATACCGATAACATGGTACAATCTCCGCGGGGTCAGGAGGCACAGGATTTGAACTCATGGTCTCAGAGAGTGCTGGCTCGGTGTCCCGATGCGACCAAAGCCTGCTACCCGGTCAGAACCCTCGCGTTGTCATGGGACTCATAATTGTGGTTAGAATCGAATCACCGGTGCGGTGCGAGCTCGGCGGCCAGTGGTGAGCGTTGTGTGCAGTGACCAAGAGATCAACCCAGCTCACCCCTTTTTGCACATTCACTCATTTCCACCGGCAGAGGCTCCAGTTTCTGGAGCTGCAAAAGCAACGGTTATGAATTTGGAAATACCACCCGGTCGGGTTTCGGTTTTTTTCGCATTGCTTTCATACATTTATTTACTTCGTATTTTTTTTTGCACATGCGTTCATGTCAGGTCAACAAAATAACAAAGAACAATCGGAAGAAATGCAAGCGACGCTTTCTTTTTCAGACTGAGAATTGCAGAAATGCAATGACAGATACAGATGATGACTACGTTTGAGAAAGCCACTGGACATTTTAGAAACAGACATCCACGGCCTCTCACACAGACGTTGAGATACGGCATCTACAGTTTTGCGGTGTTTGGCCCATCAGTCTACTCACCCATCCATCCGACCACTCAATCGCTCACTGACCCAGGCACCCACCTTCTCGTTAACCCATCTACTCAATCACCCACTCACCGATTCACTCACTACCCAACCACTCACTCATGCAGCCACTCATTCAGCCATCCACTCACTCGCCTACTCACTCACAAAGCCACTCATTCACTTACTTACCCATCCACCAACTCACTCAGTCACCAACCCACCCACTCACTCGCAATCTTCTGTACCAAACAGCAGCACCCATTTCAATTAAGATATATGGCTGTAGTAAAAAGTTGATTTGCTGAAATATACATGTTCATGATATCATATCAACTTTCAGGATGTAATATTATCGGTTTCACATAAAGTTGTAATTGTAGTTCACATTTATTGTTTTATCGTTTTGCTTTTGTGCTTTACTGTACTTCAAGTAAGAATAAAGGTTACATTTAAAAGTTCCTCAAATGCAGTTTTTTTTTATCGATGCGACTTTACAGTGTAATGCTTGCAATGCACACTGTCAGAAAATTATGACATCAAAAAAATGTTGACGTGATCAGTCAGATTAAGAAGCACTTTCAATAGAAACTCGGCCACAACTGCTGATACGGTGGCAAAAACCACCGTATAAACACCACGTCTTCAATTTATTCAATAAATATATTACGAAGCATAATGGACAATAACATTATTTTTAGAACGTTTATTATTGCTGTGAGCTTCATTGTTACTTCACAAATATTTTGTCAGGAAATTTAATATTTCCGAAAATTAGTTTTAAGGGCCACGATAAGAACGATACGATGACATTTAGCGAAACGTACGATACGATTTTCGTTAATCTTGTATCGTACGATGTACCGTCATCTTCTGTTCACGTACGCGCCCCAAAAATATCAGATTTTTGGTCTGGTTATGAATATAGCCCAAAAGTAAACGACAAAAAAATCCAATAGCAAGGTATTTGCTCCAGACTCTAAAATTAAACAGACAGCCGTTTGTGTGATGAAATGAGCGGTGATTGGCGGAACGCCGTTGAGTAGAACAGAATACATTTTCAGAGGGCGAGAGCGGCTTGGTTATCAGAATATTTGTTTATACTGGGGCAATCCGATGAGCTACAAGGCTCCTTTTCACAGATGTCCAGTTGAGGCACGGGGTCAGAACGTTATAACAAACAATCGATACCAAAAAAAACACAATTCGAGTGTGGTGGCAGAGCGCTCAGGGAAAATGCCCTCCATGAAACGTTTTCGTCTTGTTTGCAAAGTTCGCGTCTCCCTGAAAAAAGTAAAAAAAGTAATAAAAATATACGAGGATAATTTTGATAGATCTTTGTTTTTTTTGGTGCGGCAGCCCCGTTATGTGCCTGGATAAAGAAGCAGTCAAGAAAGTAGGTTGGCGACTGACCTACCAATGTGGCGAACGAATGTTGTCTGCATGTGCATGCATTTGCTTGGGGTACCCCGGTTTCTTCTCACAGGAAAGTGCACATATAAGGTCATTGGATAAACATTCCAAAACCAAGGCCCTCGTGAAAACAAGCCTTTGCACCGAGTGTGGATTTACTGCATACACAAGAAAATACAGCCAATGTTATTTTTAAATAACCAAATATATCCCAATTGTAGCATTGGTCCAGGGATAAAGTGAAAAAAGTGCCCTCGTGAAACTACTAGTCAGCAAAGCTTCAATGTTTTCTGTCTGGAAAATGCCCGCAACACAAATTTAAGGAGGGTTACATCAATATGCAGCGTTCAATGTCAGTCATCTGAAATTGTCGGAATACTAGCAGCTGGAGCTGAACTAAGCCTCGTCATCATCATCATCAGCCGTGGTCAATCCACTGCTGGATGAAGGCCTCCCCAAGCCACCGCCAATTCTCACGATCCTACACAAGAAGTAAACCGCTCCAATACGCTCGGTGGACGAATTTTTCAGACACGCTCCATTCCTTGCCTGCAACCCCCGTCATGATTATTGTTATTGATCACCAACCATCACCCACCTGCTAGTGACGAGTCCCGCCTCAGCCCACTTACTTACCTCAAGATTCAATGTGACAACAGTAAAAGGCGCACAAGTAGTGTAGAGAGACGCGCGCGTGTGGAATAACACCGAGGGAATAATCCAGTTTAGCCCTTTTTGGATGAAGGTCTTCCCACACCATGTCAGTTAGAGGGTTTTTGTTCAACCATACTTCAGCACACTGGTCAGCGCAGATTTGGGCAGGGGGGGAGGATGGGGGGGGGCGCGACTGATGTTAGCCGTGGCCACGAAACGAACTCGGATCGCCGGAGAGAGAGGGGGGGGGGGCTCACAGCGCAGTGTTGTGCTAACCACCACCACGCCAGCGTCCGGACCCCACGGTTTACAGAAACGACGTAACCTCACCTGGTTAAATAATTACCGGCCGGCCCGTGACTTATGTAGCCCTCCTCGCGCAGTGGCGCACACGGCCAACGACGCCAAACGGCTCTCGTCCTAAACCGTCCGGCGGAAAACCGCCGGCTCGGCATTTGTGTTCGTAGCCCGAGCAAAATGTCCCATGCTCCGTGACACTTACTCGCCTTGCAAAAGGGCAGGACAACATCACATTATGTACAGCTGTTGTTGTTGGCACGGTGGGTGGGTTTTGGGGGGAGCAGGTGGAAGCTGAGGGTGGGGGGGATTGTGGGGAGGTGGGGGGGGTATCAGTGGATAGGACGTGCGGACAGAGTCAGGGAGTCACAAAAGATAAAATTTCTGATGATGACCCCCATCAATGTTGCCTCAACTCTACTGAGCTCCTTCCCCGGGAGTTCATTATGCATCGAATCCAGCCGAGCGCTGGATGTTGTGTACATGGTAATTGACAACGGTTGTGCGTTCGCATCTCAAGTGACGTGGTCGCACTCATCGATCATCCTTCTGGAGTCCATAAACTCAGTACCGTATCAATTTGTGAAGAGTCAACAATGGTTCCATGATGGATGGGGGGGAGACTGGCCCCTGCCATACGAACGTGAAATGCGCACTCCAGACTCAGGCACTTTGATAAAACATCACTCGCATCTAAGCGCGTGAATACGAGAATAGCCTTCAACAAACTTTTTTGGGCAAATGCTGTTCGCGAGCACCTGTGAAGGCCGGCACGGCTCACGAGGGGGTGGGTGGCCAGCACCACGCCCGACCGCCTTTGTCTCCCCAGTGGCGATGTTTGCACACCGCACCAGGTACTCATTTGTGGCCGAGACGACCTAGTGGAGGGCCCAAGACTGGTTCACATAATCTCTCACTGGTGTCAACCATGAGCAGAAATTGAACCTGGGTCTCTGGGTTCATAGCGCAACGTGCTAACTGCTGCGCTACCGCTACCCACCGTTAAGACCGCACCGTTTGGTACAGACGCGTTGACAGCAACTGTGCCTAATGAATAGAAACGTGGACTTCCTGGCACGAGGTCGACCTCAAACAGTGGACAGAGTGATCATGAATAGGACCAGACTCGGTGCCCTCCTGGAAATGAGGAATTTTGGTGAGTGGCTTCTCAGCAGCGATGCAGACAAAGCATTGCCAAAGCTCGTTTGCACACACGTGCACACACGTGCACACACGTTTTCTCACCGACCTCTTAAAGATGCTGAGAGTGCAAAAAGGGGACGCAAAGGACTCTAATTGGCTTTTTTTTACATAAAACCTCAAATAGACGGGAAAAAATTGTGCGCACGGCTTTATTTTGCACTCTTTGTCGTAATTATATTACAATTGTGCTTACGGAGTCAATAAATATGCATTCGAAACCCTCACTGTGCAGTGTATCGTAACACCCTCGTGCAGATCGTCCCGTGGAACGTGACATCACGGAATCACTTCTAAGGTCTCTTCAATTGCTGCGTATGCACACTAACGGGCATTGCGCATTCCCACATGCTCCCCTCTAAGGCTATTCATCACAGAAGCTGTAATGAGCCCGATTAATTTAATTTAAAAAAATTGCAGTCATTGGGATCATAAACTCACTCGACTCGAGAACCCAGTTTAAGCACAAGTGGTTTATTTGTGAATAGAACCTGGATTCAAACTCCGAAAATTGGCAGTTGCCAGATCGGTTGCCTGAAATGGCGTTGCCTCCGCCACCTTAATCCCACGAATTCTAGCGACACGCACATCCAAAACATCCGCTCGACAGCTCCTCACTTGCGCCTCACGCTCTGCAGAAAGCCTCAAGATTAGCGCGGAATCTCCGAGCCTCAAGCGCCCTTCCGAAAGGAAGTACAGCGACGACAACAACAGCACTGGCTTGACCTGGCAACCCCCCCCAGCGACTCGCACAAACTCCAAGTCGCAAGATGCTCACTTCCCACCGGACTTCCCATCAACATCAGCCCAGCACCCCGCCGCCACTGCGCCATAGTCACGAGCGTCAAATGTCAAATCGTTTCGTGATTTTTTTTCGTTTTCTTTTTTAACGGGGGGGGCAAAACAACACTTGTGGGTTTAGAACATGCGGTGATCGCGCAGCGCGCGTGCATTTGCGATAACGCATGTGTAAGAATAATAATCGCCGTCGTCACGCGTGCATGATTATATCGGAACTTGCACGGTTGAGCTTGGATCGTGCTCGGATGGGGCGCCCACTCTGCATAAACAACAGGCGTTGTAGGATGCGTGGCTATTATTATTATTCCTTGTGAAGAGAAACTGCGCTGTACTACGTTGCCAAGCCTACTCTGTGCACACCACGGGGCAGCGGTGACGTGGGCTGCGCAACGGCGGTGTGAACCCGGCGATCTGAGTTCGATTCCCGCTCAGGGGCCAGCGTCAGATCAGATGTTATAAGACGCGTGGAGGGGGGGGCATAGCAGAATCATAATCTTTATTTATCCTGGAGAAATCTGATGAACTATGACGCTCTTGGCCTCCAAAATCGGTGATGAATATCTGTACCGGTCCTGAGTACCACCCCCCCCCCCCACTTCAACAAACCCACACTGACCACCATGGTGAAGTACAGTTAAATCACCCCTTCCCCAACCCGCACACAATAGGGAGGTCTCATCCAGCAGTGGAATGACACCATGAGGACCTAGCATCATTTTAATGTCTATCAGGTCCCCATGGTTGTACTGTACAGGGTGGTCCAAATGGCTTTTCACTCCTAATGAAGTGACTCGTGACATCGTGCTCTCCCTTTGCTTATTAATTTATGTTTTAAATAAATTGTTCTTCTTTCAGATGGCTCATACGAGTGTACGTGCTACTGAAGACCGGCTTGCAATGGGCGTGCGGGCTCATAAAAGATGACTAGAAAAAAATTATATAAAATTATTTAACAATAATGGTGATATTTAACGAAGTTCTATTGCTTACATTACATTGCACACCCCGTTGGGTATGCAAAAACTATTAAATTTTAGAGGAATAAATGGGGGGGGGGGGGGGGTGTCACAAGACATCTGGACCACCCTGTACTGTATCGCGTGGTGTCCGCCCAATACGGTGCTCACTCTCACGGCGTCGCTTGTTCGCTGTGAAGGTCCAACGCCTGAAACGTGACCACGCGTAAAGACATCACGCAAGAGGCTGTTTTCAGACGTTAATCCTCGTACACATTTAGAGTTATTCTGCGGCGAAACGTGACGTGTTCTTCTTTTTTCGTCTATCGACCGGTTTTTATTTTTTGTAACCTGTGCACTCGTTTCTAAAAAAAAATGTTCGCACACAGATAACTCGCAACCGTACTTTGTACCCCAGGTACCTCTCACCTCAATGGACTCTCACCTGGCTGGAGCTCTTACTTCGTTAACAATGGCCACGATAATGATGAGGATGATGACGACGATCATTCAACGTTGAATGATGATGATGATGATTATGATAACGACGACGATTGATACCGGCCACCAATTACAGCAACGCGTTGCACGCCGGTGAAAACGTGGGTTTTTTTCAGTTTGGAGCATAAATCTTCTTGATCAGCTTTGCAAGGTGCCCGTGACCCCTAGTATCCACGGTCTAATTATAGTCCGTCAACAGTCTGTGATATACCTTCACGGACACCCTGCAATGAACCGCACGGGATGTACTCCACTCATTACCGAAAACAAAGATTTAGATGAGTAAAAAAGCCCTCGCACTCAAAATCAATAATACCGCAGCCTTCAACGAAAAAGATAAATAATCGGCAACGTTTCAGGCAATGGGTGAAATGAACGTTACAGTTAGGGGCCGTCCATAAATGACGTCACGCGATTTTGGACGATTTTTTACCCCCCCCCCCCTTCGTCACACGGCGTCACAAAAAGTCAGACCCCCCCTCAAATATGACGTCACAAAGCTCTGCCCCCCCCCCCCCCCAAAAGAAAAAACTTGCTTCAAATCGCTTTAAACTATTGTCATTGTAGTGCGTATTTAATGTGCCACTGCACTCTGATGTTGTAGGAGGAAACATTGATCAAAAAATATATTTAATTAAGTAGAACGTGTTGTCTATATTTATTTAAAGTTGCGCATTTTGATGTGACGTCACATTTCTCACCCCCCACCTCGTCACACATCGTCACAAATGTCTGACCCCCCCCCCCAGGTGTGTGACGTCATTTATGGACGGCCCCTTAGTTCCTCGGTTAACGGTGACATCGGTTAACGTTTCGCCTCCCATAAGACCGCATGGCCTCGACTAACGTTAACATTTTGATGAACGGCACGCGTTTACGTTATGCACGCGGTGGCGTCTACATCGGCCAATCCGGTGGTGCCAATGTCGGTCAGTCGGAGCACTCGTACGTGGAGCTGAGCAATGCCCTCAGCCCATCAGCGACGCCATTTATGAGCATTTAGACGCTAAAGCGAATTCTCAAAAGGAAAAGGGAAGTAGGAAAGTAATGAGCATTGACACAAAGCAGGAAATTATTGTTTTTAGGGTCAAAAAGGTCAACTTCTGATAATGCTTTAAACATGTAATTCCTATATTCGATTAACGGACTAAAAAGGTGAACCGAGGGACTACTGACATGGCAACGTCAATGTGCAACGCGCCGCATGACATTCGGTCACTCGCTCGCTCTCAACGAGAGAGAACGACTCAAGAGGGGCGAGGAGGAAGCACGCAGAAGCAGGAAAGGCAGCCAGTCGGTGAGCTGGCACCAACATTTGCCAAAGCTCTGCGGTCCTCTATGTGTCAAGATGTTACTGGCCAATTCCAAAGTGTTCATGTAAAACAAATGACCAATTGGAACCTCCTTTGCCAGTAGCAAAATATGATAATTGTATTTTTTGTCATCTGGTCCCACACCGTGTGAGACTAGGCTCTAAGAAAAGCTGTCTCGGGTGTGGACCAATCAATTTCAGGGACAGTGCATACATTATCAGAGTTGTGTTTTTCGTTTGCATTCCGACCGCAGGTATTGTGGTCAATGCAAACATGACTCCTTGTAAAAAAGGTGTCAGTTTTGTTGCCAAATAAAAAAGTAAAAAAACTATTATCAAATGACCAATTGTCCGAGACGACACTGATTATATATTTTTTTTTACTTTTAAGACCACGGTGTTGTCCATGAAAGTGTTGAGATGTTTTTGTTTGTTAATTGCGCTTGTGCACCGCTGATATTAAAGGCAGCAGCACCACCAAACCTTTTATATATCGTTACCATCTTCTGTAACCTGTCAAGGGTTTGTCCTTTCTCCTTCTTTTTCTACTTTCGTGTGGCCTTTGAAAAAGGCATCACGCTACTATTTTTATTTTATTTTGTAAGCCATTCCATGGCATCCGGGGTAGCCGAGTATCTTTTCCCTGACATGATAATATTACACAATGACCTTCTTTCCTCAACGCTCCGTCAACTGACCTCAATAACAGGATGATTGGGGTGCAATTGGCGACAAAATGCGAACAATGTTAAAAAAGAGAATGGTTGGGTGGAGTATAGGCCATGGGGAGCAGGGGGTGGGTGGCTCTCACCAGCCCGCATGACAGCGCGATACTCGACGCTTGCACGCACACTCACGTGCGTACGAGCAGCAGAGTAAGTGGTTCGCCCACTGCGCTACGAACACGGCGACCCGAGTTCGTCTTCCGCCCATGACTTAAGAGCAAGTGACGAATATCTGAACCGGCCCCGGGCCGCCTCGCCTAGGTCCACTCAGGCCTTCAAAACGATTACCCGGTGCGGCGTGTTAACGCGGGAGACAAACGCGGGAGACAAACGCGCTCGCGAGCAGAACTTGCCCCGACGGTCTGTTCAAGGCTCCACGGGGGGATCTTTGTGTTTGTCCGAACAGCAGAAAGCACATGCACGCACTCGATGCACAATGGCAGGAAAACCGAGATAGCATCTGAAATGTCCAAAAATAGCAGCAACGCTCGGTTCAGTTCCCCCTATAAATACACAGGTGGAGGGCGGATGGTTCCCAACGAGTATTTTCCCACCCGCGGGGCCTCTATAATGCCCTCATTTAATGGCCCATGTCTGATGAGATGTGAACACGCGCGAATACATTAACTGAGTCTCAGACGTGCAAAAACAAAGACTCCCCATATAGCCTATACAGCAATTTGGGGCAAGTGCTGAATAAAGCCAGTACGGCAAGTGGCAAGGTTGATGTTGCCAGCACAACTCATGGCTGCCGTTGTCTCCTCAGTGGTGATTGTTCACATACCGCACCAGGTACTCGTTTGGGGCTGAGTCTACCCAGTGGAGGCCCACGACGGTTCAGATATTCGTCACCGATTTCGGCCGTGAGCGGGAATCGAACTCGGTCACCGAGTCGAAAGTGCAGCACGCTGAACGCTGCACTACCGCTCCCGCACGAGCACGCTCACATGCACAAACACGCATAGATACATTAACAACAAGCACACATTGATATTCACACATTGGGCATATCTCGGCACTCACAAACGCTTGCTTACACACTCCTAAACAGATTATGACACACCTACATACATGGGCATTCACACACAAACACATGACAAAGATCCCTCGTTCAGCCTTGTATATACACCGCGTAGCAAGGCAAGTACTGTTAGCGAGCACCTATTGAGGACAATATGACACACCAAGCAGACAGCATGGTATGCACCATGGACGACTAGTTTTGTCAGTACCAATGCTGACACACTGTTACAGGTACTCATTTAGGGTTGAGTTGACCTAAGGGAGGCCCAGTACGAAGTATATGTTCACTGGGTTTAATAGCTAAAAACGCGCCAAGAATTACATACGCCACCCCCGAAACACATGCACCCATGCACAACTGCCAAATGCCACTAAGTGGCGGTGACATCACCGGCACGCGTTCCAGGCTAGGTGGACTTCAAGGCCACGCTACACAGGCCACGCATTTATGCACAACTTCAGAAACGCGAAAACCCCCCCTTCCTTTGATACCACAATGACCCCCATGCACAGCACGCAGCGTTTCACGTTCTACCAATCAGGCGGGCAACATTTAAGCATGCGTTGCGACATTCGCGTCTCAACGAGCATTTGTTTCCACCCCAACCACAGGGCGCGATTGTTTTTTAAGCCACGTTCAAAGTTTTTGGAGCGAATAGCCCAGCGGCGGGTCACCACTGGGCAAGTCCGGTGCGGTGCCATCCACGGTTCAATTCCCATTTCGGCCAAAAGAGCCATTGATTTGGTCGCTGCTTGTCGAAGGCACCAGCGCCACTGCCCATCGCAAGAGCAGCTCAGTTTGTGTCTCGAGGCTTTTCAACGTTGACAATCGGCGAAGGAAAAAAAATGGCCTGCGGTTGAATTGTAAGGTCGTTACTTTGAACTAATTGTCACCGTGTGATTTGAGTTAGCCGGTCTTGGGAAAGGATAAGAGAAAATTGACGTGTTTTCATCTGGTAACAGAAAGGATATCACCGGAATGAACGTAAAATATGCATGCACATTATAACACCAGCACAAAGAATATACATACCTGTATTTGTGAATGGACCATTATTTATTCTCAATATACAATGTATACATGTTCTATTACACTACAAAATTGTGTGTGTGTGTGTGTGCATATATAAAGGTACAGTTGGCGGCAATTTAGCCGAAACCATGAATTCATTATACTTGGAGAAAAAAAGAACCCTGCAATTTAATCTCAGGTTTGCTGTGTGAACTCGAGCACAGAATCTCAGTGGTGTTGCCGAGTATTCGGCCCTGGCCACAATGAGTCCCCCACAACAAGCCCCCTACCGCCCTCCCCCCGCCCATGGCCACCTCCGATTATCACGGTTGGCTACATACAGCGCGAAAGAAATTCAACATACATACAGCTCTGCGCAGCATCAACATCCCGTTGCTCGTAATTCGTAGTATTTCCCTTGCAGGAAATGGCCAGGTGGCCATGTCGAGGGAGGGAGGGGAGGGGGAATTGAACTGTCAACTCCGTCGCGCGACGCGGCCCCGCGACCCGCGAGGCTAAAGCCGACCTGCCCCAATCGCTTTGGTCACTTTCACCATCTCACGGTGACTTTCCAGCGAGCGTAATTAATTGCATTGGAGGGCGGGCGGAGGGGGTGTTCGCGATCGATGGGCGCAATAATGTGTGCTGCTGTCTCGCTGAAAAATGCATGCGACTAAATATCGACAGAGGCTCAGAGTTGGCGGCTCCGAGTGCGGGGAGAACGTAATCCCGGCCGGATTTTGATTTTTTTCCACAACAGGGCACCATGGTTGTGGCCTGTTTTTTTTTAAGTAGTGCAGCCATCCGAACCACTTTCATGACAACTAGTCGATACCAGGGCGGCCGTGAACTCTGCGCACAAATACGCTGGCAGTCCACGCTCCACACACTCCGGTGTCAGAAGCACACCAGCGTTCCATACACAAGCACACCTGCAACCCAGGTTCCATACACAATCACATCAGCAATCCACACTCCATACAAAGCACGTGAGCATCCCATCCCACCAATGAATACACTTCAACAACAACCGCACCAGCAATACACACTGTAATATACAAGCAAGCCAACAACCCACACTGCACACACAAGCACACCCGCACTCAAAACACACAATAACACGCACATGCAGCACCACCACCACTCAGAACCTACCACTTGTCCACACGGAGGATTTTTTCTCATCGGGTGCAGCCATTGCAGTTTATGCAAATTCCTGTGTCCAAGTCGAGATCAAACATCTGCACTGGACGGTGCCAAGGTCGATTCCTTGAAATATCACGGTCAGATAATTACCGCATTGGGAGCTTGAGGACACTGGGCCCTGCCAGTGCTCGCGTGATATAATCAAGAGCGCATTCCAAAAACGTCCAGCGTAGTCGCAATAAGGGGCGCTAACGATACGCATCGGTGGCGCGCAGGGAGAGAGGGGTGGCATGGTGGTTAGTGCAACCACGCTTTGATTCCTGGTCGCGGCCAACGCGAGCAGAGGGCGATATCTGAACAGCTCCTGGGGCCTTCCCCACTCACCAACGTGGCTCTGACAACCGTGACGGTGGCGTAAGGTCAAACAAACCCTCAACGCTCGACATGCCACGATCAAGGGTAACTACACAATTCCATGAAAATATGTAAAATTACGTGGAACATGTGATACTATCAAGGGGACATGTAATACAATGAAGGTGACATATACAATCACGAGCACATGCAACTGGATAAAGGGAACGTCATACAATCAAGGGTACATGCCGTAGAGTTATGGGTACTTATGCAATCGTGAGCAAATATAAGTCAAGGGTACATGCCATATAATCATGGCTAAGTGTTATACAATCAAGGGTACCTGTTATACAATCATGGGTTGATATCATGCATGCAATGGTACATGACCAATCAGGGATACGTACACGTATGCATGCATGTATGTTGAACTTATTTCGCACAATATTAGCCAACCGTGTTAATCGGAGATGCAGCCGAGGGGGTGGGGGGTGGTGATGGACAACAAACAAAAAGCAGCTCTCAAGAAACCTAACACACAACCAAGTGGTACAGAGGTGGTAGAACACAACCAAGTGTACCCGTCGCACAATCACGGGCCGCACGTGACGCCACCGTGGGCACGTGCGACGGCATCACGACACGGAACGCAGCCCGGCTTCGCTCGGCATCCCAACGCTGCCGCATCGCAGGATGCGTCGGCATCATCACAGAGTGCGCGCGATCAATGAGGCGGCTATCACGCACGCACAAAGGCAAAGATCCCGCCGTATAGCCTTGAACAGACTGTTGGGGCAAGGGCTGTGAGCAGAGTAGCGCCTATGAAGGCCGGCACGGCACACGAAGAGGTGGATGGCCAACACCACGCCCGACCACCTTTGTCTCCCCAGTGGCGATATTTATACACCACACCAGGTACTCATTTGAGGCTGAGTCGACCTAGAAGAGGCCCATGACCGGTTCAGATATTCGTCACTGGTGTTTGCCGTGAGCGTGAATCGAACTCGGGATAACGGGTTCGAAGCGCGGCGTGCTAACCGCTACACTAACGCCCCCCACGCACGCACACACCGACACGCGCGCGCTCGCTGTGCTATTACAGTCGTGGGCGGTGGGCCCGTGCGTGGGCCGGTGAGTCTGTCAGTCGACCAGCCGGCCGACCGGTGCGCACACTGGGCCAGGCACGTACGCGTGAAATTCCCCGCGGGGCGGCGACGTGCCTGGGAGCGAGCGGTGACCGCGCGTGTCACGGGAAGCGCGACACGGCAGCGACATCCGATCGCTGTCCGCCGCAGGACTGCTGCTGGCTGCGAAGAACAGAGGGGGGCGAAAACCTGCGGCTCCGTAGGCCGCACGCGGCTCTTTAAGGACCGCTTCGTGACGTTCTTTATAAACGACCACCGTCTCGTGTTCACGTGCGTTGAAATATTGAGTGTTTTTTTTTTGTTTGACCGAATTCGACAAAAATGGCTCTCCTTGTGATTTTGATTGCCGACCCCCGGTCTAGACCAACGCCTGGCTGGTTATTATTTTGTTTTCTTCTCCCAAGTTTCTCCAGCAGGGTCAAGAGTCTTCCCTGCGGTGTTTTCTTCTCACAACGTAAAACGTACAGATGGGTGGAGGGCTGCCACCCTCTTTCACTGTGGATCAGAAACCCGGGCATACATGTCAGTTAGCGCTAGGTCCAGCCAATCGGAGCGGCCTCCTGTAATAAAGTGCAACACAGCAATACCGGAGACCAGACCTCGGCGTAAATAAATTAGCCACCACTTGGAACGCGGATGCCAATTTCCTGGCCGTCTGGGTCAAACCTGGGACAGGTGGAAAAACTAGGATGGCTAGGTGGGTTTATTCAGAACAACGTAGGATGGGCTGGGTATCATGAATTCAACAAGTATAATTAATCCATTTTGATGTATTAATTTCAACGATTCACAGAACCTTTCTCATTCCCCGCTGGATGAGGAGCTTGCTAACAGCACTTGCCCCAAAAGTCTATTCAGGCGAGACGGGGGATCTTTGTCTTTGTGTTCATTGCATATTGCAGTGGTTAACGAATCACATTACGAATCTTGCGGCCTGAGTTTGATTCACCGACCACGGCTACCTCCAACAACACCCATGACGGGCATGGGTGTTGTTTGACTATACTTCACCACGCTGGTCTGTGAGGACTGGTGACGGGGGAGCGCCCACGGCCGCTTTGGATGCCACTCGCCACTAATGTTAGCTGCGGCCGGGAAATGAGCTTCGGCTGCCGGGTTCATAACGCAGTGTGCTCACCGCTATGCCATATTCATTCGTCACGCCTTCAAGTTACCCGTTTTTCGTTCGTCTCGACCGCAAGCATGACGTGTCACATCACAGCCCGCTCTACTTTCCCGGAGAGGCAGTACATAGCGGATCGAGTTTTAATTTGTTCTCTGATCCACGTGTTCCTCTCTCTGTCTCTCAGTGTAAATGGAAGCGTCGCCCCCCCCACCACCCCCCGGCGCTTCTTTGCACACTTTTGAGCTTCTCATTTTCACTTTCCTTTCATCAGTGTCCGTGTTTCGGAGCGGCGGCCCAGAGGACGCAAATAAATGCGTTGAATTGCGGGACTGCGGGAGATGCCGATGGCCTGGGGAGGTTTATATCCAGCAAGTGGACAGATCGTGGCTGATGATGATGATGAAGCCACCACAGTAGGGCGTGATGTACTCGCTCGAGGGTGCGGATACATCTCTGAACACAACTGACGCATGCATTCGTGCACACGGACTCTTCGGCGCGTAACCATTCACCTCCCGCCCCGTCGTCAAGATTCAATTCAACGATAGATTATTCTTACTCTTCTGGCTCGTTTGTACAGTTCGCGTCGCTCGCTCGATATCACTCGCTTCTGCTGTAACTCCGCACAAAGCCGGCGCGAGATGACGTGTTTTTTACAATCGGGTTTAATTGTCTTTTTATATTAAACCCGATCATCTGAGATTGGGAGAAATCCGGTTTAATTGGTTCTAATTGCAGAACCGCACTTCGCCAACTTCTCAACGATGGGCTTCATCCATTCCAAGCTAAGGAACTCACTGGCGCCCACGATTGTGGAGGAGAAGCTCCTCGTGTTCATCACGACCAACCTGCCCGCCGCATTCTACGACTACCCCGTGCCCGACGGCCCCCCCGAGTACGATGATAGCAGCACCGACGAGGAAGCAGCCTAAGCCTCTTCTTGGTTCTTTCGGTAAAGTCACGTAGAATGGAAATAATAAAATAATAAAAATAAAACATTTTATTTTTATTTTATTCTTTAAATTCTACGTGACTTTACCGAAAGAACCAAGAAGATGAATCCCTGCAGTCACGAAAGCTTTAAATCGAAATTCAGCCTAAGCCTATCAGAGATTCGTATTCAATAAACCAGGTTTTAATTCCCCGAAATCGGGTTTAATTGTATTAAAGAAAAAACCCGATGCCTGCCGCTGGAAAAATCGGCTTTTTTACACCCATGGCGATGACCCCTCTCCGTCGCTGACCAGCGTGGTGAAGTATGGTCAAGCAACCCCCTCCCACGACCGACACCTTGTGGGGGAAGGGCTTCATCCACACCAGCGTGCGGATTGACCGAGGACTGTAAATTAATTTACTTTTGCACATAATCGATTATCACACACTTTATTCGATGACCCGTATCCTGAGCAAAGGGATTTAATTTAATTGATCAATCAATGCAGCGTTGCCTGCCTACTGCCCAGCGTACAACTGTGTAACTGTATCCAATATCGCTCCCTAACTGCAAGCCTCATCGTTATAAATGTGGTGGCAAATGGCAGCTAATGACATCTAGCTGTGCCTCCTATAAAATCAGATCACCAGCACTAATAGCATTTTGGAATAGGCCCGTTCCAATTCGCCATATAAAGTGGTTGACAAAAACCTCACTGTTAAGAACATGTGATCGCACAAGAAGCTTGCAATCACATGATAACAATAAAAACCACAACAATAACGACTATTGCGAGGCAATTAGACGTAAGAAAAAAAATCCATGCGTCAAATATAAGTTGACCAAATTAAAATAAGATGTGTTTGGAATTCTTTGAGGCTAAGTAGAACCACCTAACCCACTTTGGCGAGATGTTAACTCCCTCGCCTGGTATGTAGGAAGTCGTAGTTTCGATCCCAACCCTGACGCCTGCTGCTGTATATTTGGAATGTGCGTGTCTCTCTCCCCGTGGTCGCGTGGATTTTTCTCTGGGTCGTCCGGATTTTCCCTCCACATTTAGAATCAACATCACGCGTTTAAGATTATTTGGCTGCTATGAATGTTTACACGTGGTAAGCCCACTTCGTTGAGCCGTCATTTGTGATGGATAGGTCACTTCTGAAAAAAAGAGCTATACAGCTCAGTAGTCATTACCTGGTAAAATAAAAGTTTAGTTTTAACATCAGTGGCGAGTGATTTCCGATCTAGTTTGGTGGCCTCCTCCTCCTCGCCCCCCAACTTCGATTTCCTTTCACAAAATCCACGCTGAGTATCCACACAAGTATGGTCACAAACTCCCATGGCCAACGTGGAATGGGGAGGGCCTTCATCCAACGGTGAAACGAACAAGGGGGGGGGGGGGGTAGCAGATACACTGTCAAGTATACTTAACCCCAATCCTAACATCCACAGCGGACGAGGCCTGAGTCCAGCTCAAGCAGAGTGTGATCATGCCTGGGCAAAGGAAGTCTGCTGTCAGGTGACGCGCCGTGCAAGTGGCGTATACGGGGGTTTTTGCGAGGATGGTGTATGGGGGGTGGTGTATGGGGGGGGGGGTGTGCCTCGCTGTTGTGTAAACTACAGCAGAGGTCACGATGCGTACGGTTCCCGCTGAGGGCAAAGCGCAGTCAGCAACAACCGACCAAGGACAGTGGGAACACGCATCCTGCAGCAGCAGAAGAAGAAAGGTTTCCTCGCCCACGAGACCCCGGGCGTGGATTGAGACGAGCACGAACGACACTGCTGGATGAGACCACCACCGCGCGTCGAAACCGGTCGAAAAATGAGTGCATCATTTGCTGCCCATCATTTGCTGCCCAAATGATGCACTCCCAGAGGGCCGTGGGGCCGATAGCTTGTGTACATAAAGTGCTTTTACTTTTGTAGGGCTACCGCACGGCACACGATGGGGTGGGTGGCCAACACCACGCCCGGCCGCCTTTGTCTCCCGAGCGGCGATGTTTAAAACACACCGCACCAGGTACTCATTTGAGGCCGAGTCGACCTAGGGGAGGCCCAGGACCGGTTCAGATAATCGTCACTGTGGTGTTGGCCGTAAGCGGGAATTGACCCCGGTTCGCTGAGTTCGTAGCACAGTGCGCTAACCGCTACACTACCGCACGCAGGCACACGGACACACACAGAGACAGACACACAGAGACACACACACAGAGACACAGATACACAGAGAAACAGACACACACACGGACGCACACACAGACACACAGACACACACAAGGACGCACACACACAAAGACACATACACTCGCACACAGACACGCACGCAAACACGCGCATGAAATACGCGTGCACAACATCCGCAAAGAAACACCTTGCCAGGAACACAGAGGTACAGGGCCGTCAATAATGAAGGGTGCGGTTTGTGGGGAGAGATGCGGCGTGGTGGTGGTGGTGGGGGAGGAGGGTTAACGTGGAAGTTGCAGCGTTTCGTGAGTGGGACTCTGGGTTAGGGTCAGGGCTAGGGTGTTGACAAAGACAAAATTAGCTCAAGTTCCGGGTTGTGGTTAAAGTTTTGGCTACCAGAGTAACACAATGAGGAATTGGCTTGGGCTAGAAATTGATGCGTCGGGTTTCAGTTAAGTCCGTGTTAGCAGTGGGTTTAGCTCCAGGGTGAGTTAACCCTCGAGAGTGAATGTTTACGTGTGAGTTCGCTCAGGATTAAAGGCCGAGTGGGGGGCCTTCAAGAGTGAAATGACAAAGGGCTTCAATTGTATTTATTAATAATTCCTTTATACAAATATACATTCAGAATACATGTGCAGTATGCGATTCTCAGCATTCATACAACACTGAGACTCAAGGATTATTTTGCATACAAATAACTCAAAATGCCATGCTATTCATAGGGCCAGGATTTCATTATCTCCTCCATCAAAATGTATTTTTTCTTTGAAAATATACAACTTCACAGGAGACTATTTATACCACACACAAACACGGACGATGTGTTCTGCGCATCCCTCTCTACTTCAAAAAAATTATTCATCGTGCACTGGCCCGGTGAGATGCACATGCCCACCACTGGGACACGCCGCTTCTGTTTGGGAAGACATTACTCGTTAAATCAGCCTTGGTTTACGGGCACAAGGCAGCTCCCACTCCACGAAGAAGAGATTTCAGCTGGTAACGTCGCAGACCGTCCCCCTGCCTTGCTTTTGAAAACCAAATGTGCGTCCCGTGTACTCGGGCGAGCATTCGGCGTAAATTCCGAACTCTCCCACCTCTAGCTAATCTTTAATCCTAGACCCAACCCAAACATAAACTCGAACCCTTGTGGTAAACCCTAAAATAACCAGAACCCCGACTCTTGCACGAACCCCTAATCCTAACCCGAACTCTGACCCTTTCACTAACCGCTAATGCTAACCCCAACGCTAACCCCAAGTGCTAAATCCACTCACAATCCAACACCAAACCCGAACCCAAGCATGAACCCATAATTCTGACCCCAACCCGAATCCATACTCGAACCCTCCCTTGTACTAAACTCTTAACACTATCCCTAAAGCTAACCTCAACCCTAAAACTAACCGCCTTCCTCCAACTCACTCCAAACTTAACAATATCCCGAACCCTGAATATTATCCAATTTCCCTACCCAATGACTAAAATGGAAATTATATCCCTTCACCTAACCGTCCCTACGCCCAATCGCTTTCGTGATGTCTTCACCTTTCCTACACCGTGCACCCCTGTCGTGTTTTTTTTCACTGTTTGTTGTGGTAACGGTCTGACCCCGTGCCCCAATCGGACATCTGTGAAAAAGAGCTTTACATCTCATCGGATTCCTCCAGCATAAATAAGTATTCTGATTCTGATACTCCCATCAACCTAACCCGAGCACTCTCTGCCACTACACCAGCCCCCACCCTCACCACCACCAACATCCGCAGCCCCTTCTCTCCCTGATGTAAACACAGTCACAGGCACAACGCTGACAAGGTCATTCGCCCTTGGCCGAACACCAAACCTTCGTTTTTTTGTCTTCTCGCCATTGTTTACATCTCAACGCCCGTTCGGGAATATTTGATTCTGTTACATAAACGGCACCAACAAAAAACGCCAACGCATTGTCAACCGTGGGCCCACGGCGAGCGAAAACTTTGTGCTGGGAGCGCCCCTGGTCGGTCGGCCTCTCATTAGCGAAAGCCTCTGTGCCATCATTACGCGGTAATGTAGGAACACACGGTCGAAGGGCGTGCGAGTATGTGTGTGTGTGGTGTGTGTGCGCGTGCGTTAATTGTGGAGAGTGGTAGCCCACTGCTCAACGAACCCAGCGACCCATGTTCGATTCCCGCTCATGGCCAACGCCAGTAACGATTATCCGAACCGGTCCTGGGCCTCCCCTAGGTCGACTCAACCTCAAATGAGTACCTGGTGCGGTTTGTAAACATCGCCAGTCGGGAGAAAAATGCAACTGGACCCACCCCTTGTGCGCTGTATCGTCATTCATAGGTGCTTGCTAACAGCACTTGCCCCAAAAGTCTATTCAGGCTATACGGGGGATCTTTGTCTTTGTGTTAATTGTACATTGCAGTGGTTAACGAACTGCATTATGATTCTTGCGGCCTGAGTTTGATTCACCGACCACGGCTAACTCCAGATATCTGAACCGGTCCCTGGGTTCACCTTTGATCAACCGAAACTCTGACGGGCATGGTGAAGTATGGTCAAACAACCCCCATTGACATCTGGTACATAATTGACAAAGGGATGTACATTTTCCATCTGGTACACAATTGACAGAGGTTCGTAGATTATACATCTGGTACACAAAAGGCACAAGGTCCACAAGGATCGCGTGAAATCTCAAGGTCAACCGTATTTGGCATTAACATGCAGCCCTGTTGTCTAGGTGAGCTTTTATAACAGCTGGGATCTTTGTTGTTTACTTACGTAGCAAAAGGTTTGCAAAGAATCGTGGCATCCCAATGTCGCTTGCTGTCGGAAAGCAGCCGCGAGAAGGTGAAAGCTTTGTTTGTTTTACAGCCTGTCTCATGGACGTACAATTATGCCACGAAAAGCAGTAAGGTCCACAAAGGGATCGTGGGATTCAAAGTCAATGGTAGGTAGCGTCGGCAAGCAACCTTGCGTTTAGGTCAAACGTGCTATTTTTAAAAGCTCAAATTATGACCAAAAGCTTTGTTTACACAACAAAATGCAGAAGACCCGCGAGGGATGCTCGAAATTTCGGAGCCACTCATGCATAATGGCAGTAAGTTGATGACACTAGCTACCTGTCACAACATGTCTGAGCATGACTAGTAAACGTAATTAATGTGCAGGCAAATAACACATCTAATGGCCCCTTGTATACGCCGTATATCAGCTCGTGTGCAGGAGCTAGATGGATTGGTACACTGCCGATGATGGCGACGATTTGGAGAGGCGTTCATCCAGCAGTGAATTGACCATGGCTGACGATAATGATGATGGTGGTGAAAATGTGTACAGGATGATGATGAGACAATGATGACAATGATGGCTATAATGATGCTCTATAAACACTTCCACACGAACATAAATATTCAACAAACTGTAAAAAAACAAGTTTCCCTGCACAACCTTGGACATCTGCGGACCGGGTTCACCTCCTCTTACATATGGAGGGGAATGCGAACTCGGGCACAGAGATAATGACGGTCACCCGCTTTCAAAGTGCCACCCGTCTACAATATCTCCGTCGTAAAATGTTCATTAAAGGCTGGATGGTAAAGGCCGGATATTGAGCGTTATTGCCGCACGAGAAAAGGAAGGTTTCTCATTCCACTGGTGAACCCTTGGCTCTTAATGGGCCATAATGTTTGGAACAACTTTGCAAGCATCGTTGCTTTTTTCGCTCAGATCTCCCATTGCAAAGAGAGATGCGATGTTTGAACACACACCTAGCTGTCCACTGGGAGGTTTTAATGACGTGGAAGTCACAAAGGCCTTCCACAAAGAGTTTTACAGCTGTATCCCTGTTACACCTGCCCACCAATTAAGGCAGGGTATTAACAGAGATAACCGGTGAGCAAGTCAACCAGATTTCATCGAGACCTCTGATAGTAATCATACACGTGCACATGTACGGCCATTTGGTCAATCCACTGCTGGATGAGGGCATCGCCAATCCACGGCGATTTGCGGGGCGTTATTTGGCCAGACTTCATCATGTCGGTATCAGCAATGGTTTTGGTGAAGGCCGGGAGCATAGACGTGGGAGCAAAGTAATGTACAACAGCTGATTTAGCTGCACAGAATGCAGCTGCTGACCACATAGCTCTGCAGCAGCCTTCTTTCGCACCGTACGTAGGCAGCCGTTCTAATTGGAGGTGTGGGGGAAGGAAAACGAACTAAACACAAAAAAGCAGCTCAAAAGAAATGAGTTTTCAACCTAGATTTATAAATGCATCGCTCCAAGTGGTATCTTAATATCACCTGTTTTTATGGATGGTGGTTGCCCATCCAAGAACTATCCAGGCTTCAAACCTGCTTCGCTTCTGTGACCTGATGAGATTGAGTACTTTCAGGGGGAAACCTAGGTACCAACTCCATAACTGTATTACACGAGGCAGATATTGGAGCGTCATGCTATCACTGAGCTGAATGTAGATCCAGTCTCTCTAACACTCAAGAGAGGGATCAAATCTCTCTCCGCCCCCCCCCCCTCATCTTTGAAATAGGTGCCAGTCCATTGGCTGTTCAAAAATAATGGTTAAAATTCCATATGTCTTCGTTGGGTCCAGGTCTATCTCATCAGATGTGGCTCACTTTTGCTGCCCTGGTGATAGAATGATGATGATGAGGCTGAGTGAACCCAATCGGAAATTTGAACTCATAACCCTGCTACACAACCAATCAAGCTATAGTATATTCCACACGTATTAATGTAGTAACAGCTGCCGTTCGCCACTAAGCGGTGGTGAAATCACCACCGTGATTGTGCCAGGCTAGGTGCACTCTCAGGCCATCTCGTGAAGTGTGGAAGGCTCGCTGCAGGCAGGAGGTCACAGGACAGACCCGGGTGCCATGGGCTGACTGACTGAGATGAATGGCAGATGCACCACGGGTGCTCTGTACTGTGCCACCTTGCTGAATTCTGCCCCTATACACACAGCACGCTGTTTATATATAAATACAAACTATGAAGGAATGCATAACCCTTTGTTAATCTATTGTTGGATGAAGGCCTCGATGCTGTGATGTTCGTGGGGGTATTTTGACCATACTTCACCATGCCGGTCAATGCAGGTTGGTAAATGAGGGGTAGCATGGACCTCAAGACCAGTTCAGATATCATTCACCAATGATGTTGGCCTTGGTTGAGAATTTCAACTTAGGTCATCAGGTTCTTAGCACAATCCACTGTGCCGCCACTTCCCCCACATATAAATAAAATAACAATTATTCAAATCCTACTCGAATAAATAAATGCATTCTAATAAAGTTAAATAAACATCAAATAATACGTATATTTCCAACTCTAAATCACTCAACCTGACTCCACAACCCAATCACGTAAACATCACAAAATGTGCAATTAAAACACTCTTAAATGCACGATTATTATTTACTTTGAAGGTTAATTTTAAGTAAATGACCTCGAATGGGTTCACGTGTAATCAGTCAACACGTGGAAGCGTCGCGGACCATTTGTTGCGTTTAATTACCCCTCTAATTACGCTTGGCACTTCTGGGGTCACGCGAGGCACCAGCAACGCATCGCTCACAGGCGCAGGGACACCGTGGTGGCTAGGAGATGTTAACTACCTCACCTGGTATACAGGAGGTCGTGGTTAAATTTCGATTTAAAGCTTTCGTGACTGCAGGGATTCATCTTCTTGGTTCTTTCAAGGCGCCCTTCCCCCCCCCTTCCAACCCAGCTTAAATATATGCTCCAAGCATGGTGCTATTTCATTCAGACGCTGTCGCCTCGACAGACCTGGTTTTCACCTGAGGACGGCTGCTTGCGTTGTGGCCGAAACGTCGTGGGAATTATTTTATTATGTTTTATTTTTACTATTTTATTACTTCCCTTCTACGTGACTTTACCGAAAGAACCAAGAAGAGGAGGTCGTGGGTTCAATTCCCACCCTGAAGTCTGCTGTATATTTGGAGTTTGCGTGTTCTCCCTGTGGTCGTGTGGACTTTTCTCCGGGTCCTCTGTTTTTTCCCTCCACATTTAGAATCCACGTGCGTTTAGAGTATTTGGCTGCTGTAAATTTCCACGCGATAAGCCACTTCGTTGAGCTATTATTTGTGGCCAGGTCGCTTCTGAAAAAGAGCTATATAGCTCAGTGGGCATTACCTGGTAAGATTAAGACTCATCTTTTATCAAGAGCGTATCCCTCTCTTGTCCTCATCCTTAAACCATTTACCATCCCCCTCCTTCCCCTCCCTAACCTCGGCCCTCCCGTTCCCTATCATCACCCTTCCTTGCCATCCCTTCCACTCCCCAACACTCAAATCGCATCCCTTTTCCCTATTAGCCAATACTAATGTACCATTTTTTATTCTTAAAAAAAAATCCTAGATAAGATAAGAACATAATTTTGTGAAGTATATAGTTTTATCTTCTTGGTTCTTTCGGTAAAGTCACGTAGAAGGGAAATAATAAGATTATAAAAATAAACATAATAAAATAATTCTCACGACGTTTTGGCCACAAGACAGCATCTTCCCGACAGACCTGTTCTTCACCTGAGGACGGCTGCTTGCGTTGTGGCCGAAACGTCGTGAGAATTATTTTATTATGTTTTATTTTTATTATTTTATTATTTCCCTTCTACGTGACTTTACCGAAAGAACCAAGAAGATGAATCCCTGCAGTCACGAAAGCTTTAAATCGAAGTGTATAGTTTTAGTTTAGGGGTCCCCTTGTGCGAGTGAATTTTGGGAAAATCCGCGCGGAGTTTCTGGCAGGAGTGCCACATTGGGCCCGGCCAGCGGTAGCAACAGCATTGAAATAAATCCTGGGTCACCGATGGTGGCAGGGACGACAGCAAAGTCTTTCGCCTTCCGCCTGAGCGTGAGGTTCAGACGAGGCCCACGATGATTGTTCATTTTACTGCCTCTCAAGACAAACTCCCGCAACACCCTCGCCAATAAAGCGTCGTAAACGTGATCAAACAGATGGGGGGGGGGGGGGGGTTAAATGAGTGGGACACACCGTGTGCAGTGCGGACTAGGTCAGGTTCACGAAACGGGCATTGGAGTGGTGCCCAGATTTCATACGACAGAGGTGAAAGACCTGAAGCCAGTTATTGGTGGTGGTAACGATGATGATGCTTGCTAGAACGGTTTCCTAGAGGTCACATGCCAAGTGAACAACAGCCGAAGATCGAGCAACGGGAAGGTAAGCGAAAGCGAGACGTGGTGGCATCAGCTGCATTCGTCACGATGACCATCAAAAACAAATGTCAATCTTGTTGCTCGAAAACGTTTCGCACCACCTTGTGCAATAAGTCCTCAAATCCGAGCTGACCTTTTCTCACCACATCTATGTGATCCGTAAGACTGTCTATTTTCATCATCGCAAGATATCCCCATACATAGGGAAATCTCTTTCTCACGCTGCCGCTGAAACTATGATCCGTGCCTTCCTAATCCCCCAGGCGCGATGTGATTGTAATTCTCCTTTTGTGCCGGTCTTCCCAAGTCTCACTCATCCACCATAGCAATTTTTTTTTTTTTAAAAGCTGCTGCAAGCGTGCTTACTCATACCGTAAACATCATCACCCATTTTACGTTCCCTTCATTCGCTCCCCATTCATTCTAGAATCAAGAATAAGCTCGCCCATGCAATTCACAAGAGCCTGCATGGTCGCCCCCTGCTCATCTCTCCGCTTCCATTGCCGTCTACGCCCCTCGCCGAGCACTCCATCGGGGAGGCTCGCGGCAACCCAAAAAAAATAACGCGAAAAACCCGAGGCGCACGCACGTTTACTATTTAAGCATTAACTAAAGCGATTTTTTGTATTTTTTACGAGGTAAGGCCCACTGAGCTGTGCAGCTCTTTATCGGAAGCGACCTGGCCACAAATGATAGCCCAACAAAGTGGCTTATCGCGTGGAAATGGATAGCAGCCAAAAACTCTAAACGCACGTTGTTTCTAAATGTGGAGGGAAAAACCCGAGGATCCGGATAAAAATCCACGCGACCACGAGGAGAACACGCAAACTCCAAATATACAGGCATCAGGGTTCTGGATCGAACCCACGACCTCCTGTATACCAGGCGAGGTGGTTAACATCTCGCCACTGCGGCGCCAACAGTCTGGCCTGCATTCTCACCACGTGCACGTTCCACTGTTCATGTCTCAGTTAAAACTGTGTCCATTCGACTTGGCCTCCTTGGATAAACAGCTGATGCTTTGAGGGTTTTATTTGGCTGAACGGGTCCGAGTCAGCTGCCACTCCCTGCCGCCTGAGGAGCTGTCCTTGCTTGTCTGAGGAGCTGGGAGCTCATTCTGAAAGTCGGTCCGTGGGGCTGACGCTCTGGGCTGCTGTGAGGAGCTGAGACTTCGACTTGTTCAGCAATTTAAATACCAAGTCACATATCCATCGATCAACTTACTTTTCACAAACCTGTTGTACATTTAGTTGACGTCTGCACTTCTGAAACCTCGCTCACGAGTTCCTTCTCGGGGGACTGGCCGCTTGCTCTGACGTTTACTCGTGCTTTGAGATGCGATTGTATGAATGACGCTCTACATATTAAAAAAAAACTCTTCCATGTTATTATTAATATCAGTCACCCAGTATGAATCTCACATGACAGAAACCCTGGAGCAATTGTCAACACCGCTGCTTCATAAAAGATCGAGTCAAGCGCGCCTGAGAGAAACCCACTCTTTGTCTCGGCCCGGCGACCATCGCACGCACGATCGCTGTTGCGGCACGAAGTAGTCTGTCGCTGTGTCGAGCGGACCAACGCAACACGGAGCTGCCACCGCCGACTGCCGAGCGGTGCATCGATCTGTCGGCGAGCCTGCGCCAGTTCGTCGACCACCCGGCCGGGCAGCTCAGCGGCAGAGCGAGCGGCTCGCAATCGGAAAGGTTGCGAGTTCGAATCCGTGGTAAGGAGGGTTTCACCAGGCCCGACGTCACTCCGTGGTCAATAAGTAAACAGTGGTTTGCCCTGTATGCATGTTGAACTTTTTTCGCACCGTACGTTGCCAACTCAGATAGACTCGCCCCTCCCCCCCCGCTGTCAAAGGAATATGGAAGTTCCACAATCGACCCAACCACGTCATCGATTATATTCATTTCGGCATTACGACAGAGCGGTGACTATTTTGAAGCCCGATGCTGCCAAATGCTCGGCGTGCTCAAGAGAAGTCAACGGGCTTGATTCTCCACGCGGCTTGCACATTATCGACGGCAATAGGAGCGCGTCATCTGCCATGCAAGTGGGCGAAGAGATTCCCCCCCCCCTCCCCCCCCACAGTAACATTTTGAAGAGTAAATGCGATTGTGCGCCGTATCGTGACCACGTGGGGTCCCGTGAGCCAGGGCTGCTTGCGGCGGCACCTGGGCAATGAACCCGGCGAGTTCCTGGCTGCCCGCTAACAACAGTGGCGAGCGAAATTTGGCCAGCGTGGTGGTGAAGTATGGTATTAAATGCGCGAGTTCGTAAATAAGAATCCCTGACTGACAAGGGCACGTCCGTTGCCTTGAACGTTATTTAATTCGAATTATTTACCATGTTTTTTTTTTAGGGATTGCTCTTGCCAGAGGCAATGTGGAATTTTGACCGCTGGCTTCAGGGCTGCCAATTGACATGACCAACCGCACCACATTGCGACGACTTGAATGTTGTCTTCACTGTAACCAAAATCCCCGATGTCGCTTAAAAGTCGTAAAGAAAAACTGTCATCGTGCATAGATCTTTGAACAATGCTGATCAACTCACTGCGCGTGTGCCGCTCACGCTGCTGGGTGGACAGAGGCAGGGTGAGGGGGCGGCGGGAGACATCTCCCCTTCACTACTGCCAGCACGGTACCCAACCCCCATTTTTGTGAGGTTTGCCGGAGCGACGGGACAGACTTCTCTCACGCCGTTCGAGGCGTGGCAAGGTTTACGCAGAATTTACGTCGCATGCAGGTCTTTCGTGCCAAGGTCACAATGCCACGAGTGTTTTTATGCATTAGCTCTTTATTTTGCATCGTGCGCCTCAAGAGGAGAGCTAAAATAGGTACGCCAATGAGGGCTTTATTGGCTTTATTGTCCCGTGACAAATAGGTTGCGTCTGTTTGTCTGCGCGTATGTGCGCGCGAGTGGCTTTTTAGAACTCTTTTTCTGGACGCATACATTATCATTATTATCTGCACTCGGTCGAGTGCAACTCCGGTTTCCACCACACATTGAGAGGAGACCGATGGATCGCCACTCACCTGCCCTTGACCCGGAGTCAAGGTGGGCACTTGGCGTACGCGAGCCAAGTGCCCGACCGTAAAACCTTAGCGGCCCAAGCAGTCCAAGTACGAGCTCAAATCAAGATCTGAATAAATGTAAAAAAGTTCACTTCTGTGAACTCATTGTTTTAATAGTAATCGCTCCCACGTGGCAGCGTCTGTCTCGTGTCGACATCTTTTTTCACTTTCCTACATTTGTCTCATCTCTCTTCTCTCATTTCGCTACGCCTCCATCCTTTTGTCCGCATTTCTCTCACCTCGCCACATCTCCACACCTCTCGTCAATACCTCTTAGATACATCTCACGAGGAGGAGTTGATGAACTGAAAGGTGGGAACTTCAAAATTGACCTCTACTCGGGGCACCGCCAATGAATGGGCCAGCACCACCACTGCCCCAGTTCGAAGGTTCGGTGCTTGACGCCACCATCAGAATGAAAAGTGCGCCACTGCTCACATAAGTCATGGGTGGCACTTGGCATCAATGGCAGCCCGTAGTGTAAGCTCCACATTACCAAACCGGAACCCAGTCTCGCCATGGGGTGAACAATGTTCGCTTCCCACAAAACAGTACTCATTTTAGTGACCCCCCCCCCCCCCCCACAGGCGCAAAGAGCTGAGTCGACCCCCAAACGGGATTTTAACTCAAAACCTTCCAGTTTGTAAAACAACCACTATTGACTTCCCACATTTAGGTACTAATTATTGTGACCCCACCCTCCCCACGGGAATTATGGGCTGAGTTGGTCCCTCCCCCAATCGTGATTTGAACTTTGCGGCCGCTCACATTCCCTGAGGAACAAAACTTCTGCTCTGAGTGTGCTCTGGGCAGTTTATAAATAAAGCTTGTTTTTCTTCTCTTAGTTTCAGCAGCATTACCGCATTGTCCCCTGACTAAATGTTGATGAATGGCATCACATGAACGTGTCCAAATTGGGAGTTGTGGGGTTTTTCCCTTTAAAAAATCTGGTGAAAGATGAGTTAGCCAAAAAAAGCACTTCATGTGAAACATTTTCCCCGAGAAAAGTGGTAAACAGCAGTTGCCGCTCCACGCATCTTTCCGTAAATATCTCAAACAGATCCAACTTCGAGATGTCTCTTCTATGAACATGTTGCTACCAGCTGCGTACTTAACGAGTGTGCAGGCAGGAATCGCATCCCAAGGCTACCCAGGCCGGGTCATGGGTTAAGGGGTGGGGGGAAGTAGGGAGGGAGAGTGGATGGTGGGAATTTGGACCATGGTGGTAGGGCGGTCACATTTCATTCCTTGCATCAGGGCCCACACGCAAACCACGCTACGCCACTTAACGGGGCGATAGTCATCTCTGCAGTGCGCCCCCATGAGCCTGTAGTGTAAATTCCACATTCATATGGCGTGGACCAGTCTCTCCATAGGACAACCACCGTCGACTTGTCTTCAGAATTGGCGCTCTTTGTATAGACCTCAAGACGAATAATATCGCTGAGAGAAACTTAAGTGCCTGGAGAGTACCCAGGCCTGGAATTCTGAAACCTACTTACTGCCTTTTTGGAGGTGCCACCTCAATAAGCATTTTACACAAGGGTACCTATCCCAGAACAATGTATGCATGCATGTTGAACTTCTTTCGCACCGTACATAGCCAACCGTGCTAATCGGAGGTGCCGGCGAAGGACAACAAACTAAACACAACAAGCAGTTCTAAAGAAATGAGTTATCAATCAAATTTTCAAAATGCATAGCTCCATTGGCTTCCTTATATCGGGAGGGCGTTCCAGACGGCCGCAGAATCCACCAACCCCCTGTCTCAAGAGTCGCTTGGTTCGCGAGTGCCGCGCACTATCGCGAGCACACGTGGCAGAACGTAAACACGCCGACACTTGCGATACACAGAGTGCGGCCTGAAACACGAGAGGTTTAGCAGTTGCAATGTCACGTGACCGCGGTGGTGTCTGTATAAAATAATAGATATGGACTTGCCCGCCCGTAATCCAGCTCACAGAAGAGTGGGCCCCAATGCATGAACATTGCCTGACAAGGACAGATGCTGCCCTTAGAAAGGTTTAGCACAAAGCATCTCACACAGACACCGCACTTTCGCCTTTATGCATTTGTATGCCAGTCTGCGTGGGATGGACGAGTGGTGGCGACGTGGTTAGCGCACTGCGTTTCACAACCATGGCAAACAATCAGTGTTGATTATCTGAACTGGTCCTGGCCTCTCCAAAGGTGGTCAGGCATGGTGATGGCCCCCCACCCCCTCGTGTACCATGCCAGCCTTCGTAAGGTGTTGCCCAAATAGTCTGTTAAGGCTATACGGGGGATCGTTGTCTTTGTGTGTGTGTGTGTATCACTGCAACGTCTCTTTTGTTGTGTATTGTATAAACTAAACTATGTTTTTATTTTACCAGGTAAGGCCCACTTGAGCTATACAGCTCTTTTTCCAAAGCGACCCGGCCACAAATGATAGCTCAACAAAGTGGCTTATCGTGTGGAAATATATAGCAGCCAAATAGTCTCAACGCATGTTGCGGAGGGGAAAACCAGTGACACGAGATAAAAATCTATGCAATCACGGGGAGAGAGACATGCAAACTACAAATATATGGGCGTCAGGGTCAGGATTGAACCCATGACCTCCTGCATGCCAGGAGAGGGAGTTAACATCTCACCACCGTGGCATAAAGAGGCCACAATCGCTCCGAGCCCCCCAAACTCCGGGGCACCCCCCCCCCCACCCTCTAGATTCCAAGCAGATATATTAGTTGTCTTTTTCCTATTGCAGTATACACTGCGCTAATTCTGTACTGCAATTCGGTCCCTATTATACTCTGTTCAGAATTGCAAACTAATATATGGACTGCATTCCTGTACTGTATGCGTAAATAACACGCCGTCCGTGTGATATATACGCAGTCCACATTACGGTATACACTTGTGAAAAATATGACAGCATACAATACCGTACATCTATTTCTATAATACATATTAAATGTAGGGTAGGTACATGGAAATGTGATGGGTTTTTTTTGGATCAATCTCGGCAAATCTACGGTGCTGTATTTCATTGGCGAAATACTACATCGACCGACCGAGTGTCTATCCCAAACAAAGCAAAACAAATTTGCGTTTGCATTGCGCTTCGGTAAAAATCATAACACTCGCGACCATCGGCGTCTTAGCAACAGCAGCCGTTCGCTCACATTCCCAACTAAGCCGCGGCTATTTGGTGGTGATGCTAACCCTTGCTGCGGTGTTAGTGGTGCACGAGCACAAATAACAATCAACACATTGAAACTGAAATCACTACATCACCCCCCCCCACCCCACCAGGTACTCGCACCTGATAGGCTAGTCGCCTGACGTGGCAGGTTCTTGTAATCACCCAGCGACACGTCACGGTACTCGAATTGTAAATGTTGTAGGTTTACTCTCCTATTTGACACGTTTCGTTTACGTGACAAACCTCGCTAATTGGCTGTGTCGGGAAGCAGCGGGTTTAACGACACATTTATATTTATATTTACGCGATCTAACCCAAAAAATACCTTTGGCATGGGAAAACTCAAAACATTCGTCAACAACAACAACAACTGTGGCCTTAAAAGGGGAAAACAAAACATATAATAGGCGACGTTTCTAACAACGGCCCTTCTTCACAGCACATTAACAATTCAGTGTAAAATGCAGTGTTCTCAAAACACTGCGCCTATTACTTCCGTCAAGGTTGCGGAGGTTAGTGGTGTGCGTGGTGGTGGTGGTGGAGGGGGGTTTCCGAGTCCTCGTTGGGAGATTTGATGACGACCTGATGACCCCGAGTAGATTCCGCAGCGCCGTGGCAGTGGTCAGCAAAAACCTCGTCGACAAAAACCCCATTACGGTATCTTCCCCTACCACCCATACCCCCCCCCACCCCATATCCCTTCTCTGGCCCCCCATTCTCACCATCATCCCCGCCGCCGCAGCCCACACGTGCAACGCGCGGATCGTGTTCACTGATGAATGCTTAAAGTGCAACTCTTATAACGCGCGTGGCTTTCTTCACATTCGGACGTCGCGCGCGTGCGGGCGCGTGCAGCATTGCGCGTCGCTGGCTTCGTCCAATGCGCCCCTCTGCCCACGAATGGACCGTTGGCATTCAAACAAAACGCCCACAATACAATGGGCCAATCTTTTGTTTGCAAGCGTTCCCGTACGTGTGTGTATGTTGAGCTTCTTTCGCACCGTACGGGAGCCAACCTCGCTAACCGGAGGTGCGGTTCTTAATAGGTGCTCTCCAACAGCACCTACTCACCAACAGTTTAATGGGGGTGCTTGAGCCATCATCACACATGTGTTTTTTTACTGACATTGCACCTTGCATGCAGTGCAACGGGCTGGCCAGGTTAAGGCCTGGTGCTGTTAGCGAGCACCTCTTAAGGAAGCCCACGTGAGCGGTGGTGGGGGATAGGGGGAGGGGAGAGGGAGGAGTCCTCGCACGTGCTTGCTTAGCTGCCTTTGTCTCTCCCAGCATCGGTGACATTGGCAGCGCGTGCCACCGACATGACACGAGGCGCTATCTTCGGGCTAAACAAGGGGTCGAAGAGCCATTTTTTTTTTATCCGGTAAAAAAAACCCGTCAATATTTTAAGAGCCGCAATGCGTGCGAATAACATCACGACGCAGTCCTCGATGAGCCGCAGGTTTGCCCATCCCCTGGGCTAAGCCGACATAGCCGTGGCAATGTCCGGGGTACAACCGGGTTGCCACTGACAATGGGGATCAGGGAGTTGAACTCAAGAATAAGGGATCTAAATCCCTCCATAAAAGGCAGCAGAGCAAGAGAGCGTGTGTCTCGTACGAAAGTTTCAATGAGACCCGGAGCGACATCAGATCTTTTGAGGGATTCTACAAGATGTGTTGCACCCAAATATCAGTACAAAGGATATCCAGTTTTACAACAGCAAAAAACCCCACAAATGCACCAGATATCTTCTGACTGTGGAAACTAAGCAGGCTTTGATCCTGGATAGTGCTTGGATGAATGGTCACCACGCATACCAGGTGTTATAGGCTGTGAAACTACGTGGTGGGAAAGCAGCGAGCTAGTAAAGTAAAATCCTTTATTATACTGTACTTCTACGCTGCCCGCATCTATACTCCCTGCCTTTACTTCACCACACTATCCAGCATGGTGAAGTGTGGTCAAAGAACCCCATGTCAGATTGGGCCACGGGGGAGGCCCTAGTCCAGGAGTGAATAGATCATGGCGGTCGATGATGAGGATTAATATACAATTGACCATATATTCAGCAGCTTTCACGGACTACAAAAAATCTTTAAGATGTCTCCATCATTCTGAATGGGTTTTGGAAAACATTAAGATGTTTTTTTAATTCAACATTCTTCCGCACGAGATTTGAGCGTCGCGCTCGGCAGTGAAACCTCCAACAAAAAAGATTCGGCCAAACATCCAAAGCAGGAGGATACTTCTGCGCAAGAAAAGACACGGGCATGAGACTCGTCATCATATGAACCACCTCACATTGCAAGGGCCACTCTTAAAGCTAACGACTCTCATAGCCGCTTTGTCACTTGCGGCCAAATGTCGAATGCCAGAGTCCGCAAGGATTGCGCGCATCGATCGATAAACCCACGCTACTAAAGGGACCCTTTATAACAATAAACACCGTTCCCCCGAAGCACACACATTAATACCCCCTATCACAGACGAATGACATACCGCCGGGCGCAAGCGCTGTTAGCGAGCGCCTATTAAATTCAGGATCGCACGGCACACGACAACGTTGCCAGGCTGTGTGGTGGAGACAGTGTGAACACGTGCGGACGCTGGTTACGCGATCTTGTTGAGAATTCCCGGTAAAAAGGTAAATAAATAGACCCCCTTGTTAGATCGGTGATATCCATATGAAGGTTGACACCGGACCAGAGTATGATTGTTTGAGCGTAACCTTGCTGGGATAATATTACTCTGGAAAGCCAATAGGCTAATGGAATAAAATAAATATATATTTCATTTCACGTGGAAACACAGACCTGCTGATGTCCACACCTCACACCACGTGATCATTTAAGGCCAATATGATCGAAAGCAAGTCTCAGATAAAAAAAAATCACATCCAGGATTTCAACCCAGGTACTGTATGTGGTAAGCTAAACGTTGCACCACTGCTACTCTTCACCCTACCACACACATACACACACAGATCCCTCATTCAGTCTTACAGGATGACGGGGCAAGTGCTGTTAGTGAGCAGCTTTTAAGACTGGCACAACACACAATGCGGTGATGTTTCCCATGCCATGCCCAGCAGCCTTTGTCTCTCCATTCTGTTTTCACATTGTACCACACCACAACAGATACTCATTTAAGGTTAAGTTGACGTAGGGCAGGTTTTGAAACCACTTGGCCAGTGATGTTAGCCGAGGCTGAGAATCCAAGTCGTGTCACCGGGTTTGTGGTGCAGTGTACAAACCACGATGCCACCACTCCCCGACACACAACACATTCGGTGATCTCCGTTTAACCTGAATAAGCTGACGGAATGGGAGCTGGCGGTGTTCACGAACACCTATTAATAAGGCTGGCACAGCACCACGCTCGCCCATCCGTCTGCATTCTCCCAAGCGGCGAGCACGGAGAGTCACACGTTGTACACACTTTATGCAGAGTCAACCTAAGGGAGGCTCTCAGGCAAGGTCAAGATGCACGTTTGACATTGCTGATGTTACATCAAGACCCCGGGGTGGCATTGCCTAAGAGCCACCTCCCAACGCAGACGCACACACACACTTCGTGCACGCAAAAGATGGGCATCTCCCGATTGACCTTGTAGGGCAGCGACGGGCAACGCAGACGATTCAGTGGGCCACGTGAGCGGCCCTCCTTCACCTCGGTGGGCCGCGAGCTCGACGCAGTGCATGTGCGCTAATCGTGACCCCACGCGAGAGACACTGAGACCAGGCCCCCACCGCATGAGGCCCGCGGGGTCTACGCTCGCACCAACAACGGCAAACGGCCACCATTTGCCACTGAGTTGTGGAGACGTCATCACAGCCACAGCGCTTGTGCCAGGCTGGGTGAACTTTCGAGGGCGAGTGTGTCAAGACTCACCGGCGGGTCACAGGACAGACCCAGGCGTTATGGGTTAACTGATGTGATGGGCAGGTGCGCCATATGTGCTCTCCACTGTGCCACCAATGCAATTGAGTTGGGGAGGGAGGAAAGCCCAGCACACATACAGACAAAAACCTCCCGTATAGGCTTTACAGACTGTTGGAACAAGTGCTGTTAGCAAGCACCTACGAAGGCCGGCACGGCACGCGAGGGGGTGGGTGGCCAACACCACGCCCGGCCGCCTAATGTCTCCCTAATGGCGATGTTTACTACACACCGCACCAGGTACTCATTTGAGGCTGAGTCGACCTAGACGAGGCCCAGCACCGGTTCAGATAATCCTCACTGGGTGTTGGCCGTGAGCGGGAATCGAACCCGGGGCGTCAGGTTCGTAGCGCAGCGCACTAACCGCTAGACCACCGCTTCCCACAAACAGACGAGCACACACACTCACACACACTGCAAACACAACTGGCCCAGTGCTCGGTTAATGGTAAATCTGACACGGCCAAAGTCTGGGCCATTTACACGGCGGAAAGCGACTAAATAACTGCAGGGGACAACCAATTTGCAAAAACCGTAATCATTAATTCATAGCCGGGACTTCTGTATTCTGCGCGTGTGTGAATGTGTGGGCGTGTGTGTATGTGCTTGCTAATAGCATTTGCCCCGAAAGTCTGTTAAAATATATGGTGGATCCTTATCTGTGTGTGTGTGAAAGTTGCCATTGCCGGCACCCTTTCATTATATTGCAACGTAACTCAATGGCCAAACGCTGCCCCTTCGTTATGCGCACACTCACGTGCAGAAAATGCGGGGCTCCGATTTGTTTCCGAACCGCGTGCGCATTCGAGCTGTGCTTGTTTCCCCGATCTCTATCTGCGTGCACGCGCACAACGATTCTGTTGCACCTCGACACGTGCCCGATGGTCGCCAAACAAATGCTCCACGTGGCTTCGAGGGCACCGATTCGAATGTGATTGTTGACACGCACGTGGTCACGAACCGCACGCGTCAGTGGGGAGCGTTGGCGGAGCTGCGCACCGCGAACCCGGCGACCCGAGTTCGATTGCCGCTCACGGCCAACGCCGGTGACGATTATCTCAACCGGGGTTCTGCGCCTCGCCTAGGGTCGACTCAGCGTCAAATGAGTACCCGGTGCGGTGCGTAAAAATATCGCCACTGGGGAGACAAAGGCGGTCGGGCGTGGGTGCCTGGCCACCCACCCTTGCGCCGTTCCAGCCTTCATAGGTGCTCGCTAACAGCACTTGCCCCAACAGTCTGTTAAGGGGATCTTTGTCTCTGTTTATATGCAAGTGTCCCACCTAACTTCAAGAGCTCCGATGCAAGTGCAAAGCGCTCATGTGTGTGCGCGCGTGTAAATATGCCCTAGGTCCCGTGCTAGACAGTGGGATGTATCTAGCATTCCAGAAAGGTACACATACGGACACACACGAAGCAAGTGAGCGAGCCAGCTGCGTTACACGCTGTGGCGTTGTTGTGAAAACAAAATGGGGACCCACAAAAAAAGCGATTGTCACATTCAGGCCACGCGATGCACCACAGCCATCAACAACATCCTCCGATCGGACCAGGATTTGTTGTTGTTGTTGCACACACACGTGTGTGGGTGCACGCATTAAATATTATAGCTACCTGCTAAAAGTGTCCAAACATGTTCTGCGTGGACTTCGTTCAAGCACTGGTTATCCATGTCTGGCGGTGCAATTTAGCTGCCGAATGTGTAAAGCCGAGAGATGTTTTAAGTGGCAGGCTGCTTCGAATTTGGCATCGCATCTGCTGCTCTCCGGATAAAATGCATGCTTCTGTTTACCACGTGGCGGGTTTTCGCGCCCGATATTATCTATCAAAGGTTTTTGGGTTGGATCCCGTAAATATAAATGTGTCGTTGAACCTGCCACCGCCCGACGTGGTAAATTGGTAAGGTTTGTCACGTAAACAAGTGACGACATCACATTTATTCCTGTATTTAAGACCGAAACAGGAGGATTTCTCCACAAATCTGGATGTCGCCTGATGATGCTAGTTGTAGTTACTGGCGAAACGTCGTACTCGAATTATAAATGTTGTGCGTTTACTCTCCAACACACCGGTGTGCTGTGCTAGTAACGAACTGGCATGCTTTGTTGTTTACGTGACAAACCTTACTAATTGGCTGTCGGGTGGTGGCGGGTTTAACAACACATTTATATTGATTTAACCCAAAAACGTATATTACGGATGCATGCCTCTATCTTAAAAGACAAAAAAACACCCTCAATGCATTTAATTTTTAACATCCAGGTGAGAGATGTGCAAGGCACTCAGATCCTATACGTATTATTTCAAAGTAGGACAGTCAAAATTTGAATTAAAAAAACATCTTAATGTTTTCCAACTCAAATAAGCATGAGTGCGTTGCTCATCTTTTACAAAAACATTCGTGGAAGTTCCACATTCGTATGGAATAGGCCAGCCACCACATAGAGCAAGTTTTAACGTCACACAAAGTGTTACTTCATTGTAATAAACAAAGACAGAGATTCCCCCATATAGCCTTCATTGTTGGGGCAAGTGCTGTAACGCCTATGAAGGCCGGCACTGCACAACGAGTGGTTGGGTGGCCAACACCACGATGTTTACACATCGCATCAGGTTCTCATTTGAGGCTGAGTCGGCCTAGGGGAGTCCCAGGACCCGGTTCAGATAATCGTCACTGGTGTTGCATTCACAGGCCTCGGCAGACAAGCGGACGAGTTGATCCCCGTCCTACGACGGGGCTTGAACTCATCCTCCCAATTGAGATTCGCTTCCACTAATCAGGGTTTTCAAAATTAAAACTCATTGCACATTGCGCTGTGATCATTCTGGCTCATAGAGGCGTACTCTTATGAACTAGCGTGGCACATGGCCTACAGCAGACGGCGTGCATTTCTTCACAAAATAACACTGCAAGTGACAAAATAGTAAACAATACACGCGCGAGAGTACATTCACTGAGGAGATGGAATGACGAAGTTTGGAGCTAGTTGGATTGTTACGTTGCAAGATTGAGAGAGGTGGCCGGTGGCTTTGGGAGGCCTTCATGCAGCAGTGGATCGACCACGGCTGATGACGATTAGTGACACAACTGTACCCGTGATGTGCTTTGAAATTAAACCGGCGAACACAAAATCTGACGGGATGATAAAGAGCACGTGGGATCATGCAAAACAACAAGCCCCCAGCGAAGAATGCCTCGATCGCTCGTGGAAGCGGATCTCCTTCCCATATATGATAAAGAATCTCAAATATCAGCGCCCCCTCACCTGCATAAATAAATGACGGCGAATTGATGTGCGTTTTTTTGGCCAATGTCACCTCGCCTGGCAGCTGCAAGCCAACCATGCTGGGAATCCATTAGTATCAAGTTTTTTCGTTTTTTTTTCCTGTTCACATTGTTAAATAAAGCGTGACCTTAGCCGCATCCAGAGATGATCTTGCACTGTAGTATGACGCTACCGAGCCATTGCGCCAAACGTGACGACGACGGTGTGCGTGTGTTGTGTGTGTGTCGAGCGGCGTCTGGTGAGATGTCAATTCCCTACGCAGTGGCACAAAAACGTTTTAAACGGTCTGAGACTTGCAATTAAAACGTCGGGGGAGGAAAAAAACCACACGCACACATGCACACACCAAAACACATTCGTGCAATAGCAAAAAATATATTAAAATACTTTCAATTACGCAGGAAAGCTTTGCTAAAACCCACATAATTGTTTTAAAGAGGGCCCTGCATGCTGAGGAAGTTTGGCTTAAGAAAAACCTTTCAAAATTGGCCCAACATTCCAAAGTGGATATAAGCAAAAGTGCATTCCGTTTTAGTCCATCAGCCTATTGGCTTTCCAGACCAATATATCAAGTAGCACTTGTACACAGCAAGCAAACTCTGGACTGGTTTCAAGCTTCTGGGCCGCATTTGCAGATATCAAATGCTGGGAGATTACCTTGATGGTTATTGGCAAGAGCGCTCTGTATAGAATATGGGGACCCTGTTCGACGCAAACAAGAAATCATTTGTGTGCGGTATTCCAAAGCAGCACTTTTCTGAAACGGAGCCTTCATAATCACATTTCTGGTTAATGATTTTAAACATATTTAGTTTTTTCATGAATCAGTGACCGCCAACCGTCGACCACCCACCTGCTTCCACAGGTACACGTCGTGGCTGTTCTTCTTCCACGAGATGACCATGTGCGCCGTGGACAGCGCGATGCCGCTAATGACGGCCGCCCTCATGCGCACGGGCAGCAGCGTGTAGATCATGTACACGAAGAACACGGTCCACCAGATGCCGTCGGACGCGCTGCGCGGGCTCACGCTCACCACCGACATGGCCTCGATGACTCCGATGGCGAGGATCACCGTGTAGCACACGAGCCACATGTGGTCCTGGTGGAAGCCGTTCCGGTTGCAGAGGACCATGAGCAGCAGGAAGGCGCCGATCGAGATCGCGAGCACCAGCACGTAGGCCAGGTCGTACTGGCCCGCCAAGCAGTGGAAGGTGAGCATGACGCTGCACACGAGGACCAGCAGCCCCATCAGCATGGTCAGGCTGCTCTGGTTGAGCCGGAAGAAGTACCTTTGGTAGAGGCGCTCCAGCTTCTCGGGCTGGAACTTCTTGGAGCGGAACACCTGCAGGACGCTCGCCCAGCAGCTGGTGCCATCCCCGGGCCTCGCGTTGTCCAACGAGGCCACGTCGAGGGCGTCCATGTCACCCAGCACGGCGCCGCCGCCGCCGCCACGAGCATCGTCCCCTCGCTCCTCCAGGCCCAGCTCCACGGACTTTGGCCGCACGCCGTGCCTCCCGCGGCCCGGCTCGTCCTGCCACGCCGGCTTGGAGCGCACGGACCTCTGCTGCTGGTTGTGGTGGTGATGGTGGTGGTGATGGGAGGACGTGCCACCACCACCGCCGCCGCCGCCACCGCGTCGCCAGCGGCTCTTCTTGTGCTCCAGCCTGGCGTGGTCGATGCCGTTGTACTTGGTGTCCATGACGGCGATGCCGTTCTTCTCCTCTTCGGGCCAGGCGCGTCGGGTGCTCTGCTCTTGAGGAGGAGGCCGAGGGGTGGAGGAGGAGGTGGCTGCGTGCGGAGCGTGCGCGGTGCTCGGAGGACTCACACTGTTAGGGCGGGACATGGTGCTGAACGTGCTTGCATCGCAAACCCCCCCACCCACCCACACACACAACCCCCCCGGGACCTCAGACCGCCACCGGCCGTAAAGCCATGGAAGCCACCCTCGATCGTGTCCACTTTGTCCACCGACCCCCAAGGCAAACTTCACGCCACTCGCCCACCACCACCACCAATCGACGCGGCCTCAAACGAATCTGTGCGCCACCGGCGGATTGGTGTTCGTCACGACCACCGCCGGCCTTGAAACAAAACAAAAAATTGCACGCAGCCCGGACTTCTCGCCGGTACGTGCCGCCCTCTGATCCTGAACGGGACGGATCGACAGGACGCGCGTTGAGACTGGAGTGGATGAGACGGGAGCGAATTGCTCCCTCGGATCGCTTGGACCTCACCTCCCTCCCCCCCCTCGCAGCAACGTTGATGTGGACCTCAGGGCCGACGGTGCATCCCCTCCTCGATGACTGTCAACGGGATGACGTTCAGCCAAATCCTCTCCACCGCCATCCTCCTTCGCGCCCGAGCCGCGATGTCAGCGAGCTTGAGAAGACGCGACCGGTGGCACGCCGAAGAGGCGGTGGGTAGAGGTTGTGGGCGCCGTGGGGGATTTAAATGAGCAATGTGGGAGGCGAACGACGGCACAAGCGAGAATGAAAATCACCACGGCGCTCTCTGTAATTAACGGGCGAACCCGACGAGAGCTGCCTTCGGTGAGACGAGGGGTGGGTCTCGAATGGCCGGCCGGAGGCCCCCTCGCTGGTGTTCGGTCTCTAAATGTACAGAGCGGTGGGGCGCTGAATTCACTCACGGGGGAAGAATCGCCGTGGATGGCACCTCATCGTTCAAATCGTCTCCCGCGACGTTCGCGTCCGCTGGCCCCCGTCCTCTCGGTCCGACTCCCGGTGCTTGGTCTCCTCCTCGTGTCCCCCCCCTCCACTGCGGATGGGCGCCAGCAGTGGATAGAGAATGTCTCGCCAGGGGGTTGCTCAGCGATGCTGCGTTGGTGCTGCGCTGACCGCGTGTCTGGCTGGG
Source organism: Lampetra fluviatilis (assembly GCF_964198595.1). NCBI lineage: Eukaryota > Metazoa > Chordata > Hyperoartia > Petromyzontiformes > Petromyzontidae > Lampetra > Lampetra fluviatilis. The sequence continues at coordinate 6,587,039 of NC_136305.1, read as the reverse complement.
GATTGACGGCTGGTCGCTCCGCTCGTTGTTGCGTCCCGAGGATGTCTCTCGCTCCTCTCTCCGTGTTGTCTTCTCTGTCTTGTCCGTCTATGTGTGTCCGTGTCCTCTCTCTCTCTCTCTGTGCGCATGTGCGTCTGTGTCTCTCGCCCGAACGTGCGACAGCGTCTGCCGCTCGCTCTGGTCTCGATGCGTCTGTGTTGCAACGTCGCCGCTCTCTCGTCTATACACTCGTCTCTCCCATCATCATCATCACCACCACCCTTAACCGCTCTCCCCCTCTACTCGTGTCCCTATTTCTCTCTCTCCTGTTTCCTCTCTCTCTCTGCCTCTCTTCTCCGTGTGTGCGTGTCGTCTCTTCTCTCTCACTCTGTGTGCGTCTCTGTAATAGATGCGGTCTCCCAATGACGATTTAAAAAAGAACGCACACGCGCAGGAAGGAGACTCACACGGAGAGACACGCGCGCACGGCAGGCAGACGCAAGCCTATTCTATGTAAATGAAGAATCCGCCGAGCATCGCACAGGACAAAGACGAGAAAGAGGCGATTTAGTCTACCCCGTCTACAGACGCGCAGCACAATCTCTCATCCCTCGCCGTCCGTGGCACGGCCACTCAACCCGCCCGCCCCACGCAGCCCAAGCCAGCCACCCACCTACCCACCCCTCCTCCTCCTCCTTGCTGCCTGCCTCCATCACACATCACCCGCCACACGCACCTCCTCCTCCTCCCCCCATCGCTCTCCTCCTCCCTCCCTCCTCCCTGCCTGCCTCTCTTCTCCTGTGCGCACTGCCCGCTCATGGACACTGCGAATATAAAGAACCCCCCCCCCCCAGTGTAGTCTGAACAAGTGCTGTTTGCGAGCACCTACAAAGACCGGCACGGTGGTTGGTCAGCACCACGCCCGGCCGCCTTTGTCTCCCGAGTGGCGATGATTACACACCGCACCAGGCACTCATTTGATGCAGTCGACCAAGGGGATGCCCAGGACCGGTTCAGATAATCATCGCTGGTGTTTGCCTTGAGCGGGAATCGGAACTCGCACCTCCGGGTTCGGAGCGCAGCGCGCTTACCACTGCGCCACCGCTCCCGCTACTAATACGGCACAAACACGTGCATCTTGGATGATTTGATGCACCAATAATCTATTCGTAAATCGGTAACCACTTTGTGGAAAGTCAACAGTGGGTTGTGGTATGGATGATGACACTACGTCGTGTCTCAATGTCTCGCCCCGTAAGACAAAACGTGAAACTTACATTGGATCGTTGTCACACGTAAGGGCTTGGTTAGCCCCAAACTTGCAAATGGCTTAAAGTGTTGCACTAAACACAAACATGTATCTTCTTCACCGGTGAACCAAGTAATTCGCCTCCCGTGGAAGAGTGTGACACTGAATACGATTGAATGTGGCTTAAGCTCCCTCCGCTGGTTGCTATAATTAATGTATGTGCTATTCAATACGTCCAGTGTGGACGGCACATTCAACTTGCGACTTTGCGTGGTTGATATACAGTGGTCCAACGTTGAATACCAATGAAGCATTATGATATATGCATTTTATGTAGTCTAATAATGGATAACTGTACAATGTTAGCATGATACTTTATCCGGTCTACTTGATTAATCGTTGACAATTTCACGCATACGCAGCTATTGTATTCAATCAGGCAATTGAATTTGTTTTTTTTATTAACCATGAGTACTGTACGCCTTTCAAAGGTTAAATGACAGTGATAACAGTATGTGCTGAGAATAGCATTTAATGCACGTATTATGCATGTAAATGCATTACCATTGCCTTAATTGTTACTGTAGCGTATGTTACTGTATTATAATAGATCTGATCGCAGTATCGCTGAATGTTCACGCGAACATCTGTCTGGCTGTGCTCATAATCGCAGGTGACACAAGTACACGAGTCCAGACGAGATGAACGGGATACGTATTTCACTTTGTCAGTATCACCTGAGGTACCACGTGACTTTCGTGATTATAATCTCTGGACGTGGCCAGTAACAGTGAATTGAGTCACGACCCTCATTTGGCCGTATACATAAATTGGGCACATTAAAGTTATGCGACCTGACGTGGTTACAGATTTCTGTTGTAGCCCAATGGACTGTGGGCTCCTGTGCCAACGGTGACAATTCCACATTCGTATGGCCGTGCCCAGGCGATTTCATTCTACAACCACAGTTTATATTCTGCAAACGCTACTCGTCAAAGTACATCTATACAGAAGCTTGTGTCAATCCACTGCTGGATGTGCCCCCCCCCACCCCCTGAAACCATACTTCACCACGATGGTCAGCGCTAGAGGTGTAAAGGCGGGGAGTACATACATGGGAGCATAGAAGTACGGTACAACAATGGATTTGCTGTCAGTATGATCGGACCTAATCTATTTTACCGTTCAGCAACCAGTCAACAATATAATTCTTCTCCGATGGGCCAAGTATCGACGATCCCATTGGCTGGTGGCGCAGAGCCAATGTTGGAAATTCCCCATTCGCATGACGAGGGCAAGTGTTTCTATGTAAGTCCACTGTGACTTCCGACAACGTGATGATGGACTAAAGTAGCAGCGCCACCAATCTCCATATTTCATTGTTAAACACTTCTAAACACTATATGTTGAAGCTTTAAAATGCCGTTCAAATGACATTCTAATATTCTAATTCAATGACATTAAACATTCCACACTAACATTATTACTTATTGCCAACTGCTGAGCATACAGCTGAGCCTACGAGTACTGCACTGTGCTCGGACTTCGTAGTGAGTGTGTGCTGTGACTGAAGTTGTATTGTGTACACAAATTTATGTTCCGTGGCATGAACGAACATTTATAATGCCCGTTTGTTGGACCTCCCGTGTAGTTCAAATCCTCAGCCCGTCATCCCCTTCGCGGTCTATAAACATCACCTTTGCAGGATCCCCCACCCCCACCCATGGATATCCTGCGCCCCTACCATGGCAATGTGGAATTCCCACCACTGGCTCTGGCGCTGCAAACAGCAATGAGTGCAGCCCAAGGCCGTAGCCATGGAGTCAACATTGGGGGGGGGGGGGGGCAAATCTTCCAGGGGGTCTGGGCGTCCCCCCCAGAAAAAAAATCTAAATTTGAAAACTAATTTCCTGCCATTTCCTGCCTAAAATAAAAAAAATCACAAACACACAGGATGGACTTTTTTTTTACAATAATGTCTAATAGTGTATTGTATTACAATGCTCTGTTTTTTCTGTTTTTACCTTTTCTTGTCTCATTGTATGTGATGGCAGAGATTAGAGATTAATAAAGTACAATCATAACCACGATCATATAAACAAAAATCTATTTTATAGCAATATATTGGGGGGGGGGGGGACATTTTGAGCATATTTATTATAATTGCGGCCTTGGTGCAGCCACATGCGCTCCACAGAAGGCAAATTACTCGGTTCACCGAGGAGTTGGGGCTCGTGTGTGTGTTTATCACGTGACTTAGAACAGCAAGGGAAACAAATCGACCACCCCGGATGTAAAGTTTAAGCGCCCAAATGCCAACAATTATATTTTGAGTTAAAATCGGAGGCTTATAGAGAGTATGTGTCAAATTAAAACTTTCCTGGGCCAACCCATGAGAGTTGACAGCAGGCAGTCCTCGATAGCCTCGATATGTCTTTAGACGTGTGTGTGTGTGGATTAGCTGAAACATGTAATATTGTATTGAAGTTGGTGGCGGGAGTCGTGTAAGATGCGTTTTAAATATAATATAGATTCCTCCAAAATGTATAATTTTTTGTTTTGGTGGGGTATCTATAAACGGATCACCCCGTATATTTCACAGAAACAATTTTTTTTACAAAAAAAAAGGTGTAAATACCTCAAATAACAAACAAACACACTGATTTTACTATTCGTCGTGACACAGCGTTAGAGGCACGTTATTATAGCAATCGAGGGCAGTGGCGATCTGTGATTATGGAGTGGGGAGGGGAAGTCTAACATTGGCAAATGTCCTCGTATGTAATTATCCTCATTGTTTAAGATGAACGTGGCTCGCCATCTGGCGGTCGTTTCGCAAAAACACTCCCTGAGTCGAATTGATCGCGAGTCACTCCACTGTTGGATGACGCCCCCCTCCCTCCCCCGACTACGGCCATGCGGGCCGTGACGGTAAAAATGACCATACTTCACCACGTTTGGCCAGTGCGCGAGTTGGTGATCCGTTTTTGTACCTCGACAAAAACAAAAATGTGCTTTAGTCTCTTCGCCTTCCGCACGTCGTTAACCAGCACGTAAGAACATTCACATCTGTGTAAAAGATGCCACTCTATTTGCATACGAAAGTATTATTAGTGGACAGTGAAACATACAGAGATGTGAATGGGTCACCACTATGCACGGTCAGTTCAGACACCGTTGTCTTTCCATTATTGATGTTGACGCCTAAACGCGAGAGCCACCAGCTACCACTGACATCGCCATTCCGCTTGTGCCAGGCTAGGTGCATTTTGAAGGCAATTCGAGTTGCGATATTAGTAGCAAGGGTCCACAGGACAGATCCAGGTTTTATGGGTCAACAGATTTGGGTGACTAGCAAGTGTGCAAGCGGTATTGTTCATACCCGATTGTAATTTATCCACCAGAGACACTACTCGCTGTTGTGAGCATGATACAGCATAGTGTCCACTCACTCTTGGAATTTCGAGGAACCACCGGCATGCAGGAAAGCAGCCACGCGGTGAGCGGGCAACAACAATTTTCCAAGCTCTGCGGTCCTCTATATATCAAGATGGTTTCAGTAAATTAATGAGGTTTTACATGTGGGAGGAAAGCGGAGCGCCCCGGGTACACCCACGCGGGCGAGGGAGAAACACTCGATCCCATTCATTTTCTGAATCGCCTTCTAACGGCAAGCCAGGGTGTTCGGCACCTCTACGCCCACGGGAAGGGCGTTTCACAACATTCGCGTGGTCCACCAACCCTCGCTACTGCCTCCATGGACAGTGCTGGATTACATGCAGCCCGTCTTTGTTCATGTTTTGTTTGTTGCGGTTGCACCCGAGTCAAGAGCCTCATGGCTCACAAGACCATACCTAATAAGTGAAAACTAAAAAAACGTGCATTGCCACAACCGCCGGGCTAAAGCATCGCTTCTTTGCCTCCCGTCGCCGACGAAGGACAGCTGCCACCGGCTGCACACTCGCATCACTGGGTGCCAGCCAGCGGCGCCAAGCCCAATGGGATTCTGCAGCACAATGGCCCGTTTCTTCTCGAGCCCCGTGTACCATGCGCGTCTTCGCCCCCCCGCCCCTCGAGCTGGCACAGACACACGTGCTTTGCGAAACCGCTATCTTATAGTTTATATACTGTGTGCGGTTATATGTACGACGGCGACGTGACACCGTCCGTTGCAGTGGACGTCGCTGGCGTGTCTGCTGAATTGCCTGGGGGCTGATTTGTTTGTTTTTTGCTTGTTGCGGTTGCACCCGATTCAAGAGCCGAATGGCTCACAGGGCTATACCTGATAAATGAACTTTGAACTTTGATCGCGAAAAAGGATTTCGTGCAGGGGTTAGGCGGTGGTGGCGCGCTGGGCATCAGCAAACAGGTTAGTCAGTTTAACACGGAGTAGTCGGTTTCAGCGACCAATATTACCCACAATCAAGTATTTTTGTGTTGGGTTAGATCGCGTAAATATAAATGTGTCCATCTTCTTGGTTCTTTCGGTAAAGTCACATAACATAATTATTTTATGATGTTTTATTTTTTTTATTTTATTATTTCCCTTCTACGTGACTTTACCGAAAGAACCAAGAAGATGAATCCCTGCAATCACGAAAGCTTTAAATCGAAATATAAATGTGTCGTTAAGCCCTCCACCACCCGACACAGCCAATTAGCAATGATCGTCACGTAAACAACACGTGCCAATTCGTTACTACGTCAGCACGCTGGTGTGTTGGAGAGTAAACCCACGACATTTACAATTCGAGTACGACGTTTCCCTGGTGGTTACAACCAGCTTGATCAGGCGATTAGCCAGAATTGTGATGAAGTATTCCTGTTACGGTCTAAAATAGAGGGAAGGTGATGTCATCGCTGTGAGCCGATCAAGTCTGAAGACCAGAGCGGGGTTAATGTAGCAATAACAATTACAATGGATCACGTTAATCTGATAATATGCATTAGCTGTTATTGTTTGGGTTATTCAGTTCGCTGATCGCCCGTGGCATCTCAACATATCACCATCCATTCAGACACTAACTCAAACACGAAGACCTCGGATTAGCACGGTTGGCTACATACGGTGCGAAAGAAGTTCAACATACATACAAAGATCCCACCACCCCTTATAGCTTTAATTGTCGGGGCAAGTGCTGTAATCGAGCACCTATGAAGGCCGGCACGGCACACGAGAGGGTGGCTTGCCAGCACCACGCCTGGCCTCCTTTGTCTCCCGAGTGGCGATGCTGTTATCGGCTGCTGTTGTCAGCAGAAGGCAGTGAAGAAAAATCCGTTGTTGTATTGCACTATGCGCTAACATCTATACCGCCCTGCCTTCACCAACCTGCACCCGACCGATGTGGTGAAATATAGCCAAATAACACCCACGGTCAGTTTAACACGTGTGGGGCTTTCGCGACCAATATTATTAATAATCAACGTTTTGGGGTTTAGATCGCGTTATTTATAAATGTGTCGTAACCCTCCACCACCCGACACGGCCAAACACAACAATTACTCAAATTGTAAATGTTGTGGTTTCACGCTTCAACACACCGGTGGGCTAAAGCAGTGAACCATTTGTCTTCTGTCAACGTGACACTTTTTTACTGATTGGCCGTGTCGGGTGGTGGAGGGTTACGACACATTTATAAATAACGCGATCTAAACCCAAAAACGTTGATTATGAACACACACGGTCAGTACGGCGTGGGGAGGCTGTCAGGTCAGCAATAGCATATAAAGTCGCCGTACTATCCATGCACATTCATACAGGCTCACACTCACGTAAATGTATAACGAATACAAATGCATATTTCCCCGTATTGTTTATTCAGAGTGATCTATGTTGTGCAATGGGTCAGTGTAGGCTTGACACTGAAGCTTTTAAACAGAAACACGTACCAAAAAAAAAAATATCAATTTTCTTCCCCCGAGGGTTAGAAAAATCATTAATATTACAGCCCGTCTTGTATCCATGAGCCTTTGTGTGCCAATGATGAGACCGAGCCCTTTAATTATAAATGAGTACAATGTGTTTTGTGGGCAGACTCAACGATAAAATTACAAAACAATACACAACGGTGGAAAAGCTGGCTTCTGGTACGGGCCTGCGGTCGATCACAATAAGTCACCCCGGTTCTCCCATTGCAACCACAACGTTATTTGGGCCACATAGCTCGATCAACGTGAAATGCAGTGGGTTGCACTCCGCAAAGGTCGCCGCGGTGGCAAGATGTTAACTACCTCGTCCGGTATACAGGAGGTTCGTGGGTTCGATCCCGACCCTGACGCCTGCTGTATATTTGTAGTTTGCGTGGTCTTTCTCCCCGTGGTCGCGTGGATTTTTTTCCTGGTCCTCCGGAGTTTCCCCACCACATTTAGAAACAACAACGTGCGTTTAGAGTATTTATCTGCTGTAAATTTCCACGTGATAAGCCACTTCGTTGAGCTATCATTTGTGGCCAGGTCGCTCCTGAAAAACAGCTACAGTGGGCCTTATCTGGCAAAATATAAAAAAGTTTTAGTTTTAATTCCATTGATTCATCGAAGAAGCATAGTTTTCTTTTTAAATCCTTTATATTAAGTTCGCTTGCTTGCTTGCTTGCGTGCTTGTGTGCTTGCTTGCTTGCTTACGACCGTGCAAATATTTCGGTAGTTTTTGAACCCACTTCCCGTGATCCAATCGAACTGATATTTTGCACACAGACTCGTTGTGCGTGACAATTAATTTTCGTGAATTTTTTTTTTACAAAATTTTACACTGTTTAGGGAAAAAAATATTTAATATTTAATTACCAATGGCTTAATGGTGGCAGACAATCATCTGACCCATAGGTGGCAGCCATCTCAAGCCAGAGGACGAGAGGACTCTAGCCGCCCGTTTCAAAGACCAATGTGGGCTGGGTTGTGGCCCATTGAACACGCATATAAAGGATTTATAGTGAAAAACTTTGTTTGTAGGGGTTAATTTTTTCCGTGTCAAATCATCTGCCTTTAACTCCGAACAAAGATTTCGACTCTACAACACACACATTCTGCCGAAAGTGCAATCCTGTTATCACACCTCGGTTGGGATACTGTACTCAGTTATTACTTCACTGCACGTGATAACATTCGGTCAGATTGATTGACGATCCAGAAGCAATCAAGTAGCTCGCCCAACTGGTGACCGGTCGCCTCCTTGTCACTCTTCTATGGCTACCACCACGGTGACCGCTGTTTCTGCGAAATTGCATTCGTTGATTCCTTCACCAGTGCCGCGTGGTGGGGGATTCGATCTCCCGGACTGGATTGCTTCGTTGTTGTTCAACGGCCATGCGGGCAGGACAACGCGCTCTTCGTTGCGATGTCTTTTAGACATTGGAATCCCTCGCCCGCCGTCTCATCTCCTGGAATTTAAGAGACGGTAGGAGCTCTTAATCTGTGACGCTTTTAAAAGCAGAGGCAGATTTTTTTTTTCTTAAACTTTCCACGGCGGGGCAAGGTGGGGTGGCAGTCTTGGCGCTTCAAGATTTTTAAATAGGACCCTAAATTAATAGCAATTTAAAAAAAAGTGAAATGTATTTTCTCAGGTATTTTGCTTTCTTTGTAAAATACAAATTTTATGGATCCCAAGGGGAGGTTGGTCATCCTCTTCCCCCCCTTCTTAGATCCGCCACTTGTTCAATTGCCGTTTGTTTCTTGCCGCTTGGCGTCTTGGGGCCTTTGCTCAGTGATACGCGAGTTTTCAAAAATATACTTCCGATTTTTCCGACCCATGCGACTCCTCGGCCATTTACGGTACAGTTGTTGCAAAACGTACACATGCTGGGTGGGTGCGTGCATGATAAGCGCATAATAAACACGTTAAAATGAAGCCACGGAAAATGTATGTCGGGAACGCATGCAATACCTAACAGGTCACTCAAGAGGGCGTGCGTGTGATGTCTTAGAAACTGCTTGGGAAAAACCGGACCAAGGTTTATCGAATAATCCTGGGGTTGTCAACCATACGGTCTCAAACTTGTGCGTACACAGCACGGGTAGAGGGAAACTCTTTGCTTGCCGAGGGCCGAATGACTTTCAAATAACTTTGGCAAAAAAAACGATCCCCCGTATATCCTAAACAGACTTTTGGGAGCATTTGGAAGATGAAATTTGGCGGGCACTTTAACTTCAGTCACTTCTATAAAAATCAGAATATTTATGTATACAGGAGGAACCCGATTAAGGGGGCGCCATGGTGGTGAGATGTTAACCCCCTCGTCTGGTATACAGTGGGGAGTTTGATTCCGACACTGACGCCTGCTGTATATTTGGAATTTGTGTGTTTCTCTCCCCGTGGTTGTGTGGCTTTTCCTCTGGGTCCTCCGGGTTTTTTCCCTCCACATTTAGAAACGTGCGTTTAGAGTATTTGGCTGCAATACATTTCCACATAAGCCACTTCGCCGAGCTATCGGTTGTGGCCAGGTCGCTTCTGAAAAAGAGCTATATAACTCAGTGGGCTTCACCTGGTAAAATTAAAAAAATATATATACTGTGTAGTTTTATAGTTTAAGTGCCGAGGGTTGCCACCTCTATCCTGGCTTTCCGAGGATGGTCCTTGTTTGAGGGAGTCATCCTTGGAATTTTGTACGTCTTTGACCATACAAATTCAGTACATGGGAATTCATTTAGGGAAATTAGCGGGTTTACGAAAGACTGCCAAATTAGGCTCAAGACATTGGGCCCAAACTAAGAAGAGTAAAACAAAAGCCGCGAAAACTGTACTGAACGAAAAGCAACATACGTGCCTAAAGATGGAAGCTTTCAATAAGTGGCTATTACCTGCTCGGACACGAATCGGAAACGTGAACATGCACCGACAAAGAATGTTGAGCAATGCGCAATGTAGCACGGAGAGAGCGGTGCACGCTTGGAATGACAATGAGACGGGAGTGGAACACGTGGGGAGAACAAACGGAAGTCGCTCGAAGAGATGATGATGATGATGAGTCGTAGTCGCGCCTAACGACAGTGGCAGCCAAAGGTGCCAATTAACACCGCTGAACGGATATCCACGGCAGAACCACACATGGCTTCCTGCATCATAGGAACGTAAAGGATGGCGACACGCGGAGGCGTTCTTTACAGCAGTGGATAGAGCATGGCTGGTGAAAATGTTCACTTTTGATGGACCGCCATGATTCGTGTCAAAATCTGCGATTTCCTTTCAAGTGGTCAACCCCCATACCCCACCTAAGCTTTTGGAAGTGGTATCATTGGCAACAAAGGCGACACCAATAGCCCTATTTAACGTTACAGCCATCGTCATGGCAACACGTGCAATTTCCAGCACAAAGGTGTTCGGACCAATACAAAGAACCCCCGTGTAGCCTTTAGCAGACTGTCGGGGCAAGTGCTGTTAGCGAGCACCTATTCAAGGAGAGCACTGCTCACGAGGGAGATGGGTGGTGCGGTCACCATTCCCGGCTTGCCATTGTCTGCCCAGTGATGATGTTTTCACACTGGAGCAGGCACTCGTTGAAGGCCGAGTCAAACTTAAGAACATGTTTTGATTTTAAACTTTCGTGACTGCAGGGATTCATATTCTTGGTTCTTTCGGTAAAGTCACGTAGAAGGGAAACAATACAATAATAAAAAATATAAAACAATACAATTCTCACGACGTTTCGACTGCAACACAAGCAATCACACACCGCCACTTTTTTTTAAATAGTCTTGCTGTTTTTCACACCTGATGATGATTGCTTGTGTTGCAGTCGAAACGTCGTGAGAATTTTATTGTTTTATATTTTTATTATTTTATTGTTTCCCTTCTACGTGACTTTACCGAAAGAACCAAGAATATGTTTCATGTCAGTCGTGGGCCAGGCAGCGACCTCCGTCCGGTTGCCGGGTTCAGATCGCAGTGCGTCAACCACTACTCCCAATGGCCGCTACGAAGACAAAGCTCCCCCGTATAGCCTTGTCCAATGTTTGCTCTTCGCGAGCTCCTACGCAGGCCATAACGGCACACGAGATGGGTTGGCCGACACCACGCCCCGGGCCGCCTTTGTCTTCCCAGTGCTGATGTTACACACCGCACTAGGTACTCGTTCAAGGCCGAGTCGACCTAGGGGTCAAATATTTGCTGCGGTCATTGGTCGCCAGTGGGAATTGGAACTCGCGTAGCCGGGCTCAGTGCACGAATCACTGTGCCACCGCTCCTCACCCAGGCCAACACACACACACACAAAAAGTAACACTAAACGCCTTCCATCGACATATGTACAAATTATTTCAAACACAATTATTACAGTATTAATCATAAAATACAGTTATAAAACACTGAATGTTTCCAAACGCACAATTACACCTACATAGTTGTTTTCTTTTCGTTATGAATGCAAACAGTTCCTTTTTGATAGTAAACATTAAACATTTCCACATCCCTTACACATTGCTTTTTTTAAACCACACGCTAAACCTACGAACATTACGACACACGCCGTCGGCATTTGCATCTGGGAGTGTGTTTCAGGCTGCGCACTACCACCTGAACGCATTCCAACCAAGGCTGAAAGCATTCGTGCATTAGCTCCGTCCCGTTCGTCAGTCAAGGGGGACCCTACCACCACGGTGACTTTACATTGGAAAGATTTTCCAATCTGATCGAGACGTTAGTATCACGTTGCGGGGGGGGGGGTGCTGCCGAGGTCTCACCCCAAGGGTTGGCCAAAGGCAAGAGGCTTTTGGGAAAAGGTTTGTGTCGCTTCAAATGAGTGCCTGGTGCAATGTGTAAACATTGCCGCTGAGGAGACAAAGCTGGCCGGGCGTGGTGCTGGCCACCCACCCCCTCGTGTGCCGTACAGGCTTTCATAGGTGCCCGCTAACAGCACTTGCCCCAACAGTCTGGTAAGGCTAGAAGATAATTTTGTCTTGGGGGAGTCATTATCTCTCAACGGGCATTTCACGAGTTATAGTCACGAGCCTTTTTGATAATAGGGTGCGCATAACGGAGAAACACACTTCCCACATGCAAATGCGTATACAGACGTTTATCGTAATGTTCGTAGGAGCTTGACATCGACTTTTAATAATAAGACAGTCCCTCCAGAAAAACGCGATTATGCGATCGCATGATTCCATGCAAAATCAGCCAAAGTCCGCATATTTATGCGGGGGCGCGTTTTTTCAAATACGCCACTTTCGCCGCATAAATTGCAGATTTCCGCGCGCAAAATATGCGGGCTTGCATGATTTCATAATCCCCGCATTTTCGTTGCAAAAAGTCACATATATCTTAGCAGAAAGTTGAAAAATGTTGAATGATTGGCCAGTGTTAGAGGCTACGTAGTTAGTTTTATTCAGGAGTTTATGCAACTTTACAGTTGTAAGATTGCACTTTTTTGTTAGTAGTATGTAAATTTACATTACTGTAAGACTGTACTGTTACTGTATTGCTTACGTTACTGTGCACTGAAAACACTTATTTTAACAGAAGATGTCTGTTTTGTATAGCTACCTCTGTAAAACAGGAAGCACACATTTTATTTTTTAATATTTTATTTATTCATTTTTACAGAAGTTGTAGCATATTCATTTTGTAAAGCTACAGAACTTGTTCGACTCAATGTTTTGTAAGTTTGAGCCATCTGTTTGTTAAGGTCTGAAATAAAACAAGATGAGAACTTAAATATTCCCAGCACTTTCTGTGATGTAGTATGCTTGCTTATCATAGGAAGTAATAAGAAATGACTCTTTACATTAAAGTATTAGCCTAGTAAATAGGGTGTTGGGGGAATCACTTTTTTTTCTCTTTTTCATCAAACCGCAGTTTTTGCAAGTTCCCGCAATTTTTGCAAGTTCCCGCAATTTAATCGCATAAAATTGCATAAATATCCCGCATATTCCATCGCATTTTGTAAGAAAACGTGCCGCATAATCAACGATTTTTGCCCGCAACAATCACCAAAAAACTCCGCGTTTTTCTGGAGGGACTGATAAGAGGCGACTTGTAAGGGCGGCTTTGTCCACAAGATGTGGAAACGCGGGCGCCGAGAAACGACATTTCTTCAAAATGCTAAATCTCGACAGGCGCAGCATCTGCTTTAAATTAAACTCAGCGATTACAGTCGTGGCGCACAATTGTGCATGTAGCCGAAGTGACGAGCTAAAAAAACAAGACACATTTCAGATTATGAAACGCACGCACAAATGACGACCTCCTTTTTTGCATTATTTAGGAACACCTTGACATACAGTAATTACAACAGCACACACACGTTTGTTAATAAAGGTCACAAGATAATGCATGTAAGGATGAACACAGGATTTATGTGTCTGTTGTTCTTAAGAGGCAGGTTTTGCTCAAAAGCGTGTTGATAGCAACCAAAGCAGGCACTGGCTCATTGCAAAACAAGCAACAAGAGAATTTCACGAATGTATATGCTGGAAATATTGTATTATTTAACCCAGAGTGGCAAGGCCAACACAGACGGTTTACTTTCCTAAAATAAGTTAACACAACACTTTGTTTCAATGTATGTTGAACCTCTTTCGCACCATACGTAGCCAATCTGCATGTGGTGCACTGCATTGCGAGGGCACATCCTGGCTCACGTGACTGCCCAATTGCAAGGCATGCAATTGGGCAATTACCCAGAGAGCAAAGCGTTTGCTACAAAAAAATCCACTTCTTTTTTTCACATTTAACCACCAAAAGATAAACCGGATTTACATTGTTGAATTTGTCACTAAAATAACAACAAAACAAGATTTAGACGGGTAATTTATAAAAGTATGAAGGTGGAACCCCCCTCCCCCGCCCATATATCTTAGAGCTCATGTAGCAGAATAATTACGTATGGTTATAATGGCGTGCTAACGAGCTCAATTAGGCAGCGTCCACAAAGCAGGGTTGCCACCTACGAGGTAAAAAAAAAGAATGGTTACTTCTCATGGCAACATCTCACAGCACCACAACAAGAGGGGAGAACTACATATAAAATGCATGGCCGTGAGTGGTGCATTATTATGCAACCGACACAAACTAGGAATTGCTATGTCCCGGGAAGACTTAAGAACTTAAGAGATGCCGGGGTAGCTGCCTCAACAAGAGGACGATCCTGGGGAAAACAGGACAAGTGGTTAAACAAATCTGGGCCTACAACGATGCAAGCCACCACTGTCTCTCTCACAGACGAACCTAAAACAAGACACTTAATCTGTCTGGACTGGAACTGTGACTCAAAAAACTACTCAAATCACTCGATACAAACTTGCTTTACAAATTCGCTCTACAAATCCACGGCAGTGATGCCCAAACGATTATTTTTTTAAAAATCCGCATGTTTAGCGCGCAATTCCGGATTGTGGCTTCCCCCCCCCCCCCCCGTGTGATTGATTGGTAAATAACGGCGAGAGTGAGTTCCCCTACGTAAACTTCTTCTGAAGTGATTACAAAAAACCCCACAATAACGACTGTAAAACGTGCAAGTCAGATGCGAGTCTTGATTTCAGCGTTTAAAATATAAAATTCCGAGCTTAGGATGGCAATGTAAACTGTTACGGGTGTGGGGGGAAATGTAATCTCCTTCACACCCTGTCCCCTTCCCTAACCCAGTGATTTGATGTCAGGATTCAGGGTGCAATTCGGAACGATTCGATTCAACAATCAGCGCGATCATTCCACTGCGGTGCGTGGCAGGGGCAGCTGGAACCAACGGCATGCGGTGACATGTGGCCAATCGTAAATTATTGATTCTTTAACTGCTTGCAATCGTACATGTATTTGGCGAGTTTAGCAACCGATATTATTCAACGAATTTGTGTACTGTTCCATCTATGAACTAGAGCGGAAATTATTATTTCTTACGAGTACAAGTTGAATTCAAAAGGTTAGTTGAATTAGCAGTCTTGCCACGTCAGTGTCTAATGAGTGGCATTATTTTGGCTCAGAGCACCAACCAGTTCATGGATCGCTGTGATAACCATATTAACTACAAGAAAAAAAAACACACTTTGTTAAACACCATTAAAACAGTTATAAATACATGTACCATTTAAGTGTGTAATTGTTGATTCTCATCAACTACAAATTTAGCTTAATTCGACAAAATTATTAACAGGGGTATAACAATTCGATTAACCTCAAGATTAAATTAATCGCCACGATTAAGGGTGTTGATTTGATTCAAGATAAAGTAAAACTTTAACACCGTGGTGAATATAGCGGCCTCGAGTGGCTGGTGGGGGTGACATTATCTCATTACATTCACGCGATACGAATCAGAAAACATTGGTGGTTGCTCTGAAAATTCCTTATTTGTATCTTGAGCGAAATAATCAATCGGAATCAACGTACCATTATACCCCTAACGATTAGTCATGATTTGCAACTCTATAATGTAAACCAAAATCTATCGTGGGTTTGGCAAACGACAACACAAAAGGTAGACAATGGTCTTTAAAAATGTAGCAATACCTCAATTGAAAAAAAAAATATTTGTCCAAAAAAAGAATCATCTTCCAATGTCCACAGCAGTCTGCGCCACTTGTGCACGCATATTTTCTTCTTAGATTAAATAGCATAACTTACACTATTTCCTCCATAATTCTATCCAGTAATTTATTAGACAGGAGGGTAACAAATGAACACTAACCATAAGTGGACTGCGAAATATAAGAGGCGTTGGTAAAATGTCGTTGCCGTGATGCCAACAGACGCGCTCGTCCCGATATGCAAGGCATTGCACAAGACGTAATAAATGATCGCACGTTAAAATTTGACGCCCTTTGCTCTGGCAAGCTTCACCGAGTCCTTAGGCCTCTTTCTTTTCCTCTCCTGGAGAGCTCCCTGCGTGGGATGGCTGACCAATTCCTTTGTTGACTCTGCAACGTATTCTCAGAGGTTGTTTCCGTGAGGCGTCCCCCCCCCCCCCCCCACCGGGACACGATGCCCGACATTTCACTCCGCGCGGTGGGAGATTCGCAGTCGATTCACTTCGTGAAGAAGCTGCCAGCACGTGGAGCGAAGCGTCTGACATCATGCCAAACAACACGCCGCGGTGCAATCGGAAAAACAAACCCCGAAGGTACAGCTATACAGTACGGCACAACCGCGAAAATAACCCACGCAGTACAATTCCTTCGTTTGTAAAGTGGTACAAAACTGGAGTGCCTGGAGAAAGCCCATACAAAGGTGGGAACTCTCAAAACCCTTCAGCATGGATAGCTTATCAAAACTGCGGTCAGTACCGCCGATTAAAGGCACCGGCCTCATCACCCCACAGGTCTGCGTCTCGCCATCGTCACGGTGGCCGTTGTTACAAGCGGCAGTTCAGGGACTCGCATCGCTGCATGGCCTGGGACCAAATCACCCGGACTGCGCCAGACCCTCGCCGAATCTGGGAATCTCAGCGGGATTGAGCCTGGAAAGTGATCGGGGGTGGTGGGTGAAGCACTGCGCATGGCAGGTCGTCATAGACGGCGGCGAGGAAGTGCTTGAGTGGTGGTCAGCAGAGGACGCTGCAGCAGAATGTGTTGCTGTACTCAATGCTCGCCACCTTCACCAACCCAACACTGACGAGCGTGGTGAAGAACGGTCAAATAACCCTCACGGCACGCAAAGGCACGGGGAGGCCCTTAGCCCAGCAGTGGCTTGACTAAGGAACTGGGGGCACACGTTCCTCCATCCATGGGCCACCAAACCGGCCTCCAGGCCACTGCACTGGTCATGGATGTGCGTCACAAGAACACCGGACCATAAGGGTTTGGAGAGGATCTCTAAATAGTTTACTTGGGTAAAACCACGTAAAAATTGTAAGAGCCTTGTGTGGTCAATACATTTCTGTGTTTTTCACCATTTCACAATAGCCCCGTGTCCGCTGTGTTTTGATGTGAGACCGAGCCACATATAAGGAAGGGGAGGGTTGTTTACAGCTCAGCATGGATATTATGATCCAGGGATGTGTCAAGGGCCATTTATCTTGTTAAAACAAAGCAAGAAAAACAGATAAAAGTGCAAAATAATAGCCTAAATTAATTACGTCATGGAGCTATAAAAATGGAAAATATCCTGACCCATCCCTGCAAGCTCTGCTGACTCCCTCCCGTACCTCTCATCCTCAACATAACCCTCCCAGCCTCTTAGCCCCCCCACCCCAAACACCCACGCTCACTCCTACACGCTGCCTTGTCCCTTCCCCTTTGGTTCCATCGGTACCATGTCAACTCTAACCCCTGTACTATGTGGCTGATCTCATTACTTTTTGTATTATTCTTCCATTAACTGCAAACAACTGATTATCTTCAAAATGTAAACCGCCATACCTATTGCAAAAGATGACAGTGACGATGATGGCGGTGGTGAATGCTATCTATAGTGGTGTTAATAGTGCGACGGTGGTGCTGCGAGTGGTTGCATCAATGATGACAAAGGTGGCGGCATGGTGGTGTAATGTGATGGCAGTCATGATAATTACGAAAATGGTAGCGTTGGTGGGAGATTGTGGTGGTGGTGGTGGGAGTGACGGCGTGGTGATGATGACGGTGGCGGTGTTGTGCTGAAAGCGGTATTTATCGTGGGAACAGCGGTGGTGGTGGTACGGTGATGATGATGGTAACGGTTCCAAAAGTACCGGTTATTATTGAGATGGTGGCGGTGGCGATAATGGTAGTGGCAACGTGATTGTGGCGGGGGCGGTGGTGCGGTTGCGGTGGTGCTGGTGAAGATTAACAAGACGGCGACGATTAAAGGTTGCTATCAATTTAAAACAGTGACGGCTGGCTGGCAGTAGTGGCGGCCTTAGTAGGAGCAGTAGTGGTCGTCGTAGCGGTGGCAACAACGGTGGCGGCGCAGCCACCGGGAGGAGGACCCCGGCCACCGCGTCACTTTCGCACGGCACGGTTTGCGGCCGTGAGCGGCACCATGGAGCCGGAGTCGAACTCGACGTCCACGATGGCGTGGGGCGGCGCTGCGAGGCTGCTGAGCGACGTGCCATGCTGCCGATCGCGCACGCTGCGGATGTAGCTCTGCGATCGCACGTGGGGGGGTGGTGAGGAGGATGATGAGGTGGTGGTGACGAGGTGGAGGGAGGAGGAGGGGGCCAGAGACAGGCACATCGTTACTCTGTGTGCGATGTTCAAAACGACTGATGGTGCAGCAAGGGCTACACACAAAGTGCTTGCCACAAATGAACCACAATGCCTTGCTGATCTCGTCAAGGAGCACAAACCATCACGGGAAGTCCGGTCATCTTCGCAGCGGCTTCTGGCTAGCCATCGAACAAAAACGGTCACTGCATCGTGCGCTTTCACATGTGCTTCTGGTGAGTGAGTGCAGGGTGGGGGAGCGAGTGCAGGGTGGGGGAGTGAGTGCAGGGTGGGTGAGTGAGTGCAGGGTGGGTGAGTGCAGGGTGGGTGAGTGAGTGCAGGGTGACCCCAGGCCCTCACCGGAGAGAGGACATCTCCATCGATGCGCTTGACGGAGCAGGGCTTGCGCCTGTATGTGGCCTCGGGCTGCGCTACCCCGCGCACTCGCTTCCGCGCGTCCTGCTGCCTGATGCGTTTCAGCGGCACGCGCTTGCGGTGGTGCCTGATTATGACTGCAGCAGCACAGAGAAGGCGCGCGGCACGAGCGACGTTAGAGTGACTGGGATCAAATCCCATTCAAAAGCAAGGTTCACATTTTTTTTTACTGCGCGAGATTTCACAGTGGCGCTCCGTGCTCTGGACACCTGACCCCACTCAATTCGCCAAACACAACGGGTGGGGAGATTTCATCTCATGCGGTAGCCTGGATTCACACCCAGAACCCAAGCAGTGCTGACTCAGCGAGCTGACTTTGGCCGTGACGAGCCTAGCGAGCGAGCAATCCAGCCACCTCATGTGCGAAGGACGCCGATGGTTTCAACCAGGCCAACGATGACTGCGCACAGTTCTGGGGACACATTTATAATTTTGTCTTGTGCCCTGCTTCGATACAGAGGGGCTCTACCATTTCATTTGTTTGGATGGGAGTGCTCTTGCAAATATGAACCCCTAACCCAGCAGTATTTATGTAATAGGCGATCTTCAATGCTGAAGGAACCCAGGGAATCAAAAACCAATTCAAAGTTTTCCTGGTTACACACACAAATACTGCTTGAGAATATTGGTCTGAAAAGTCAATCGGCTGATGACCTAATTTTGTTGTTGTTCTACTTGTACAGAGAAACAGTTTGCTTGTATACACTTCGCCTAAGCAAGAGGCGGCAGTCACCACCACAGCAAGTCATTGCCTCCTTCTTTCTGCCAGCTCCCAGGTCTGTTCTTGCAGTACCCGACCGTGTGGATCAATTCCAGGCTCGGGGAATGTTCTTTTTCTGGGCGATATTTGGCAAAAACACGACAAATGTTTTTCCCATCACTGGCGATCGCCAACGCATTTCGGTCGTTTTGTTGAGATGAGAATTGGACCCTCGGAGTGTTTTCCTTGGTCGCCAGTCCTTGTTGCGGCTCATTGCCCATCTCGGTAATCTGCCCTCCACCACCCTGCACACGAGCTCCACTCAACACACCTATACAGAAAGGGAACTTGCACTCAAGAAAATGCTCCTTTACATTGTATTCTGAACTTCCAAATTGGTTCCTGTATCGTCATAACGAATTTTCAACACCCTTCACACGTGCATCGATATGCCAAACAAAGTGCTTTCACGCGCACTTTCTAGCGAAAGCTGCATGCCCATTATGCTGCCATCAATCCTGAGCGTCCTCTGCATGCACCCTCCACTCAAGAGAAAATGCACTCACACAAGCTTCACCACCGCACTCTTAGTCTCAATTTCGAAGTCTTTCACCCAACCCTCACCATCAAATTCTGACAACCCTCACATGCACCCGTACATTTTGCTCCGCGCGCCGGGAGCTTACAATTGGGTTCCCGTAAAAGCTTCCAGGGGTATAGAGCTAAATATCGGACATTCATGCACACAACGCACGCAAGGCAGCGCACGGGGGCTTTAAACCGCGGCTGGAAACCGTCAAACTCTCGCGGCGCCACGCAGACCGAGAGCCTCCGGCGCCCGTCGCCGCGTTACCTTCGCTGTGCGAGTAGCCGTCGGCCGTGAGCCTCCACTGCACTACGCCGCCGAGGAGGGCGAGCACGGGCCATGCCGCCATCACGGCCCAGCTGTACCAGCAGGGCGGCGCCTCGCTGCGCGCCGCGTGCAGCCGCTCGTACGCGTACGCCAGCGCCGCGCCGCCCTCCGCGAAGTAGTCCGCCGCCGCCGTCACCGCCGCCGCCCCCAGCGCCGAGGTGGCCGCCACCGTGACGGCCTTCTGCCAGTGGAGCGCCAGCAGCGCGCACACCACGCCTGCGCCCAGCAGCGCGCCCGCCGGCACCCAGGCCGACGGAGGGTGGGCGAACTGCTCGGCGACGACCAGGGCGGCCGAGGCAAGCAGCAGGCCCAGCGTGAGGCCCGTGACGAAGAGGCCCACGGAGCGGAGGAGCATCGTCACGAGGCCGCACAGCAGGCCGATGGCGACCGCCACGCCGGCGCTCGCCTCCAGGCCCAGGCGCGCCTCGAACACCTGCTCCTTGTGGCAGAGCAGGAAGATGACGAGCGAGCCGAAGAGCAGCCCCGTCAGGAACATGACCGCCTTGAAGCAGCGGTAGCCTGGAGTTGGGGGGGGGGGGGGGGAGACGGTGGGGTGAGACGGGCAGAGGGTCACAGTGCTGGAGGGGACACGGGCAGGAGGTTGCGAGCGGGTCGGGATGGTAGTTGTGCAGACTCGCTGATGAACAATGTTCTTGTAAACTCCTGAACCAACACGCGTGCTCTCGTATTCACACATGCGTGCTTCCCCGCACGTGCCGATGCCCTCCAGGACTCTCCAGCATCGTGCGCACTCTTGTTCACCACTGTGAGCATTCACACCCTCTCGCGCCACACATGTGTACACTCCCAGCATCCACCTGTGTGCACAATCTTGCTCTCTCAAGCTTTACAAGGCTCCCCCAAGAAGCTCTCTCACACACGTACACTTGCACTCACTCGCTTTATTGCGTAGCCTCGTATGCTGCCGTGCACACTTACACGTGCATTATAGTGCTCTCATCAGCAGCACATTCTCACAATTACAATCCCTGCCACTCATACTCCATGGCACGCTCTCACTCCCCCCCCCTGCAGAACACAAATCTCTCAGCACTTGGTCTTGTAGCAATTTAGACCGAGTCAACCCATGGAATAGCAAGTGAGTGGGGCACACTTGCGCACACCTGTGACCTATCATTCCAGAGGTGATGGGTGACGGATCACGGAGAAATTGGTGAAACTCACAGACCCTCTGGGCGGTGAGGTGGCCAGGTATGTGTCAAATGTACAGACTTGTAAACGCTCATTAATTGGCCGATTACACCTTAATATGCAGAGGACTGCAAAGCTTGGGTAATTCTGGGCGCCTGACCACCAGTTTCTCGCACCTGCGCAGCGCGTTACAACTTGAAATAATTGTTACTAGTAAGATGTATCCGCGTATGCGTGGGTTTTCTCCAGGTATTCTGGTTTCATCCCACACGTGAAAAAAAACAAGGCCATTGAAATGGAATTGGCCCAAAATCCCGATGCAGGACCGCCCCTTGACACACAGTGTTGAGACTCGGCATGGCTCTCCTGGATGAAAGAATGAATGTCATTTACGCTCCTACATGCTCGTGGCAAAAATGCAGCACTCCCAAACGTGCACAAACGTTCACGTGCTCCCTCAATCGCACCCAACTCTTTTGGCACAAGGCGTCACCTGGTTTAGGCCGAATGAACCTCGCGGATGCCAATTTTTGTTGACCACGAGCAGTGATCGGGACCAAACTCCATTGTTCGTTTCATAACACGGTGTAGTGCTAACCACCGCGAACCCACCCACCAACACGCCCACACGCCTGGGGCGTCGAAACCTGCGCTGAGTTGGTCAGGCTGCAAGCGCGTGTTTGTGGTAAGTGTTGTCCTTCTTAAAGCTCTCATTTTATATGTGTCCTGGGTAAAGTTTCATTTGACTGTGGTTTCGGAACACCGAGGCAAACCCCCCAGACTTGGCAGGGTTTCCCTTGAAGAAATATTTCGAGAAAATACAGTCGGTTTTTTTTATTTGGAAAAGGGAAAATAATCTGTTTCCAATTTAGCACATGTGCCTGCAAAGTATGTGTAAACTTCAGTGCACACACAAGTGTACTGTGTTCTACGTGGGTGATGGAAATTTGTATATATTTGTTTCTGTTTGCGTGTGTGTGTGTACACGCGTGCTCACACCTCATGTCAGATGTGTGCTCAAGGAGCACCTAGCCTGGCACAAGCATCTCGGGACGTCACCGCCACTAAATAGACAACGGTGGTTGTTGTTGTTTCATGGGTGTTTGTGTGTAATCTACAAGTGAAGGACATATGTTCGTGGTGTATGTGCATTTTTTTTCTCTCTACATTGTAGTGAGTGTACTTCCTCTCGTAGCTACAGGGGTGACGTAGATCCATGACGTTCATCACATACGAATGCTAAAATATCAATTCGTATAGAGAGAATGTAATACGTGTCTCGTGAGCCAAAGAAATCAATATTAACGGATGGATCAATACGTCATGAGGTGGTTCCAATTTGTGGATACACACCCGACAAAGATGGTAGCCGAATCTGATCTCGGCCTCCCCTAGGTCCACTCATCCAAAAATGAGAGCCGAGTTCATTGTACTCACATAAGTTACGGGGCAGAGCGCTAGCACGGTGATTAGCTCCCTGCGCCCCGCACCTGAGTTCGATTGCCAGAAGTGGCTAACTTCAGCGGCGAGTAAGATCTGAACCGGTCCTGGGCCTCAACCCCCCCCCCCCGTTCACCAACCCGCACTGACCAGCGTGGCGAAGTATGACCAAACAACCCCCACGAACGACGCAGCTTGGGGGAGGGACTCATCCAGCAGTGGAATGACAACGAGCTCCGATTTATTGAATTCTTCGCACTGCAAGTCAGATGTTATCATTTGATTTATTTTTACGCATCGCTAAGGCACCAGAGCAATGATGACATGTTTACACAAAAAACGTCGTACTCAATCCTAAATGTTGTGGATTTTTACTCGCCATCACACTGATGATGTGCCGAATTGAAACCTAACTGGCACGTTTCGTTCACGTGACAAACCTCACAAATTGGCTGTATCGGGTGGTGGTGGGTTCACGACACATTTATATTTACGCGATCCAGCCCAAAAACCTTAATTATGAATGATTACGAACTCTAAATTTTTACCGTTATACCCCAACAGTCTGCAAGGCGGTACATGGGTGACCTGCGTCTCGGCACACATCTGCACGCGTGTGCACACGCACACACACACCAGGGTGCATGCGCGTGCGTCTTTGCCGGGTGAGTCACACGCCACTTAAATTCACCGCTAGCCAAAACAGAGCCATGCACGTGGCACTTGCCTCATTTGATTTCACAGCGGCGCTGTCTGTGCAGGGACGGGGGGGATGGAGAGTCGGGTGGGGGTGGGGGCAGGGAGCCGTGCGCGGTGGGGGCTGGGGGGTGCAGCCCAGGCCTCTTAAGATGCAGATCTGGCTCTTGTTAATGCACGATTATCCACGTGGGCGGCTGCCTCTGCATCTCCTTTGCCAACAGATCGGCCAAAGGTGCAGAGCCGCTATTGGCCGCCTTTCTCTTTGTTTGTGTAGCGGATTCAATATTCCCCTCTCTCGTCTAAGTCTGTCCGCCTCCGCTTCTCTCGCTCTCTGGAATCCATTTCGCTCCTCGTTCCTCGTTCTTGCTCCATATCTTCGCATCGTTCTTATCATTGTAGCTCTTGAGTTTTATATGTTCGCTCATTTTTATTCTCTCGCTCCGTCTCTTATAATCCTTCTGCCCATCTCTCTCGCTCTCTCCACTTCACACATTCTCTTCCCTCTCTCAAGTTCATATTCGTGTTTCTCTCCATGACTGTTCAAATCCCCCCCTCTCTCTATTACTCGTTTTTTTTGCGTCTTTCTCTGTTTCTACTTTCGTCACATTTCCTCTCCGTCTCGATCTCTCCCACCACTTATTCACTGCTCTCCGATTTTCTCTCCCCGTCTCTTCCCCCATCTCTCTTCAGCATTACCGCGGCAGCCATCACGAGAATGCAACCATTAACCAGGTGCAAACAGATCAGCGTTGATCGCACTGCGAGCTGTTAGGTCAATTATAAACTCTTCTGCACCGAGTCGTCTCAACACTAACTGGGGCAATGTTACAGACGTGGGAATCTGGCCATGCCCCTGTCGTGGGTGTTGACACATTTATTCTCGGACAATACATTTGCGTGGGCATGTTGCACGTGTGTAAAAATACAGTGCCAGAAACATGAGTCCCACAATCCACAGTCATCCATCTCACCCCTCTGCCCTTAACACTCAAACACATGTACCGGCAATAATGCCCACGGCAGCCTGACAGAGTCTCAGGACTCTTTCTGAAGAAGGTCCTGCATTGATTGGAATGTTTGGCCAATTCCATTAACGCATGTCTAGCATGGGTAAGGAAACCAGAGTACCCGGCGTTAACACTCAAAGCTCCACGCAGATATATTCAATAATCCTGTGCTGTACTGACATCACCTGGCCACCTCGCAGAACCCACCAAGCCTACAGCACCAGGTTACCCGCTTAGGGTAACGGTTGGTGAAAGGGAGGAGCACAGACACGGGAACACGACGCAGTCGAATGATTGTGATGCACTGCTTTCTGTTGCCCACCACATTGGCCCGAAGCACCCAATAACACCCGTCTCATTGACGCGCGTTCGTCCCCCCAAGTGTATGCAACGTTCAACGTCTTTCGCACCCGTTACCGTAGCCAACCGCGCTAATTGGAAGGTGCGTTCCAACAAAGGCTCAACCCTCGCTCAGCTCCGGAGTTCCGATGAGATCTGGCGCGCCATTCAAAAGCGGGTCACTGGCAAAGATCTGCCGGCGAAAACGCGTGGGAGGTAAGAACTGAGGCCGGAGGAGAGACGACACCCACCAAAGAAGCAGTAGATCAAGCCGAAGAGGCAGCACGTGGCGGCGATGGCCGCCGGCACCACCTCGTAGGTACGCACCGCCATGTCGTCGCAGCGACTGGCCCCCGGATTCCCGACACCTGCGGGCACACGCGCACGCGCGAATGGGCATTCACACGGCCACCACACAGGCACGCACGCACAGGCACGCGCGCACGGACACGCACACGAGCAAGTATACGGGGACGTACACGGGCACAGCAGATGAGCGGGTACGCCGGTACAAAGATGAGCACGCGCGTGGCATGGGCATGCACGGGGGTACACGGACATTTGTATTGCTTCATATTTTTTCACAATTATTATTTGAACATATTTTGGCCACTCCATCAGCCTAAACTTAACCTTGGTATATCATGGCATTTGCATCAATCGTAACTTATACACTCTTGACAGCGCACGACGCGATTGCATGCATTGTGGGTGCAAGAATCTAATTTAATGCTCGTCTAAATAGACGTACACGCATTCGGGGCACACGCCTGTATAGTCTTCTTAGATTGGTTTTAGTTCACCGCCATCAGTGCTCGATGGACAAACGCAAAGCACGCTCGGCGTCGCAGTGTGAAGGCCACAGACCCAAGGCTACAGGTTAAAGATTTCTGGTTTGATTCGCACATTTGTGGAAGGTCGTGTAAGCCTGAAGGACATTCTGTGCCCGTGTTATTTTTCCCCAATAGCTCTACCAAGATGGCACGATCCATCATCATCATCATCACCAGCCTTGGTCAATGCGATGCAATAGCAGAAGAAGGCTTGCCCAAGCCGCCGCCACCACGTCTCATGATCCTGCGGCGTAATAATCCACCCGGCACCCAAACATAACGCTCATCAATCAGGCTCAAAGGGGTTGTCTGCCAATATGTCAATTGCGCCTGTCAACTCGATGGAATGTTATTAAATAAAGAGACAAGCAAGTAAAAATAACAACATATCTATTGGACGTGTGTCTAGGCTGTGTGTTCTGGGCTGCCGGACGTGAGTTTTAAGTTTAATTCATAACAAACACTTTCACTTATTGTCTCACCCTTCATTAGAGCACTCTACTGACATCACTGCGACATCACTCTTGCATTGCAATACGCCAAAACGGTAACTTTATAAAGGCGCAATCCGGTAGCGCACTCCACTCTAACTTTAAAGTTTTTTTTTTCTTCACGGCGGAAGCTTCAGAACTCGCATCAGATGGCCTGACATGTGCGGATTTTGCTACATATTTACAAACACGGGAGTTGCGACTGCGTAGATTTTCGGGGCTGTGCTGCTGCGTAGGTCTCCGATGTGTTTTTTGTGCTGTACAGTGGCATTGTTCGGCACGACATCTGATGTCAGGCCTTGAACTTTCAGCTCCAAAAGATGAAACAACCGGCACGCGGAGAAAACGTCCGACAGTATATCGACCAGCACATGGCACGGCCCGACGCTGGGGAAGAATATAAGCCGTTTCTTTTTTCGCGACAGAGAATAGAAATCATCTCACCAGCATCGGGAGTGAAGGAGGACACGGGGTCGGGGGTGAAGGGTCGAGGAGTCATGGCGGGGTGGTCCAGAGGGGTCAAGAGAAGGTCACGGAGATGACCCCGGAGGGGGGGTCTGGGAGCCGAGGAGGTGCCCCCCCCCCCTTTGTGGTCGGTAGCACGGCTTCCCCCCGCCTCCTAAAGAAATCACTCGGCCTTCAAGTGGGAGAGGAGAGAGAGACAGACAGAGGCAGGGTCAATAGGTCAGCTCGCTCCAACAATCACGGCCGTCACCCAACCTTGGAAGGAAGCAGCGAGCACCATTCACCACCATCTGTCAAGAGCGCCGGTCAAGGGTTACGGATGAATATTGAAAAAGGGGTTGTGCAATATTTATAAGCGCAGACGCCACACACGGTGAGACATCTGGAGGCAACGGTATATATATCTGGATAATAAACGGCTACTTTATTGAAACATTTTCAAAGGCAGATAATAGCAGCAAAATATGGAGAGAAAAAAACAGTTGGTAAGTGTTAAGAATAACACTGCTCATGGGCATGACATTCTATCAAACATATACTTAAGTCATCATCATTATCATCATCCATCCAAGTCTTTGTCTCCCTTCTCAAATTAATGCAGTAAGGCTTTGCCCATCAATGCAGACAGCCATCAGCCGGTGGTGGAAATTCCACATTCCTATTGTGGCATCCAGTCTCTAATAGACCAACCATTGTTGACATCCAAAAATGTGGAACTCATTTATTTCACCCAGCACAGATGGTGGGTTGAGCCGACTCCCGGCCACAATTTGAACAAATAAACCTTCCAATTAAAAGTCCAACTCTATAACTACAGCAGCACACACACACAAAAAATAATAGTGCTGTATAGTAAAAGCATGCGTATATAATTTAAGTTCAGTTCAGTTTATTTTGGTGTCAACTCAAGAGACCAGGATAGTCTGATTCGCACGAGTGACCTGGGGCATTAGTCTGCCAGTTGTGGAAGAAAATTGCTATGTACCGTCACAATTGAGTAATTTGTGGTGTAATTTTAGAATTTAGCAAATATAGACCCCGATGGCAGCACACAATTCCCTACTCTCGTGAATGATGTCACAGTATCTTTAACGTCCTCCTATGAGTGAAGCAGAAGGCGTGTTGTATTTCCTCCCTCCGCCTGGTATGTAGGAGGGCATGGGTTCGATCCCGACCCTGACGATACCTGGTGTATATTTGGAGCCAGCGTGTTCTCTCTCTCTCCCCGTGGTAATTGCGTGGATTTTTATTCGGGTCCTGTTTTTCCCCCATTTACATTTAGGAATATGCATTAATATTATTTGGCTGCTGCTGTAAATTCCCACACGTGATGATATAAGCCACATTAATGAGCTGTCATGTGTGGCCAGGTTACCTCTGAACAAAAAGACAATAGCTACGTGGGTTTTACCTGGTAAAACAAGTAGTTTTAAGTTTAGTTTACACCCAAAGTAATATTCAGGACAGCCACTGGATTCGAGCCAGGATCCTCTGCAACAAGTGGGGAATGCTCTACCGCTGGGCCACGTGATTGTTCATTCCCCCAGAGATTCGATCAATCGTCACGCTTCAGGCTCACGATTCAATTCAATAATTTAATAGTTCGTACTGTTTCCAATTGCTTCTGCCTGGTTTTGACAGTTTTGTTCACTCCAATAGCTTACCGTAACGCGAGCGTACAATTAGCATATCGACTTGAACAAATTGTAAATAATGTATCACGCATGCACGATTCAACGCATGCACCATAGGCATAACATTGTTTGCGAATTCATGAATCACTGCACCACAGCATGCCTTACAGTAATAACAACCATAGCACGCAACATTTCCTGCGATGGCCTTGAACTAGCAGTAGAATTTCAATCTTCTCAAAGAACGGAAACTGTTGAATTCCTGCAAAAGACTGCTCATTTCATCCACCACAGCAGGATATGAACTCATAACCTTCCAGCTCTCTAACCACAATGCCAGACAAATATAAAGAACCCCCATATATAGCACAGGCTGTTGGGGCAACTACTGTTGGCGAGCACCTTTTAAGGCCGGCACGGCACACGAGGAGGTCGGGTGGCCAACACCACGCACGGTCGCCTTTGTCTCCCCCCGTGCTGACGTTTACACAACGCACCAGGTACTCTTTGAAGGCTGCCGAGTCGACCAAATATTCAGCACTGTGATTTGGTCGTTAACGCGAATCGAAGTCAAGCCGCCGGGTACATAGTGCAATGCACTATCCACGACTGCAGAACTCAGGCATACATTTGCCTCGCCGCAGAGAGCACAACGCGGCAGGAGCAGGAATCAAACTGTCGACCCCGCGAACGATCGGCTTGGCGGCAACAAGCGTTGGGCGGCGAGATGTTAATGACCTTGCCTGGTATACAGGAGGTCGTGGGTTCGATCCCGACCCTGACGCTGCTGTATATTTGGAGTTTGCATGTCTCTCTCCCCGTGATTGTGTGGCTTTTTCTCTGGGGGCATCCCGGTTTTTCCCTCCACATTTAGAAAAATGCGTTTAAGAGTATTTGGCTGCTATAAATTTCCACGTGACAAGCCACTTCATTTGGCTATCATTTGTTATGGCCAGGTCGTTTCTGGAAAAAGAGCTACATGGCTGAGTGGGCCTTAACCGGTAAAATGAGAAAAATTATTTAGTTTATAGTTTTAGAGCGAGTGCGCTGACCGCCAGGCTACCCTGGCCGGCGGCACGCCAACAGAATAAGGCACGCACGTGTTAACGAGAGGCTGAGATCACCGCTACGTGCCAGCGGGTGACGACTCGGGTAAATGGGGGTGCAGGCACCGGGCCCCCTCCATCTGGTAAAGATTAAAAACGCCGCGGCGTGACTGAAGCCCGTTTCCTGTTTTGCCTCTATTAAAGCCAGCTCACTTCCGCGACCCCGTGAGCAGAACAAGGCGTTTGCGTCTGCGTTACCTGCCGCCTCCCTGGACAAAAACACCGGGGAGTGTGCAGATCGGATTTACAAGCCCCGTGCCTGTGCGCGTGTTGGGACTGCAGTGGGGAGCGGTGGCGCAGCGGTTAGCGTGATGCGCTATGAACCCGGCAACAGGAGTTCGATTCCCACTCATGGCCAACACCAGTGACAATTATCTGAACCGGTCTCCCCTAGGTCGACTCAGCCTCATGTGTACCTGGTGTGGTATATAAACATTGGCACTAGGGAGACAAAGACGGCCGGGTGCTGTGCTAGTCACCCACCCACTTGTGTGCCATGCTGGCCTTCATAGGTGCTCGCGAACAGCACTTCTCCCTACACTCTGTTAAGTCCATACAATTCAAAGCTTTATCACACGTATGCCCTCCGTATTTGTTGTTGCATTGCATTAAAAGGTTATCATCCCAAGCAAAATGCCCCACAACTTATACGGCACAAGCCTGGCGACGAAACCTTGCAGACCAGAAACTGGGGCTCGGACTGATGTGATGGGGGCGGTGGGGACGGTGGTGGGGGGGGGCAGAAACTGTAGGGGGAGGAGGGCAGCAGGGACATTCCCGACAACAAGTCGCAGCGGGGATGGGCAGGCACGCCCGTTTTCATCTGGAGTGTCCTTCAGTGGCTCCTTTTGTTCCCTCCAGCAAGCCTCCCGATGAAAACAAACACAGCGGCCACCGTGTATTTATAACCGGGGCGGCTTTTTTGCGACATTGCCAAGCGCACCCCTGTTTAAACCGGCTTCTTCCCCGCTCCTCCTCCTCACGCTTGCGATCAAAGGTCGACACGCGATTCATTCGACGGGAGACGTGGCCCGAGAGAGAGGAGCGGTGGCGTTTTCGTGGTAGCCTCGCGCTCATGGGAAGGGTGCGGACACCAATTATGGCACCAGATTAATATCACCGGCATCCGACTTGTCACGTCATCGAGCTCGATCGCTTCGCGAGCGGTCTCTAACGTCGAAAGGCCGTCCTTAGCTCTGCTGCACGGCTGTTAGCCGGGCAGCACCGTAGTCACGTGCGGTAAGGGGGAGGGGGGGGGTTAGGTAGGGGTGGCGGCACGCAAACCGACACGGTGTCAAATTGGCGGAACAATTCCGCCGTACCCGCACACACACACAGATGTCTGTTGAGTCAAGTCCAAGGCGATCTGGCAAGCGGAGGTCTATGTGCAAGTGCAAGTGCTGTGTGGCGGAGATTTAGGGTGGTTTTTATCCATGTCCCAGGCTTGCTACCTCGACTGAGCTGTGAGTTTAAACCAACCACGACTCAGAAGTTGGATCAATAATTATCAACAGATGACGGCCCTGCATTTTTAGTTCCGGTGGCAACATAGTGACATGAATAGGTATTGCGTGGCTATATTATGGAACGTGCAAGCATCCAGCATGCAGTCTTCCGTATCTCCCAGACATAATATACAAATAAGGGTGTGAAGTGGTCAGGTGACAGCAAAACTTTGGGTGCCTCACTCACAATTGGATGGTGGTGAGTTACAATCCTGCTCAGGGGTCAACTCAGATCACCACACCTCTTGAGTCTGATACAATTTAGTAAATTCCAAGTAATCCACTCAAGTGAGCCTGGGACACACACACACACACCTTGCTAATGGCATGAGATCCCTGTGAGCCAACATGCCACAGCTCTTCACTCTCCCGGCCCCTCCTCTTCCTCCCATACCCAACCACTCGTGTTTATTAAAAGGGCCAAATCTGTGAAATTCCAACAACAGGCTCTGTAATTATGGACACTTTTCGGGCAGTGTATTCACTGTTGCTATTGTGAATTGCTTCGAAAAAAAAAAGCGATTAAATAAAATAATAATTTGCTCTTACACGCACGAGTCAATGAATGTACCGTGCGCATAAAAATAGTTGATTACAATCGATGGATCATTACAGATTTAGTATGGGGTATTTCTACACGTGCCGTAATTCGAGTGGGAGTCTCGCACGCTTTTAATTAACATCACGTTGACGTAAACTTCAGTCTGCGTCTCGGCTCCCATTCGAAAAATGGGGCAGGCAAAAACGGTGACTGTGAGAATCTGTGCCGAGAGTCGCGTGACCTTGTCTGGCTGCTTGAGACTGAAGTCACGCCTCTCTGCCTGTGGTCTTGTGCCCCAGGGTCAAATGGCAGTCAGGACCTCTTGACCTTTCCCAGAAACCTTTGCTGGGGTGAGACTGTCAGCCTAAGCCCATCCCGTAGAAGAGCTGAGCCGACTTTTTTTTTTCACGATCGGAGGCTTGAAAATTAGCGCAATGAGACCGAGTGGCAATCGGTAATTCACATGTGGCTCACTGCCACGATTGTCTGGAGTTTTAAAAAACACTTTAAAAAAACACTTTTTAAAACTCTCCTTATCAACATTTTCAGTCCTCCATAAATAACGATGTTTTCAGCCAACGTTCCCAAAGCTACGGCACGAATGTACAAATAAGCAGTCTCAGTTTTTTTAATATACCAATATGTGGGGTATTTCCCCCCCCCTGCCATTTTCTTCATTATTTCAATGTGTTTTTTGTTGTGTGCGTGTGTGTGCTCTCACTTAATTGGAAAGACCTAACCAGGGAGAGAGGGTTGCGGCTTGTTTACCCTGGGCAGTTCCCCATTTGTTTTCCCTTTTTTATTATTGAAAAAATATTTTTTTTTACGCGGCGTTTCGGATGCCACACTGATCGTGTTGACCCAAAAAAGTGACGTTTTGTTTCACCGAGAAACCTTCACGCACCGCCGTGGGGCGGCGGTTGCTTTCAGCCGCATGCAACCGTTTTACAGGCAAAAGGATCGAGTTTGTTCCCGTTGGAATTTATTTTTCGCCGAGGTCAACCGGGGACATCGCTTGGGCCCCGCAAAATTTGGTTCCAGTGTTGGCGATGCAGTAACCCCGCACGGGCCACGCGAAGATGAACGCGGCACA
The DNA here is from genome assembly GCF_964198595.1 of Lampetra fluviatilis. NCBI lineage: Eukaryota > Metazoa > Chordata > Hyperoartia > Petromyzontiformes > Petromyzontidae > Lampetra > Lampetra fluviatilis. Next base: position 6,554,415 of record NC_136305.1, on the reverse strand, counting down.
ATGAAACTTCACTGAACTGAATTGCCATTTTGCCGACTCTTCCTGTTAACCGTGCCCCATATTGGGGCTAGGGACCGTCCGATTTTCTGTGTATCCATTCTTCCTATTATATGCGTTTTTGGACAGAAAATAGGGGTAAACCGAAAGTCATGACAAATTCATCCTAGTACGGTTGGATCCAACCATAACGGACCCAGAAGTGGTCTTTCAGAGGTATGTAATTCATCCAAATTATCCGTGCTCAAGCATGTATGAGAGCATCCCAGAAACAGCAGCAAATTCACGCTGTAATCTGCATTTATCCACTCTTCCTTGCATGGATCGAGTTATAGCGCAAGCCAGGAGGTTCACTGCGCATGTACCGGACAATTTTCAGCCCTTCGTCAATCCACCGCTGGATGAAGGCCTCCTCAATTCACAGCAGTCATATCGGTTGTTTGACCATACCTCCCCCAATGGTCGTTCAGGACAGGGGTTGGTGAAGAGGGAGGAGGGGGACCATCCAGAATCGGTGTAGAAACCCACTCCACCACTCATGTTAGCCGTGGCTGGGAACGGATTCTCAGGTTGCTGGGTTTCACAGCGGCCGTGGCGTAAACCAGTGCAGTGCGCGAACACAAAGGGATAATTTCCAATGAGATTAAAATCATTCTAAAACCTCATCCAGAAACATTACACCATCGACTCGGCCGTCAATGTTTCGTATGAAAGCCTCACCAACGTACATTGATAAGGAGGCTCGCCGCTTTGGGATACGCTTGGCCAATTCCTCGGCCGGGTATTTTTGCAAGCGGGTAGTAACCAAAGCATCCACCCCTCATAAACCACACGTGCATAAACGAGATGTTGACCAGGTAAATCATTTTAACTCGAGTTGACCTAGGGGATTAGCAAGTAGGGTTCACATACCCAGTGCCATTGCTGGTATGCATCACTGTCAGCAATCGAACCTGGAGATTCATGCCAAATACCCACATCCGCTTGTGTGCATGTGCGTACATTTCACTTGTACGCATGACACGCACACACAATAACACAAATATTCCCTGCCCCGTGTAGCCTGAACAGACTGTTATGGCAAGTGCTGTTAGCGAGCACCTATTAAAGCTGCTACGGCACACGAGGGAGGTGGGTGGCCAGCACTATGCCCGGCCGTCTTTGTTGCCCGAGTGCTGATGTTTACACACCGCACCAGGTGCTCAGCTATGGCTGGAGTCGATCTTGGGGGAAGCCCAACATCAGTTAAAATATTCACCACTGTGGAATGGAACGCTGGTCGCCCGTAGGTAGCAGTGCAAGAACTACTGCACTATCGTTCCCTACGCGCACACATTCTATCACGCACACACACACACAGATCACATGCACCCAGTCCAGTGTAACATTAGCTGCAGGCCTCACTAAACTACCACCGGCCTCTTCCCCCCCCCTCTTTCCCGCAGGCCTGTCGTCAATTCCCTGACCTCCCGCTCTGACCCCTTAACCACCTCAAAGTCTTTCCTTCCTCTAGCAACTACTGCTCCCTTCCCACAGACCTACCCCCCCTCCAGCAACCAGCCCCCCCCCAGCCATCCCACACAGTCCGCCACACCCCAGTGCCTCTGCTGCTGCTGCACCCCCCCCACCACCCACCCAGTCATCATCACCACCACATAGACCCCCCCCCCTTAATGTGTCCCATAGTAACGCTGGCCTCCATGCCGGCCGGCCGGCACACGTGGAAAACATTTGGAGACGAAATTCCGTTTTTCGGCATCAGCATGACGGTGTTTCCTCCGAATGTGTGCGCGTTTCGTCCCTTATTTATTAATTTTATTGTGTGGGTTGTGGGTTTTTTTGTGTCTCTTATTTTCTCTTTCCTCTGCAGATTGAAACCATGGCCTGGTGTCGGTCTGCGAAACTTCCGTTGGGCACATCTGGTCGACAGTAACACGTGTGCGCGAGTGTGTGTGGGTGCACGTATGAGCGCGCGCATCCATGTGTAGCGGCAGCGTGGTGGCTTACACTCACCGCGTTACAATCCCAAACCCGAGTTCGATTGGCGGCCAAGACGAACGCGAGTGGCGAGTGCCATCCGAACCTGTTCTGGACCTTCCACACCAGATTCGGATGGCACCTTGTGCGGTCTCTGTAATCATCGGCACAAAGACGACAACAGCGGCTGGCCGTGGTGATGGCCACACCACTCCCTCGTGCACAGCTCCAGCCGAAATCGGTGCTCACCAACAGCTCTTTCACCACCAGTCTACAGAGGCTATACGGGGATCTTTGCCTTCTCGTGGGTGTCATTGGGGGAGGGGGAGCTGTAGCGTAGTGGTTAGCGCGCTGCGCTATGAACCCGGCGACCCGGGTTCGATTGCCGCTCTTGGCCAACACCGGTGACGATTATTTGAACTGGTCCTGGGTCTCCCCTAGGTCGACTCAGCCTCAAATGAGTACCTAGTGTGGTGTGCAAACATCGCCACTCGGGAGACACAGGCGGTCGGGCGCGGCGATGGGTCACCCACCACCTCTCGTGTGCCATGCCGGGCTTCGTAGGTGCTTGCGAACAGCACTCGCCCCAAAGGTTAAGGCTATACGGGGTGCCTTTGTCTTTGCACTTATGCAGCCTCGAAGCCAGACGAGCTGACATCCGTGAGAACCACGTTAGCGCTTGCGGCTCAGGCTTAGAAACGACTATGTCCTATTTTCCACACCTGACAGCTCGGCACGCACGCACTCTCTCTCACTCTCTCTCTCCCTCTCGCTCTCTCAGACTAAAAGGGGAATTTCATTTCAGAAAGAGCTCCGTGCCTCCGTGAGTTGAAACTAAAAATCGAAACGGCACAGTCCTGCAGCGCAGTTACAGCGTGATGCATGCACCGTCAAGTGATGCTGTGATTAATCACAGCCTCCTGCGCATCCATTAGGAGTGCTTAGCCCTGCGGAATATTTTATAGAGGGGTTGGGCGCAATCGGGCGAGTTCTGCGGCCAATAAATCAATCAAGTCCTTTACTTAACAATGAGAGAGTCCATCCAGACAACAGGCCCCCTTCACAAGGGAGAAGTGGGTTGTAAATTAGTACTGATTTATACGTGCGCGTGGTGCATATTCATCTATTTACTCAGGAGCAAAGCCTCAAGGCCCTTCTTGTTTTAGGAGAGTCCTACTTACAATGGTTGGCATATTCCTGACTGAATTTCAGCAGAGTATGCTTGGAATATTCTGAACTTAATGTCAGCAGAGTAACAATTCAGCCCCCCCCCCTTCATCGCCCCTCCCCCCAACAATTCAATGAAATACTCTTTGGTTCTTTCGGTCAAGTCACGTAGGTATAAAATAAAATAAATCACAACGTTTCGGGCGCAACACAAGCGCCCGTCATCAGGTCATCAATGAAATGTCACGATCCAGGGCTGCAATTCGATTAAATAAAGTGTCTCGATTTTAACATCCCATTTATATTGTTTCTAGTCTTAGTTTTCCCCCGTCACGTTTGCATTATATTGTTCACTCCGTTAACCCAAATGTAACATCACCATTTGCAAACACTGAACATTGTTACTGACACGCGTGATACCATTCTCGAGAATCGATATCGATAAATGGACCCATGTTAAAAAAAAAGAGGGTCCTTGCCTGAAACGTCTAGGAGTTCATCAGCATTAACTTGAGGAAGCATGACTACTGATGAGACAAAGTATGTCGAAACCTGTCCAGAGTTAGATTCTATCGAATCAATGCTGCTGAAAGTTTGCACTTCCAGAAGGCCGTTGGGCCGATGGGTTGTATCAGAAATACTTCCAGTTTTCTTTACGTGCAGAGACGGATATACAAAGGGGATGTATTGTCCGCCAATTTATCTTGTTAATCGATGGATCGATGCGTAGCTGCACCCCTACCGAAAGTGTTCACATGGGAGGGAAGTGGAGCACTTGGAGAATATGCACTCACACTAGAAGATTATCGGTTAGGTCGGAAACCATCTTGCTGTACTGCCCCCCCTCCCCCTCCCATAGGCACCTCCCTGCACTAGAGTTCGGTGTCTCATCAAAGTATCATACAATCCACCGACCCTGCTTCCAAGGTGCTGGATTAAAGAAGAGTGTCTCTACATCTGATCGGGCTACAGTCACCAGTAGTAAAATAATAAAAATAAAACATAATAAAATACAATTCTCACGACGTTTCGGCCACAACGCAAGCAGCCGTCCTCTAGCGTTGTGGCCGAAACGTCGTGAGAATTGTATTTTATTATGTTTTTTTATTATTATTTTATTATTTCCCTTCTATGTGACTTTACCGAAAGAACCAAGAAGATGAATCCCTGCAGTCACGAAAGCTTTAAATCGAAAAAGTCACTCGACTTGCTTTGTCAAACACTTGGCTCAAGCAATGACCTCCTTATGTTGGCCTGGTCTCGTGGAAACAGGCTGGCTCAGTGACCATGCCAAGGCACAATATCTTGGCTCCAAGTCTTGACTTAAATATGAACCCTAAAAATCTTAACCATGATTTAGTTTTCCTGAGCACATGCGCGTTTGTTGTGGCAGAGCAGAGGCGCAGTTGTTTGCGCACACCGAACCCAGAAACCTGAGTTCCATTCCTGGCCACGGCCAACATCGGCGGCGAGTTTATGTCCGAAATCTTCCCGAGATTATGCGCCTCCGCAAAACGTGCACTCACGGTGTGGTGAAGTATGATCAAACAACTCCCTTTGACTGAGATGGCATTGACTAGCTTTCATCCAGCAGCGGACTGACAAACAACTGCAATGAATAATTGTTACAGTTCAAGGTGCAGCCCTGCAATTGCTTGCTGGCACAAGTGCCTCCAGTCACGAAAGCTTTAAATCAGACATACTTGGTTGAGGTGGGCGTACCCACACTTTACCCTACCACGAACGAACTGCCGATCAACTCTGGATGACCCATTTATACTGCTCAGTGGACAGAGGCATGGGGGCGGGTATTGAATAAACTGGCACCGTTGTTTCGACCGCCGCGCCCCAAGATGAAATCGAACCGGCGACCACTGATTTCACAAGTCCAGTGTGGTACGCATTACGCCGCGGCACATGCCATAATGATTAGAACCATTGTTACGTAAGAGTTCTTGGGGGAACGCACGGCTAAAACACAGCGGCCGTGAATGGTGTTACAATACTTATTATACGATAACAAATGTCATTTGCTCGCATGTGGCCCACTCATGCCGTGCGATCACAAAGCTCGGGGCATGATCAAGCGTCCTCGACCGCCAGCTTGTTTCCCCCCCCCCCCCCACACTTTTATATTTAAAAGAGTGCCGCATTAGGTGAATTCAAAAAAAGCAATTTTCTTATTAAAAGCCATTAGCGCTGGGTGAAAAATGTATTTCCCGCGAGGCACGACTTGACATCACGAAGCCGCCTCTCAGTAACCAAATTTATAACGGTCGGAGGCCTTGAGGTTCAGGGGGCTCATGGAGACGCGGGCAAACAAATATATAAACATCACGACTGGGGGGACGGCCGGAGTGTCCTCCTGCAGGAGAGGCTGAAAAAGAAGGCAAAGGCATATGGCAATGGGAAGCAGATGGTTGTGGTGGGGTGCAGCGTGAGCGGAGGCTGCATTTGGGTGGCTGGGAGAAAAAGGGGGGTAGGGGAAGCGGTGGGGGGGGGGGGATTTAGCCAGGGAACAAAGGCCCAGCCGTGACCATTTCGAGATCTCCTAAAGCGAATCTCCTCCAACACGCACGCCACCGCCACTCTCCATGGGCCACTGTGACCTTAATTAGGGCACAGAGCCAAGGCCATTTTTTTTAAAAGAAACTGCCAATACGGAATGAACATTGTTGAGGAAATGTTTTGGCGTAAGAGAACTCCCCTCTCGAGCTGAAAAAGGCAGGTTTGGGATATGGTCGTTCGAAAATGTCTTACCTGTATCTGTACATAGGGAGAAACTAAAGCAACTTATTGAACAGAACTCCTCCTCATCCACTCCTTATTTACAGAACATCCCCAGCCCTTTATTCACAAAACCCCAATAACCTCTTTCTGCCTTAGAATCCCCAAAGCCCATTATATACAGAAAGCTCAAGCCTCTTTATATGCAGATCTCATGCCCCATGTATGCAGGAGCGAGCTTTTGTTCGCAGCAGCAGCAGCCACCATCATCACCATCAGTCCCTTCCATCGGCTCATTAGTGACGATGGGGCCGAATGAATACCCGCCATGGATTTCTTTCTTTAGCCACTATCGCTGCTTCACTCGGCCTCAATCCTATCTCTTCTAGACCCCTTTCCCACAGCGCCTATCCACCCGTATTATGTCTTCCATAACTTCTAAAATATATCTCCTGCCACGTAGTGTAGTAGAAGGTGCCACGGTGGCGAGATGTTAACTACCTCGCCTGGCATACCGGTTCGATCCCGACCCTGAAGGCTGTATATTTGGAGTTTGCATGTCTCTCTCCTTGTGGTAGCGTGGATTTTTCTACGGGTCCTCTGGTTTTCCCCTCCACGTTTAGAATTAATATGCATTCAGAGCGGTTTGCCTGCTGTACATTTCCACGTGAAAAATCGACTTCGTTGAGTTATCATTTGTGGACAGGTCGCTTCTGTAAAAAAAGAGCTATATAGCTCAGTGGGCCTTACTTGGTAAAATAAAAATAGTAGTTGCTTTTGTTTTTTGTTAAAGCTAAGTCAACCTAGTGGCGGTTCACACCGGATTGACACTGAGGGGGGGGGGGGGTGGGGGAGTCTGTGCTCGGCTGGAAATCGAATCTGGATGGCTGGGATGGTAGCTCGATGTGCTAACGCGCCACACCCCCTGACATGCGCATGAAACCCCTATATGATATCACAAGGATAAAGACAAAGATCCCCGTATAGCCTTAACAGACTGTAGGGGCAAGTGCTGTTAGCGAGCACCTATGAAGGCCGGCACGGCACACGAGGGGGTGGGTGGCCAGCACCACGCCTGACCGCCTTTGTCTCCCTAGTGACGATGTTTCACTACACACCGCACCAGGTACACATTTGAGGCTGAGTCGACCTAGGGGAGGCCCGGGACCGGTTCAGATAATCGTCACTGGTGTTGGCCGTGAGCGGGAATCGAACTCGGGTCGCCGGGTTCGTAGCGCAGTGCGCTAACCGCTACACTACCGCTCCCCACATCTGATATCACACACACACGCACACACTCCCACACCCCACGTTTTGCTGAGCAATCTAGTTTACTGTGATTTATTGGAGACCGAAATAGGCAAGACATTTGAAACTCCTGCATTTTCACACTGCCACTCCAGGTTAATTTATGTCTAAACGACTGGGGTATTAAGGTGTATGTCATAAACCGTAGTGGAGTGAAAAGTCTCTAATGCACCTCTGTATGGGAGATGCTATTGACAAATCCCAGCATATACGCCCGTCCGTGAAAAAATACATATATTCTTACCCACGTGGTTATCCATGACACACGCAGACAATAGGATGCATTTGTTGCTACTCCATTTATCTGCAAATAGATACAAATATGAAGACATCTGCACACAATAGAGGGTTTTTTTCTTTGCACAGTAAGGTCATGAGGAATTTCACGAACATTAGCCATGATTAATCCACTACTGCACATGTGGTTAGAATAAAATCAATGCACATCAGAACGATAAGCATGGTGTTTCTCTGCCTATTGAAGTTAGAAATGTATTTATGATTTTTTTTAAATCTTAAATGCTTTGTTGTTATATTCACCGAGTGTCAGCAATTAAAACTGAACCACATGCAGCCACAGAGCCCTTTATAGTTTGGAGACTCAGACGTGAACAATGAATCATAAGCTTCCCAGTCGTATTATTCTGGCTTGAAATGAGCCTCAAACATTAACGCTAAACCTTAAACATCCTGACAGTGTTTTCGTGACTGCAGGGATTCATCTTCTTGGTTCTTTCGGTAAAGTCACGTAGAAGCGACTTTACCCAAAGATTCTAGATTTGAAGCTTTCGTGACTGCAAGGAATCATCTTCTTAGGTTTTTTCGGTAAAGTCACGTAGAAAGTAAAATAAAATAAAAACAAAAATCACGACGTTTCGGAGGCAACACAAGTCTCCGTCATCAGGTGGGACCGTCACAGCCAGATTAGCTGTATCAAGTGAGGCAATGATTCAAGATGTAATCCCTTAAAAGCGAGTTGAGGGGGGAGGGAGAGGGAGGGGGGAGCTCATCAGACTATGGTAGCCAATGAAAGGAACGTATCGGGAGGGAGGGGGGGCGAGGCCAAAAGGGTGGGCGATGGACGTGGAAGCGCTTGTGCGCAAGCGGCCAATTACTGCACACGCCAACACAATGGAGCGATAGTGCGCAAGCGGCCAGCCACTGCACCCGCCAACACAATGGGCAGAGAGGAGGAGGGGAGGTCTAATACACATGATAGACAAAAGAACGAAAATGATGATGGGTACAAACTTAGGGGGAGCTCATCAGACTATGGTAGCCAATGAATGGAACGTATCGGGAGGGAGGGGGGGGGCGGGGGGGGGGCGAGGCCAAAAGGGTGGGCGACGGACGTGGAAGCGCTTGTGCGCAAGCGGCCAATTACTGCACATGCCAACACAATGGAGAGAGAGGGGGAGGGGGGGTCTGATACACATGATAGACAAAAGAACGAAAATGCCCATGTTTATACCAATGCTGGCTGAACAATGAAGAGAGTACTGTTAAAATAACTGAACAAACATAAGATCCAAGTCCGATTCAGTACAGTGCATAAAATCCGTGATCTGATTCCATCTGTGAAGGATGTCGTTCCTGACTTACAGTATCCTGGAGTCTACAAATTGAGTTGCATTTGTGGTGATTGCTACATTGGAGAAACGAAACGTCATGTTTCTGATCGTGTCCGCGAGCACAAGTCAGATCTGAAACACGGCAGAACTGATTCTTCTGCCGTGGCCGATCATTGCTACAACTCGGTGGGCTCTCATGAAATTGTCTTTTCCGAGACCAAGGTTCTCTGCAAACCTCCCGGCTACCATCAAAGGTTTGTACACGAAGCCATACAAATATACAAACACAGACATAATTTCAACCGTGATGATGGGTACAAACTTAGTAATCATTGGAAAGATGTTATCAACCACGCAAAAAAGACTTAATCACAAATTTTTTGGACCATCTTATCTGACAGGCACTATTTTACTGTACTTTACCGAGTGTTAACATCCCCAGTTATTTTAACAGTACTCTCTTCATTGTTCAGCCAGCATTGGTATAAACATGGGCATTTTCGTTCTTTTGTCTATCATGTGTATCAGACCCCCCCTCCCCCTCTCTCTCCATTGTGTTGGCGTGTGCAGTAATTGGCCGCTTGCGCACAAGCGCTTCCACGTCCGTCGCCCACCCTTTTGACCTCGCCCCCCCCCCGCCCCCCCTCCCTCCCGATACGTTCCATTCATTGGCTACCATAGTCTGATGAGCTCCCCCTAAGTTTGTACCCATCATCATTTTCGTTCTTTTGTCTATCATGTGTATTAGACCTCCCCTCCTCCTCTCTGCCCATTGTGTTGGCGGGTGCAGTGGCTGGCCGCTTGCGCACAATCGCTCCATTGTGTTGGCGTGTGCAGTAATTGGCCGCTTGCGCACAAGCGCTTCCACGTCCATCGCCCACCCTTTTGGCCTCGCCCCCCCTCCCTCCCGATACGTTCCTTTCATTGGCTACCATAGTCTGATGAGCTCCCCCCTCCCTCTCCCTCCCCCCTCAACTCGCTTTTAAGGGATTACATCTTGAATCATTGCCTCACTTGATACAGCTAATCTGGCTGTGACGGTCCCACCTGATGACGGAGACTTGTGTTGCCTCCGAAACGTCGTGATTTTTGTTTTTATTTTATTTTACTTTCTACGTGACTTTACCGAAAAAACCTAAGAAGATGTTTACCCAAAGAACCAAGAAGATGAATCCTGACAGTGCTTTTCTCTAAATCACTGAGCCTGCAGTATTACCAATGAATCTCTTAACATCTTAAAGCGGCTTTGGTCTGGCTCGCCGACCCTCAGGCAATAATGTGAGTCAGGGGGGATGATACTAACAGCCTTGTCAGAGCACCGAGCCAAAACGGCTAAGATCCCAGATTCAAATCCCAAGGTTCCACTCATTCTAAATTAAACCGTATAGTTTCAAGCGTAGAATAATTGATAGCCTTATCTCCGTCATCAACAACTGCACAAGATTCCATCCAACATCGGAACAATAACAGTGAAATGCATGTTTGTTTAAACTTCTTTCGCACAGTACGTAACCAACCGTGCTCATTGGAGGTGCGGGGGAAGGACAAGTGAAATTCCTCCTATACGATTAGAAGTGGCAGATGCTACAATCGTCATTGATCCCTGAAAATTACTGTTGTATATCTATTATTTTATCCATGAAATACAGTGCACATAAACACAAATAGTGAGATTCATTTTACACCCCCTTTCAGGTCCACTCCTCATATATACATGTTAGATACATCTAACATGTATATATGAGATACATCTAACATGCATAGAATATCACGTCCCGGGGACTCTTTATTTGTTGATAAGGGTGGAGAATGTTGAATTTGTGGCTACTTTCCAAGTCACTCTGTTATCCATGCAGAAGCTCCAGATAATAGGAGGAATTTAGTCTTTCCGGGAGACCAATTATGGGCAACTCGTATGTGAATGCGTTTATAATAGGATGAATAATTCATAGGGGCTCCGATAGAGAGTTTCACTATCTTTTCAGAGGTGTTTTCACCTGGCTCAGCTCAGCTCTGAGGTTTTCATGATGCTGAGCTCTGAGCCTTAACCAGATGACAATCACATGACATTCCATCAAGAATAAAGCATTGGATGGGATTGCCGTGTGTTGGGCAGTTAAAAGGGATGCATACAACTAAACTATAAACTATTTCATTTTTCATAAGTGACCTGGCCACCAATGATAGCTCAAAGAAGTGGCTTATCATGTGCAAATTTAAAGCATCCAACTACTCTAAACGCATGTTGATTCTAAATGTGGAGGGAAACACTAGAGGACCCGGAGAAAAATCCACGCAACTTCGGGGAAAACATGCAAACTCCAAATATACAGCAGGTGTCAGGGTCGCGATCAAACCCACAACCTCCTGTAAACCAGGCAAGGTAGTTAACATCTCGCCACCGTGGAGCCCTTAATACTGCGGGTGTCTGCTTCATGGTGGACGTTAAAGATTCCGTGACGACATTCGAAAGAGTAGGCCATCGTGTGCCAGCATCGTGGTCTAAATTTGCCAAGATGAAAAAAATCCATCTGAAAATTACTCAGTTGGGAAATGCATCGTACTTGTTACCCTCTATAGCAAAAACTTGACAGGACCCTCATTAAAAAATTTGCCACGAGGGCTTTTCTGGGAAAACAAGTGTAGTAATAAAAATGATAATCCTGGTATTCACTTGCAAAGATGTCACCCCTCCCAGCCTTCCTCTTTTGAATGAAAAGGTAAAATTTCCAACTTATATGGGTATATAATGTTGAAGATTTCACTCATGCCAGTAAGGGACACTTTAAAACTGTATCCAGAAAGGACCCCTCGTGCTATGCAACCTGGCTTTGCTTGTGCATTGAAATTGCATAACTTTGAAATAATTTTGGCCCCACCGCAAAATGGGACCAAAGATTGCTGCTCAACTTAAAAGCTGTTGGAAAACAATGGCTCCCAAAAGGCCCACAGGCTGATGATGCTCCACGAGTTGGAAGCGAAACAACCAGCACCGTGCCGCCCAACAACACGCGGCACGACTAAAAAAACGCATCGGAAAAGAGCTGGAACGGGGCACAGCAGTGAAAAAAAATTAACCCACGCAGCAACCGCTCTTAGTTATGTCGATCGGCATGCTTGCCGGACGTTTCGCTCGCATGAGGCCAAGCGAAACGTCGCACATCTCACGGAACGACACGCGGTGCCAACACTAAACACACCGCTACGTCAAATGGGCTCGTGCTCTCTCGTAAAGCTTGCAATGCATCAACCTTCGCTCCTTCTCACCCCCACCTCTATGAAAAGACAGACGGCAGGGGAATAGTATTGCCCCGGTCTCAGGGGTTGTGTTCTGCCAAATCACACAGCAGGTGAGGGGTGTAAGGTAGCTGCAAATATGCGACCCCTTTGACGCCACCCTGCCAACTCTCTCCCATCTCCGCGGCGTACTCCCTACCCCTCCTGCCAGGATCTCCCCCCCCCCCCACGCTGTCCATCACAAATGCAGTCCTCCTGCTGAAACACCTGTCACACCCAGGGCACAGGGGAGGAGGGAGCAGGGATGTAATTGGAGGTGGCGGGGGTCAAAGAACAGTTGCACACGTTTAAGCTCGGTCGGTTGGGAGTGCGGTGCTATTAATGCCAAGGTCGTAGGTTCGATTCCCGCGAGAGTCACGTATATTTTCAGCCCGCGAAGTGGAGACCAACCAACACCTTTGTCCAAATCAGGGTTGGGGAACTTTTTTCCTTACTCAGGGCTGGCTGAATATAACAGGCCCGCATGTTTACGCACGGAGCGGTGGATAAATGCCATTTGAGGGCCGTTTCGAAGTGTTACGTCTCACGTGGCTGGCCTCCGTGCGAACTGCGGTTGAGGTCCGTATCTGGTATCAGGTCGGCACAGGCCCAACCCTCATGTGAATCTAACGACACGGATATAGGGTTGGTTGATCACATAGAAATGACCACTCCGAATCACCGATTTTAGCTGGTGGGGAAATGATGATGTCGTGTGTGACACCAGCTACTGGCAATGAAGCAGTGATCCCTCTAGAGATGGGGGGGGGGTGGGGCAGTACAGCAAGTAGGTTTCTGGCAGGCTGTATTTGTAAAGGTGCCAGAGTTTGTGGGATTTTCTGCAGGTACACTCCATTCCTTGCACAGGCCAGCAAACAAACGCATGGAGAACATTCCCAACTTACAGATAGCATCACCTGTAATTCCACCTGCCCAAATGTTAACGTCATCAACAGCAGCAGCCACTGTGGCGGAAGGGATTCAGGAAAGCCTTCAATTCTTTAAAAAGAGGAAGAGAGCCAATGGAGATGACTCAGTGGCTCAGAGATCAAAGACACCGAGGGCTGACACTGCTGAAATTAAACCAGGTTCTCAAGTGGAGTGGAGCGGACGGTTTTAACTCAGTCATCACTAGATTGCACAAAGGTAACATCGCGTAAAAAAATAATACTGGTAGGAACCTCCTGGTTACACCAGCCCACAGGGGATTATTGTGTCCGTCCGTCCTGCATCAAAAAATGGGAGGGGTGGGGCTGGGTGGAGAGGGGAGGGTGGGGAGGGGCTTGGGTGGGGAGGGTGGGGCTGGGTGGGGAGGGGCTGGGTGAGGAGGGTGGGGTTGGGTGGGAGGGGTGGGGCTGGGTGGGGATGGGGCTGGTCACCCCGTGGTGCCCTTATAAAACTCAACGTTTAACCTACTCACGCCGGCTTGTGCCCACCCTCACAGTCGGCCATATTTGCGGAATACACCATGCCGCCGTTGACCCTGGCCATTGACCGAGCAACCCAACGTTCCTACCAGCTCCCTCCGCAGGAATGTGTTTTGACCCTGTCAAGATTTGGGAACTAAAACAATCGGTTGTTTTTACACATGACAAATACATTTTGTAGGGTATTAAAAAAGTTTTACTCTAGTTGGGATATAGAAAAAGTGGATTTAAAAATAGTTGCGTAATTCCATCATCCAAAACCTCTGACACATGGTGGTAATAACATTGATCACGGCAGAGTTACGAGTGAAAATGTCTTCACCTCGTGACATGATGCTGAAAGCACAATTGTAACATAAATGGAATAAAAATCATCTTACGTAATTCATTTCATTTAAAGGTTAATTTTAAAATTACTGCAGTGCAGTAAAAAAAAGGAAAAAACCCATCATGGGATAAGAATGTGCTTAAGAGTCTCCAAGTACTTTCTATCACATCTGTAAACTTAGTCAGTGATAAAAGCATGCTACTTTGACCACTTCTGTGAATTTTCCAAATTACATGAAAAAGGGCAGCGGTTTTTTTTTTATAAAGAAATAAAGTTATTTTTACGTGACTGCAATTGACCACATTTACATCCGCCTCAATGAGAACAGTATTAACCTTTGCTGAACTGGTAGAGTGTAACTTCCTACGTGATTTTCTAACAATTAAATTCACCTATTAAGCTTGATTCTGAACTCACAGAATATGCATTATTTTCTATTTATGCAAATCATACCTCTGATCAAAACCTCTTCGAATGCACCACAATCTCTTCAGATCTCCGAAGCTAAGCAGAGGTTTGTGCCTGCATAGTGCCTGGATGGGGTGACCACCATCCCACTATCAGATTTTCATCGGACTATGTGGTGGGCAGCAAAGGGGAGTGTAGTAAAATCCACTGTTGTATTGTACTCCACGCTCCGGCGTCTATGCTCCCCGTCTGCACCAACCCACACAGGTCAGCATCGTGTAGTATTTTCATACAACCCCCTTCGGCTGGCAGGGTGCTGGGCGGCCCTCATCCAACAGCGGACAGACAAAGGGGTGTAAATTATTATTTTTCCTATTTTGTACCTGACGTGTTCACATCACCACTGAAGCCACTCCACCGCCCCACTTGCAGTGTTAAAAAAAAACACCTAACGAAAACCTTCAATCCAATCACAACTGATGAAACGCAATACGTCATTGAATTAAGTCTGTGAACTGGTCCACCACCCGTAAGTAAATGAGACTATTTTTTAAGTAAGAAGCTTTAAAAAAAATTCTTTACAAAACATACATTTAATTACATTTCAACACCTTCCGCCCACCACAACTTCCCCTAGATTTCTGGCTGCAAAAAAATGTGCCTTAACTGGCTCAATTACTAGGCCACAGTGGGGAGGGAAAGACGACGAAGACATTGGAATGGGCTGTGCAGTTCATATGGAGACGAGGAGTCATTTGTTGACCATGTCAGGTCAGCCTGGCACTGCAAACTTTGTTTCATGGAAACAAAGTATTCCATGACAAAGCCGCCTCGAGGCTTTCCCGTTGTCAAGCCCGTTAATTATTCCTCTAACCAAGACGTTGTTACAAGGTTACGCTAAAAAAAGCCAAATTCGAAGCACAAAGGATCAGCCATATAAATACAGTGTGCTAAAAGACACTGCCAACTTAAACATGTCAGAATTTAAGCCCACAAAAAGGCCATTTTCAGCCTAACTAGCCCATTTATGGGTAAGTGCTATTGGCGAGTGCCTACGAAGACTGGAATCATACACCAGAGGGTTTTGTGGCGAAGACCACACACTTCCCAGCTGGCTTTGTCTCTCGAGTGCCGATGTTAGAAATATGCAATTGGAATGTCTAAAGCCCCTCAACACAGTACAGCCATATCTCAAGACCCGCTGGACAAGAGATAGGGGGGGGGGCAGAGGTGTACGGTAGCTTTCGGCCAAGTTGACCTAGAAGAGATGCACCTAATTTCACGCTGTCAAGTGCAACACGGATATACATTGAGACTCCTCTTATATGTATACTTATTACATGGTCCGATGCAACCAAATTGATCCATGCAGAATTCTGTCCTATTATCCACAGAATAGCACGTTATTATCTAAATATTTGTATGAAATAAGAGTGACCCAGAAATGGGAGAAATGTTATCTTATTATAAGAACTGTTTTCACAGTTAAGTCACCAGTAATTGATCCCCTTTGTTAATCCACTGCCGGTTAAGGCCTCCACATGTCATATGAGTGATTAGACCACACTTCACCATGCTGGCCAATGCGGGTTGGCGAATTCAGGGAGAATATACGCATAAGTACAACAATAGATTTTGCCGAACTGCCCTTTGCAAATACATGACAATTTCCAATTACGCTGTGTTTAGTTAATTGAGGCCACCGCAAACACATGCTAACACCTCTTGGGCATCATCAGCAAGGCGCAGCTGTGGTCCTGACCAAACAAAGAGGTCTCTGTGGCGGCATAACCGCCACACAGCGGCATACGCGCTGGAACTGCGAACGCGGCAACGGTCGACTTGCCACGACAAGCAAGTGCGGTAAACAGTCGCTTGTGCATCTGGCCAAACGATGAAAAATGAGCCCGAGGTCTCGGTGACAGATGTTGGTGAGAGGCCACACGCCCCAAGATGGAAGTCGCTGGGATTTAATGATTCGACAGAGATGAAAGCACAATGACACTAACACACGCGCATCGTGCAGGCGACACACACACACACACACTGCATATTTTATGATGGGACGTGTAAACCGCGCAGGTTAATATTTTACATGTTTAATGAGGTGCACGCTTCTTCTTTCATATCGCAGGGAGTTGATGAGCTATGTTTATATGTTTATCCCGAGATTGGCGAGCGAGTCAACGGATGGCTTCATGAGTGGCCTGGTGAATATCTGAAATTCTGCCAGCGAATGATGGAAGCTGGCAGTGTGGTTTTACTTTGAGATCCATGGTTTAACGAGTGCAGGATTTAGCCACATCTGCCACAGGTCCGATGCAGTTTAATATAAACCATCGTTTTGGGGGAGATGAACAATGTGTGACACACATGCACTACACTCAGTTATATTGATATGTGATGAGGACAAAGGGCTTACACATCAAGTATGAGTGTAATTGTGCAATGCATGTACTATGTGATCACCATCCTGCACATAGACAAATTGAGTACACATATTAATGCACTTTGAGAGATATTCCAGAAA
Source organism: Lampetra fluviatilis (assembly GCF_964198595.1). Classification (NCBI taxonomy): domain Eukaryota; kingdom Metazoa; phylum Chordata; class Hyperoartia; order Petromyzontiformes; family Petromyzontidae; genus Lampetra; species Lampetra fluviatilis. The sequence goes on along the minus strand of NC_136305.1, from coordinate 6,537,699 downwards.
AATGACAATACAGATAATTCAGTTCTCAGACTACTGCAGTGGATTGCAAATACGACTGACAGTGATGATGTCAAAATTTTTGTTTATTTTGTTTAACCAAGTGAGAACTCAGGATGAATCTCATGCACAAGAGTGACCTGGGAAATTTTCTGCCAGTAATGGGGTGATGATTGCAAAGTATAAACCCAATAAGAGTCATTTAAACATAATGGCGTAATGTACATAGAAAATACTGTCACTCTACTATGTAAATTGTATCGTATAGTGCAGTGGTTCCAGACCTGTGCTCCACAGATTACTCTAGTGTCTGCAAGGTTATGACGGAAGTGGTTTGCGGAACTGGTGCAGATGCGATTTTCTTTTTGTCAAACACCAGATTTTTGACTGATTTGGCAGCCAGAATGGTTGGGAACCACTGGTCTGTAGTGATGACAGTCGGTGCACACACACACATTCATGTAAGTACCTTGAGCTGATATACCGAAACACTGCAATGCTTACTGCAGTATTGTTAAATAAATTAAACTTGAAGTACACATACACAGGTAAAACAGGAAATTCACTCCACATACTGTACATGTAGGAGATACAGATACAGTTAGCCCACAGGTAATACAGACACTTTGTAGGGGTGAACATTGAGATTTATAAGGGCACGGAGTGACCACTAAGGTCTGAATTAGCCTGTAATAACGTAGGAACTGATAATGGTTTGACATATATCACCAGCCATAATCTATCCACTGCTAGATGCAGACTTTCCCAATGTGATCTCTAACAGACCGTTCTCTCTTTCATCCCTTCATCACCTGTGTGGTCCGTCCTCTCAGACATGGTCTCTCCTTTGGCAGTCATTCCATCACCAGACTTGACCACGAGGCATAATCCCTTCTATTGATGTGTCCTTACAGCCAACATGAAGACCTCTTCTGCATAGGCATAGCCAATGCACGGGTAAAATACAGTACGCACATCCGATTAGCACGATCGGCTACGTACGGCGTGAAAGAAGTTCAACGTTCGTACGTGCAACATACACCGAATATAAATTGTCAAAACACACAGGCACAATAAACATAGACCAGTAAAGCCAGCAGACACGGGTAGCAACAAACACCCTAACACCTATTGAATAAGTATTGTCAATTCTTTATGGCCAACACACAAGGTAACAAAAGGACACGCGTCCAGCCGACACATTGTAATGCAGAGACAGCCAATACGCTCCCAGGTGCGGGTTCACGCCTTGAGCCAAGGTACACAGCCCCGTATTGTCTATGCCACGCAAAAACGGAGAAAATAAACAGACAAGACAATAAACATTGGGGTTCTCTACACAACAGCGGATATACAGTACTGACGTTCAGAAATGGTGTGTAGTCCAAATGATCACACGCACACACACCAAGACAGCATTATTGTATGTGCTATACAAACAAGTGTGCCCCCAAACACATACACACACACATAGGTAACACAAGATGGTGTTCAATAAACACACATGTATTGGATAGCCAACACATAGGTAACATCCAGAATATAGGGTTTTTTTCGGGGTTAAATCGCGTACATATGAATGTGTCGTTAAACCCGCCACCACCCGACACAGCCAATTAGTAAAGGTTGTCTCGTAAACGAAACGTGACAATTCGTTACTAGTACAGCACTAATCGGTGTGTTGGAGAGTGAACCCACGACATTTACAATCCGAGTACGACGTTTCGCCAGTAATTACAACTAGCATCATCAGGCGGACAGACAGATTTGTGAATCTTGTAGATTTGCTCTCCAACACAATCGGTGTGCTGTACTATTAACTCATTATCCGGGGATATTTCTTCCTATTATCCGCGATAAACCGCGATTTTACCCATAACGTACGAGTCACGGGTTTATTTGCGGATAAGAGAGAGTTGCGTGGTAAATTCATCTTATTATCCGCGATTTAACCCCCCCCCCCGCGGATTATAGGATCCGTGATGTTGTTCCCTCGACCGTATTGAACGCGGATTAGAGGAGTTATCGTGTAGTGTACATACACAGCGCGTACACACGCAACACTTACAGTGTGTACACACAGCGTGTGCACACAGTACCTACAGTGTACACACAGTACACACAGTGTACATACAGAGTACGTGTACAGTACACACAGCGTGTACACACAGTACATAGTGTGTGTACACACAGTACATACAGTGTGTGTACACACAGTACATACAGTGTGTACACACAGTACATAGTGTGTACACACAGTACATACAGTGTGTACACACAGTACATACAGTGTGTACACACAGTACATACAGTGTGTACACACAGTACATACAGTGTGTACACACAGTACATACAGTGTGTACACACAGTGCATACAGTGTGTACACACAGCGTGTACACACAGCGCGTACACAGAGTACACACGGTACCTAGTGTACACACACAGTGTACACAGTGTGTACACACTGTGTGTACGCCCTGTGTGTACTGTGTGTACACACTGTGTGTATACAGTGTGTGTACACACAGTACATACAGTGTGTACACACAGTACACACAGCGCGTACACACAGTACACACAGTACCTAGTGTACACACACAGTGTACACAGTGTGTACACACTGTATGTACTGTGTGTACACACTGTGTGTATACAGTGTGTGTACACACAGTGTGTACACAGTGTGTACACACTGTATGTACTGTGTGTACACACTGTGTGTATACAGTGTGTACATACAGCGTGTACACACAATACACACAGTATGTACACACTGTGTGTACACACGGTATGTACACACAGTATGTACACACGGTATGTACACACAGTATGTACACAGTACCTGTCAGCTGTACACAAGTGAGTGCTGTATTCATTCATCCATTGACAGCAATAGCGTCACCTCTTTGTGTTGCATGTGTTGCTATGATCTATATATATACATAGAATCGATATTTATATATATATAATCTATATAGCTACAGCCAACTTCATCGGTATAATCAACACACATGTAACACAAGCATTACTGTGATGCATTGTATCGAGTATATTGCATGCAAGTTTCATAACCCACACACGCCCAAGTAACATACGGCACAGTTATAACCTACACAGGTAACGCAAACACATTGGTAACGTATCAATACCGTAGAATATTGGTTATCGATGCAAGCGTTGCATAACGTGCACACACACACAGGTAACACACACAGAGACAATCCACACACAGGTAACACACAGAGACTTAAGCTACACAAACGCAAAGTGCCATACTACATGTTACACACAACACGCGTGCTGTACATCCAGGCCAGCAGTGGATTGATCATGCTCATTCACGACTAACACACACAACTAGATTTGACAGCACTAACAAGGCTACTAAACCCACACCCAACATAAAAACACCACACGCGTATCCCCTGCACTGTATTGTGTACACGGCACAGAGACGTTTCACACAAGTCAACCTTTGCACAGCAACGAGACGGGTTCGACTCCCCTCCCCCTTCGTCCTCTCACCTGTGCCGGGACCTCGGTGCCTTGCATCCTTCCACGGCGACGTCGGGGGTCGAACCAGAGCCTTCAGTGGGACCCGTGAGCTTCTGCTGGAGGCGATGGAGGTGGTGAGGGGTGCCGGAGGCTTTCCTCGACAGAGCGACCCGTGGCGGAGCGAGCGTCGCTCTGTCCGCCTCGAAGCCCCGCGCAGCCTCCCCACTCACTCTGCCACCTCCCCTTTTCCTGCGTGAGTCCCTCCCCCCTGGCTCTCTTGGCTCCTCCCCCCTGGCTCTCTTGCCCCTCCCCCTGGCTCTCTTTCCCCTCCCCCTGGCTCTCTTGCCCCCCCCCCCTGGCTCCCCTGTCCCTCCCCCTGGCTCCCCCGTCCCTCCCCCCTGGCTCCCCCGTCCCTCCCCCTGGCTCCCCTGCCCCTCCCCCCTGGCTCCCCTGTCCCTCCCCCTGGCTCCCCCGTCCCTCCCCCCTGGCTCCCCCGTCCCTCCCCCTGGCTCCCCTGCCCCTCCCCCCTGGCTCCCCCGTCCCTCCCCCTGGCTCCCCCGTCCCCCCCTGGCTCCCTTGTCCCTCCCCCTGGCTCCCCCGGCCCTCCCCTGGCTCCCCTGTCCCTCCCCCCTGGCTCCCCTGCCCCTCCCCCCTGGCTCCCCCTGGCTCCCCCCTCCCTCCCCCCTGGCTCCCACTAAAGTCCCTCCCCTTTTCGAGAACCCAACCCGGCCCACTCAGTCACCTCCCTCCCTTTGTCTTGCAATGCTCCCTCCCTCCCTCCCACTTCTCCTCTCACTCCGTCCTCTTCACTCCCTGCCCATTAGTTGTGTGCAATATTCCTAAAGGGCCCTCCCTCCCTGTCTGCACTCGTTCAGCTGCGATTTTGGTGGTGTTCGTGGTTGTGTTGTTGTGCTCACGGCACCACGGACCTCACTTGTGTAATAGCCGAGAAACTGGCTAAACGTGATCACCCGTGCAACAAATCAAATCGACTTAGAGCTAATTCCTCTCAGGCCCCTGTGTTACCTCCTTATCTGTGTGTGTCTCTCTCTTTATCACCCCTCCTCTTGTCTGTCACTCCCTTCCTGTCACTCCTCTTTACTCTTGCGCCTCCCTTGTCTCGGTATCCCTGTAATCCCTCGGTGTCTCCATCCCCCCGTCTGGGCATCCCCGTCGTTGAATCTTCCCACTTCACTCAGTCCGCCCTCTTTATTCTCTCGTTCCTCCCGACTAATCACAGTACTCAGATTGCAAATGTTGTGGCTTGGCTCTCCAACACACCGGTGTGCTGTACTAGTGACGAATTGGCCATGTTCTGTTTACGTGGCAACCCTTACTAGTTGGCTGTGTCGGGTGGTGACGAGTTTTAACGACACGTTTATATATTTACGCCATCTAACCCAAAAAAACATATATTATTGATTGATAGTTTCCATCCTGTCTCTCCCTCTCACGATATCCATCCCTCCCCCCTTCCACTCTCTGTCCCTCCTCCCACTTTCCCCTCCCACACATCCACTCTTTCTTTGTCCCTCCTGTGTGCCCCTCCATCTCCTCCTCCTCCTCTCTGCGTCCCTCTCTGTTACAGCCACTGTGCATGAAACGATGACATCATCCCGAATGGGGGTGAAGCCAGTCGCCGTGCGCGTGTGTGTATGCTGAACCTCTTTCGCACCGTACGTAGCCGACCCTGCTAATGGGAGGTGCGGGGGGGGGGACACACGAAACACAAAAGGCAGTGTTTGATGTGTCTGCGCGTGTCATCGAGCACCTATTAAGGTGCATCTTGATAGTTGCTTGCTGTTAAGGTGCAGTTGAATTTGGATATGAGCACATGTAATACTGGTAGGAACCTCCTGGTTCCACCAGCCCACAGGGGATTATTGTGTCCGTCCGTCGTGCATCCAAAAATGGGAGGGGTGGGGCTGGGTGGAGAGGGGAGGGTGGGGAGGGGATGGGTGGGGAGGGTAGGGTGGGGAGGGGCTGGGTGGGGAGGGTGGGGCTGGGTGGGGGGTGGGAGGGGTGGGGCTGGGTGGGGAGGGGCTGGTCACCCCGTGGTGTCCTTATAAAACTCAACGTTTAACCTACTCACGCCGGCTTGTGCCCGCCCTCACAGTCGGCCATATTTGCGGAATACACCACGCCGCCGTTGACCCTGGCCATTGACCAAGCAACCCAACGTTCCTACCAGCTCCCTCCGCAGGAATGTGTTGTAAACACATAAGTGCAGTTCTGCTGTAATTCAATTCAAGTTTATTTACATCGCTCCTTACCATGACAACCAGCCTCTCAAAACACTTTACAATGTTACAATAAACCAAGAGGCATGTAACCTATAAGTAACACATCCTAACATTACCCACTCGTGACAGAAAGCAAAGACTAACTTCTGATACAAGAATACTCTCCCCACTGCTTATAAAAGGTCACCTGGCAGAAAAAAAAATGTCAAGATCTTCCTTTCCTGTTTAAGTTGAAAAACCTGTTTGTATTTATAGTTAATCTATTATTTATTGTCTATGGTCATTGAAGCGAATATGTTTAAATCCCCTGTATAGCTGCTGATAGTGGCCACACCTCAACGGACTCTGAGTAAAGGCAGAGAGGGTCTCTGGGAAACCCTTGGCAGGTTTAGATTCGAATTGGTAACTGTTGTGCATCGTGACCAGGGGTCAAACCCACCTAAGATAGTTGGAGAGCAGTCTCCAAACCACCACGCCATGTCACCCATCACTCTCCACACGTAGTAGCCACTAACAGCGGTTGTGTTCATCTTTTTTAAAAATCATATGTTTTTGGCATGCGTGTGTGTCTGTGTTTTCGTGTGAACAATGTGTTCGCAGCCAATACGCTTCCTGTCCATATCTGTCTCTCCACATAAATAATAAAACAATACATATATTCATGATTTGTGTGGGTTGGTGTCAACATTGCAAGAACACTGTGATCTCACCAAAGAATTCAACTGTGAGAGAAAAACGCTGTTTCGTTTGAGACAAATATATTCAGCCAAATCTTGTAAGATATGAGATACCAAATGATCCGGAATTTGCCCGATCAGAATATTAAAGAGAATTGAGCCTGTTTAGTGGTCGAGTCCCATGCTTGGCGATGGCTAACATCAATGGCGTTTGATATTTGGAATTCAACCCTTATGGTCAATGAAACCACCTCCATGACAAACACTGCGATGCCTTCATCCATCAGAGTAGAGTATTGACATAATTTGTATTATTTCGTTATAGTGGTTAAACCTTGATTAGGACCGTTCTGTGATTTATGCGTACAAAAATATTAATCCATGCCGCTCTACTAGTAGCATGGAGAAAACGTCCTGGTAATTGCGTGTAAGTCATGTCACGAAATCGCCACATGTTACACAGCCGCGAATTTGCGATTTTTTTCCAGTTGTGCACAGTATGCACTCAAAACTGGGCTTCACTGAATGAAGCGCGATACGTTATTTTATTTGCGTTTAGCAGAGGCGCAGTCACTGTGGGTGGCCTGTCATCTGGACACCACCACCATGTCTAGATATTGCTTTGAGACACCCACCACATTCATGGAATGTTTGAGTCACCTTCTCCCAATCACCAAGGTGACAAATGATAATTATGCTGATGACGGAACCTTTAAAGAGACATTAGCGGACGAACAGCAGGCTCGGTACTGAGTCAGCAGCCGGCAATTAAGTGGGTTTAATATAATTATAGTGGTCGCATATAGTTAAACATGTTAAATGGGGTTTGCCAGGGCTACATATAGTGTGTCAACAGTAATTAATGAAAGCAGCTTTGCTGTAGATAACAGGTCACTGTGCATCTGCAATCTAACCGACAACCACCGGGGAGCCACTCGCGATTAGGACACCAATCAGCATCCACAATTTGACTGTGCCCTTGCTGTGCAGTCATTGACAATTATGCCAACAAGTGAGACTGTCAGAGACACTCTACATATGAAAAGCTGGTTTGATCTTGTGCGAACGCGCATGGACAAAAAAAAATGAGAAGTCCACAAAGCAGCATGGAGAGATGCATGTGTAGTGGTGGTGTTGACGCGCGCCGACAGTGATAGATCACGGGGCGGCGCGGGGTGCGTGGTTGTGCGCGCTGACACAAGGTGGGAAATATGATCGTGGGCAGCGCGCAGCGATTGGTCAACTGGGGTGGGTGCTCTCAGCGACGTCCGCATGGAGGACTATAAAGGGGGACGCGCGGGAGCACTCGGGGAGTTGTTAACCAGTTGAAGATCGAAGACGGAGTTGAAGAGGTAGGGCCCTGAGACCCCTAGTCCCGCTGTCCTTGTGAGGGCCGGGGCCCTGTGTGGCTCGGAGGCGAGACTGTGGGACCCGTGGTCTGACGTCCATGTGGGACGAGGCTGTGGGACCCAGAGTCGAGACGGACACCCCAGCCGGGTGGGTTCCGAGAAGCTACGGGGCGTAAGAGCCCGTGTGGGTGTAGCCAGGGGAACCCCGTGGGTTAGGCTGCAGTTAGCCACCCGTGTAATATAAGTTGGTGTTAATAAAGAGTGTGCTACCCGTAAGGTCGTCTCCCGACAAGTTACTACATTACACATGCTTGGGATTAGATTGAGATACAGACAGATGAAGACGTGTGTTTAGCGAACATCCACGGTTTAATTAACTTAATTAAACTGTTAACAACAGCGAGTGGGGAGTGGGCTTGGGCAGGACACGTCGCAAGACGGGATCACGGTCAATGGTCAAGAGTAGTGACGGATTGGCAGTCAAGGAATGGAATGCATATGAGAGGACGCCTTGATTTTGTTTTACCCTTGATTATATTTATTTTTAATGAGGAAATAAACCTCGGAGAGGCCTTAATCCAGCAGGTTATTGACCATGGCTGATGATGATGATGAGGATATACCGTATACAATCCTTTTGTCAATCCACTGCTGGATGAGTCTCCCCACACCGAGTGGGTTATGGGTTATTTGACCCATGCGTCAGCAAGTTCGTCAGTGTACAGATGTCGGAGCATAGTACAGTGCAACAATTGATATTGCTGCAAAGGCCTCTGCTGACTGCAAGGCCCCGCAGGAGCCTACAGCTCTTGTTGATACATGCGGTCACCCATGTTGTACAAACACTCTGCAGGCGCATTGCTGCTCAGCATCTGATCCGATGAGATCGGAATAAAAAACTAAATAGATTCTCGGTGTTCTGAAACAGACATTGGGATCAGCCTCCCGAGTCTCGGGCTTTTGCATTTAATACTATACAACAACAACAAAAAACAGATAGTGTATTGTGTTATGTCAATGTTTAAATATGCACAGAGCTCTCGTGTCCTGAGCAGACAAGACATCGTGCCAGCCCCACTCCTGCCAAGGAAGTTTACCGCAGAGAATCATACATTTTCAACCGTCTCCGTTTCTTGTCTCCACTATCACTCACTCGGCAAGGATTAAATTGCCTTACAAGCGCGCTCACTCCCACACGTGGCCTGTGCATGGCAATTTGCAAGATTAGGACCTGAAGAATGACAGTTGCCGTAAACCTCTTAGTGTCTTTTGTGCCGTGAAATATTGCAAGCCATGATTTTTCTAGATTTGAAGCTTTCGTGACTGCAAGGATTCATATTCTTAGGTTTTTTTCGGTAAAGTCACGTAGGTAAAACATAAAAATTAATAAAAGTAAAATAAAATAAAAATCACGACGTTTCGGAGGCAACACAAGCTTCCGTCTTCAGGTGGAACCGTCACAGCCACGACAGCTGTATCCGAAACGTCGTGATTTTTATTTTATTTTACTTTTATTAATTTTAATGTTTTACCTACGTGACTTTACCGAAAAAACCTAAGAATATTAAGCCATGATTTTGTTTTTGTTTGTTTGTTTGCAACTGTGCTTGTAGTAGTCACGAGTGTTACCTTTATCATCATCAGCAGCAGCAGCAGCCATGATCCATCCACTGCTGGATGAACTTCTCCCCAAGCTGTTGCCATCTCTCATGATTCTACGATGTAACAAACCACGTGGCCCCTACGCACCAGCTGATCTCATCGCTCCATATGTGTTGCATCCCCTGGCTGCAATTCCTTCATGGATTTTGGCCATTGGTTGTTATCCCGTCGGGCAACATGTCCTGCCCAAGCCTAACTAACCTTTCTGAACAGTTTGAATGATCAATACCTTTAAAGTTTTTGCTCAATTTTTGTAGTTGTTGGACCGTGTGTCATAACTGGAAGTGAGTACCTGGAATGATTAAAAACGTTCTTCTCAAGGCACATTAGCACGTAACTTTTCACGTCACAAATCAAAGCGTATTCAGGTTCACATCAGCACGAAAAGGTGTTCATCTGGTAGAGATAAATCAGTGGCAACAATCGCCATATTACGTAAATGTCACTGATCGGATTTTTTTGTAAGACAATGGCTGTTGACTTCCCACAAAGTCGTATTTATTTCATGAACCCTAGCAGGATGATGGGTCTAATCGACACCTTACTAGGGATTGAACTCAGCTTCCAATTGTGCTCTACTAGTGCTCTACAAACAGTGGAGCAATACTTGCAGTATTGTATCCCATACCCTTCTCTAGCCAGATTAAGAATACATGGACTATGGTCATCACAATACCAGCATTGCATAGATGTTCATAAAATATTTTCTAAGAGCAAATGAAATGCATTTGTATTGTCTGGAAATTAATTTGATATTTATAAAACACAACTATGCGTTCTAACAAAAAGTTAATATTTTAAACATTAATTGAAATGAACAATCTTGATTCGAAGCTTTCGTGACTACAGGAATCCGTATTCTTTGGTTCTTTCGGTAAAGTCACGTAGGTAGAAAAATAAAAATAAAAATATATCACGACGTTTCGATCGCAACACAAGCTGTCGTCCTCAGGCGGAAAAAAGAATCCAGCAATGGAACTGCTGAACCAGCAAGATCACAGCGAGAGAGCTGAAATCAAAGCTTAAAACATCGTAAACTATTAAATTTCAGTTATTTTGCTGTGATTTTTTTTTACCCTTGATTATATTTATTTTTAATGAGGAACTAAAGCCAACTAATCTCGCATAATCCACCCCCTTTCATCCGCAAACCGTCCAATATGTGTCTTGAGATTCACATAATATTGTAACATGGATATTTGAAAGCTGTAAAGCTTACTACAGACACAGTTACAGACCGATACGCCACACAATCACGGGACGTGCCAACGAGCCCATTTTCGCCACGCTCCCCGCTCTGTCCGAGCACGGACACACACACAGCACATTCTCCCGAAATTAAACAGGCGATGCATGCATGCCCACGTAAAACAATGAGCCACTGTGCCAAGGAATACACATTCCCGCTGTAAGGAATTAACGCATTCGTTCAACGAGTCTGTGCCGCAACAAACTGAGGCTCACTTCACTCCGTCCTTCGCGCTCTCTCTCTCTCTCCCGTTCTCTCTCTCTCTCGCTGAAGCAACAAAGACGTCTTTTGTGGTCCTTGGCACAAGAAAGTGGGGATTTGTGGCCGACATGAACCACCGACTTGCACGAAACTGCAGGCTTCAACAACTCAATCACGTTCTGCTTTAACATTAAAAAAGGGTAGATGACAAAAACATAGATGGGAAAGTGGGATAAGTGATTTTTGCGAAGCGTTAGTTTTGTCTTGGCTGCAGCAGCAGGTCGTGCGAGAATCTCATTGCGGTGGTACGGGGAAGGATGACTGACAGGGCAGGATGTCCATTCCCATGACAGCACAGAATCAGTAATGGAGCACTCTCTAAGGTTGACACCTGTCCTGGTTTTCCAAGTATCATCCTGTTAATGAGGTAGCAGTCCCAGGAAATCTGTAAGTCTTCCCGAGACTGTAACGGTCCTGGTTTTTGTCTGATGTTTAATGACACACTACTCGAGAAGAAAAAGCCCTTTCCCATGATATCAGAGCTGCCCAGATGTGGGGGAGGTGGGGGGGGTTGCCCTGCACTCCACACAAGAAAGGGCCCCAGAACAGGCCTATTTAATTGCCTTTAATTAATAAGGGGACCCCGTGTGGCATTGTGCACCAGACCTCCAAGAGGCCCTGCATGTGTTCCGATTTTCTGTACCTTAGGGGTGGCAATAATAGCACTCTCCACCCGGTTCAAAAGATACGTTCCTCCCTCTGGGTCTAGGAGAGACGCTCTCCCTCTGGGTCTAAGAGAGACGCTCTCCCTCTGGGTCTAGGAGAGACGCTCTCCCCTCTGGGTCTAGGAGAGACGCTCTCCCTCTGGGTCTAAGAGAGACGCTCTCCCTCTGGGTCTAAGAGAGACGCTCTCCCTCTGGGTCTAAGAGAGACGCTCTCCCCTCTGGGTCTAAGAGAGACGCTCTCCCTCTGGGTCTAAGAGAGACGCTCTCCCTCTGGGTCTAAGAGAGACGCTCTCCCTCTGGGTCTAGGAGAGACGCTCTCCCTCTGGGTCTATAAAAGACGCTCTCCCCTCTGGGTCTAAGAGAGACGCTCTCCCCTCTGGGTCTAAGAGAGACGCTCTCCCTCTGGGTCTAAGAGAGACGCTCTCCCTCTGGGTCTAAGAGAGACGCTCTCCCTCTGGGTCTAGGAGAGACGCTCTCCCTCTGGGTCTAAGAGAGACGCTCTCCCCTCTGGGTCTAAGAGAGACTCTCTCCCTCTGGGTCTAAGAGAGACGCTCTCCCTTTGGGTCTAAGAGAGACGCTCTCCCTCTGGGTCTAAGAGAGACGCTCTCCCTCTGGGTCTAAGAGAGACGCTCTCCCTCTGGGTCTAAGAGAGACGCTCTCCCTCTGGGTCTAGGAGAGACGCTCTCCCCTCTGGGTCTAGGAGAGACGCTCTCCCTCTGGGTCTAAGAGAGACGCTCTCCCTCTGGGTCTAAGAGAGACGCTCTCCCTCTGGGTCTAAGAGAGACGCTCTCCCTCTGGGTCTAAGAGAGACGCTCTCCCCTCTGGGTCTAAGAGAGACGCTCTCCCTCTGGGTCTAAGAAAGACGCTCTCCCTCTGGGTCTAGGAGAGACGCTCTCCCTCTGGGTCTAAGAGAGACGATCTCCCCTCTGGGTCTAGGAGAGACGCTCTCCCTCTGGGTCTAAGAGAGACGCTCTCCCTCTGGGTCTAGGAGAGACGCTCTCCCTCTGGGTCTAAGAGAGACGCTCTCCCTCTGGGTCTAAGAGAGACGCTCTCCCCTCTGGGTCTAGGAGAGACGCTCTCCCTCTGGGTCTAAGAGAGACGCTCTCCCTCTGGGTCTAAGAGAGACGCTCTCCCTCTGGGTCTAAGAGAGACGCTCTCCCTCTGGGTCTAAGAGAGACGCTCTCCCTCTGGGTCTAAGAGAGACGCTCTCCCTCTGGGTCTAAGAGAGACGCTCTCCCTCTGGGTCTAAGAGAGACGCTCTCCCCTCTGGGTCTAAGAGAGACGCTCTCCCTCTGGGTCTAAGAGAGACGCTCTCCCTCTGGGTCTAAGAGAGACGCTCTCCCTCTGGGTCTAAGAGAGACGCTCTCCCTCTGGGTCTAGGAGAGACGCTCTCCCTCTGGGTCTAAGAGAGACGCTCTCCCTCTGGGTCTAAGAGAGACGCTCTCCCTCTGGGTCTAGGAGAGACGCTCTCCCTCTGGGTCTAAGAGAGACGCTCTCCCTCTGGGTCTAAGAGAGACGCTCTCCCTCTGGGTCTAAGAGAGACGCTCTCCCCTCTGGGTCTAGGAGAGACGCTCTCCCTCTGGGTCTAAGAGAGACGCTCTCCCTCTGGGTCTAAGAGAGACGCTCTCCCTCTGGGTCTAAGAGAGACGCTCTCCCCTCTGGGTCTAAGAGAGACGCTCTCCCTCTGGGTCTAAGAAAGACGCTCTCCCTCTGGGTCTAAGAGAGACGCTCTCCCTCTGGGTCTAAGAGAGACGCTCTCCCTCTGGGTCTAAGAGAGACGCTCTCCCTCTGGGTCTAAGAGAGACGCTCTCCCCTCTGGGTCTAAGAGAGACGCTCTCACCTCTGGGTCTAAGAGAGACGCTCTCCCTCTGGGTCTAAGAGAGACGCTCTCCCTCTGGGTCTAAGAGAGACGCTCTCCCTCTGGGTCTAAGAGAGACGCTCTCCCTCTGGGTCTAAGAGAGACGCTCTCCCCTCTGGGTCTAAGAAAGACGCTCTCCCTCTGGGTCTAGGAGAGACGCTCTCCCTCTGGGTCTAGGAGAGACGCTCTCCCTCTGGGTCTAAGAGAGACGCTCTCCCCTCTGGGTCTAAGAGAGACGCTCTCCCTCTGGGTCTAAGAGAGACGCTCTCCCTCTGGGTCTAGGAGAGATGCTCTCCCTCTGAGTCCAGTAGAGACGCTCTCCCTCTGGGTTCAGGAGAGACACTCTCCCATCTTGGATTCAGCGTTCTTACTTCTATTAGTAAAAAAAAATATTCTAGCCTGGCCAGGTTTCCTTTCCATGGTTACACTGTAAATAAAACAACAACAACTTACAATTAATCTTTAACAAAAGATACTGTGGATTTTAATGGACTCTCACGTGCTAAATATAGGACACTACAATAATTGACACCTACTGAGATTAAAGATTGCATGGCATTGTGGAAAATATCTACAATTCCACGCGAAGGTGACTTTAGCTAATCTATATACCGTATAAGCACACATTATTTCTGCTGTATCGGCAGTGGTGCAAAAGCACAATTAACAACAAACAAAAAAACGTAACACATTCGTCAATAAAACAGTGGCCTTAAAATAAAACAAATATATAATTGGCGACATTTTGACAATTGCCCCAAAGCGTGTTGATTTTGTTGTACAAATACTGTATAAACATATAAGCACAGCTGCCGGATCGAATATTGGGTTGCAACATATAAAATGTACTATTTACAGTAAAACTCCTCTGATGGTGATGTGGCGAAATTCACATTACGAATCCTATTCGTAATGTGGATTTACTCTAATTATCTGCAAAACAAAATCATGGATAATCGCAGCTAATAGAGTGAAGTTATCATGAGACTCCACTTACATGTGAAACATTTGCAGATAACAGGAAAAGTTATTCCACTACGATGGAGGGGAAATACCACGGATAATTCTGGATAATGGGAATAATAGGGGCATGGATAATCACGTCTTGGCAGATCCTATACAACTCACGGATAATAGGAGTTGCTGGTAATAGGGTCACGGATAGGAGTGGTTCTGCTGTAAATAAAGCATTAGCACTCGTGCCCTTATGAGAGCTCAAGAATTCAGAAATTATTAGTTCAGTATCTGCTTTGTAACATTTAATGAACTGTAATAACAATATAATAATGTAAATCCCTTTGTCAAGCCACTTCTGAATGAAGGCCTTTATACCCTGTGTTAGGCATGGGAGCTTTTTCTTACCATACTTCACCACATTTGCCAGTGCAGGTTTGTGAAGGGAATGCACTGTATCGGTTCAGTGCCCTAACCACTGTGCCACTGCTCCATTCCATTAACAATTATAATAATAGCTATACAGTTACATTTGTATCTGCCCAGGAAAACGTTGGCATCGATAACTTTTTTTTTTCAAGAGGGTCCTAATAGGGGATGTGTGATGAGCTCCATTAATAAGTGTTCGGTATGTGGTAGCAAATCAAAGTACTCGGAGGAAAAAGCCACAGTTAAGAGAAGATAACGGCACAAAAACTCCACACAGATCCAATAATGCATTTGCCACCTCTCAGCCCTAGGCACATGTATGTACAGTATGTCGAACTTCTTTAGTACCGTACGTAGCCAACCATACTAATCGGAGGACGCCTATGCACCTGTTTAATCCATATTACGGATCGTCAGTGGAGCCGTTAATGCACATTGGAACGGTTGCTAAGAGAACATTCGCCCGTGCAAAATGTGCGTTCGTGACTGAACTAGCCCACTTTACGGTGGGCCATTAGGGAGAGGGGGAGCCAATTGGGGGAGGAAGCGGATTGGGGGAGGGGGGTGTGAGGCGTGGACGCCCGGTGGGGGACGTGGGGGTCAGAGAATTAGCGAGGCTGTTTGACTCCCACGCTTGGCCTGTCCGTGGCCAGACTCTAATTTCTCCCTCCGTTGCGAGTTGACCAAAGTAAGGCCTATTGTGATCGCCCCAGGGGGCTACGCCTGGCTGGACCCGATGAATTGCAGTTAACGGCCTCGTCAATGGCCACTGGTGAAAATTGGCTCAAGGGCAAAAAAAGCTTTGGGCGAATGGGACACACAGCGGTGGCTTTGCTGAGAGAAGACGCGTCGAGAGGCGAGGAGGGAGAAAGAGTGAGCGAAACAAAGTTACGGAGAGGAACACGGAAGCTATAAACGTGAGACGTTGACGGCCAGAATGGAAGGAGTAATTTACAGAGAGGGTGTGTGTGAAACAGGCAAAAAGAAAATACGCGGCGATTATAATAACGAATTTGCCTAGCAAAGCAACACTGAGTCCAAAGACTTTTCTTTAATGAGGGTCCTCCTGCATTTGGATGTTGTGCCAACACCAGTTACATTGTGTGTTGTAACCTCTGGGAAGAAATTGGAGAAGCCAGAGGAAATCCCGTGCAGAACAGGGGCAACACATACAACAAACTCCACTCACTCACACTCACTCTGTAGAACAGGGGGAGCACATACACACTCCACTCACTCACACTCACTCACACTCACTCTGTAGAACAGGGGGAGCACATACACACTCCACTCACTCACACTCTGTAGAACAGGGGGAGCACATACACACTCCACTCACTCACACTCTGTAGAACAGGGGGAGCACATACACACTCCACTCACTCACACTCACTCTGTAGAACAGGGGGAACACACATAAACTCCACTCACTCACACTCACTCTGTAGAGCAGGGGGAGCACATACACACTCCACTCACTCTGCAGCACATATAAACTCCGCACAGAAAGGTGTCTGAATCAGGAATCGAACCCAGGTTCGTTTTGCTGTGAGGCACGAGCGCCACCACCGTGCCATCGCGCCTCCCTAAGATCGAGGGGGAACACAAAGCGAAACAGTCAGGAGATAGACAGAGCAAAGAGACAGATAGAGACAGCTGTGCATGTTGATGTTATCATGTAGAAAAAGGACAGAGAGACAGAAACAAAGATTAAGCTGCACACAACGTGAAGAGAGAAAGATGAAAGAGGATAAGAAAACGGAGAGGAATGGAAACGTGATTGTTTAATGTTTTTACTCCGCTTAACACATTATTACAACTCTAAGCGCTTGCAAAATGCTAAAACATGGGAACCGAATGGCCATAGATTAATCACAATCAAACGAAGCAAATACAACAAAATAAACATTGACACGTTGAATGTGTGCGAGTCATTGTTCGTGGCTAATTCGAAGGACAAAAAAACCAGAGTCTTCAGTCTGTTGTGGAATGGATCCAAGCTCACTGACGCAGTGACACGGTCTGGCATGCGGGCTGCAAGCTACAGCGCGATTTGCACGAGCCCAGCGCTCATAGCGAAGAAATCGCGAAGCAGAGAGGATGCGCGCAGTGAGGAACGCATGCCGAGAGGAGGAGCCGAGGGACAGAGAGAACATGGGGAACAACGGGAGACAGACGATGAATAATAATAATAATCGATTGATCATTCACGTGACCAACCAGCCATCGGTTAAATTTCGATTTAAAGCTTTCGTGACTGCAGGGATTCATCTTCTTGGTTCTTTCGGTAAAGTCACGTAGAATGGAAATAATAAAATAATTAAAATAAAACATAATAAAATAATTGGCCACATCGCAAGCAGCCGTCCTCAGGTGGAGAACAGGTCTGTCGAGAAGACAGAGTCAGACTCTGTGGCCGAAACGTCGTGAGAATTATTTTATTATGTTTTATTTTTATTATTTCCATTCTACGTGACTTTACCGAAAGAACCAAGAAGACAGCCAATCGGTTCTTTCTGAGCGCAGCCTCCCCTCGCAATGTATCATAAGAGTCATGTTCAGTATCTTAAATACAGACACACTATGTCATATGGAAACGCAAGCACTGTTTTTGTCCTTTTTAGGGCTCATCAGGGGCGAATAGCCATGCTGCCTTCTGTGACAATCTAGAGCAGGCGTAGGAAACTTACACAGCCCATGATTTCGTTTCACGTGGCATGTGGCCACACTTCAAAACGGTTTGCAAATTTAATTTCGGCATCACTGCAAGCATCCTAGCTGCACTCATCAGGTAACTGTAAGGGTACATTTGAGACCTGGCAACACTGAATTTATATATTTAGCCATGCTCAGTCACTCCTTTCACAACGACAAAGATGAGCCATCGTTTTTCGCGTGTTGTTTTTTTGCATAACGCCAATGTGTGTGAATGTCTGGCCCACCTAAGTCCTCGTGGGCCCTCAGTCAGGAGAACGTTCCCTGAGGCCTGACTTGGGGTAACGCAGTTTCATTGGTTGGAGAGAGACACGTGGTGACGCAGAATGAGATTTTTAAAAATGTAAAGTGTCGTTAAGAGGATTGGGGTCACAGCAAGGCCGTAATTATAATATATATTGGGGGGGGGACACACACACCCCCCCCCCATATTCAAATATGCTCAAAATGTCCCCCCCAATATATTGCTATAAAATAGATTTCTGCTTATATGATTGTGGTTATGGTTGTACTTTATTAATCCCTAATCTCTGCCATTACATACAATGAAACAAGAAAATGTAAAAAAAACAGAGCAATGTAATACAATACACTATTAGACATTATTGTAAGAAATAAATCCATCCTTTGTGTTAGTGAATTTTTAAAATATTTTAGGCAGGAAATTAGTTTTCTAATTTACATTTTGTTCTGGGGGGGGGGGGGAGCCCCAGACCCCCTGGAAGATTTGGTCCCCCCCAATGTTGACTCCATGGCTACGGCCTTGGGTCACAGAGCGGTTGACACAGAGCAATGCAGATGTATGTATGTTGAACTTCTTTCGCACCGTGCGGGAGAAGGACACATGGTCACATGGTCACGGGGAGAACGTGCAAACTACAAATATTCAGGTGTCAGAGTCGGGATCGGGATCGAACCCATGGCCTCCTATATACCAGGCGAGGTACTTAACATCTAGCACACACGGAAACACAATGGGAGACTTGACGGAGAGAATTAAACTGGGATGGCAGCTGAGGTATGAGGGTAGCAGAAGTGTTTGGCCGATGCAGAGCATGAGAAAGGAATCACGTGGAAGTGTGTGGGAGTGTGCAGTTGAAGAGAACAAGAGAGGCACACGCTGACACCGTGGCACGCAGGCGCAGACACGAAAGAGCAGCGCTGTGTTGGAGTGCGGGACACCGTCAGTGAGATGTACAAATCGATATGGGGAGAGAGAGAGAGGGGAAAAAAGAAAGAAAGTGACGTCACGAAGTGATGGAGTGGCTGTTTGGAATCAAGAAGCGGGGGGGGGGGGTCAAGAATGACCACCGTCGCCAAGTGTGTCGTCCACAACAGGCGGTGGAGAATGACAAGGCGCGGCCAAAGGGAGGCCTCAAGTCATTTCCAATCACACCCCCCCCCCTTCCACTTCTCTGTCCGTACAATGAAGCAGAAAATGCCTGAAGCACCCTCCTTCACGGGCAGCCAACAATTGATGGCATTTGCAGTGTCTGCCACTGGAGCGAGACGTGTCCTTCATGTTGCTTGCTGCTTGCTGCTGCTTCTATTCAAATGCTCAAAGCTCCAGAATCAAAGCGTTGGGGTTATTGGATAGGAGGGTAGGGTGGAGTATTGATGGACTCCCCATTGAAGACCTCTTAATTAGGTGGCTGGATGGCTCAAGGTTTTTAAATATAGACGCCAGCAGTGGTGGAGCTAGGCATAAGAAAACTAAGCAAACGAAGCATCAGGGTAGGGCTCCAAGTGGCGCAAGAGGAGCCCGATTCATGGAAACTACTGAGATGCACCAAAGGCCCGCTTGAATGAATGAACAAAGAAAGCCTTTATTCAAAAATATAAAATGTAACTCTCTGATATCAATGCTGTCCGAATCTCTCTTCTCTCAAATCACTACCCCTCTACTCGTTGGTTCTTTTGGTAAAGTCACGTAGATATAAAACACATTTTTTATTTTGTTTTATATCTACGTGGCTTTACCGAAAGAACCAAAGAGTATGGATCCCTGCAGTCACGAAAACTTGAAATCTAGATCACTACCCCTCTGTCCTGTCTGCTTCTCTCTCATTTAATTACTTTTATTTTCGTAACTGCACCTCTCTCAGCTCACGTGATACATGTGTCACTGGTGACGTTGTGCAATAAAGCGTCCCACGACACATTTTAATTTTCGATTTAAAGCTTTCGTGACTGCAGGGATTCATCTTCTTGGTTCTTTCGGTAAAGTCACGTAGAAGGGAAACGTCGTGAGAATTATGTTATTATGTTTTATTTTTATTATTTTATTATTTCCCTTCTACGTGACTTTACCGAAATAACCAAGAATACGTTTTAATTTGTAGGAGATGCATCGGATAAACAAATTTTACGTGAGAAAATGTATCGTGCAGGCCTGGATGGTGGTGGTGGTGGTGAAGAGCAGCGACAGTGCCGTGCAATTTCCACGCTAAATGATTTTAATTGAACCGGACGCCCGCGCACCAAATTTTCGACAAACGATCGCCAAAATTCGCTTTTGGGAAATTCGTGAAAGAGGACAGCGGGCTCATGAATATGCACGAGAGGCCCTCCTGTCTCGACGCATCATGTCAGGGCACCTGCGGCAGCTGGCCTGGCCTGTTTTCTCATCTCCCCATCGACACACACACACAAAATAATAATAATTCTTCGTACATTTTGCCACAGGCACTAGTAAGTAAATATGCTCCGGCATTTTTGTCTGTTCACAGTTCCTTGGCTTAACACTCAATTCCAAAAACTGGCAGACCAGGTTTCAAGCCACGTTTGTGAAAAAGAATATACATTTGTAATGTGCTGATGTTCAGATTGCGATTAAAGGTACTAGCTTGAATTGTAACGAGGTGTGAATACTCGGTGCAGTGGTTTGCTTTGCACACTTTGCTTTATGAAGCTGGTGACCTGAGTTCGATTCCCGACCACGCTTATCATCAGTGTGCGCAGAGACAACCGAGTTGTACCCGGAGCCTATCTTCATCAACGCACGCTGACAAAATGTGGTGAAGTACGGTCAAACATCCCCTATAACCAACGCAGTATGGCGAGGCCTTCGGCAAGAAATGGATTGACGGTGGGCTGTCAAGGCGAACACATCAAGACTAGAAATATATTTTTAAAGGGAGACCTGAGTTTGAATAGAAAAACTATTTTTTAAAATACACTCCAAATAACATATCTACTTATCGCGATGGATATTCTCTTTAACCAACAGGCAAAAACTATATATTTTGCACCAAGTTATTATAACTTGGTTATACGTCCAAAACATTTTCACGCAAATTTTTATCGTTAGCTTTTAAGACTTGACCATTTTAGGATGACATTGACTCAGCCCATCATCCCTCTGGGATTCGATAAAATATGTACCACTATGTGGAGAAATCAACAGCGGATGTCTTATGGATAGACTCGGCCCCCACCATAGGAATGTGGAATTTCCACAACTGGCTCAGGGCTGCGAACAGGAGCTGAGCACCACTTCAAATGCTCATATGAGCAAGACATCACATCGACTTATTTTTTAAAATTATGACAATCAATGCAACGTGTTCTGCACGAACTTTGACGTAACCACACGAATGATAAAAGTAACAGAATGTATTGAAACAAGAAGCATCGTGACTGGAGGATGTAAGAGCTGTTGGTCACCATGAGATAGCTGCCCAATTCCAAAGTAAGACACTCGGGATTATTATGATTTACTCTCAACGCATGATAAGCAAAGACTCAAATTTGGCATCTATGTTAAAAATGTTTTAGCTTTGTACAGCGCCGTGATTCTTGCAAATTGCATCTCACAATCGCTGAGGAACCACAGGCAAGCTGGAAAGCAGCTAGGTGGTGATCCGGCGATGCCAGCAATTGCCCAAGCTCTGTAATCTTCTATTTATAAAGATATGTTCAGCTAACTCATGAGTGTGTTTATCAACAATAACAGCAGCAGCAGGAGAAACGTCCTTGGCCAGCCTACATGGCTGCCTTATGTAAGATTATTCAGTTATATATTTTTTTAAGCCCATGAGTCATTGTTTAACATCGTGACATTTGTCAACGATGATAAATTATACTCCTCTGCACTTGTTTAGACTCCCCTGGTGAACATCGGCACCAGTGTGTGAACATACACCCTTGCCCGGAGACAAAAGACTAAAATGTGTCTGCTGTCCCAACCGAAACACAATGGGCAGCTGTTCCATCAGCTGTTCCATCAGATGTCCCATCAACAGTCACTCTGCGCTCTTGCGTTAAGGTACAAACCCATCAGGCAAATGTAATATTTCGAAACCGCCAAATGTAATGTTATTTGATTATTTTTAACAAGATTGGAGCTATGGGAACCTCATTTGCCAGTAAAAATATGATAATTGGTTCTTTACCCTTCTATCTGGCAACAAAACTGACACCTTTTTACAAGGAGTCATGTTTGCATAGACCGCAATACCTGCAGTCATAATACAAACAAAAGAACATAACTCTGATAATGTGCACTGTCCTTAAAGTTGATTGATCCACACCCGAGACAGCTTTCCTTAGAGCCTAGTCTCATATGGGTTGGACCAGATGACGCCAAAAGGCGCACAACTCAAAGACAATGCACCATCAGAGTATGAGAGCTCGGGGCAAGCATCTACACTATGGGAACCTCATTTGCCAGTAAAAATATGATAATTGGTTCTTTTCCCTTCTATCTGGCAACAAAACTGACACCTTTTTACAAGGAGTCATGTTTGCATAGACCGCAATACCGGCAGTCATAATACAAACAAAAGAACATAACTCTGATAATGTGCACTGTCCTTAAAGTTGATTGATCCACACCCGGGTGTGGTATTGCGGTCTATGCAAACATGACTCCTTGTAAAAAGGTGTCAGTTTTGTTGCCAGATAGAAGGGTAAAGAACCAATTATCAAGATTGGAGCTCGTTAGGATTCACCATCTCTTCTATAATATATTTCTGGGTTGCCCACAATGCAATTGCGGTCGCCAATTATAAACCATGGACCGCATGGACCGCATAGTAACACCACTACCCTCGTTGGTCAGCAGAGTGTCATCGGATGTGTGTGTGTGAGGACGTTTATGGGTGTCTCTGTGAGTCTGTACCTCACACCGTGCATAGCGGTAGTGTAGTGATCAGCATGGTGCGCTATGAACCCGGCGACCCGAGTTCGATTCCCGCTCACGGCAACCAACACCAATGACTATTATCTGAACCGGTCCTGGGCCTCCCCTGGTCAACTCAGCCTCAATTGAGTACCTGGTGCGGTGTGTAAACATCGCCACTTTGGAGACAAAGGCGGCCGGGCGTGGTGCTGGCCACACACCCCCTCGTGTGCCGTGCCGGCCTTCATAGGTGCTCGCTTACAGCCCTTGCCCCAACAGTCTGCGAAGGCTATACCGGGGGCTTTTGTCTTTGTGAATATCTCACACCATGGACAACATAGTAACACTCCTGCGTGATTGACACTTCAACGGCAGCACTGCAGAAATTCATGAGGCTACTCCCTACTCACCAACCTCACCATACGAAAAGAGAGTCATCTATTTTGGTCTGAGGGTCTCTGTGCGAGTCCATGGTTCTCTTTGTAAGTCTTAGATTCTCTGTGTGAGTCTACGGGTCCCTCTAGATGTTTACGAGCCTCCAGTGAGTCTCTATAGGTCTCTATGTAAGTGTATGGGTCTGAATGTGAAGTCCCTGGGTCTCTATGCGAGTCTATAAATCTCTATGATATACACTAGGCTACTCCAGAAGCTGCCCAATGACTCACTCACCAACATCGACATGAATGGATAAGTGTTGCTGATGAACTCCACATCATACAAAATAAGTATAACAAGTAAATAATATGCAAAGTTTGTGGGGAATAATAGCCATTTTCTATACTTTTGAGGCATAAGCAATTCTAAAATAACACTTACTACCCAGGAACAAAAATCGTGTTACATAGTGCGCGTGACGGGGACGTCCGTGCCACCGCTAGCTTGTGGCCGCGTCGCAGCGTCGATCGCCGCTGCACCGGAGGAGGCATCGTGCCCAACGACTCATCCAGACACCTGCTCGTCGACTGCGACGAAGGAAGGATAGCGGACTGCTCTTAAAGTCCATTCATCAATTAGTATCACAATTACGTACTGCTGAACTTCTTTCGCACCGTACGTAGCCAACCGCGCTAATCGGAGGTGCCGGGGGAAGGACAACTTTGCGGTCTGTGGAATCGAGTCGTCGTTAATTTTGAGTTGTGTGTCGACATCGAGATACGTTTGATGTTGGATTGGTTTATGTTGATGGCTTTTTGCACACAGAGCATTGCCCGATTTGCTTGTTGGTTAACAACCAACACCCTGGCAACAGTATTATGAAGTTGTACCGAACACCGGTTGCATATTAATGACCGGTATTCTGGCTTTTAATAAATACATAAAACACTCGCTTGCATTAAAGTCCTGTTTCCGTGTGCGTGGTTTACCAGTGTGTTCAATCATTCCGTTAAATCTGGTTTCCAAAGGTTACTCTCAGTGTATTAAAAAAAAATAAGAATAGGTTTTACCCTTTCTGGCAATAAAACAGGAGTTGTGCTAAAATGTCTAAACACCAAATAGAAACCTTTCGCAAGGAATCAAGTCTGCATTAATCACACGCAGTCCTTGTGGTGGACATGCAAACAAACATGCTCTGATAAATAATGATGTTATAATATCTGCATTGTCTTTGAAACTGGTTGTTTGCATGATCACCACAGGTACGTGTAGTTAATGCAGACTTGATTCTTTGCAAAAGGTATCTTATTTGGTGTTTGAACATCTTAACACCTGTTTCGTTGGCAGAAAGGGTAAAACCTATTTTTATTTTTCATACTTTGATACTGGGAAAAAAAGGTCCCATGATATGATTAGTCATTATCCAACTATACCCTAGACAATGAGAACACTCCAATAATTTACAGATGCCAATCGGAGCGCGCCACGTGCCCTGATCAAGGCTAAAAAAAACCAAACCCCTGAGTTTTCTGAGTTGCGACGAGATCCCGGGTGCATTTCGGGTGATTTGCTCATATGCCCAGCGGTTGGACTGTAACCTAATTGCGAATGCACGAAGAGGGTTGTGCAAAAGCGTCAAGTAGAAAAGCCAGACGAAGTGTGGGGGGGGGAGAAGGGGGGTTAGGGGGTGCACCTCCATTTTGGAGTGAAGCCCACTTGGCAGGCGATGTATGTTACTATAGACCGGCTGGAAATTAAGCCACTTTTGAAAAAGGCTTCGCGGGAGATGAGTGAACATAATTACTGTGCCTCATGCGTATCGGGTGGTTGTGGGAAGCACCGATGCAGCGGGGTTTGCACGCTGAAATACAGCTGGCCTAGGTTCGATTCCAGGGCCCGCACATTCAATTAAATGCGATTTGTATTGTGCAGCAACTCAGTGCGTTTTTAAGCAGCGTCCGAGTGGCGCCGAGGTGTTGTGAGATGTTAACTCCCTCGCCTGGTGGGCAGAAAGTCGTGTGGGTTCGATCCCGTCTACTGAGCTATATTTTTCAGAAGCGACCTGGCCACAAATGATAGCTCAACGAAGTGGTGTATCATCACGTGGAAATGTATCGTCACTCATATGCCATCACCTCGGTGTCACGTGACATCGAGTGATGTCACTTTTGTGAGTTCGAGGACATACAATTACATAACATTATGTAAACGATGAGAACCTCCTCCCGCCCACGAAATAACAAATTAGCAATTTTTCTTAAAAGTATGAATACTTTTTTTTAAAATCTGAAACTTATCCCTAGCATAGTCGTTTAAAACATCCACAACCACCCATCGAGCCAAAAAACTGAACGTGGCGCAACAAGGCCGCATGGGGAAAGTTTAACCTTTCCAACCAGTAAACACTTGCAGCAGCAGAAAGCCGTTTCTCATAAATAAGTAAAAAAACCGGTCAAGTTTCTTATTGGAAGCTGAAAGCAGTGTGGGTTACATTGGCAGTTCTTTAACTGGAAATGTGTGTTTAATCGCCCAAGAGGGCCACAAAATTTGGCACAATAATGTATGAATCTGTAAAACCTGACTGAAAAATGAAATATGATTTTAATATGTTTTCTATATATATCTATAAACCCTGTGTGTATAGGTTTGTTCCGAAAGTTTGCCCAAACACATGGGTTTTTAGAGTCACAACTTTTGACTCGAAGAGTTAGAGTTAAAATCGTTTTTATACAGTTTGTAAATTACACACATTTTATATTTGTGAACCGCACTCTCAGAAAAAAATGGTTCAAGATCAAGAGTTCAGAAATGAAATACTATAGTTATAAAATGTTAAAAGAAAATTTAAACAAAGTCACAGATACATTTAACTCTCACTACCTTGACAGTTCTTTAATATGCCAATTTTCTTGTTATAATATGAGACAGATGCATGGTTCAATGGTGACGGTTCCCACCATTAAGACCATTTGCATGATGTTAACAGTTCAATTCCTGTAAGCACCCAGTAATTTCTCTTGTTACACATCAGCCTATGCATTGCCAACTGCCGTGAAAGTGGAGGTGAAGGATTATGGGCGTCGTGACGCAACACCCTCGTCATTCAGGGTTGCGATCTGACTCAAGAATGAAATAGGTTCTCAACATCGTGGTGGTAAATGCAGCGGCTGCTAGTGGCCTACAGCAGGGCCGAATTATCTAATAGGCGCAATGGGCATTGTGCCTAAGGCCGACGAAAACTAAAGGGCCCTAAAAAAAGAAAATGTTTACCATTTTTTGTTTGTATGATTAACAATTTTTTTTAACCAAGATATCTTCTTGAACGAATATATTTATATAGCAAGGGATAGGCACATAGTTTTTCAAAGAGGCAAAGACATGTCAACGTTGTCTGCGGGTACACGGCGTGCTCCCATCGAATTCGGGCACAGACTAATTAATGAACGTATCAATGACGACATCTGTGACAGCGGCTCGACGAAGTACCGCGTGAAACAAGCGGAGTGACAGCGGCGGAAGTAGCGACATGGGGCAGCAGTAGCAGCAACTGTAGAAAGTTATCACTGAAGGCCAACGATACAGAAGTGCCAAGGGCCTACAAGAAGAACCTTAATCCGGCCCTGGGCTGGAGGGGCTAGGTCAACCCGTTACGTACAATGTATACGAATACAAAATATATTCTTACACTGCTCATTTGTCGAAATCGATCAATGAGTCGATGTATCATAAACACCCATATTAAAGATTCTACAACTTCAGCATTTACTGGAATATAATACAGATTTCGCACTCGTGTCATCGCCCACGTTGTACAGGTGTACTATATTTGAACATTTAAAAACGTACCCGCAGTTGTAAAGCATCCGCAGCCGGCCTAGTTATCCTCATGTTGCTCAGAAATTCCCCACAAAGGAGCTAATGAATCACATCGCGTGCTTCGCGAGAGTCCAGTTTAACTTGAGAGAATGCATTTCATTCCGCAGTAGTTCTATACTTTAATGGTGACGATTACATGAAGCCATCGAATTTCAAGACTTATCCTTTGGAGGGTCCTGCATTTTGGATATTTGGCCAAGTCCATTCATGGCTGTTTGGCACGTTGGAGGGAGCCACAAATATACTCAAGAGAAGACCCACCGCGTATGTAAAGTGGCGACGCTCAGCACTACCATAGCCTGGTTACACCTCGCAGTTACTCACATATAACACCTGGCAAGCCCTGCTTGGTGGTCCACCATTGAAATACTAACCAGGCTCATGGCTGCGAAGCTTCAAGATCTGTGACAAGATTGGGCAACGTTTGCGGTTATTTACTTTGCTTTGCAGACACAGCTCCGGAGAGACGGGCCCGGTGCGATTTTGTCAATCGTGCCAAAAAGAGTTAAACGTTTCAAAAATACACAACAGTTCCATTAATGGGTTGCTGTTTGCCACGAGCGAGCGCGGTGTTTATAGCGATGAGGCCACAGCATCCAGCGGGGCCGCGACCAGAGCGGCTTTAGTAAACAAAAGCCCACCTCTGTTTTGCTTATGCCGACAGGGCAGCTGCTGATGTCAAGGAAAAATGAAACCATGAAGAGAAAGGGTAAACCAATCTCCAGACCCCTTATAAGGTCAAGGGTTGTCCCTTGGGTGCACAGCTGACTACATGAAGGTGGAACAGACTTTTTTTGTGCTTCAGAAATTTGGGATTTTTGTAAGCAATTATGTTTTTCTACTCGGTCTGTTGTGGTATCTGACAAAATAATTGAACAGTTTATACATGTATGTATGTTAACACGAGGTGGTCCATACTCCACTAAATTAACACATTGTTTGGTGATGCTGCTGCTGGCAGTGGTGTACAAGCACAATTTAAATTAACAACAATAAATAAACTCAACACAACAATGTCTTGAGAAAACATAAAAGGCCCTGGTTCATGGGTGCCATGAAGGAGGGCTATGAATTATCATTATCCTAAACGTCGCAAATGTTTTTTTATTTCTTTTAAAATAGTTTTATTGACAATTGTGTTGAGTTTTTTGTTCACTAAAATATTAGAGAAGAATTATGGAGAAAATGTCATTTTTATTTAAAGCCTCTACGTTGTCCCCGCTAATCTCAATATGTTCACATTTGTACTATAAATAAGGGCTATTGCCCAAAACGTCACCTATTATAGTTTGTATTTTAAGGCCAGAGAGTTATTGAGGAATGTGTTGAGGTTCTCAATGTTCATGAACACGTTTACCAGTCTCCTGATACACGTTGTACAACTAAGCCGGTCTATGTTGGACAAAGTGTTGATAAGAGAGTTCAGGCTGAAGGCTCAGGCTCCTCCTGAATGGCAGTCACATTGAGGAGTGACCTAAATTAGACACTTCCGGCTACATAAGTCTGATGTCCTTTAAAGGCCGATCTTACACACCACCACTAGACTCTGCTAACTAACATCAGGTGTGTTTTTGAGTAAGAAGTTCGCTGTTCTTATCGTCTGCACGGGCACACCTCAATCAAACATATCTAACCACTGTCTTAATTAGAACTTCTTTAACCATTCCAATGAATATGGGTTCGATTTTAAACTGCATCTGGTCACCTACAAATATTATTGAGGAAGGCAAGGGCAGGCCACTTCGACTGTCCTTCCATAGTTGTGACTTGAAACAGGCATCTTCTTGGTTCTTTCGATAAAGTCACGTAGAAGGGAAAAAATAAAATTATTAAAATAAAACATAATAAAATAATAATATAACATAATAATATATTATTTTATTATTTCCCTTCTACGTGACTTTACCGAAAGAACCAAGAAGATGAATCCCTGCAGTCACGAAAGCTTTAAATCGAAATTGAAACAGGCGGTTTGCTGAAATAAAAATGGATAATGACCTACTACACGAGGACCACAATGCAGTTCTTCAGGAACTGCTGGTTGTTGTTTTTTTGCATCATATTCTCAATGGATGTGTGTGCTGGATACACATGTTTTGCTTCTTGCTTGAAACTCTAAACATTTTTCAAGTAAAATCTTTACTCGTAGGTAAAGCAAATGCTGTCACTGACAGACTAGTTGACAATGTAACGCTGATAATTACCATGTTATCACAATCTTCATCACCCTTGGGCTGATATAATTATCACCATCTGTTCATGTCATCATTCACAGCAGCAGTCGTACTGTAGTTTCATCGTCATGATCACTATAATCAACCAGCAGCATCGTCATCATGACATCATCGTCATCAGCAACGTACCGACATCGTTAATAACGCCAACATTAGCTCAATCATTGTCATCATCATCACAATCCTCAACAGCAGCATCATTTTGTAACATCAGTGCCATTGACACACCATTATCACCATCATCTCAATCTCCATCATAACCATGATCATCGGCATTATTAATATCACCATCATCGCCTTTCAATTAAACATCGTCCCTCCGAGGCTGGTAAAGCGAACACCTCCCCACCCCCCAGTCTCTTTGTTGGAAGTCAAGAGTCGAATGTTCAATTTGAGACACTGGATTTGGCTGCCGGTCTGTTCACGGAGTGACTGTCGCGTACAGTTGTGTTATTACTGCTGTTGCTTTCCCACTGAATAATGGATAAAGGCCAACACTGTGAACCTTTTTTAAGCTCGTGACTACAGCAAGCTGCTGTCTAAAAAAGCGTGCACTGTACACGACACACGTACACCACACGCCTGATCTCGCCTTATCTCAGAAAGTGAGCATGGGATGGGCCTGGATGTTGTTTGGACTGGTGACCGCCCCGTGCGTTAACCCTGGAACCGCAGGTTGCTGTGGAGCGACGTTGCACTCTCGTGCCGCTCTACGCTCCAAACACGAATGCTTCCCCACATTCACTAACCCCCACTGCAATCGTCATGGTGAAGTATGGCTTTAAAAAAAAAACAACCCCACGTGGTCCGCAAAGCGTGGGGAGGAACTCATCCAGCAGTGGCTCGACAGAAGCACTGTGCATTTCAGCGCAGTGTATGTGTGCGTTAATGTATGGTTCACATGGCATGCGTGTATGTATGTTGAACTTCTTTCGCACCGTACGTAACCAACCGTGCTAATCGGAGGTCCAGTGTTTGATCTGTGGGCAATGTTGAGTCTATGGGTAGTGTTAGTCTATGTGCAGTATACATGTTGAACTTCTTTCGCATCGTACTTGAGCCAACTGCGCTAATCGGGGGTGCATTGTGGCAGTGGGTGGAGTAGTGGAGTTGGCATGGGCCATGCTCCCTGTCTGTCTGCCCCCCCCTCCCCTCCTTCGTAGCCTGGCGCCTGTGACAGCCCCCCCCCCACCCCCTGGACTGTGGGCCCGCTGGGCAGTTGCACCGCCTGCGCACTCGAAAGCCGACGCGTTAGAGTGGTGGTGGGGAACGTCCGGCCCGCGGGCCGGACAAGGCCCGCGAAATCATTTGGTGTGGCCCTGCCAAGGCAACCGCAGGCGGGACTCGAAAATCAATAAATCTAGGAGCAAACCTGGAAAAGCAGTTGCGAGTAGCAACACCATCAATACGAGCTAACATCACACGCCTTGCCAAAGAGAAGCAGTTCCAGCCATCGCATTAGGGGCGAGTTAATTAAATGTTTGACCAAATATAACAGGCTAATTTTAAGTTGATAATTTTGTATTGCCCGCGAATGATGTTATAAATATCCAAATGGCCCTTGGCAGAAAACATATTCCTGCGGAGGGAGCTGGTAGGAACGTTGGGTTGCTCGGTCAAAGGCCAGGTTCAACGGCGGCGTGGTGTATTCCGCAAATATGCCCGACTGTGAGGGCGGGCACAAGCCGGCGTGAGTAGGTTAAACGTTGAGTTTTATAAGGGCACCACGGGGTGACCAGTCCCTTCCCACCCAGCCCCACCCCTCCCACCCCCCGCCCAGCCCCACCCTCCCCACCCAGCCCCTCCTCACCCAGCCCCTCCCCACCCTCCCCTCCCCACCCAGCCCCACCCTCCCCACCCAGCCCCTCCCCACCCAGCCCCTCCCCATCCTCCCCTCCCCACCCAGCCCCACCTTCCCCACCCAGCCCCTCCCCACCCTCCCCACCCAGCCCCTCCCCACCCTCCCCTCCCCACCCAGCCCCACCTTCCCCACCCAGCCCCTCCCCACCCTCCCCACCCAGCCCCTCCCCACCCTCCCCTCCCCACCCAGCCCCACCCTCCTCACCCAGCCCCTCCCCACCCAGCCCCTCCCCATCCTCCCCTCCCCACCCAGCCCCACCTTCCCCACCCAGCCCCTCCCCACCCTCCCCACCCAGCCCCTCCCCACCCTCCCCACTCCACCCACCCCTCCCATTTTTGGATTCACGACGGACGGACGGACACAATAATCCCCTGTGGGCTGGTGTAACCAAGAGGTTCCTACCAGTAAAAGGTTCCCCACCTACCTCTGCGTTAGTCTGCCACTCGACAGGGCCCGCCCAATTGCACGCCGCGTGAATTCCCACGATGTCAAACCGCCCGCAACTCTTATCGCCCCTGTCGAGGCTTTATCTGGCAAATTGTCCACGAGCCTCGTGAGCGAACATCTATTTCTAGATTTGAAGCTTTCGTGACTGCAAGGATTCATACTCTTAGTTTTTTCGGTAAAGTCACGTAGGTAAAAAAATGAAATTAAAATTAATAAAAAATAAAATAATAAAAATCACGACGTTTCGGATACAGCAAATCTGGCTGTGACGGTCCCACCTGATGACGGAGACTTGTGTTGCCTCCGAAACGTCGTGATTTTAATTATTTTATTTTTATTAATTTCATTTCATTTTTTTACCTACGTGACTTTACCGAAAAAACTAAGAGTAGCGAATATCTAGGAGAGTTCTGGGATGTCGACTGTGCCCCTCCCCCCTTGTGAACCGTGCGTCTAAAGGCTGTCAAACTGGGCCGTTAATTCCCCCATAAGAGGTTTTAGGGCCGGAGCGCACCGTTGGGGTTTTTTTTAAAGAGAATCACTCGCAGCGACAGCCTAAGTGGCCTCCGTCAACACGCCACGGACTCGCTCCCGCGAGAGTCGTGGCGATCGCTCGCGTGCCATGATTTCAATTGGAGCCGTTCAACTCGACAGTTTTCGAAGTTGTGTAAGTCCCGCGGGTGTGTTGTCGCGTGATCGCGTCGCATTTAAATACAACATTTAGTCTTTTTTTTGTGTGTGACACCATCATCGTGCTATCGGGGGACACACGCCCACGAAGACGAGGCGTCATCATTGCCTGCAAATGTCTCGGAACGGCGGTGCGACCCTCTGCGTGTTCGCGGAACACATTCCTGCCGAGGGAGCTGGTAGGAACGTTGGGTTGCTCGGTCAATGGCCAGGGTCAACGGCGGCGTGGTGTATACCGCAAATATGGCCGACTGTGAGGGTGGGCACAAGCCGGCGTGAGTAGGTTAAACGTTGAGTTTTATAAGGGCACCACGGGGTGACCAGCTCCTCCTCAACCCAGCCCCACCCCTCCCACCCCCCACCCAGCCCCACCCTCCCCACTCAGCCCCTCCCCACCCTCCCCTCCCCTCCCCACCCAGCCCCACCCCTCCCATTTTTGGATGCACGACGGACGGACGGACACAATAATCCCCTGTGGGCTGGTGGAACCAGGTGGTTACTACCAGTATAACGATCCACACAGAAGTGGATGTCGTCTAAACTACCCTCCTGGAATCCCACGGATTATTGCGGAGCAAAGCGGTGACATTGCGCGGCTTCGCGCAATTACCCGCACGGGGCTGTAACAGGCAAATCCACAACATTTAGATTGTAAATGTTGTGGATTTGGCATGTTTCTGTTGACGTGACAAACCTTACTAATTGGCTGTGTCGGGTGGTGGCAGGTTTAACGACACATTTACGTGATCTAACCCGCCCACCCCCCCAAAACAACTGTATTATGAACAGCCGAGAAGTGAAACTGAATTAGGCACGCAAACACACACCGACACAGGCAGAGTTTGACTTCTATATTTGAAGGGGGGGGGGCAGAGGTTCGCTTTGTCCCTTCACATTAGGAAAAGCGGGTGGATATAATTAATTAAATCATTTTTTGTAAACTACTGAAACAATTTAATGAAGGTGCCCAGTTTGGGGAGGGGGGGGTCAACTTCAGCTTTAACACAAAGACAAAGATCCCCCGTATAGCCTTAAGAGACTGTTGGGGCAAGTGCTGTTAGCGAGCACCTATGAAGGCCAAAATGGCACATGAGGGGGTGGGTGGGCCAGCACCACGCCCGGGCCGCCTTTGTCTTCCCCGTGGCAATGTTTACACACCGCACCAGGCTGAGTCAACCTAGGGGGAGGCCCAGGACTGGTTCAGATAATCGTCACCGGTGTTGGCCATGAGCGGGAATCGAACTCGGGTCGCCTGTTGCATCGGGCAGCGCGCTAGCCGCTACACTACCGCCCATGCACGCACAGGCACAAACAAATGCGCGTTGTGAAACGTACGATGCATCAACAAGGCGTTGCATGTGCGCTCAAGTAAAGAAGAATAAGAACAACAGCAACATTGTCACTGATGCTGAGCGAGTGTAACCACCGCCGCAGTGAAGTCATACAGTCACGTGGCGACACCGCAATCCCGGCCCCCCCTCTCTCTGTGCCTTTCAACATCTCCGTTGCCATTATTTGGGTGGTGGGGGCACAAAAGTTCGCCTTGTTCACAACGCTGATCCCTTCAACACTTCACAGATCCGTAAGGGCTCCAATTTAACTGTCAACAAAGGCGCCGTTGAGTTTTTTCCTCTCTCTCTCTTTCTCTCTCTCTCTTTCTCTCTCTCAGCCTCCTAAAAAAAAACTTGAAACAAACCGGGCTTTTTTTTGTTGGGTAAAACAAGCCAAGAAAACTGCCATACGACGCAAAAACACAATCAGATAGGGTGACTCACTCGGGGGGTACACCATGTGGATGTATGATCCCAGCGGCGGCCGGTTGGTGTATTATTATTATGATGATGACGTACCCATGTTGGAGAACCACGAATTCCCGCAGGAGTGTTTGGGGGGGGGAGGCGGGGAGTGTGGGTGGGTGTGTATCTGATTTAGTTAATTGTTAATGAAGTAATTGTTCCCAGCCACATGCCCAGCAAGGCACACAGCGGGCAAAGAGGGGCAGAGGGCTGCTGGTACAATGTAGCCCTTTATTGTCCAGAAGGAGAGCAACAACAACAACAACAATTAAAAGGACATGTAGGAGAGGTGACCGGCCTGGTGAATTCGAGGTCAGAGGTCAGAGCGCTGAGCTGGCAACGCTGAGACCCTGGGTTCTGATCCAGGCAGCCCGTGAGCGATTAAACCGGGTTCTCAAGTGCAGCGAGTTGATGGTCACCAATGACAGCACAACAACAACAACAGCAGCAGCAACAACAACAACAACAACAAAACCCCATCACTTGTTCTGCACTTCATTTTCGATGAATTCCTTCTCTGAGATGTTAAGCATCGCATTGACTGCCATGCGACAAACATTGCTATCACATGCAGAGTGGGTGCGAGAGTGCTGTTCCTCTGCTGCGTGGGTCAGAGGTCACTTGAAGGGATCTTGGAGGTAGATTGGCCGCGTCGCTTTTATTAAATAGCTATCTAGCTTTAATGGGAAAAACCTCTCCCAAAAATTGTTTAGTTTATCTCTGACATCTGCTTCTCTGAGCCGTTGTTCTCCAGCACGAAGAGTTGCCCACGAGTGCCAACATTTCTGGCGTTTCATGAGCAAATCTGTTTCAGATTTTCCCGGGGAAGATTGACGTCTGTGCAAGGGCAGCCCGCCTCAAAAGAGAGGCCGGGTCATGGGAGCGCCAAGAGAGGTGGCAACACCAGTGGCCTACCCGGGCGTGGCTACCTCTCTGTGCTGTGTGTGCGTGTCCGCTGTTTATTCAGTTGGTTGACCCTGCAGTCGTGCACGCGACACGAGGTGACGACGCCGTCAAGGCACACTCAGCCCAACGCACGCGTACACAACCGCCGTGAAACGTAACTCCCCCGACACGCCACACGCGCCGTCCCCTTTCCGCCCCCCGCAAACTCCCCCCCCCCTCCATGACAAACAGTCCAAAATACATGCGAACATTAGGTAACACGACGGCCGTACAGTGTTTGCATCCGGAACCGTGTTTACTTGCTGAAGCTGCAAGGAGAGATTTTCAGCAGGATCGGTACACGTGACTTCCAAACCGACTGGGCTGCGAGGTGGCCACGAGATGGCAGTACAGAACATGGGTTAGAATCCATGTGTGTGGAGCTTTCAGGGCAGGACACTGGCTGACAAAGAGTTTTAGGGCTCGGTGAAGATTTTTTGACTTAAAACTTTCGTGACTGCGGGAATTCATATTCTTTGGTTCTTTCGGTGAAGTCGCGTAGATAGCAAAAGAATAATAAAGTGAATAAAAATAAAAATAATATAAAATAAACTTTAAAACCACGACGTTTCGAGCGGTCGTCATCAGGAAAAAGGGGTTAGCCTCTAAAGGCAAACTGTTTATAAAGGTCGATTTAAAGCTTTCGTGACTGCAGGGATTCATCTTCTTGGTTCTTTCGGTAAAGTCACGTAGAATGGAAATAATAAAATAATAAAAATAAAACATAATAAAATGTTATTGTTTTATTTGTATTATTTTTATTATTATAAAATAAAACAATAAAATGTTATTATGTTTTATTTTTATTATTTTATTATTTCCATTCTACGTGACTTTACCGAAAGAACCAAGAAGATGTTTATAAAGGTTTAAAATGGGCGTAGCCCAAGTGTCAGCAGCATGGGCGAGGCAGCTAATGTTAATGTAAGTGATGGGCACCGACGGCGCTGGTGGTGGGTTTCCACCAATTAAAGGGCTGCCAGGTCTAAAATTGAAACATTACAGCCAGTTATGACTTGAACTGGTTTATAACGTCCTTCCAGTGATTGCTGAGTTTGTACCCATCTTCTCGGTGGAAATTGTGTCTATGTCTGTATATATGGATGGCTTCATGAACGAATCTTTGTTGATAGCCAGTGGGTTTGCAAAGTACCTTCGTCTTAGAGAAGCTTTCCTGGATACACAAGGGCATTACAATACTGCCAACACCCCTGGGCTGTAAGGTTGACGGTGAGCGATGAGGCGGGCAGTACAATAAGGTTACTGAATTTGCTGCACTTTTTATGTTTTGTTTTTGTCACTCTTGTGACCCAGTTCACTCTCAGAGAATGAGGCTATCCTGGGCTTCAGAGTGTTCACCTGGTTCAACAAAATAAACTTGACACTTGAATCTTTGAATGTGGGTTTCTTTCTCCAGCTACTTTAGATTCCTCCCACAAGCCAAACACTCAGTAATGGAATTCACAGAATGTCCCAATGCAGATACCCCCCCTCCCCCCCCCGCTTTAAATAGAGTCTTCAACCTCAGTGAGGTTTTCCTGCATGGGTGAATAAAGGGCATTACCAGACTAGGTCACAATAATGAGAACGGAGCTGTTAAATGAAATAGCAGTTTCCCACCTTTTTGCAAGTCAATTAATATTGGAGAGATTTAAATAGCTGACCCTTTAAAATTGTTCGTGCTAAGATTGTTATTTCATGGGAAGCATACATATACGTGATGCCACCTTTTAACAGCAGATACATTTGTGGAGTCTATAGACATGCAGATAAATTAATACCGTGACAAGCAAATAAACCAAGATGTACCCAATAACGTCAGAGCTTGAAAAATAAGCGGGTTTGAGCCTGGTGAGTTGTCATACCGCGAATAAGAACTAGTTAATTTGGTATTCAAACCATTCGTATAAGACGAATATAGTCTGCCAATCAGGGGCGAGTTTACAATTTGGTTTTTACCCAATCGACTAATTAGCTGATCATTTTTCAAATTTGGCCAAATTTGAAAAATGACATTGCCACACATGGCCTACTCGTTTTTGAATGACTTCGTGGGCCCTTTAACGTCCACGGTGGAAGAGACAGGGCTTGCTTTTTTTTGTGTTCACATATTCGTCAAACGTGGGTGACGTCGCCTCTTAGATGAGGCTAAAATACCCTCCAGAGTTCCCTCCAGCGGAGGCCCTTCCACCGGCGGTGGCATGAGAAAATAATTGCAGGGCTGCACCTTTACCTCTTACACCCACCGTATTAAAAACCCTTTCCCATTCCGATGACGTACGTGTACACATGCGTACGTCATCTAAACTGAATCGCGAGTAAAAGGCCATGCGGGAGGGCCTGTGGCACAGTTTGGTGCCAGCTGTTATAGAGCGCAGTCGTGTTGCTACAGTTCTCTGCGGCGAGTGCAATGCCTTAAAAAAAACAGTGGCGCTATGCCTCTAAATAATATTAACGCTAACCGCTTGCACGTTCCGAAAATCAGCGGTGAACAAGACCCCCACACTGCAACTTGCAGACATCTCGAAAGGGGAAAGGGTTAACCAGGGTGGGCCTCTGGGCTCGAACCACAATCTTCTGCAACGAGCGGCAAACGTGCTCACGCTCGGGGCACGTCACCGCTCATTTGAATGGGTGACCCGCCAACTCTTTGCCAGGGTTTTGTTTGCTGGCATTGGGCTGTAAGGTGGCCAGGGAGATCTCAGCGCCACGTGGAGCCGTGGAATAAAGGCTCGCTGCGGCACAGAAGCACACGTCCGGATGCAAGTACCGAGGTGGTGGGTTGTGCCCTAATGTTCGGACACCACGAGAGCACGAGGTGAGCGCTGATGGATGGGAGACGCAACAGATGGAAGGCGACCCAAGGCTACAGCTGTTAAACACAGCTCATTTTCACTCTCACCCTGCTCACATGAATGAGGAACACAAAAAAAATGGCTAGGGCTCATCCCATGCAGAAAATATGCGATCGTGTTGGATGCAATGGAAATATAACTGTTCGTGTTGTCCGTTATCGGTTTTGGGTGAGTTTATCCCAAAAGGCAATTAATCAAAGCTTATTTAAGCAGGTAAATGCCTAATGAAATGCATTAACTCATTTGCATAATTGACCTGGAAAAGGGCACCGCCGCATTGCATTTGCAAAGTGCAATTAAAATATTTGGCAACCTTGGCTAATACTGCATTTCAAATGAGCAATTTGGACTATGACCACTTGTGACAGAGTGTATTACACTTTGGAATTATTAATTATTATTGTTATGCACACAGTGTCTACAAGATATCGTGCACACTTTACAAAATATGGTGTGGGAATTATAAGATAATAATGATACATACTGTATCGTAAAAATGATTATTTGTTTACTCCCTTGTTAATCCAGTGCTGGATTAAGGCTTGGTTATGCCATGTCTGTCATAGGGACAGTTTGACCATACTTCACCACGCTGGTCAGTACCGGTTAACGAAATAGTGTACTGTACGTGCCCAGGATAAGTTCAGATATCACTTGCCACAGATGTTCGCCATGGTCGAGAATAAAACTCACGATGGCACAGTGTACCAGAGGTGTGGACTCGAGTCATGTGACTTGGACTCGAGTCAGACTCGAGTCATGAATTTGATGACTTGCGACTCGACTTGGACTTGCATAACAATGACTTTGTCCCACCTATGAGATGTGGACTCGAGTCATGTGACTTGGACTCGAGTCAGACTCGAGTCATGAATTTGATGACTTGCGACTCGACTTGGACTTGCATAACAATGACTTTGTCCCACCTCTGCAGTGTACTAACAACTGTATGTGGCTGTGCTGCAATTAATTTTTTGTTAAATGTTACTATCCCCCCCCCCCCGATAGTTCTAAGATTCTGCCATCGGTGTCATTTGCCATGAGGCAAAGCATCCGTTTCGAACTCTCGCAGAGTGGTGCATCAGCCCTTTGTTTGAGAAGGGACCGCAGAAGGAGGTAACACAGAACTATGTCTGAGATCCCTTCCTGTGGTGAACTCGTATCCACACTCGGGCTACTGAACTTTCCCACGTGACCTGCTTACAGAGATGTTACTCAAATGTAAAGCAAACTAGCAGTTTCCAACGTAAGCAAAACAAAACCATTAGTTGCTTTTTTTGCGTGTGCAATTAATGATGACCAATAACCCACTACATTAGAATACCTTGTTTAATCATGGTCGGTTGCTCATAATTTAATTCAAAAGCAGGATCTTCAGCAGGGCTGCCACTTAGCTCAGACCGCTTTAGGCACCTGGCCGCCACTTGTGGTTGTGATGTAAACATTAACTCTGTTCATACTGGCTCGAGTCGCATGAAAACTAACTACAACGCCGTTCAGTTCACCGAGCAATTATGTATCAACAATGGCTCATTAAAATATTGGAAGCACTGTCATAATAATAAAATTACACAAAATTTACGCGAGTGCTGAGTTGAGAAATAAAAACTTCACGCGTGATTTACTGTTTAATGGTTTGTAAGTGCGTTTATTGGCCTTTGGACAATTCATGTTTACAAGTTACACATTTTTAAACACGTTTTAAATATGGATTCAGGAGGTCAAATCACTCAAGGTGCTACGTTGTGTTGCAGCTGACAATGCAGTGCACAGATAATGAAATGTGTTGAACTTACAAGCTTCGTGTTTATGCAAAACACCGTAACCCTGGGAGCAAAGGTCAGACTTTAAAAAGCGTGTGTAGAATACTCTTTAAAATTAGCTTTTTTTTACTCAAACCTTCTGAAAGCTTTTTATAATATAAATTAGCCGAATCGGGTAGTGCCCCAGAGGATGTTTTTTTCGTTTTCATTGAGCGTATGCCTGTCAAAGGTCATCATGGGCTGAACAGAATGGCGAGTGTGATGTCCCACATTTGCCTGAGAAACATACGCGGGCAGAAAACGGGCAAGTTCGGGCACGTTTAAAGTTGCCCAAAATAGCCTCTTTCATTCCTAGAGGCAGTCCCATTCTCAATTCTGCTGCTAAAGACTAAGGGAATTGGTGTACAATATTACGCGACAACTTGGCACCGAATGCCTTGATTAGATTGGAATTTCAAGATAGGAGTTTCGTTCTACAGAGTACACGTATTCGCTTGCCAAACTCATCTTCGCATTACGTTATGAAAAAAAAACATTTGGAAAGTTTCGAGTCAAAACTGAAAGCTTTCTGGCTGTGTTTTCGGTGTAATTGTAGGAATTGATTCTACCAGTTTCTGAGGCCGAAAACATTTTTAATAAATGTGCTTACTCCGCTACACATTCGCCTGTGGTTTGTTCCATAAATAACAGTAGTGTTGGTGTTTGGTGAGCAGACAAAGACCCCCTCTACACAGCCTTTAAAAGACTGTTGGGGCAAGTCCTGTATGTGAGCACCGATGAAGGACGAGTGCTGATGTTTTACATGCTGCACCAGGTACTCATTTAAGGTTGAGTCGATATCCGTCGACAATGTTGACCGGGCGTGGGAATTGAACTCGGGCCACGTACGTGCATACACTTTCAAGCAGGCACCCACAAAGAGACCCACGCAAACACACGAAGGGAAACGTTCCCTCGTTTAGTCACACAGGGGCAGGCGCTGTTAGCGAGCACCTGTGAAGGTCGGCAGAATACACGCCTTGTGGCCAGCATCGTGCCCATTGGGATCGGTGGGGTCTTGCATTGTTTTGTTGTCGTTGTTGTTTTGCGGCCTTGAACAAACTTGCGTTCGGTCTTGATAAATCCGCAAGGAATTCATGTAGGAGGACAATGTGTACATCGATGCTTTATTTGTGTATTTGTTTTCAATGACTTGCTTAACTTTTCTCTATATTATTATTGTGCACTATCCATGATTGTATTTTCTGTTGATGTAACTTGCTGACCCGCCCCCCTCCTTGATATCTGTGATAAAGACCTTCAAAGCTTATAAGATTCCTCCAGGATAAAAAAACCGATTCTGATTCCGGTACTGTTGGGTGGATTTTTTCGGGAGGTAGTTAATAAACTTGCTCCATTGTTTCAACCGCCGACTACCCTGCGAGAGTGAACCAACTTGTAACCCGTGACCTCTGGGTTGCAAGTGCGGTGCGCTAAAAAAAGCCGTGAGTTAATATGTATAGACAAGAAACAATGATTGCCATGGTTGAAGGCTGGCGCCCACCACAGCAATATGGAATTTCTAACAGTGGCTCAAAGGTCTCTCCAGAAGGGATGTACACCACCCACTCAATTCAACGTGACCAAGGAAAGAGGGCACTGCACCACAGGTAACCTGCCG
This sequence comes from Lampetra fluviatilis, assembly GCF_964198595.1. Classification (NCBI taxonomy): domain Eukaryota; kingdom Metazoa; phylum Chordata; class Hyperoartia; order Petromyzontiformes; family Petromyzontidae; genus Lampetra; species Lampetra fluviatilis. The sequence goes on along the minus strand of NC_136305.1, from coordinate 6,496,520 downwards.
ATCGCACCGGAATTCATCTCACATAACGTCGTTGCCCACACACCACAATCACAACGTTTCGAACAGGACAGGCGGAAAAACCCCGCTTGGAATCTACTGTCCTTGAGCTTCAATCAATCAACCTGTCCCTCACAACCTCCAGCTCATCTCTTCAAACTCACTCGTCCTCTCTTGTCCACCCTTCCTGCTACCCTCGCTGTCCTCCCACTCGTACTCACGCCGCCTTCCCTGTCCCCATCTCACCCATGGTCACCCATCATCAATCCACTCATCTCATTTCAATTCTCGTGTATTCTACGCATCGTCACCACCCACCACATTTTACATAAATCCCCATCCGCTCATCTCGTTTCACCTCGCCAACCATATTGAACCACAGTTCACTGTGCAGCGCCTTGCTTAAGGCGCTATATGAATGTGTGAGATGATAAGATGAGACAAAAGCTCCACTGGACTCACGGAGAACCAAAGGCTTAAAGGGGAACCTCACGGCCACGTTACATCATCCGCGATTCATTTACAACTGGTGGCCCCTACACGTGATCTCACGTGACCTGACAAGACCATTCACGGCATTCATGTCACACACCCGGTCATAGTCGGAAAACTATCCCAGTGCATCAATGGATCTAGCTGGACTGCCCCTTTGTTGACAAAAATAGGCCAGCAGCCAGCCTACGACGTCCCGTTGCTACATGCACGTTGGTTCTACCCCTTTTCCCCTAAATACTCTCCGGGCTCAATCCCTTGGCTTAGCGTCTGAGATCTGACAATATCTGGCACATCCCGGGATGCTTTGCTCCGTCGGTCTTGTGTTCAAGTTTCAAGTTTTCAAGTTTCATTTATTAGGTTTAGCCCTGTGAGCCATTCGGCTCTTGAATCGGGTGCAACCGCAACAAACAGAAAACAAAAACATGAACAAGGAAACATCTTAAAGTGACTATGTGCAAACAGAAAATCCAAGAACAGACAGTAAAATATTGCAGAAAAAGCACCGTACACCAACACTGTGTGCAAAAATCCCAGTGGGATGCAAGTCAAACAACAACAACAACCACAAGACAACTTAGATTAAGGCCATCAGTCTAACTCTGTACTACAACAAACAAACATGGCCAAACTAAAAAACTTTTCGAAAATCACCTAAATAAAGCCATAAAAGCAATGCAACAGTGATCATAGGAACTGTGACCGAATTTTCACAATAAACGGCGTAAACAACATGTACTACCAAACTCTGCAGCCATAGCTGGCTGCATGAGTGGGAATACCTTCCCCGGATTGTGCAGGGAACGACCAATGTGTCTGCGCCACGGTCGTGGGATTTCCCTTCCCGTTGGAAATTCGTTCATCTGATAATTTTGTATATTTTTAAGTCTCGTTCTTTAAACAGCAACATCTTACTAAGTCAGCTACTCTCTCTTTCCATCTCCTTATTCTTACAAGGCGCCTTGAGACATTCGTTTGAAGGTGCCGTACAAAGAAATGTCATATATTATTTGACATGTTATTGACATATTATTATTAAATGTTTCTACCTACGTGACTTTACCGAAAGAACCAAAGGGTAAAGAAATGTAAATTATTATTTTATTTACTGGTTGTCGATCGCTTTCGTGCCCTCGCCCCCTGGTGGTCATATTCTAGATTTGAAGCTTTTGTGACTGCAAGGATTCATATTCATGGGTTTTTTCGGTAAAGTCACGTAGGTAAAAAAATTAAAATTAATAAAAGTTAAATAAAAATAAAATAAAAATTAATAAAAACGTCGTGATTTTTATTTTATAAAAATGTTTTACCTACGTGGCTTTACCGACAAAACCCAAGAATATGGTGGCCACATCTCTCACTACACACACTCGGCAGGGTGGCATTGTGGTTGACAGATGGAATATACGCAAATTAAGTTTTTGGGTTAAATCCCGTAAATATATAAATGTGTCGTTAAACCCATAGTCATTTATACCCCCCTCTCCCACATCGTGCAAGAAAGAGCGCACGAGAGTTGCCACCACATCTACGTCTCTATTCAAGGAACGAAACAGAAACAGGTGGACTTCTCCACAAATCTGTCTGTCGCCTGATGAAGCTAGTTGTACTTACTGGCGAAACGTCGTACTCAGATTGTAAATGCTGTGGCTTGGCTCTCCAACACACCGGTTAGTGCTGTACTAGTATACTACACTATACACTACATTATACACTAAACACTACACTTTACACTACTAGTGCTGTCCTAGTGACGAATTGGCACGTTCTGTTTACGTGACAACCCTTACTAGTTGGCTGTGTCGAATGGTGGCGGGTTTAACGACACATTTATATATTTACGCGGTCTAACAAAAAACGTATATTGTAGATTTAATATAGCAGCAGCAACAACAAAAAGGCATGGAGAGATGTGAACGTGGTATTACATTGACGTACGCTAAGAGGAGCCTACGGAATAGAGAACGCACTGCGGATTAAAGAAATACAATATTGTCAACGTAAAGCCACGTCGGTTATGAAAAGCAAGGGGCTATAGATATGGGGGAACGGGGGCTAGCTGCCCCAAAGCAGACGGGGTCCCAGGTCCCACCGAAAGGGAAAAAGGGGAAATTATTTTGTTTAAGTAAGGGATGGCAGGATGGGGGGAGAAGGTATATAATTGAAACACACCTGACATAAAGAAAATAAAAACACCCCTCGGAATCCGGCTGCCATCCAATTTGCAGTGGTATATGCCTCTCATCTTCGGTCCCTAAATACATCTTTTTTTTTACTTCTAAGAAAAATACATGGCCTTGGAGTAGGACATGCCACTAAAATCAATTGTGGCCGATAGTCAGTCAAGCTCTGACGTTATTGGGTGCATTGAGGTTCATTTGATTGTCACGGTATTAATTAATCTGCATGTCTATAGCGAATATCGGTGGAATGGAAGCCAATGGAGGAGACGCACCAGAGAGGGCATTCCCCCTGGAGATGGAACAATACAAGTCAGCACGTGTTCGGTGCCAGGTGTGTTGTTGTTGTTGTCACATCGGCGAATCGGCGAGCGATGGTAACAACAGCTCGGGGAGAGAGAGGCCTCCATTCAGCGGTGAATCGATCATGGGTGACGATGACAGATATATATTTACCATATTCATTGGGGTAGGTCAGCAGGTATCGGTTTAAAAATACTCTTGCCAGCTGTCAGCTGCTCTCAAATCCTCTTGCACTCTGCCCTCAGCCCGGTGCTTACAATGGCACACCGTGGCAGTCTGCACTCCGCAGCTCGATCATGATAACTTTGCCCTCTGCTAACGACACTATCCTGCATTCTGTTGTGTTTAATTACGTGCTGTTGTTCTTCAATATTGCCCACTGCATTTGCTGATTTAAAATGTATTTGTTAATTTCGTTGCTTCCTTATACGTTTTCTCAATGGGCTTCAGCGGTGTGCGCTCGATTACATCGCTTTAAATTATTATATGCAGTCATTATCGATTACCTCGTTCCTCGATATCTCTTCTCCTTACATAAGCCCGTGATAGAATGGAAAGCATTCTTCGCAATGATGCTTTGGCCGCGGCTTTAACCAGTACAACCCGCACTGACGAAATGCACCGACTTGATCAACCAACACGAGCGTGAGCTCCCCTTGCGAGTCCATGAGACTCTCAGCCTTCTGCCTAATTTGTTTGGGGACTCTACGTTGGCAGCGGTGCGCAAGCACAGCTAACAAACATTTACACCATTGGAACCTAATTTGTCAGTAACAAAATATGATAATTGGTTTTTTACCCTTTTATCTGGCAACAAAACTGACACCTTTTTTTTAGAGACTAGGCTCTAAAGAAAGCTGTCTCGGGTGTGGACCAATCAATTTCAAGGACAGTGCATACATTATCAGAGTTATGTTTTTTGTTTGCATTCCGACTGCAGGTATTGTGGTCAATGCAAACATGACTCCTTGTAAAACACGGTGTCAGTTTTGTTGCCAGATAAAAGGGTAAAAAACCAATTATCAACTAACAAACATTCACATGTGGACTTAAAAGTAAAACAAATATATAGAATCTTCTTCTTCGTGTCTCTCGTTCAACCTATTCAGTCTCTTACCAATATTCTACACAGGCGACCGCTTCTGGTGTTGGCATTGCCAGGTCGTGAGGAGTGCACTGTGGTGCCGCTGGGCATCTCAGGAGATGATCCGTGGTTTGCTTCGCCTGACGAGCACATTGTTCGGGTGCGCAGAAGCCCCAATGATTTCACGAGAGAGTTGCATCAATATATAGAATGGGCGACCTTTTGGGGCAAAGGTCCTTCTTCATAACACGTAATTTATTAAGAAAAAAAAACACTTTATAGCGCCATTTTTTGTATGTATTTTACATGCTATATAATTGATGAATGTGCCACGTTTTATCGACTACGCACAGCACTGTGGCCGAGCGTAGTGGCCGAAGCTTTGATCCAAAACATTGGAGGGAAGGGTTGGTGGGTCCATGTAGATTTGTGAAACTGGCAAGTCCGCTGGACAGTGAGGTGCCCAGGGTATGGCAGTACATCAAGTGGATCATGAGCCCATCTGTGCGAACCTGTGAGTGTTTTCGCGTCGTATGTGTGGATCTTCTCCAGGAACTCTGGGGTTCCTTCTACGTGTAAAATACTCCTTTAAAGAGGTGTCGGACAAACATCCAGTTTGCAAGACCCTCCTGTAAAAAAACTGAGCAATACTTTCTTGGATAAATTATATTATGGTTTCACTCGTAATTATCCTAAGTACGTTGTTGTTGTTATTGAAAGGAACCAACTGAACATCCCATCAGGGTATTGTAATTTGTTTTGGTGTTAAATATTAATTGAAACCTTTTATAGGAATGTGGAATTAACACCATTGTGTGTGTGCAAACAAAGTGTGTTAAGAGCTTGAGACGCACAGTCGAATTGAAGCCCTGATGACAAAATAACAGACGTTGTACAATAATGCACCGGACACTTTAATGATGCATTCTTTACACAGAAAACACAAAAACGAATCGTACTTGTAAAAACGTGATCGACAATAACAGCGGATATTTTTTACTGCCTTGTTATAACCTTGCACGGAAAATGCAACGATTTAATGTAAATGATCGGTAAACAAATGTCGACAATAAAAAAATACACAATTATATTATATACAGTGAATCATCGCTGCGGTGTTGTACTCTGACAGGTTTCATCATTTCACACACAACATTTGAAACTTTCATTATGCACGGCCTAGACGCGAGGAGTGGAATGATGATGAATCGACTGATTTGATTCTTAAGCTCACGAAGCGTCCATTGAATCACACGAACAAAATATTTAAAGAAAATCGATTCGTATCTATTTATTGCACTGTGAATCCAACAACCAGAGTTTGGTTCCCGCCCACGGCTAACATCAGATATATCAACGCAATAATGACCAGAGGTGGGACAAAGTCATTGTTATGCAAGTCCAAGTCGAGTCGCAAGTCATCAAATTCATGACTCGAGTCTGACTCGAGTCCAAGTCACATGACTCGAGTCCACACCTCTGATAATGACTCTCCCACCTGCACCAACTCAGCGTGGTAAAGTTTGGCCAAACAACCGCCATGACCAACACGGCATTGGAAGGCCTTCATCCAGCACCTGGTGCCACGGTAGCGAGCTGTTAACTACCTCACCAGGTTTACAGGAGGTCGTCGGTTCGATCCCAACCCCGACGCATGTATATTTGGAGTTTGCATTGTGGTCGTGTGGATTTTCATCCGGGTCCTCCGGTTTTTCCCATTTAGAATCAACACGCGTTTAGATTATTTGGCTGCTATAACTTTGCATGTGATAAGCCACTTCGTTGAGCTATAATTTGTGGCCAGGTCGCTACTGAAAAATAGCTACATAGCTCAGTGGGGCTTACATTGTAAAATAAAAAATAGTTTAAATAACAAAAAATTGTATTGACATAGGGCTTTAAATTATATATATTTTTTACATATTATGTATTCATGTCTCCCAACATTCACCACAGTGTAATAAAAAAACAATAGTATTTTGAGTTTAAAGCAAATTCATAAAATCGCCAGGGTTGGGGGTGGGATGGGGTGGCAGTGAATCTTTTCCCCTCCAACAGTTGTGTAAAAAAAAAACACAAACACGAAAATGCCACAATTTGTAAGTTTTCCTATTTACAAAAAAAAAGGTAAAAGAGAAGATAGATTATTTACAATATTTTTTAATATATATACATTTTTTATGACCACAATTCCAGTAGTGAGGTTTAAGAAAGAAAAACAAAGTCCCTCTGGAGCTCCGATCGTCAGAAAAAAAAACCTCATGCCAGGCAACGTCCATGGGGGGAGGGGCCTACTTTTAAATAGTGACATTTCATCGACGCGCTTCCGTCAGTTTGATTTCCCAGGAGGAACAAGTGTACACGTTATTAGCTGCCTTTTTTGTTTCCACATTCAGAACTGCTTGCCTCTCAGTCATAGCAGGTGACTAGGATCCAGACACCCGTCTAGATATCAAACATAACCAGCGCGAATACACCGCTTTATGGACTGTTTTTTTTTCTTCCTCCCAAATTGGCCATTGACACAGGCTAATCACAGTGGCAACTGGGGATCTGCCCCTACTGCCAGTTATCCAAATAGCCAGCCAGTCATCCATATAGGACGTCAGCCTGTCAACTATCCATCACGCAAGCCAGCCACTCGTCTAGACTGGACAGGCAGTCAGCAAGTCTGTTGTTGATACAGTTGGTGTATTGCTTCAGCTTTGCTGGTAGAGGCTCGTGCAGGAGTGGTAGTCGTCTGTGAAGGCTTGCATGGTGTGATGACGCTCCACGTATGATGCTCTCTCCTTCTCGTCCGCTTCCGCGTTTAACTTGTTGAGAGCCTGAGTGCAAACGGTCACAAAGATTCCTCCTTATAGCCATACGGAGAGCTGGAGCAAGTGCCGTTCGAGAGATGGAGTGGCTCGTACCGTGCCCGGCCGCCTTTGTGTTTGCGGTGCTGATGTTTGCAAACTGCACTCGGTACTCACATTTGGCCGAGTTAATTTACGAGAAGCTTTGAACAAGTTCTGATACCACCCGCCGCCGACATTATCAGTAGGGTTCGTAGCGCAGTGCACAAAGCACCGTGACCACTAACCTTGAATGCGCATTCATATACAACAACTTGCACATTTACGCACTGACGAAGACACACACGTGCACACACGTTCACGTGAGAACACCAGCACACATGCATGCGCACAATGATTTCCTGTTTAATTTTATTCCCGTGAACTTCTTTAAGCCAGTTTTAAAAATTCGTTTATTTTGGGTTAGATCGTTGTGTAGGTATAATGTTGAAACGCTGAAAGTCAAGTTTATTCCACAATTTTCCGCGATATTTCGCTGGAGACTACAACCAGGCGTTAACAAAGCTCACTTCTCGCGAGTTTGATCAGATTGTTCTCTGTCGGGTGGTAGAGGTTTACAGCTAAGAATTGTCATTATATCTACACGATCTAGCACGCCTGGGCACCACGCTCAAAACCAACTCGCGTCAAGCACGGCTTTGAGCCGGCTCGCTTAGAGCCGGAGCCAAGCCTGAGCCGAGCCGTAGCTAAGAACAGGGGCCTAAGCCTCACGTCGCCCACAGCGATCGCCGCGCGACCCCACGCACCTTGAGCACTTCGGCCGAGCGGCAGGAGGTGGACGACGTGGACGACGAGGAGGAGGGCGACGCTGTGGAGGAGCCCCGCGCCGTCCTGCCCCCGCGCGACATCGTCCGCATCAGCGCCGGGTTCTTCTGTGGGTGCGCGCCCGCCGGCTCGGAGCGGCCGCCCCGGCACCCCGGGCGGAGAGCGGACCAGACGGCGTGAGCCGCGAGCGTGAGCAGCGCCGAGGCCAAGCCGCAGCCGGCGCCGACGGCGAGCAGCTCCACGGTGCCGAAGCCTGCCGCAGCGGTGGCACGGAGCGCACCGGGCACGCGACGTGAAACAACGGCGCGTGCGAGCCTCTCCGGGTTGTCAACGCTGTGTGTGGGTTTTCCCTCCTGCACACCGGTCAGCTGATGCAGGAACTAATCGGCACCTGTTGGTTTACGTGACGAACTCTTGCTGCTTGCGTTGTGGCCGAAACGTCGATGAGAATAATTTTATGATGTTTTATTTTATCATTTTATTATTTCCATTCTACGTGACTTTAACGAATAAACCAAAAAGATGAATCCCTGCAGTCACGAAAGCTTTAAATCGAAATTTAAACTCTTGCTAATCGGCTGTGTTGGGCTAGTGGCGGATTTATCGACACACTTTTGTATTTACGCGATCTGACCCAAAGCGAAACTTTTCATTATGGAAATGTTGGAAAACATTACTCAATTGGGATCACACGTTAACAACTTCGGCCCCACTCCTGCGAAAAATTGGTTGGACCCTCTGGGAAAAAAAGAGCCTTAAGACTCCTTGGGTAAACAAGTGTAATGTTCATCCACAAATGTATGCTGATGTTACGTTTAGGCTAGTAGAGCGAACAAAGCTGTATAAACGAGACAGCAAACGACGAACAATACAAACGAGACACGGCAAAAATAAGACAAGGAATTCTCTTCTTGAATCGAATTGTGGCACTGAAATGCACGAATGCATTGAACCGTCACACACAAACAAACACTGCATTTTGCATCAATGCCGATGCAGTCCCCAGCTATTTAATTACACTGCAGCGCAGAGTTTCCCTGTAGGACAAAAAAAAAATATCCAAATGCGTCTGAGAGGTTATCCTTGAAAACGTTGAGAGCCTACGTAAGTATACGTTAATATAACCCCCTGCTAGCTTCACAGGAACAATCTACAATAGATGGCTGCACGATGAACGTAACGACGAGCTTTTCTCATGCATCTTAATCCACCTTGGTCTCAACGACGGACCTCGTTTGTGGACAGCGAGCTTTTGTGGGGTTGCCAACGTTTTTTTCCACAGCGATTCCGCTCATTTTGCGGGACTGTTCTCTTACCTCCGCCACACTGGGCATCATTCACCGCTGCGTCAAATTCTGTGGCTGAAAAACAACAGCAACAAGAATAATACAAATGAATGACACGCCAGAGAGGGCTGATGGGGACAGATGGGGGGGGGGCTTATGTTCATGGCATGGTCCAATTTTGAAAACAATTATCGTTTATCGCCTAACTGGAGTGGGTGGGTGGGTGTGCTGTTGTTGTGACGCGCAGTGCGGCGATGGATGAACTCAGTGTGGGTGAGACGCAACAGTCAGTGCGGCGGATCGAGTCTTCAGCATCGGTGGAGACGTGAATGGGTGAAGTTCATGGGAAGAGTGACTACGGCAGTAGCGGTAGAAGAGTGACTACGGCAGTAGAAGGGTGACTACGGCAGTAGAAGGGTGACTACGGCAGTAGAAGGGTGACTACGGCAGTAGAAGGGTGACTACGGCAGTAGAAGGGTGACTACGGCAGTAGCGGTAGAAGGGTGACTACGGCAGTAGAAGGGTGACTACGGCAGTAGAAGGGTGACTATGGTGGTAGCGGTAGAAGGGTGACTACGGTAGTAGAAGAGTGACTACGGCAGTAGAAGGGTGACTACGGCAGTAGCAGTAGAAGGGTGACTACGGCAGTAAAACGGTGACTACGGCAGTAGAAGGGTGACTATGGCAGTAGCAGGGTGACTACGGCAGTAGAAGGGTGACTATGGTGGTAGTGGTAGAAGGGTGACTACGGCAGTAGAAGAGTGACTACGGCAGTAGAAGGGTGACTACGGCAGTAGCAGTAGAAGGGTGACTACGGCAGTAGCAGTAGAACGGTGACTACGGAAGTAAAAGGGTGACTATGGCAGTAGAAGGGTGACTACGGCAGTAGCAAGAGAAGAGGTGACAAGGAGGCGACTGAACCGCCAGTGAGCGAGTGATTGGAATGAATCTGTGAGTTGCTGGAACATCAATCAACGCGACTTGGAACTGGGTGCTGCACCTCGGATAGTGACAACCGGATCCCGACTCTGGCGGGATCCGTGCTCCGTATCGTACAGGTGACAATTACCGTTCGGGGCTGAACGTCAACGAAGGTCAACGAACGACTTTGGCACTGCAAAGAAACCCCATTACCGGCAAAAAAAAACAAAAATTGTGTCTGCGCCCAACGACGATGTCCCACCTGAAGGTGGGACAGCGGTGGCCCCACAGGCCCTCGTCTCGGTGGCGTTCCCCGCGCAGCGAGTCCCCGAAAGGCGCTCGCCCGGGCAGCTCCTCGCACGAGCCTGGCGGCGGCGCACCATGTCGCACGCTCCCCACGGGCCCCACTGAGACCAGCTCGCCTCTGGGAGCCCGCGAGCACGTCAAGTTCACCGGAGGAGGAGGAGAGGAGAGGAGGGGGACGGAACGGGGCCTTGAAAGAAAGTAACGTGGACTGGGCCCCTAGGTGCTGTGAGCAATGCTGACGGAAAATGGGAAGGGGGTTCCAGACAGCTGAGCGGCGCTCCTGGTTAGGATGAGCGTGACACGGCTGGGTTAAACGAAGCTAAACTATTTTTATGTTACCAGGTAAGGCCCAATGAGTGATGTAGCTCTTTATTAGAAGCGACCTGGCCACAAATGATAGCTCAATCGAAGTGGCTTATCACGTGGTTTGATGGTTTGGGCTTTGCCACAGTGGCAGTTTGGCGACTTTTGATTTTCCATTCATGGAACGTGTACGACGCGCACCTCCCGTCCTGCATCCGAGCGCGGTTCAGCGCGGTCCACAGCCGTCATGAGACAGAGAGAGAGAATTCCGGTAACTAACCACGGTCGGTCGGGTCCTCGATGATAATAATGATGATGATGTTTTTGTTCGTGGCTGCTCACCGTGGCCGGAATGCTTTAAAAATCAACAGAGGACATTGGGACCCCCCCCTGCTATGCGTGGTCCCCACTTGGTTAGGGCAGAGTCCAACTTCCCCCCCTCATATGTACGGTCCCGTCGCACTGAATTCCGGAGTTTCAGTTCCCCTCCAATGTCGAGCGGCGCATTGTGCTCGCGTTTTTGTCGCAACAAACGGAGGGCATTTGGCCGTGCAAGCCCCGAGAGGCCTTCTCACCTGAACTCACCTGGACAAGTGTGGTTGTTGCAATCCTCGCGCTGCACCCTCTCGCCAACGCAGTGGTCTCCCTCGCACGTCCGCGAGCGCTCGCGCCGGCCCGCTCCGCACGACGGCGAGCACGGAGACCACGGGCCCCATGAGCACCAGAAGCTGCGCCCTGGCAAGCCGAGGCGGCGAAAAACAGCGGAGACTTTCCACTCAGAGCCGGGACGACTCGTCCATCAGGGTACATGGGGTGCAGCCCTGCCATTGCTTGCTCACACCGCTGCTCTCGCAGATTGGCCTCCACTAGAGAAAACCCTCCCGAGGGTATTTGGCCTACTCTTCCATGCTGGCCAGGCATGTTGGAAGAGGTGGGAGCACCCACACTTTACCCAACCACACTGCCGATCGACTTAACTGTGGTGCGCCCATTTATACTGCTTAAGTTGAGCAGTGGCTAAATATTGCGATCGACGACTTTTTTAGTTATCGATCACTCGGGGCATCTTGCTTCCTTGAAGGCGGGCAACCCCCTACAAGCCACGCCCAGCGCGACACAGCTGCTGATGCCGATGACTTTACCCAGCCCCGCCCACGATCTTGCTCCTCCCTGGTTTTTCTGGTCCAACATTCAGAACCGAAAGCCAATGTATGCACGTATGTAGAACTTCTTTCGCGTTAATCCGAGTTGCTCTTATTAATGCCTGATACACTTTCCCCTTCAACCCGGCCGGAATCTCCCTGTCACACATCGCTCCATCACTCCACTCAATGCCCATCCGGCGATCCCATCAGCAAATATCTCCATCAGCATGATCAACTTTGCAAGCGATATTGAGCAATGACAATAACCTCAATAAATTCCCTGTGTCTACATAAATCTCAAGGTTATTTGCGTGTGTGAGTAGAGTGCGGGGAATGGTGGTTGTTAGCACGCTGCGCTGCGAACCTGGCGACCCGAGTTCGAATCCCGCTCACGATTATCTGAACCAGTCCTGGGCTTCCCCTAGGTCGACTCAGCATCAAATAAGTACCTGGCGCCATTGGTAAACATTACCAACCGGGGGGACAAAGGCGGCTGGGCGTGGTGCCGGCCACCCACCCCCACCTGTGCCTTGTTGCCCTTCATAGGTGCTGCTCGCTAGCAGCCCTTGCCCCACAAGCATGTGAAGGCTATACGTGGGGGAAGCTTTGTCTGTGAGCGCGCACGGTGCACCCCTCACCCTGGCACGGCTTCTCCTCGCACTCCTCGTACTCCTCCGGTGACCCCGCGCACGCCGCCTGACCCTTGACCCACGAGTCAGGCTGCAGGCAGGCGCGGCGGTGCACGCGGAAGCCCCGGCCGCACGACACGGAGCAGGGCGACCACGCGGCCCACGGGGCCCACGGGGCCGTGGCGGGGCCCTGGGGAGGGGACCTCGAGTCCGTGGCGCCTGCACGGGGACAACGATTCGGTTTTTGCGTGGGATGTGCGCGCGCGTGTGGGTTGAACTTCTTTCGCCTCGTACGTAGCCAACCGTGCTCATTCGGAGGTGTGGGAAGGAGTTAAGACAACAAATGAAACACTAAAAGCAGTTCTAAAGAAATTACTTTTGAATTTAGTATAGTAGTAAACAGCACAAAAACCACAATGGTCGTCCACATTGATCCAAAACCGCTCATCTCACGGCAGATCGGTCGGCGATGCGACCACATCAAGAGAGCGTGAATGAGAATAACGTCCCGGCGTGCGACTGTGGAACCGCCGACCGCGCCGCGGAACAGACGGAGAACCACTTGAAGCAATCCGCAGCACCATCGACTGGAGCAATTTCCTGGCTAAGTAATCTGGACAGAGACTCATAAGGCGGAAATTCATCCGGCCAGCCAGCCAGCCAGAGCGAGCGAGATAGAGAGAGAGCACAATTGGTATTCAAAACGTCAGCGCGAGCGATATTGAAAGTGACAGAGTATTTGTTCGTATAACAATTTGAGAACTAATCTCCATTGACGGTGCTCAGCCAATGATGTAAATTCAACACTCCAATGGCAATGAATGACGACTTTCTCCTTAGGACAATCACCGTTGTTGATGTCCCAAAAAAATGTGCCGCTAACAAGCCCCACAATGCAGCAGAGTTTAGATAAAGCAGGAAGAGCCCTTTGAATTGTAGACATAAATAACCATGAGAGACAATATAGTACCCGGCCGGGTACGGGTACGGGTAGCCGTTTGCGACCCTGGTGCGACCGGGTACGGGTACGGGTAGACCGTGAGTCACTGGTGAGTAACTGTTTGTCACTCATTTCGGGTAGGGTACGGGTACGGGTAGGGAACGGGTACCCGTACCCGGCCGGGTACGGGTACGGGTACCCGTTTGCGACCCTGGTGCGGCCGGGTACCGGTAAGGAATTAAAACCCGTTTGCGACCTCTGCTATGCCAGTTCTACCACTCGCCCTCACCGTGATCGGGCGGGCAGGCGTCGGGCAGCCCGGCGGGGCAGTAGCGCGTCTCGGAGCGCGCGTGCCCCACGTGGACACCGTCAGGCGTCGGCACCCCCCGCGCGCGGCACGTGAAGCGGAAGCGCCGCTCCCAGCGCGCTCCGACGGGGCCCACGCCGCCGCCGCCGCGGTCGCCGCCGCCATCGCCGCTCGCGTTGTAGGTGGCCCACGGCGTCCAGGGCGTGTGGGCGCGCGCCTCCCCGCACGGCTCCTCGTTGCACGCGCGGTGCGACTGGCGGCGACGGGGGTCGACGGGGTCGAAGCGACAAAAAAAGGTCGAGAGTCACACGTTCGTGCAATCCGTGTGCGGTTAAATGTTGAGTCATTCGGGGGGAGGCCCTGGGTGAACGGAGAGACGGAGAGTGCCTAGGTGGGTGGGGAGAAGTGGCAGGGAGTGCGCGGTTCGCTGCACGCGCAATGAGTGTGCTGTAGGAGCACGTGGGATTTTTCTGCCGGAGCGTACCACGTCACAGCCGGGGCAGTGGCTCCCGTGCAGGCAGATCCGACGTCGCACCTGGAACCCCCCATCGCACGGTTTGGTGCAGTCTGACCAGATCCCCCAGTGTGACCAGGAGACAACAGGTGGGCAAGGTGTCCTCTCATTACAAAGTCTGGAGCACACACAGACACACAAATATCTATGGACGCGCACGCATGCACGCACACAAATCTTCATTTTCATCATGTGGATGTTCAGTCCTTATGTCAATCCACTGCTAGATGATGGCCTCCCCATGCCGTGTGGGCAGGGCCGGATTAAGGCGCGGGGGCTTTAGAGGCTGCAGCCCAGGGGCCTCCGCCAGCTGGAGGGGCCTCCAGAGATGAAGTGAAAAGTTACTTAATTTGTGATTGCTGAATTTTATTTGTTGTTAATTTTGTAAAAATACATTTTCTTTTTCTTTTACTTTGTTTTCGTTTTGAAAATATTACTGGAGGTCCTACAGTACCTGGGGCGTGCAAAATCTAAATCGGGTCCTGCATGTGGGTCATAATTCACCACTCTGTTCAGAGCAGGTTCATCAAGGCAGGTAGCACAGCCTTCAGAGAATATAATCTCAGTACAATAATGCACGTGCATTTTGCCGTACTGCACCCTGCTACACACAACGTAGCACCACAGCCACCTACAATACCTATTTCATGGATCGTGGTCCACCAGTCCAAGCACTATCCCACGCAGCCTAGCTTTTGGGTTACAAACGAAAGCTATTTTTTTATTTTACCAGGTAAGGCCTACTGAGCTATATAGCTCTTTTTCAGAAGCGACCTGGTCACAAATGATAGCTCAACAAAGTGGCTTATCACGTGGAAAATTAAATCAGCTGAGAACTTTAAATGCGTCTTTCTAAATGTGGAGGGGAAAACTGGAGGGCCCGGAGAAAAATCCAAATATCCACGGGGAGGACATGCAAAAATCCTCAAACATAATCAGACATCAGGGTCGAAATCCAATCCGCGACCTCCTATATACCAGGCGAGATAGTTAACACCACGCCACCGTGACGAGATCGGGTGAATTCTGGAGATCAGGTGTGAGTTGGTCGTACGCATGACCTGTCGGAGCTTCCCAATACGAATTGCACAAACTGAACGAGTCTTCCATTTGTAAAAGATGCCCCCATCACACCGATCTCATCTGAGCTCCGCCTGTTCCAGCTTTCCCCACGATTCCATAAAGAGGCATGTCATAGGTCACAAGGCCGCAGGACCACAGTCGCATGCCATCCTCTGCAACGTTATTCCACGTTGTCGTTTTGAATTTGGCGGAAACGCGCGAGACGCGATGCACACATTTCAGCGCGGAAATTGTGTCGTTAGCAGATAAGGCGCACTGGCGCATTATTTCGGTAGATAAGTGGGGAAGAAAAAATAATAATCCGTGTGTATAACGATGTATTCCTGGCCACAAAGGGCTCGGGGATGTTGCTTGTGAGGGCTGATGAATTCAATGCATTTTAAATGAGATTCGTTTTGATCGGTGGATGCTTTGCGAAGGAGGGGGGGGGGGGAGCGGGAAGCTGTCATTCCGCGAGCGGGTCAGGTCCCATTGTGAGCACGTGCGTGTGTGTGCCCGTGTGTGTGCGTGTGTGTGTAGTGTAGCGGGTAGCGCGCTACACTGCGAACCCGGTAAACCCGGTTCAATTCCCGCTCACAGCCACAGCCAGTGACGATTATTTGAACCGGTCCTGGGCGTCACCTAGGTAAACTTCGCCACTTAGGATACAAAGACGGCGTTGGCCACCGCCCCCCTCATTTGCCGTGTTGGTCTTTTTAGGTGCTCGCAAACAGCACTTGCCCCAACAGTATGTTGAGGCTATACGGGTGATCTTTGTCTTTGTGTGTGCGGCAGTGTGGGAAGCGGTAGTGGAGTGGTAAAAGCAAGGTGCTACAAACTCGGTGAACCGAGTTACGTGCCCAGCTTTGCACAAATCATCGGCAATTGGTGTCTCAACACGGTCTATGCCCTCTCTAGGCTGACAAAGGAATATTGTATGCGAGTGTGCCTCTGTACGTGTGTTTGAGGGGAGCGTAGCGGTTAGCGCTGCTTCCCTCGGAGAACCCAACAACCTGAGTTAAATTCCCGCTCACGGCCGGCACCAGTGACGATTACCTGAACCGGTCCTGGGCCTCTCCTAGGTCGACTCAGCCTCAATATGTAACTTTCTGACCCGACCCTACTGGACATCTGTTAAAAAAAGAGCTTCATAGCTCATCGGATTCCTCCTGAGTTCTAAACAAAGATTCCGATTCGAGCGAGTACCCAGCGCGCTGTTTGTAAACATCGCTCGCCACTGGGGAGACAAAGGCGGCTGGCGCGTGATGCCCCAACAGTCTGTCGTTCGAGGCTATACGGGGGAGGGGGATCTTTGTGACCTCTCCTCGTAGCTCTGTCCCTCGCAGGCCCTGCCACCGTGTCGGGGAGTGGGGTTGCTGCAGGCGCGCGTTCGCCTCTGAGCGCCGCCCCCGCAGGTGGCGCTACACTCGGACCACGGTGCCCAGGGGCTCCAGCCTCCGCTCCTAGAGCAGACACACACACACGCACGCATCATCAGCCTCCGCTCCTAGAGCAGACACACACACGCATCATCACACGCATGCATCATCAGCCTCCGCTCCTAGAGCAGACACACACACGCATGCATCATCACACACGCACGCATCATCAGCCTCCGCTCCTAGAGCAGACACACACACACACGCATGCATCATCACACACGCATCATCAGCCTCCGCTCCTAGAGCAGACACACACACGCACGCATCATCACACACGCACGCATCATCAGCCTCCGCTCCTAGAGCAGACACACACACGCACGCATCATCACACACGCACGCATCATCAGCCTCCGCTCCTAGAGCAGACACACACACGCATGCATCATCACACACGCACGCATCATCACACACGCACGCATGATCACACACACACATACACATGCTTGCGCGCAAGCGTGCACAAACATCCAGGATCAAAGACAAAGATCCCCCGTGTAGCCTGAACAGACTGTTGGGGCAAGTGCTGTGAGCGAGCACCTATGAAGGCCGGCACGGCACACGAGGGGGTGGGTGGCCAGCACCACGCCCGGCCGCCTTTGTCTCCCCAGTGGTGATGTTTACACATCGCACCAGGTACTCATCTGAGGCTGAGTCGATCTAAGAGAGGCCCAGGACCGGTTCAAATAATCGTCACTGGTGTTGGCCGTGAGCGGGAATCGTAACTCGGGTCGCCGGGTTCGTAGCGCAGCTCGCTAACCGCTACACCACCGCCCACCACATAGACACACACACGCATGCACGCACAACAACAGCAACATCTGTCATTCGCCACTAAGTAGCGGTGACATCACCATGGCTCTTGTGCCAGACTATGTGCACTTTAAGGCACACACACACATGCATGAACACACACACACACGTGGTACAGGGGGTCAGAGCACTGAGCCAGAGATGCTGAAACCAATATCACCATCGCCATCAGCGTCGTCGTGAGGCACGATCAATCCACTGCCGGACGAAGGCTTCTCCACAAGCTGTCGCTTTGAGGGGTCGTGTCTTCGGAATAAAGTTGAGGAGCACGAAAAACGAAAAAAACAGATTTTTTTTTTTAAACAAAAAATCAAAACGCGTTGCCTCGCTCACCTGGAGCAGTTGGCCACCTGCGTGCGGGCGCCCTCGCACGCACGACCCCCGCAGCGCGGGGCCGGGCGGTCGCACGCCCGCGTCCGGCACGAGCAGTGGCCCCCCCCGCCCGATCCGTCGGCGTGCTCGCACCCCCGCCACGGCGTCCACGCCCCGAAGCCACCGTCCACGGTTTGATTCCGCGTCTGCGTCGCGCTCCCGACGGTCACCCGGTAAATGGGTGGCGATGGCCACAAACATCGTGGGCCTAGTTTGTACGTGCACGTGTGGAACTTCTTTCGCATTGAACGTAGCGGACCGTGAGTGGGTGAGTGAGTGAGTGGGTGAGTGAGCGGGTGAGTGTACGTGTGTTATGTAGAACTTCTTTCACACCGAACGTATCGGACTGTGAGGGGGTGAGTGAGTGAGTGAGTGGGTGAGCGGGTGAGTGTACGTGTGTTATGTAGAACTTCTTTCACACCGAACGTAGTGGACCATGAGTGGGTTAGTGAGTGAGTGGGTGAGCGGGTGAGTGTACGTGTGTTATGTAGAACTTCTTTCACACCGAACGTATCGGACTGTGAGGGGGTGAGTGAGTGGGTGAGTGAGCGGGTGAGTGTACATGTGTATGTAGAACTTCTTTCGCACCGTACGTAGCCAACCGTGCTATTTGAAATGGTGATACAGAAATACATTTCATAATTGGATCTTGGGCCAGATTGCCACGTGAGCAAAATGTGTCGTACACCCTCCGCCACCTGAGATTGCCAAGTAATAAAGTTGTCACGTGAACAAATGTATCAATTGGGGCGCCTCGGTGGCAAGATGTAAACTACCTCGCCTGGTATGCAGGAGGTCGTGAGTTCGATCCTGACCCTGACGCCTGCTGTATAATTTGGAGTTTGCATGTTCTCCCTGTGGTCGTGTGGATTTTTCTCCAGGTCCTCAGGTTTTTCGCTCCACATTTATAAACGTGTGTTTTAGAGTATTTGGCTGGTATGAATTTCCACGTGATAAGCCACTTCGTTGAGCTATCATTTGTGATAGCCAGGGCGCTTCTGAAAAAGAGCTGTATAGCTCAGTTGGGGCCTTACCCGCTAAATAAAACATTTAGGTTAGTTTTTAGTTGAACGCTCACGACCAAAAACAGCGGCGGAAATTTGAACCTGTCCTGAGCTTCCCCTAGGTTGACTCAGCCTTAAATGTGTGTAAACATGCCCACTCGGGAGAAAAAGACAGCCGGGCGTGGTGCTGACCACCCACCCTCCTCGTGCGCCATGCTGGCGAACAGCCGCTTGTCCCAACAGTTCTATGTGGGCTATACGGGGGACCTGTGCAAGTGCGTGCGTAAACGCGAGTGTGTGTGCACGCACGGGGCAGCGCGAGATGTCCTGCATCCACAGGCTCATGCTGATGCTGCGCTCGATGGTCGTGCAGCGCTGTTGCCGCACGTCCCAGCCGCAGTACGGGTCCCTCGCCGACACACACGCCCTGGGGGGGGGGGCGGGGGGGGCGGAGGGGGCGAGGGGGGGGCGAGGGGGGCATGGCAAGGGCAGGTATTATTACCTTCATGAGTCACGAGGACACCTTCAGTTCAAAAACAATACGTACAGCGCCGTTCGCGTGTGTCGAACCAGGATTTGGCCAAATCGCCTGGACTGTGCCCGGTCTCCTAATCAGATCTCCACTACTGGATGAGGGCCTCTCCATCCCCCATGCAGACCACGGGGGTTATTTAACCGTACTTCACCATGCTGGTCAGTGCCTGTTGGCGAAGGCAGGGAGCATAGACGTAGTACAATGAAAAGTAAAGGAGCAGCCCTGCAATTGCATGCTCATGCCACTGTTTGACGGAGGGTACCTCAACTCGCTTGGGAACTCCTGAGATCTTCTCTTGAGCACAATTTGGCCCTTTTCTTCCACGCTGGCCAGACGTCTGGGAAGAAGCGGCAGTACCCGCACTTTACCCCACCACACGTGACCTGCCCATCGACCAACTGTGGCACAGCCACTAATGCTGCCGGGCGGACACAGGGCGGTGCATTGAAGAAACGTGCAAAATTGTTTCAACCGTCGTGGTTGGATGAAATGCACCTCCAATCAGCACGGCTGGCTATGTACGGTGCGAAAGAAGTTCAACGTACATATATACATCATCATCATCACGGAAATGCTCGTGGGGGCTCCACTGATTCCCGACCGCCAACTCTCTCTCTACGTCTCCACCTCTGCCCTTCGCGGTCTCTCGAAGCGCTGACAAAAAAAAACCAAAAACCACACCGACAGAAGACCAGGGGGGCGGGTGGGGTGGGCGGTTGTCGCGACTAACCCCCGTGTGGCGTGCACATGGCATCTCTCGAGCGGGATGCGGAGGACGCGTGAGCGCAGGCCCACGTACAGCGCGCGCTCCTCCTGCACGATGAGGAGGCTGCGCACGAGCAGCTCCGGCCCGCCGTGCGGCCCGTCCGCCTCGTGCCCCCGGGGACCCTCGTCCCACGCGGCGTCCCAGCTCCCTCCACCGCCGCCGCCCCCGTCGTCGTCGCCGCCGCGAGCGTCCGACGACGACAGACGGAGCTCCTCGAGCACGCAGCCGCGTAGGTCGCCGTGGCCGGACGCCAGGACCTTGCGGATCGTGCCGGTGTCTGCGGGTTGGAGGGGGAAGGTTCGTTTTTTACAGAAGCGGGAGCAGCTCATCGCCTGATGAAGCTGGTTGTAGTCACCGGCGAAATCTCACGGAACTGGTTTAGTCCCCAACACACCATCGGTGTGCTGTGCTGTCACGTTTTGTTTACGGGACAAACCTTACTAATTGGCTGCGTCGGGTGGTGGCGGGTTTAACGACACATTTATATTTACGCGATCTAACCCAAACAAACCCCCTATTTATTATGGATAATATTGGTCGCGAAAGCCCACATGTCAAGCTGAGGTTGGGAGGTGGGAGTTAGAGAGACAGAATTGTCAATACAGCACGTCGACAAAATACGGAATTCATTGGTGGAATACCCAAAAGTTTCCATACAAAACAATTTTAGTCCATTCGGAGCTTGTAATTTAATTCACTGGCACTCAGCAATTCATATTATGTTAAACAACAAGTAGAATTTCACTCTAGGGTTTTTAAGTAACTCATAATACTCAGGTATAAAGAAAAATCACGTGGAAATGAGCAGAGAAAAACTCTCTCCAAAAGATGCTTCTTCTGAAAGGTTGCTATGCAATGGGATGAAACTAAATTTCTGCTGGTTATTGATCAGTGCTGGGCAATTCCTGCAGGGAATCGATTTGAATCTCACAATTCCATCGTGTGAGATTCCTGCGAGAATTGTGGCTCCACTTTCGGCAAATGCCCGTGTTAATTTCCCCATCCGGTTGAATGGGATTCTAACAGGGTTGGCGCGCCACCTCGTGGCGATCGTCGGAATTGACACTAGAACCTCCCACCCATTCATTTAAAATGGAAATCCTGGATCACAATTCGAATAAATGGGGAAGTTTAGGACAATGTGTAGGCTGTAAAAATAAATAAAAATTCGTTACATCGGTGATTCCTAGACTGCTACAATATCTGCCTCTATCCCTTCATCTCCATATAAACGAAAATAAATCTTCTAATAAATTCCTGCATTTATTCACGGAGTCAACCGTTTAGCGCGGTTGACTACGAACGGTGCCGATAGAAGTTTAACATATAGATATACGTACAGTGGAGATGCACGTGAGATGTATATGATATTGCACAGCGCCGTTATAAGTCATGCGGACGATTCCTGGGCCGTCGTAAATAAATACCAATTAATGTGAATTACGATTCCCGCATCCTCATTTAAATGAATTGGCATCTATTCTGTTCGTTTGAACGAAGATGCGCGATGGGGGGGGGGGGGAGGGGAGGGGGGCGCGGGTGCGTGCGCGCGCACACGGCACGCCAGAAAGACTCACCTGTGGCCAGGTACATGACGTGGTAGAGAGCCTCCTTGCCCTGCACGATGTCCACCGCGAGGTGGGAGAGGCGGCCGGGTCCGTGGGCGTACAGCGGCGTCCCCGTGGCCGATCGCACGACGCCCTGCATCAGCACCTGCTTGTGCCGGTCCTCCAGACTCACGCCCGTGCCCCGCCGGCCACCACCGCCGGCACCTCCGCCGGCACCGCCGCCAGGGTTTCCCACGCCCCCTGATGTCCACGCCGCACGGGCGCTCTTCTCCTCCGGCTCCTCCTCCTCCCCCTCCTCCTCCTCTCCGCTCGCTGTTCCGCACTGCACGCAAATATCCGGGCACACGAGGGATTAGAGGTCCACCAGTGGAAAGAGTTTTAGCCGTGGTGTGCGAACGTTTTGAACTTAACGAGGAGTCAATTCAATGTCTTAAACGGAACGCTGCCACGGTGGAATGGTTGGCAGTGGACTTGCAGAGGTCGCTAGTTTAATTTGAACTCCCCCGCCTCTGTCCACCCAGCAGTATAAATGGGTGCCACCACAGTTAGTTGATCGGCAGGTCGCATGCGGTGGGGTAAAGTGTGGGCACTCCCGCCTCTTCCAAGACGTCTCGCCAGTGTGGAAGAGTAGGCCAACAGACCCTCTTCTGGAGGAGCCCATTAGAGTGGAGGCCCTTCCCGCCAGCAGAGCAAGTTTTTGCAGGTCTGTGCCTCTAGCTTTACCGAATCAATTCGTTGACACACAACTCAACGCATATATCATGCGGCAAACATCTCTGACGAGCGATATCTTTAGATATTTCGATTTAATGCTTTCGTGACTGCAGGGATTCATCTTTTTGGTTCTTTTGGTAAAGTCACGTAGAATGGAAATAATAAAATAATAAAAATTTAACATAATAAAATAATTCTCACGACGTTTCGGCCACAACGCAAGCAGCCGTCCTCAGGTGACGAATGAAACACCACCAAGCTTGGAGCGTGTATTTAAGCTGGGATGGAGGGTGAAGAAGAGCGCCTTGACAAAGCTTGTGCCGATGTGGCAAACAGCCTCCGGAGCCGCCCGCTGCCTTGCCTGGAAGTTGGGGTCGGGGTTCGGGCGGTGGCTCCAAGGCCCGCGAGGGTGCTCCTGGTAGGCGAAGGGACCGCTGAAGGCCCGCTGGATCGCCGTCAGGTTAAACGAACACACCGCGGACACCTCGATGCTGCTCCTGTACGACCGCAGGCAAAACGGGACGGGGCAGAGATCGAAAGTTACCTTTTACAAAAAAGTCACTTGCACGGTTCATCGCGCAATGAGAGAGCCATTTTGTGGAGAGTCAATGGTGGTTGTCATATGGAGAGTTTCAGTTTCAGTTTAATTTATTTGGTATAGCCCTGTGAGCCATTCGGCTCTTGAATCGGGTGCAACCGCAACAAACAAAAAACAAAAACATGAACAAGATCAGAGGCATAGGATGAGTTTCGCCCCATGTATGTTCAAGCACAGTGACACTGTGGCCTAACATCTTACAAACATCTCCTCTGGATGACGACGACGACGATGATGATGATGTGAGCGTTATTTAACCATACTTCACCAAACCTGGTCATCAGTCGCAGATGCGCAAACACGGCAGCAGGGTAACAAAAATGTTTATTTGCTCCGCTGCAAACTCACGACGATACGGGGGGTTGAGGGGGAGTGGGGGCAGGAGGGGGGGGGGGGCGATCGCCGGCTCACACTCGCGTGGAGAGAACGGCGTAGACGAGGTCTTGCTCGGGCAGGTAGAACGTCGAGCGCAGATGCTCGTACGTCGTTGCCACGCCGCCACCGCCGCCACCGCCGCCACCGCCGACCGCCTCCCCGGGCGAGCTGCAGTCGAGCCGCGCCTTGCTGAACGTCGTCCACGTGCCCTCGAGGAGGTAGCGGCCGCCCTGGTCGTTCTTGCACACGCGGGCGACTCGCGACACCACGCCACCGCCCGCTCCGCCGATGCCGCCGCCAGCACCGTTGGGGCACTCGGTCGCCTCTCCCACGGCGCGCTCGCGGAAGAAGAAGTAGGCGAAGTGGCCGATGTCGTAGACCGACACGAAGCTGGGATCTGCTCGTCACGGTTGGGTCGCGGAGAGATGCGCGCGCGCGACGGCGGCGTTGGGGTTATACGCCACGGGTCCAGGGGGATGCCGATTCGTTTACGTGACTTTACATAATAAACACATTATGTTTTATTTTTATCATTTTATTATTTCCCTTCTACGTGACTTTACCAAAAGAACCAAGAAGGTGCGAAAAAAGTTTAACACACATACACACGTTAGTTCTGTGCCAAGATCAAGGTCGTGCTCTGCGGTCAATATCTCCGGCAGCGGCTGTGGCCGCAACGTGCCCCGCTGCACTGCCCGATGCGGTGCGAGCGGTACCGTGGAGCCAGCGTGAGTTGTACTGCGCCGTGCGGAGGGGGGGCAGGCCCCCCAGACTACGGTAGATGGCCGGGTCGCGCCCAGAGAAGTCCATGACGGTGGCGGCGTAGAGCTCCCCGCGCGGCGTTAGCAGCGCCGCCGAGTGGTGGCGCGGGTCGTAGGGGCAGCGCGCCACCCCGCTCACACGCTCGTGCGTCACCGACAGGTCCTCCGCCTGCAAAGGTCATTTTGACACTTAAGTAAAAACCCATTGGCGTCCATAATAGAAGTTTTTTTTGGGTTAGATCGCGTAAATGTAAAGGTGTCGTTAAACCCGTCACACACACGCAACACAGCAACACACACACACACACACGATCACCGATTCCATTATATATATTTTTTGTTCCAGAGTCGAGACGACGCTCGTCTCACCTGCCTGCGAGCGCACACGGGGCTGAAGGCGTTCGTGCCGCAAGCGAAGACGTGCTTGCCCCGAACGAGCAGCACCTTCGGGTAGTTCTGACACTCGTCCTGGGAGAGGGTGGATGGAGGTTCAGAGGACGACACGCTCGGAGAACTCCGAGGAACGTCGTTTCAAGTGTTGCACACGGCGGACGTGCAACGGACGGTGCATCGGTTAATACCGATTCGTAAACTCGCGGCACACGCATTGAATCGGGCGTGTAAAGATCCACGTTTTTTTGCTGTTGTTATTTCATTCGTACGTACGTTGCTTTGTGGACACACCACAGTTTATCGATCGGCAGGTTGCGGGGAGATGCGGTAAAGTGAGGGTACTCCCAGCGTGGAAGAGTAGGCCAACTACCTGCCCTCTGGAGGGGTTCTCAAGGGTTCCTTCACATGGAGGATCGTGCACCATCACGAAATTGCAATGTTGCACCGTTGCCTCTACAACCTGTGTACGTATAGTATATAAGTCTACTGAACCATTGTAGCCAACAGTGGTATTCACTACTATGTAAACAAATATACTCGATTACTCAATTGAATCATGAGCCTGAATTGATAGTGGATAGCGGTTTGTGTTTACTGTATTCGACAAGGCCTGTGAAATTTCACATTCTACCCACTCCAAAGAGTGCCGCATTGTAGGAAGTCAACCGTGGTTTTCATACGGAGATACTGGCCCCCATCACGGCAATGTGGAATTTCCACCACCTGGTACAGAGATATCAATAGAGATGATAGAAATCCCAGTTCTGACCCCTCGGAATGATAGAATTAGCAAAATGGCACGAATAAGAATAAGACAAAGTGGGAATTGGGACTCCCAAGTTATCCAGCGACATGAATGACACGGGAAAATGCGTGTGTTCTCACCACGGATCGGCCCTTGCTAATGCATGCCCTGATCGTCGCCTCGTCCGATCGCCACTCCACGGACTGTGAACAAAAGTACAAGGGCACGCATGAGCACACAGGCCAGGGACACGGGAATCAAGATCCCGAGTAGCTTCAGCATTTGGACGATCAGGGCTGATCAAGTCGGCAAATCAGTTCAATTCAGTTCATTTATTAGGTATAACCCTGTGAGCCATTCGGCTCTTGAATAGGGTGCAACCACGATAATAATTGTGACGAAATAATAGTGCACGCTGGCAACAAAAAAAATCAAAATTTGAGCACATGGGACCGAATTTATGTTGACGGGCACCCAGGACTCCAATTATCACGGTTGGCTATGTACGGTGCAAAAGAAGTTCAACATAGGGGACACCACAATGCAAATTCTTCAGCAACTGCTGATGGCTTTGGCATAATGCACAGAGGCTGCTATACATTTCCACATAATGAGCCACTTTGTTGAGCTATCATTTGTGGGCAGGTCACTTTTGAAAAAAATCTCTATATAGCTCAGTGGGCCTTACCTGGTCAAATAAAAAAATAGTTCATTTTTCTTTGTGATTTGTTTACTTTTCCTACACTTTGCACTCCTCTCGTGGTTCTGTATTGTTTGTTGTTGTTGTAACTTTCTGACCCCGTGCCCCGACTGGAGATCTGTGCAAAACAGCTTTATAGCTCAAAGCATTCCTCCAGTATAAATACATATTTATTTTCTAATTAAAATAAAACTACCCAATGCAGGACCCTCCTGGAAGAGAGTCGTACGCCTCAGTGTGGCGCTGCTGAATAAAGTATTAGTTATTATTACATTATTAAAATAAATACGTCTGTGTTGTCAGGCTTGTTTTGTTGGCTTGAAGGAGCATTAACACATGCGTTTCATATATATTTCATTACTCGTGAACACTTTTTTCTTTGACACGCGATCAGATGTCGTGTGTCCTGAGCGCAAGAATTGATTTTGACGGATGAATCGGTGGATAGTTACATGGCTCTCAGATACCAATCACCATTTGTGCTAAATGTGGCCTTGGAATTGAATTTCAGGTGACGGAGGACCATAACGCGGTGCACGAAAAATCCAGTCTCACTGCTTGCATCATGCGCACAAACAAAGATCCCCCATATAGCCCAAACAGACTGTTGGGGCAAGTGCTGTTCACGAGCACCTATTAAGGCCGGCAAGGCGCATGAGAGGTTGGTGTGGCTGGCACCATCTCCCGTCCACCTTCGTGTCACCAGTGCTAATGTTTTCACACTGCATCAGGTACTCGTTAAAGTCTGAGTCGACCTAAAAGAGGCCCAGGACAAGTTAAAATATAAGTTTTCCATTGATGTAGAATTTAACTCGATCAGGGTTCCCATGACAGCGTGCACACGCAACGCACACACGTGTATGCAGGCGTGCACACAGAACGCACACAAGGCGGCGAATACACACTTCCTGGGCCATGTCACTGATTTACACTGTGCTATCAATGAATTCAGCGTACCTGAACCACAGCCAGGCTGCTGAGGTTTAATCGGAAGAGGTGGTTCCTGCAAGAGAATTCGACGGCAGCGGATTACGAGGCATCGCACCCAACCGACAAGAGTGACTCTTCGGCATTGCTCATTCCTTCAACCGCCGCCGTGTGTACCGTGCAAACGTCCACGTCGACCTCGATAAACATCACACGCACGCGCAGCCGTTTGCACAGATGCACACACACGCGCGCGCTCGCTCGCTCGCTCGCTCACAGACTGTTGGTGCGAGACAATCTTGCGGGAAACCGGGAAGCTGCCCCCCTGACCAATGCCGAGGGGCATTCGGCGGCTTCACGCCGTGACGTCTCCGGTTCGCTTTACCTGGCTCCGACGAGCAGCTGCGCCCGCGGGGGGTACAGCGACAGCTGTGAGTAGCCCTCAGCTCCTGGGAAGGAGAAACTTGACAGCCAAGGCTCCACGTCTTTGAAGGGGGACACACAAGACGGAGCCTTTGGTAAATGTATGCAGGTACGTTGAGCTTCTTTCGCACCCTGTACGTAGCCAACCGTGCTAATCGCAGGCGCGTGGGGAAAGTGCAACGAAACTTAACACAAAAGGCAGTTGTAAGGAAATGAGTTGTCAATCTAGATTTTGAAAGTGCATAGCTCCCGGTGGCTTCCTAGTATCGGAAGGAAGAGCGTTCCAGACGGCCGCAGAAGCGCATCTGAAAGCGCGCAATGCAGTGCCCATCTTTGTTCGATGACCAGTCAAGAAAAAACCTAACAATTATTAAGATATTAATTTACTCTTTTGTACCACCTTTCACTCGGAGGTCACGAGGTGCTCTCCAAAAAAATCCAAAGTGGTATCGGTGGACACCTATTATAGAAGGACACACCGGTTGCTGAGAACAGGCTTAGAGGCCTAAGACGGCGTGCGAGCAACAGCAAGCAGCACACGTGTACGTATCTATGGGACATTTTTGCCAGTAATCAAAATGGTGAGTAAATAAGAATAGGCTTTAGCCTTGCTGGCAATAAAACAGGAGGTGTTAAGATGTTCAAACACCAAACAGATGCCTATTGCAAGGCATCAAGTCTGCATTGACCGCACACACTTGTGGTGGCAAAAAAAACATGCAAACGAACACGCTGTGACAATTGCCTTTGAAACCGACTGGCCTACAGGTGTACGTGCGCGCGTGAGCAAGCGTGCGCGCGTGTGGGCCGTCACCTTCGTACTGCGTGAGCGGGGGCTCGACACGTCGGCACCGTCCATCTTCCTTCCGGGAAAGATCCACCCCGTGAGTCCGAGCAGGTACCCCGGACAACACTCCCAGCAGCAGCAGCAGCAAGATCAGGCGGCCAGACGGGAGAGTCCTTGACCTGTGCATGACGTCGCTTGCAAACTCCATTGTCTTCTGGCTCAATCCGAACGCACGGCGGCTTAACCGCAGCGATCTACCTTCAGGCAAATCCGAGGCGAACCCACCGAGAAAACCCGTCGAAGCGACACCACCTCGATGTCCAGCCTATCGATCGAGCCATTAATCACGAACGTGCGCTAATCGTGCGCCCCGCGGGTCATTCCTGCGCGGCTCGCACGGTGGAGGTGGCGTGCCGCTCGCGAAGGTCGCGTGCCTCCCCCTCCCGTCACGTCTTCCGTCTCTCCGCGTGGCCTGAGAGAAGCACGTGTGCACACGTGTGAGGCGCTCTGCAATAGTGAGGCGCAGTTAAACATTCAGTCGACGTCGTCATCACCATCTTTTAAAATCCTTTATATTAAGTTCACTTGCTTGCTTGCGCGCTTACGACCGTGCAAATCTTTCGGTCGTTTTTTAACCCACTTCCCGTGATCCAATCGAGTTGACATTTTGCACACAGACTCGTTGTGCGTGACAATTTATTTTCGTGAAAAAATGTTTCCATAACTTTACACTTTTTAGGATTTTTTTTATATTTAATTACCAATTGCTTAATGGTGGCAGGCAATCATCTGACCCATAGGTGGCAGCCATCTCAAGCCAGAGGACGAGAGGACTCTAGCCGCCACGCATATAAAGGATTTATAGTGAAAAACTTTGTTTTTACGGGTTATTTTTTTCATGAGGTCGCACTCCTTTATATCGTCGCGCTCGTTGCACACAAAGTGCTCGACACAAGTGAACCACAATGCTTCGCTGGTCTTGTCAAGGAGCATAACCCGTCACGCAAACTCTGGTCATCCTCGCAGCAGCAGCGGCATTTGGCTGACCACCGAACAAAGACGGTCATCGCATCGCGCGCTTTCAGATGCGCTTTTGCGGCCGTCTGGAATGCTCTTCCTTCCGATATTAGGAAGCCACTGGAGCTATGCACTTTTAAACCTCGACTTTTCGACCCCAGAAGGATGATAGGCTGAGTCAACTCGCGACCACGAGTTGAACTCGCTCGATCGATCGATCAGTCGCTGAGTCACCTTGCCGATTAATTCACTCCATCCCAAATGTAATTCATGCAACGAATGAAAAAGAACGCATGTGTGTTTAAACCGTCGGCAAGAGGGAAAAATTATTTAGAAGGGCTCTCACATTTTTTTTTATTGTCCTACCGGATGTCCAATGATAATTGAACTTGTAACGCACCGACGCCACCGCCGCACAGCATCCGCTCGCTCTCGGAGGGAGAGAAGAACGACTCAGAGGCGCGAGGAACCACAGACGAGCGGGAAGGCGGTCAGGCTGTGAGCTGGCGCCAACAATTTGTCCAAGCTCTGCGGTCCTCTATACATGAATAATTATTTTCAGCAAATTAACGAGTGCTTACACGTGGGAGGAAACCCGGAGCACCTGGGGGGAACCCCACGTATGCACGGGGGGGAAACAAATCGATGCCATACAGATGGAACAAATGGGACCTTCTCCTGGCAAGCCAGCGCATGGCGCGTTGACGCCTTACGGGAAGGGAGTTTCACAACATCTGTGTGTGATTCACCAACAGTGCTGGAGTACAGGCCACGTGCACAGCCACCACCGCCTGGCTCACATCAAGTATTTGAACATGAACCTGAATTAAACACCCATCGCATGTTGACCGAGGCAAGACCCCATTATCGCCATCAGTTGTATGAGTCAACAGCTATACCGCTGAACCGCCTCATACTACCCACGTCACCGTCAACACCCTGACATACCGAGTGCCTCTCCTTGTGAAGCATTACAAAAAAAACGAACCTGCCATGTCTAAAGTTCGTGTGTAACAAAAAAAAAACCGTTGCTATATAACTTATATATATATCGCCGTTAACATTCATTCGCGTCTGCTTTGGCAATAAATAGTTTGCCGTCACGGCGAGCACATTTAAATACCCGTGGCAATCCCGTGCGCTCTCGGCAAGGACGAGGAGTGGCACGTGGACCTTGGCCGCGGGTCCCGGTTCACGGCAGCGACTCGGAGCCGCCACCTTTATTGCCCGCCAGACGAGCGCTTATCGCCGTTCCAAGAAGCGACGACGTGGATGCCTTGGCGCCGGCTGGTCCGCTGGCCCGTGACCTTTATTGGGCACCGGGCGGAGAAGTGGCGGCGGCTCTTCCAACCTGGCCTCGCACTCACCTCAGTGGGCGAACTCGCCGGGCGTGGCACACCGG
Source organism: Lampetra fluviatilis (assembly GCF_964198595.1). Taxonomy (NCBI): domain Eukaryota; kingdom Metazoa; phylum Chordata; class Hyperoartia; order Petromyzontiformes; family Petromyzontidae; genus Lampetra; species Lampetra fluviatilis. The sequence continues at coordinate 6,466,089 of NC_136305.1, read as the reverse complement.
GGGATGCAGGGGGGTCAGGAGACGGCGGTGCAATGATGGATTATTTTTGTTTGTTTGTTTGTTATTTCTTGAAAGGATCACTTGATGCCACAATTAATGACACCCTTGATTTAAATGACACCGAAATCCTGCTTTACTTGGGGGTGCCACGGTGGCGAGATGTTAACTACCTCGCCTGGTACGCAGAAAGGTCGTGGGTTCGATCCCGGACCCTGACGCCTGTATATTTGGAGTTTAAATGTTATCCCTGTGTTTGCGTGGACGTATCTCCGGGTCCTCCGGGTTTCCCTTCCACATTTAGAATCAACGTGCGTTTGGAGTATTTGGCTGCTGTGAATTTCCACGCGATGAGCCACTTTGTTGAGTTACCATTTGTGATGGGCGGGTCGCTTCTGAAAAGAAAATTGCTATGTAGCTCAGCGGGGCCTTACCTGCTAAAATGAAACTAGTTTAGTTTTACCCAGCCGCGTCACGCAATTCCAAACCATGAGAGAGTGCCACTTTCAATCTCGTGCTGCCGTGGCGAGGATGGAGCGGTCAGGTCAATAATTGATTCTCATTTTGTTTGTCTCTTGAAATGACCATTTGATGCCACAATTAATGACCCCCTTCATTAAATGGCGCAGAGGCCCTGTGTTTACACAGGAGATTTGGGTGGGGATATACTTGCAGGGTCGTACAAGAGGGAAAACTATGTAAGATTTAATTAAGAATGGGGAAAGCAACGAGGGTGCCATAATTCCGTCCCATATCAAGGCCAACTCACAACTGCAGAGGACACCAATGCAGCCTTAAGTAACAAGAATATATTTTTAAATCTATCCGTGTAAAACTTTGAGTGTTATCCCCCCATGTGCATTGGATTCCTCCAGTTTTCTTCCGTATACAACACGCGTATTAATGGCAATTGGCCAAGCATCCCAACGTAGGATCCTTCTGAAAAAGTTCTGAATATCATTGAGGCTTTCCTGGGTACTAAACAACAAAATTATTATTATTGATGTTTGTCCAATTATCACAAGAAGTAAATGATGTTTCAAATTGATTTAATCAATAGCCAAGCCGTACGTTGTTAGCATATACGGGATTGATTGATTAAAAACCATGTCATATCTCTGTGTCTCTGCGGAGGACATGGGGAAGAATTTGGGAACACGCAACAACAACTCATCTCCTGGAATGTTGACGTCCTGGCGAAAACGGGGCTCAGAGGGGAGGGATAAGCTGGGAGACCCTGGGATGCAGGGGTATGAGGGTGAAAGTAGAGAGTAAGGAAATGAATAAGTGAACGACTAAGGGTATGCATGTGGGAATGGATAAGGGATTGAATAAGGGGAGGCTTTCCTCCAACAGTGGGCGGAAAATGGTTCATGATAATGACGTATATCTGGATGGTAGCGGCAATCAAACCATCAAATCCTGCAAACTTAACTGGACCAACAGACAAGGTGTGAACCACTCGGCTCCCCATATACTGTTGTCCTTATTGCTGTATTATTATTACTGTATTATTGCAATATCGGAAGATCGTAGGAGATGATAGTGTCTTTGGGAGGCCTTCACCCAGCAGTGGCTTGACTATGGCTGTTCATGATGATGATGAACTGCATTGCACGAACAATATCTTGGAGGAATCGTAACCCAGAAATGTTAAAACAATAAACAGAACATGCTCTCGTATATAATTTGGGTTTGCACTTTAATTGTGTCAACTGCAGCTGTGCTGGGGTTTTTGGCTGACGAGCATGGGGTAAACCACAGCTGAAGACATTTCAATCTGAAAGTTTATGGGAAGACCGTCAAAAAATGTCAATTGCCTGTGATCTCATCTTGGCTCGATCCACGAAGTAGCTTTTATCTCTGCTTCAAACTCTGACTAAGCTGACATCATCGTCTAGTAATAAAGAAGAAGACAACTAGACGTTGCCTGTTATGTCAATATAGTTGTTAAACTATGGCCCAATTGCATCATCGACGCAAGATAAAATGTGTGAACCTCCACCACATGTGATGTGTATGCCAATTAATGGTATTTTCTGGCCTATTAGAATGTGTCACACATCAGCACTCGGGCATTAAACTCCGGTTTACATTCATACAGGCAACATAGAGCCATCCATAGCGCAGTGGTTTGTGCACTGTGATACAAACCCAGCATCCAGCATTTAATTCCTGGCCATAACATACATCAAGGGTCTCACGGTGGCGAGAAGTTAACTACCTTGCCTGGTATACAGGAGGTCGTGGGTTCCATGCCGACCCTGACACCTGCTGTATATTTAAAGTTTGCATAGTCTCACCGTGGTCACGTAGATGTTAAACATTATAAGCCACTTCACTGAGCTGTCCTATGTGGCCAGATGGCTTCTGAAAAATAGCGATATAGCTAATTGAGCCTTACTTGGTAAAAACATTTTTATTGTTTAGTTTAAAGTGATATCTGAACCGGTCCTGGGCCTCCCCACTTCAATAAACGCACACTGACCAGCGTGGTGAAGTATATGGTTAAACAACCTCTCATGATTCATATGGTGTGGGGAGGCATTCATTCAGCAGTGGGTTGATAAAGGGCTATAAACTAATTGCTAATAGGAACCCTTAGGGTGTGACTCATGTGACGCACAATGTTTCTTTTGATTGGGTTTCTGGCATAAATGAGAGCCAGCAATGGGACAAATCGCCAAGGTGGTGTGTTATGGCAAATTGGGCTGTACATTATTATTGTTGTTTGCATATTATTGTCGAAATGTACGACTGACGAGATGATTGCTTTACTGACATATAGATACATGGATAAGCTGAGTGATGAGCTGGCTGATCGACTGCCCAAAATGACAAACATATCCATGAGGCACAATGTTAGGGAAACTCCTCACGTCAGCCTGAGAATTTGGCACCAACGTGAGACTCATTGAACCACTGAAACCCATCGCTCAAACCCGGCCCTCGTCACACAGTCAAACGTGCCTCTGTTGAACCAAGTGAGGGCCCATCGAGCATCGTTAATTTGCAAGAGCAACCCGGATAAGTGAGTGTGCGTCCGAAATATGATACACGCGGTATAACGTCGCATGGACGTCCATCATATATATTCGCGCAAATGTATTTATCGCCCACGAATCCAGTTCCGCATTTGTCCACTGCGCACCCGTTCTTGTGTTCTATAGATGTTCGCAAATATTATATTTTCGATGAAAAAAATATAAGAATAGGCTTCACCCTTTCTGGCAATAAAAACAGGTGTTAAGATGTTCAAACGCTAAATAGATACCTATTGCAAAGCATCAAATTCCGCATTAGCCACACATACTTGTGGCAAAACGTGCAAACAAACACGCTCTGATAATGATATACACATGAACTGGTCACAAGGTAATTGTATTATTAATCGCGCGTACACTTTTCCAATAACGTGAAGCACATTGCCGTGTTTAAATTGGTCTTCGATTTATATTTCTCCTGCGACTTATCACGTCTGTGCTTAGTGGAAATGTCTCTCCCCATAGACGTTCACGTATCTGATCATTCCGTTTATCCGCTGATCACCTCGCCCCCCCCCCTCGACGAGTTGGCGACACGTGACGGGGCCGATGGTACCGGTCACCTAGCCCTGCCCACCCATGACCTCCCGTCCAGTGGCACACACGGTGACAGAGGCGAGACTTATTTCCAACTATTCTTTTTATTCTTCGATTAGTCGAGTCATCTCGAACTGTAACTGATACGAGTAACTGATTATTCAAATAACACTACGTACACGATTTTTGTCCCTGGGTAATAAGTGTTATTTTGTTATTTGCTTATGCCTAAAAAGTATAGAAAGTGGCTATTATTCCCCACAAACTTTGCTTTTGTGACCAGGACTTTATGTAAAGGAATGACACAAATGCACACCACGTTTCCTCAATGAAAATAGGTAAATTTCTAAATATCACTGTTCTGGTCACAAAAGCAAAGTTTGTGGGGAATAATAGCCATTATCTGTACTTTTGAGGCATAAAAAATTAGGAAATAACTCTTACTACCCAGGAACACATTTTTTTGTTACACTGTGCAATCAGATGGCCCAGCTCTACTTACAACTGGTTAAAGAACAACTACATTAGAATTCCTCATATCCGTAAACGATGTTGTTCGTGACCTGCGGTCCAACTGAAGAACAACCAATACAGTATCTCGATTTGGCCGTTCAATCATGGACTGTCTCTTTCTGTTACTCGCGGATTGTAGGTACTCTCGGTCTCTGACAGCACAGCCACTCACCTTCCTGTGTTCTCACCCCGGTGGTAATAGCGATGGATACAGGTGCTAAAGCAGACCGACCGTTGGTGACCAGTGAGCGGAACATATAAAACCATTCGAGCGACCTCCCTGGACCCCGCTGATGAGACACCGTGCGGTCAAACCGGTCCAGAGTTTGCTTTGTCTGTTAACAAACGCTACTGAAATTGCCCACTCCCAAAAGGTCGCGAGACTAATGGCTTGTGCAAGAAATACACTTTTTTCTCAAGGAGCCGTGTTGTCTGCTTAAGTGATGTTGCCCTTTATATCGTCCGCAACGACGTCGCTGATTATTTCGAGATATAAATCCAGCGATGTCACGCGCGTCCGCTGACAGCCGACCAAAGAGAGCCGTTCTTGAGCACCGTATCGTTCTATGGGACGGATGAGAAGATACACCTTCTTTCACTTGCGTAATTAACCCGATTGAGTCGTTGGGCTAATAACTAAGTTATTCGATTAATCGAAAATACCCACGCGGGTGTAGCTACCAACATGCGGCGTCCCATCGACTGTCTGACTCACCAGGTGCTGGCTCCCGTGTCCCGAGCACACGGAAACCTGAGTTGGGCTTTTCTCTCTCTCTGTGTTTGTTTTGCGAGTTGCTATGATGTTTGCGTGAAGGTGAAAGGGCCCTTTCGGCTCATACACAACACGGCACGACGTCACCTCACACTGCTGCACGCCACGCACAACACGACAAACAAACAGAAGAAGAAGTCTGCCCCCTTTCAGCCGCCTCGTAGCGCGGACGTCATGACGATGCCACTTTTTTACCAATCCCTGGCTAAGGCTCCGCAATCCCCTCTTGAAGCCGGGTCCTGCATTTGGGATGTTTGTCCGATGCCACACGCGAGGGAATAGCAATGCTCCGCAAAGTTGGAATTTAAACCACGCATCCTGAACAATTTAATCTACGCTTGGTTTGCGCTATATCTCTGTTCCGCCATCTCTCGACTATGTATGTTGATTAATTTTAATTTCATTTTTTACCTACGTGACTTTACCGAAAGAACTAAGAGTATGAATCCTTGCAGTCACGAAAGCTTCAAATCTAGAATGTATGTTGAACTTCTTTCGCACCGTACGTAGACAACCATGCTAATTGGAGGTGCGTGTGAACGACAACAAACTTAACACAAAAAGCAGACCACATCTGGCCAGCCTGATGCCTATAACATCTGCCACGCACTGCTTGGCGGTCGCCCATCGAAGTGCTCACGATGTTTCAGCCCTTCTTATCTTCTGGTTATTGGCCAAATGTGCTAAATACCGTGCAAGCAGCAAGCACTCCCCCAATGGTGACACAAACCTTGCCGACCTTTGGGGCCGTCCATAAATGACGTCACGCACCTAGGGGGGGGGGGGGGGTCAGACATTTGTGACGATGTGTGACGAGGGGGGGTGTTGAGAAATGTGACGTCACATCAAAATGCGCAACTTTAAATAAATATAGACAACACGTTCTACTTAATTAAATAGACTTTTTGATAAATGTTTTCTCCTACAACATCAGAGTGCAGCGGCACATTAAATACGCCCGACAATAACAATAGATTGAAGCGATTTGAAGCATGTTTTATTTGGGGGGGGGGGGAGCAGAGCTTTGTGACGTCATATTTGAGGGGTCGGGGGGTCTGACTTTTTGTGACGCTGCGTGACAAGGGGGGGGGGGGGGGGTCTAAAATCGTCCAAAATCGCGTGACGTCATTTATGGACGGCCCCTTTCGGAACAAAAGATGATGTACTCTGGCACCTGCTCAGACAAATCATTGTCTCCGGATTGCTCTGGTTTCCTCTGATATGTAACCACTCACTGATTTTCTTAAAACATCTTAATATATAGGGACCCCAGAGCTTAGGTAATTATCCGCACCAGGTAACCGCCTATCTGCCTTTTCCCGCTTGTCTGTGGTTCCTAATCGCGGCTCCGAGCCATTCTCTCTCTTTCCAGAGTGAGCGAATACTGTGCGGACCATTACAAGTTGAAATTATTATCGCTCTATGCAGGGTGCTTCAAGAAAATGTTAACGCTTACATGAGACTATCGTTTTGAATAGGAAAAGAACGGATAATACACTGTCACATGATAACAAGTGTATGTTAATGGCTTCAAAAAGTCAAATAGTCTCCACTTGTTCGCCATCATTGTCAACGCGTGCCTGGAATCTTCTCCAGGTGGTCTCCACATTTCTTGTGGTATTGTTGCAAATTCTCAGAAGTGTTAAACAAATGTTTAAAGCACCCTTTATATAATTCACGAGCATCCGTCCGTCACGCTCTGTATCTCCCACAATGATACGTACGTCAGAGGACAAAATGAATGAAAACCAAAAATGTTTCTCTTCCCGAGGGCATTCTTAGAAATTAGTCAGCTTCCTCAAATCCCAAAATTTTTATCTTAGAATTTGAGTAAAAAAAAATTACATATAACACCTCGAAACATTAAATGACCCGCCAGTTGTAAACGATGATGTCATGGGAAGGTGCCTCGCACTTGGTTGCTCAAACAGGATGCGATGATGAATGGCTGCTTGAACAGAGGTAGGGGTCATCGAGGACGATTTGCCAACAAATAATATCACCTATCTGAAAGTCTCGTAAGTTTCTCAAAAGCAGCACGCAGGTATTTGGACAATAATGATCGAGAGAAATCGCAGTGAGTCCCTACAAAATCCACGTTGCTTGCATTCCACTTCGGTTAAATTACGAACAAGTGAGACGGTTGTGGCTGGGATTCACGCTCACATTACCAGGTTCATAACGTAGTGCGCCATCCACCCCCGCGAAATAAAAATAGATTTTTATTCAGAGAGTATTCATCCTAAAAGATACTTCCCATCATCGATAGAGACAAGAGAGACACCGCACGCCTCCATAAACGATTCCGTTGAATAAAATACATTTTATGACCACAGTGCACACAGAGGTGTAACATAACCACAATCACTGTTGCTGCGGTTGAACAGTTACATATATTATCAGCTGCTGAACAGCAACGCAGTTGCCCCAGCCGTAACGCAGCACTGGTGCCAAGCCCCCAACATAAGCAGGCAAGCGCGACAGCACAGACGGAGGAGGGGGGGGGCGACGGTTTAAAGGGTACGCAACTCACGTGGGAGTGCTAGAGTGTGGGCCTTGTCACGATTAAAGTGTTACGATTATATAGCAAATCTTCAACCCCAGCCTTCAGCAATGTCGACTTAATGACTGTTTTTGTTTTGCGTGTGCGAGAAAACTCGCAGAAACCAACACGGTTGAGGAGCATTCGAATCAGACAAGGCAGTAGGCAACTTGATCCGTTGGCAGCTCCTGGCTACCCAGCAAGCCCAGCAGGGCGAGTGCCATGGCCCACGCTGACCTCACAGCACGAGCCACCAAGCCCCACCTGCAAAGCACCGTGTTGCACCTCGGTCCACTGCTGGATGAGGGCCTGCCCATAACCCTCACGCCACGTGTGCCGTGAGGGTTATGTGACCATACTTCACCACGTTCGTCAGTGCAGGTTGGCGAAGGCAGGGAGCATAGATGCGGGGGACAGTACAATACAACGGTCGATGCTGCTACAACACCTGCTATCCAGGCTTAATCCTTCTTAGCTTCTGAAGCCTGTTAAAGTACTATAACGGCATGGTAGTCAAGAGGTGTCCGCTAACAGCTAAGTCACTGATTATCGACAGTAATACACTGCAAGAAAAAGCATAATTGTTATTATCAGCCCTTGGTCAAGCCTCTGCCGAAGGCCACCCCATGCTGTTCCCGTCGTGGGAGTTGTTTGGTCATACTTCACCATGCTGGTTCGCGAAACATTGCTGAGGCAGAGGCCCCGGAGCAGTCCAGATAGCACGTGCTACTTATGTTAGCCGTGGCCGGGAATCAGGCCACTGGGTTCACAGCACGATGCGCTAACCACTGTGCCACTGCTCCTGCCCCTATTGATTACTCTACCTGTAAATTATTTCCTTGAGGACCTGATGTACTTTTTTCATGATTTCTTTCTCTGATATTTGCAAACCAAATAGTGTTTATCTTATCTCATAGATGGTACCGTATGCTGCCTGTCCCAGGCTGTCCCCCATACGGGTTACATAGTTCATTACCGAGACACAAAAATACTTTAACATGACAATACAGCACACCGCCACCATTGCGCTCCCATAATGTCACAGCGACAACCGTTCTCTTTGACTCTCAATGCCGAAGTGTTTCGTTTTCTTTGATAATGACAACTCAATCTCGCGTGGAATGGCACGGGAAACGTTGCCGAAATAAGTAGCCACAAGAGCTGTCCGCTTTTGCGTGGCATCCTCCTCGATCGACACACGATGGCTGCAGATGCGGATACCCGATGCAAAAATGGAAAATGAACAACTCTCCGGGCAGTGTGCGACTGTGGGTCGTCCAGAACAGACCATAGCAACGTACAACGACGCAACGCCCCGATCCACAAATACGAAGGAGAGAGACATCATCACGGCGATGCACTCCGCTACTCCTAACGCGGTTATCCGGCTTGACCACCCTGAATGTCACATTGTCGCCGTTGCTCTGCATCTACATCAGCTGTACGAAAGAAGAACCACGGCTTTGCATGATTTTCTGTCATTGTTCCAGGGAGGAAGAGGTACCAACTTAAGCTGTGTGTTTCCACGCAAAATGACTGACAGTATTGCCGATGACCACTGGTGAAGCGGTGGCACAATGGTCATTGAATGACACTGCGCACCCGGCCATGGCCAACATAAACCATCAGCGGCGAGTGATGTCTGAACTGGCCCTGAGTGACACCGTCACTAACACACGGACGAATCATGGTTCAACGATCCACATGACTGACACAGCATGGGGAGGACCTTCATCCACCAGTGGATTGACACGGAGGCTTTATGTTATGATTACATAATCATAATTCAGCCATGATCAATCCTCTGCTGAACGAAGGCAACCCCAAACCACCGCCAGATCTCACGATTCTGTGCTGCAACAATCCACCGAGTAGCTGCACACGAGCTGATTGCATCGCTCCATCTCCTGATTGTATCTCTCCCCTATTTAGAATGACCGACAGACCATCTGACAGTAGGCCCGACAAGCCAACAGAGGCACAGACCGATTGACTCAGTCACACGAAGGCACAATTGAAATAAAGGACGCTCCTGCAAATTCGCACACAGACTCAAACACAGGCCAGAAATGACACTGAAAACACACGCACCTATGGCATTCCCCTCTCTCGCACACATAGATAAACACAAACACAATACATCATAACAGTACAGGGGCCATAAACCTGGCCAATCATTTACTCTTTACTAATGCCAACAGTTTTCTACGTCCTATCGCCCACAAAGATAAAGATCCCCCACATAGTTATGCAGTCCATTGGGGCAAGGGCTGTAGGCGAGCAGATGTTAAGGCTGGCACAGCGATGTTGGTGCGGTCAACATCACGTCCTATCGCCTTCGTGTCCTCATTGGAGATTGTTACACAACACACCAGGTACTCATTAAAGGCTGAGCTGACCCAGAGGAGGCACAGAACCGGTCCTGTGATGACCATTGATCTTAGCCATGACCGGTAATCGAACGCAAGTGCAGGCCGGGTTCATAGAATGTATGTATGTTGAACTTCTTTTGCACCGTACGTACACAGCTACATAGGCACACATAACTCACAGCGCAACTAGTAACGTGCACAACGTGATTAAAAATACGTGGACTCAATCACGAGTACAAAACAGAATCTGATAACCTCCATCACCAGTTTTGTAATATATACGCCAATTACTTGCCTTCAATATTTTGGCCCACGATAATACACAACTCCGCACTCGGGGATTTCAACTCCGGTGAATAACATTCAAGAACACAATTTGTTTCCACATCTGCACACACTTTTCTGTCTGCTGGGTTTTCTCGTCCTTTACAAAAAAATTGCTCCAAGAGTTTTTTAGTTTTCTTTCAAGAAGGCAATGTAAGACTTGTATATATAGTAATACAGTAACACATTGGAAGGAGTAGTCCAAACGAGCAATGAGTAAATGTCTCCTACAAGAAGAGACATCTTTATAGACAATGTTAAACTTTGCGGCAGGGTTTACGATGTAATATGTTACCGTGTGTCCATTTGTCTTCCTAAGCGGCTTTGCGAGTACAAAATTTGAATATTCTTACAAACATCATTACCAATGCCTAACAACTGCAGAAACATATACAGTACAAGAGGCCGAAGGTCTGTGGCTGCGACCCGTTTTGTCGAGCAAAACGGAGCAAATGAACACAAACAAATTGTGTTCTATCAGTGAAGAAGCATTTTTCAATGTGGAAAAAGAAATATAAATGCCATCACAAATGAGTGTGTACTTTACGCAATCATCCAACAATGATTAAGCGTTGACAACTCAAACAATAGGAAGTATAACTCTGCATTCATAATAATAATTGGAGACTTTTATCAATCCACCGTTAGATGAAGGCCTCCCCACAACGTGGTGGTCATATGGGTTGTTTGACCATACTTCAGCATGCTGGTCAGTGTGGGTTTGAGTAGGGAGGTCCCAGGAACACTTTAGATATACAGCTTGTCACCACTTGCGTTAGTCGTGACCAGGAATCAAACCCTGCTCACTGGGTCCACAGTGCGGTGCGTCAAACGCCGTGACACCGTGGCCCACGAACTTTACATCGTTCAAAAAAATTAAACAGCAAAATGATGAATCTGCTCAACACACGATACCGTATTGCCCATGGAGAATTTGACCTCTGCATTGAGTCATCACGATGCCTGCCACCGCGACAAACTGTCATATCGATTGAGATACCCCCCCCAATCCACTAACCCTTACCGGCGACCCTCAGAACGAGGTCCTCTCCCGACAGCTGGCACGTTCAAGAGGCCCACCAAGGCCCTCCAGGAGTTAGAGCGCGCAGCCACTACCCACCTTACACGTGTCCGTCCGAGCGCTTCTCTCCCAAGCTGTCTCGTCCCCCTCTCTCTCTCTCAAAGCCCTTCCTTAAAACTCCACGCCGACACGCCGTGACAATGCTCTCTCTCTCTGTGCTGCTGCTGCTCTAACAACTTTGACACTTTCTCCGCTTTTTTTCTTTCCGTTTTTGCTCCCCCCTCCGCTGCTCCTATAACTCCACCCCTCCCCTGCATTTCAGCTCGAGTTCAGTGTCCGTGATCGCTGTATTTAACCAAGCGAACGCCGATCACAGTAAACATTCGCTATATTTTACGAGGGAGGCTTGGAGAACCTCATAAAAGGTAATCTCGGCTACGTGCCGATAGGCAATATCACGATGTCGCCGTCGTCGTCATCGGCGACGCAACGACGTGCCCGCCAGTGCTTCCTACAAAGAGGCATTATAAAAAAACAAATCCTGCACTGACCAGCTTTGGGGAAGTAAGATACGAAAATAAAACCCATAACCGACAAGAGTGTGGGAGGTCTTTATCCAGCAGTGGATTTACAAAGTGCTGTGAATGTCAATAATATCTCTGAGGTCAATAATATCCATAGGTTTGTAAATAGTAAAACAAACACACACACTTAGAGTAATTTAATTTGTGGATTCAACTTGAGATGTGGTCAATATCCTATTTCGAGATATGTACTCTGACATTATCATACAACATCCTATACACACTGATGATTAAACAACATGTATTTTAAGAATTATTTGTCGTTTTCTCAGTTTTGTTCCAATTGCGTGATCGGCATCAGGTTTTAGGATGAAGAATAAATTCGGAACGCTTGCGAAGCAGTGCATATATACATCGTGCATTCGAGAACTGTCCCTGAAACAAGGATTCATAGAACTACTTCTGAGGTCCATTGCAGTGGCATTTTCTAACACACCCTGTTACAGAGAAATGTTTGTCGCATTGGAAAATTCCATTTTATTTTCATTCTCAGAACTATCATTTAGCTTAATTAAGTGGAAACAAACCCTAATTTGATATAAAGCGTTGTTTTCAAGTGTGTGTGTAAAGTCATTGGTGACGAGGCTGAGACCATATAAATGCAACGCTTGTGAACCCGGTTTAATCACGGACGGATGTTCCAGTTACAAACCCAGCGTCTCAGCGTTGACAGCTCAGTGATCTGACCCCTGAGCAATCTTGGCACCTCAAATCACGGACTGTTTGATGTCTGCTTGAAAGGAGATTGAACATTGTTAATTCACTGAAATATAAACTGGGTGGTTGATGAAATTAAAGTTGTTATTCTGTGCAGCGTGGTTCAGTGGTGAGCGTGCTGGCCACCTCGCCATGAAGCCATCTCAATTTTGATCTCTTTTTTAATTCGACAGTATTATTAGTAGAATTGCTCTCTTTCAATCAGTCTATCTGCCTGTGGGTCTCTATGTTTCTCTGTTCATTTGTCTGTCCGTCTGTTTTTGCCTGTACCGTATTTGTCTTTATCCGGGATTCTGTTGCTCTCTCATGGCGATGCTCAAGAGTGCTTCATGACACGTGCAGCTTAACCGGCCTTCAAGTGTCTCCACCAGTCCCAGGTCAATAACGCATCCTTAAAGCCACCCCCCCCCCCCCCCCATAGTGTTCACTTGCAAAGTTCCATTCCCCAACTCCACTGCAATGGTGGAATGTACCACTCTACCTGGGCCAGGGTGGATGCTGGTGGGGGTGGTGTGGATGGCCGGGTCGGCGAAGTCCGGACATGGTCGATAGTGACTCGCTCTCTCTATCTCCAAGGAGACACATGACGACTGTCCAAAAAAAATTAAGGACCACCAAACTCCACGCGCCCACTGGCCCAAGAGGCCCCACAATCACGCGAACTTCGGTCATCTGCGCAAGCGGGTTTGGCCAGCCATCGAACAAAGTCGGTCACTGCATCGTGCGCTTTCGGATGCGCTTCTGCGGCCGTTTGGAACCGCTCTTCCTTCCCATATTAGGAAACCACAGGAGCTATGCACTTTTAAACCTCGATTGACAACTCATTTGTGCAAAACTGCTTGTTGTGTTTAGTTTATCGTCCTTTCCCCCGCACCTCCGATTAACGCGGCTGGCTGCGTACGGTGCGAAAGAAATTCAACGTGCGTACGTGCAATCGACCCTCCCACATCCGCCCACAGCCGCACAGGGGCCTGCCTGGGCACCTGTCACCGGAGGACGATCGGACGAGCAAACGAAGGACATGGCCACGTCTCGCAGACCCAGAAGCAGCTGGAGGGAACGACGGCTGCTGCTGCTGTGCTGCTTCCTCCCGGTGAGTAGACGCACAGAGGGATGGTTCCGCTGCGTGGGGATTCGCCGTTGTGCCGTGGTAGCTCGCCAAATGTGCCTTCTTGCTGGGACAGCGTGATGTCCGGCACGATGTCCAACGTTTCACTCCGCGTGCCCGAGAGCTTCTTCAGATATTCAATGCCTGAAGTGCCAAAGGAGCCGCTAAATTTCGTCCAGTTATCTTTCATTATTTTATAATAACATTAGCCCTCAATTACAGACCTGTAGCATTCTGCTTGAACTAAGGGGAGGGGTCTCCTATCAAGCCCAGGTGGACAAATAGTATCCCATTGAGCCCTGAAGAGAGGGTGTCTTGTACCTAATCTCAGGGAGGAATGATCTTACTGAGCCTCTTGCAGAGGGAGATCCCATTTGGTGCTTATGCCAATACCTATAGAACAAGATACCCTTGTCAGTGGCTTTCCATTTAAGAACAGGACGAATCCTACCGTCGTGAAATCTGATGAATACATGTAAGGTGGCTGGGAATAACTAGTAGACGTGGCAACAGGTTGTGGCACGCCAGTATTCTAATTTAACACCCGAATCAGAAATTTTTATTTAAGCCTGGAAGAATGCGATGAGCCATGCGGCTCTCTTTCACGGATAGATGTTCAGGAGGTGATTTATTATTTTATTAATATTATGATTTCTATTATTTTTATTATTTATTTTTACCTACGTGACTTTACCGAAAAAACCTAAGAGTATGAATCCTTGCAGTCACGAAAGCTTCAAATCTAGAAGGAGGTGAGATCTTTCGACCACGGCAAGCAGATCGCATTCTTCGTCAGTCTAAAATGTCCCCGTCGTCTCGTGGGCTGAAGCAGGCACATAACCATCGAGGCGAGGAGGTAAATGGGGTGGACAGGTACGGACAGAGCTACAGCTCAAATCTGACCCCCAATGGACCACTGAAATCCAGATGCAGGTCTGCGGATATCCATACAAATTAGAATTTGCAAAGCTGAATACAGTATTCAGCTTGTAAATGTTGTGGCTTGGCTCTCCAACACACAAGCGGTGTGCTGTACTAGTGACGAATTGGCACGTTCTGTTTACATGACAATCCTTACTAGTTGGCTGTGTCGGGTGGTGGCGGGTTTAACGACACATTTATATATTTACGCGATCTAACCCCAAAAAAAAATCATTTTAGGGATGAATACAGTATGTACGATTTGATCTATTCGCGATTCAAACAAGCTCTAGGTCATATCTGCAGTTATGCAATATTAAACAGCCTTTAAATGATAATTTTCTATCAATTATGGTCTAGTATATATGACTTGAACAAAGTTCAGTTGTTAAGGCACGAGAGCAATCATGATGGTTCTGAGTTCAAAATCTGAGGCCACACTACTCAGCCCCATGACCATCATTGGCATTGTGATTGTCTCTCCAGGGTCAGTAGAACGTAGAGGTGTAGGAATTCATCAAATCATTAATTACAGTACTCTAATATCGATTCTTTGAGCATGAATCAGAAGCGGATTAAACCTGCTACAAGTTACCAGTCTTAAGAGACCTCACGTGCTGTGCAATGTACACAGCTCAGTTACAGATGTTTGCACGAATACAGTTTTAAAGAGAAACAAAAATTATAGCCGCATGTTACGAGGTAAATATTTATACAAAAGTGGCAGCGTAAAGCAGAAGACAGAAAATGCCGCTGCAAGCGCATCTGCGGCACTTACTGAAAAGTTTTTTTTTCCTATTTACCCCCCACACACTCACCGAGCTCTGTTCTTCTCACCCGAAAACAAACCCTCCCCAAACACGCAGGTTCTCTCTCACAGCGTCGAGCCGGCCAACGCCTCCGCCGTGGAGAAAGTGACGGACATTCAGAGCTTGCGTCAGCTCATCCGCTCTCGCAACAACCTCCTTGTGCTCTACGCAACCTCGGGTAAACTCATCATCATCATCATCATCGTGGACATTGTTACCGAAATTTTCATAGTCGTTTGTCACAACCGTTGATGGTGCCGCTGCTTTAATACCCTGTCCCCTCGGCTAAAGCACCTCCGCACAGAATGTGCTGAGTTTTTCATACTTAACATCCGAGATGTCGCCTCGGCCTTGACCCGTTCATGCCCTTCCCTTCTGCCCCCACCGTGGGGAAAAGAAGTCCCCCACGAATCATAAAACAGCTGTGCGGGTATGATCACAGCAAGGGTTCCGATTTATGTGTTGGGAGAAAGATGCGGGTTTGTTGCTGTTTGATAGAAACGTAGGCAAATGCTATTTTCTGCCAAAATTAAGATGAAAATATATCATTCTGCCAACCCAAAACTCAGGCCTCCGAGGGTCTAACAGCGCTTCATCAATACATTTACATAGCTGTCAACCCATACGGTTTCCCCGTATTCTTATGCGGAGAAATTGAGTTTTCAGACCTATGCGATGTACATCCATTTCAATACGGGCAAAAAAAAAGTTTTGTCTATTTGTTTGTGTTTATCCCTTGTGATGGGTCTTTGTAGGATGAACTTTGAGATTTATAAGGGCACGGGGTGACCAATAAGGACTGAATTGGTCTGTAATAAGTTAGGGCACTGATAAGGGGTTGACAGGTATGAATTCTGCCAACCCAAAACTCAGGCCTCGCAGGGTCTAACAGCGCTTCATCATGTATGCGTGGGGACAAAACATTGGCAGCAGATACCCTCAGAAGAGCGCATGCGAAGAGACAATTTTACGACGGCAATGATACTTATTGCGACGATAGTACTACTGCTACTGTCAATTAGACACTTTTGGCATATGATACATCGACGCCCCTGTGATTGGATAATAATGACGTGAGCATCGCTCACAGCTCCAGACAAATATATTCAAGAAACTCGATGCGTTGACTGCCATCTCCTGACCACCACCAAAACTTCAGCGTTTAAGCAGCCGACGTCGCGATCTCACGCAACAAAAACCCTTGTCAGTTTTAATTTGGAGCTTTCGTGATTGCAGGAATTACTCTTTGGTTATTTCGGTAAAGTCACGTATAAAGATAAAATAATATCTTTGTGATATCTGTCTGCTTATATGTCTGTCTATAGTTTTCTGGTTAGTTTTTTTGTTGCTATTTCTTTCTTTTATACCTGATGATGATTGCTTGTGTTGCAATCGAAACGTCGTAGTATGCTATTATTTAATTTATTATTTTATCTTTATACGTGACTTTACCGAAAGAACCAAAGAGTAATACCTTGTCAGTTTCACGACAATTCTGGCTAATCGTATTGATGAAGTTGGTTGTTGTTGTTGTAATCATCAGCGAACACGCTCATGGTATTCGAATCGTTTAAAGTTGCGGGTTTGCTCCCCAACACACAACGGCATAGAGTTCAACCCCATAGGGTTTGCCTCGTGTTCTTGTGCAGGGAAATTGAGTTTTCAAGTCCATGTCGCGTACATCCGTTTCAATACGGGCAAAAAAAAAGTTTTTTTTGTCTATTTGTTTGTGGGGCCATCCATAAATGACGTCACGCACCTAGGGGGCTAGGGGGGGGGGGGGTCAGACATTTGTGACGAGGGGGGGGGGTGAGAAATGTGACGTCACATCAAAATGCGCAACTTTAAATAACTATAGACAACACGTTCTACTTAATTAAATAGACTTTTTAATAAATGTTTCCTCCTACATCAGAGTGCAGCGCCACGTTAAATACGCACTACAATGACAATAGTTTAAAGCGATTTGAAGCATGTTTTTTTTTCAAAATGGAAATAATTCATTCTGCAAAGTCCCATCACGAGGGGAGAAACACAAACAAATAGACCAAGAAATTGTTGTTGCTGCCGTATTGAAACGGCTGCACGCCGTGTGGATCTGAAAAAAAAAAATTTTATCCTGCACAAGAATACGGGCTAAACCGCATGGGCGACGCAGTTACGCGTCTCTGTGTGTGTTTTTACGTTATTCTATTCTTAGGTTTTTTCGGTAAAGTCACGTAGGTAAAAAATTTTAATTAAAATTAATAAAAGTAAAATCAAAATAAAATAAAAATTACGACGTTTCGGAGGCAACACAAGCCTCCGTCTTCAGGTGGAACCGTCACAGCACGATAGCTGTATCAAGTAAGAGAAATTCCAAGAAAACAGTCCTTATATATACTGGTTGAGGGTGGGAGGAGCCAAGGTAGACCATGAATATTATAATTGTGAGGTTCGGTGCGGCTGTTTTTACGTTATTCCCGAAAACCTTTCTCTTTCCCGTCGGGCTCACACGGCAGCACTGGCGGCGCAGGAGACGCTCTTCCTCCTGGAGCGCGTGGCGGACGCCGTTGCTGGAGCTGCCACCGTCGCCTGGATCAACTGCGGGTGAGGACGCCGAGCGAGCGTTCGTTGCGGACTGAACACGGTGACTGACATGGCCTGTCAGCCACCCTTGTCGGTGCCCTCTACCTTACTGCAGGCCAATTCAGACGGTGTTGGTCGCCCCCCACCCCCCCGGTGCCTATTATTAATCTCGACGTTCGTCCTACAAAGTCCCATCACGAGGGAGAAACACAGATAGACAATCACCACTGCTACACTCACCACTAGTACACTCACCGGGACACTCACCACTACATACCTCTTCTTGGTTCTTTCGGTCAAGTCACGTAGAAGGGAAATAATAAAATAATAAAAATAAAACATAATAAAATTATTCTCACGACGTTTCGGCCACAACGCAAGCAACCGTCCTCAGGTGAAGAACAGGTCTGTCGAGAAGACAGCGTCTGAATGATACACCCCAGGCTTGGAGCGTATATTTAAGCTGGGTTGGAGGGGGAAGAGCGCCTTGGCAAAATAATTTGCATATCAATAGGAATTTAGCATATTTATGGGAAATGCAGATATGGGATTAGTCACTACTTGTGAAATGCGTACATACCTGTCAACTCCTGATCAGTGCCCTACCTTATTACAGACGAGTTCAGACCTTATGGGTCACCCCCGTGCCCATTAAA
This sequence comes from Lampetra fluviatilis, assembly GCF_964198595.1. Lineage (NCBI taxonomy): Eukaryota > Metazoa > Chordata > Hyperoartia > Petromyzontiformes > Petromyzontidae > Lampetra > Lampetra fluviatilis. The sequence continues at coordinate 6,447,604 of NC_136305.1, read as the reverse complement.
AATCTCAACGCTCATCCGACAAAGTCCCACCACAAGGGAGAAACGCAAACAGACAAAAAAAATGTTGCCCGTATTGAAACGGCCGTGCGCCGTATGGACCTGAAAACTCAAACTGCCTGTACAACAATACGGCGTTAAACCGTATGGGTTGCCAGGGTATGAGAGTTGTGAATATGAACGTCACCGTTGATTTCACCTCCCTCTGTGTAAAACAACGAGAATACTCAGCGCGATGTGAACGAGGCACGGCGCGCGTGGGGCTTGTAGACTAAAGGGGCCGCTCGTGCCTACGGTGGGAATTAAAAATTAACCCGTAAAAACAAAGTTTTTCACTATAAATCCTTTATATGCGTGGCGGCTAGAGTCCTCTCGTCCTCTGGCTTGAGATGGCTGCCACCTATGGGTCAGATGAGTGTCTGCCACCATTAAGCAATTGGTAATTAAATATTTAAAAAAAATTCCCTAAAGAGTGTAAAATTTTGGAAAAAAATTTTCACGAAAATTAATTGTCACACCCAACGAGTCTGTGTGCAAAATGTCAGCTCGATTGGATCACGGGAAGTGGGTTAAAAACGACCGAAAGATTTGCACGGTCGTAAGCAAGCAAGCAAGCACGCAAGCACGCAAGCAAGCAAGCAAGTGAACTTAATATAAAGGATTTAAAAAAGGTGATTCCTGCACGAGTTTGGTCTTCCCCCTACCACCCCACCACCACCACCAAAGAGAATGATCTCAACGTTCCCAGAAGAAGAGGAAAAACTACAAGATTGATGATCCTGGGGGGTGGGGGGGGGAAGCGGGACAGGTGGCAATGCTATCTGGCCATAATGGCTCACATGTCACACGGGACTCCGTCATCATCATCATCCTCATCGTGGTCAAACCGCCTGTGTTGTGCATGGAGCGTTGTTGTGAATACACCAACTCAAAAAGTCACAATTTTGATCATATTTATGATTAGTTCTGCCTCGCTCGCCTTGTGTTCACTTGGGACTACAACCGCAATGTTATGAGTATTAACGTTACTCGTCAGCGGACGGTGCTTCGTGAAAAGTGAGAACATTCGGTAAGTACGGTGCCGGAAAGGTATTTTTTGTATAAAAAAACGGAAGTAAAAAGATCGTCTCAACGCGCATGTATAACGCAGGGAGGAGGGTGGTGCCGAGGCCTGCGCTCGTATGAAGGTGGTGCCTGACGCGGATGGAGTAGAACTACTTCACTACAGGTATTTAGGGGACCAGGATTACCACGTTACAAGCATTGCAATTTACACTTATTGTCAATACAGATTTAAAGTTTTATTTCTCTACAAAAGTGCCATCGCCGAAGATTTTTTTTGCCAAAAAAATCCACTCTGTCCGCGGGCCGTAAAGAATTGCCATTGTGGTCGTTCATTTTCAGTGACAGCCGTGGTCACTCCACTGCTGGATGAAGGCCTCATCAAACTGAAGCCACCTGTCACGATCCTGAGATATAATAATTCACCTAGCACCGACACGCGAGCTCATTTCACTTGCTCCATCTCCGCAAAGGGCGTACTCTCACACATGTTCCATTCTCTTCGGCTTTTTCGTTAAAGTCACGTAGGTAAAAGATAAAATAAAAATATAATAAATGAAAACAAATAAATTAAATGCTAGATTTGAATCTTTCGTGACTGCAAGGGATCATAAATTAAATCACGACGTTTCGGAGGCAACACAAGGTTCTGTCTTCAGGTGGAACCGTTACAGCCAAAGTCGCTGTAGTAAGTGTTCCATTAATTGGCTGCCACTCCGCTATTATTCTTCATAAGCAGATTCATGTAAACTGGAGGAATCCGATGAGCTATACATTTCTTTTTCACAGATGTCCAGAGGGTGGGTCAGAAAGTTAACATATACCATCATCTCTTCTATCCATGGTGTTTCCTATCCAATCCCACTCATTTCATTTAACAGATTGGATTTTTTACAGTTACAAGGGAATTGCTGAATCTCTTTCTGTAGCCACCTTCTAGGCATGTATGCCAAGCCTACAGCCCCCTTGGTAGTCACAGGATGTTTCCCATCCACGGACTGTACTAAGCTAATGTTTTCCTTCTTAGCTTCCAAGATCTGACAAAATTGGGCACAACGAGAGCGATTTGATCCCAGGCAAGCGCCTATCAATCCTTACCTGGTGTGCCTTGCAAATTAGATCGTGAATCAGACTGGCTTCTTCACTTGGTTCAATATAAGGCAGTCGTCATTCACAAAGCTAATGTCTAAATCGACGACCACTTGCGTTGCGATCGAAACGTCGTAGTGTTCTGCTTTTTGATTATTTTCTTTGAACCTATCTACGTGACTTTACCGAAAGACCCAATAATATGAAAAGCTAATGTCTCTCTTGCATCTTGCTCACAGGGATGGCGCGTTCCACATTGAATATACACGACCGGAGACGTTTAAGGTGAAGCACCGACCAGTAAAACCTTCCACCTGGGCCTCCTCTAAGTTGACTCATCCTCGATTGAGCAGCTGGTGCGGTGTGTAAGCATCAACACTGGAGAGACAGAGGCGGCCGGGCGTTGTGCTGGCCATACCAACCCCCTCGTGTGCTGCGCTGGTCTAAATAGGCGCTTCGCATTTCTGTTAAAAGGGATGTATTTATTCGTATGGAATGGTAGTATACAGTACTTTAAATGCAATGCACTACAGCTTTGGAAATCTAGTTTTTGTTTCTGGCTACACATACCACGATTTGAACTTGATATCTGCACCTGGGCAGAACCTTCGTTTGATTGATTAACCTAGAATGAGTACCGAGTAACAGTCTGTGACCAAATCACATGGAATGTACCAGGTCCCTTAAGCTATACAGTGTTGAGCTTGGATAATGCTTGGTTGCTTGACCACCATGCACAAACAGGTTATTCTAAGACCGAGGGGCTATGTGATGGACATCAGGGGGCAATGCAGCAGAATAAATAGTTGTGCTTTTCTTCTATACGTGTCTATGCTGTGTGCCTTCACAAGTATGGTGAAATAAGCCCCACAACCCACATGGTGTGGGGAGGCCCTTTTGAAAAAAAAGGGCATTACAAATGTAGTGACTGAATCGGAGACACTAAGAGTTGGAGGCACTCTGTTTATTAACACGCACCAACGGGTTAACACTTCCAAATAACCCATCTATAGTCCACTACGGTTCCCAGTCAGGGCAGTTGGTAGACTGCCTTTGACTGGCGACGCCAAGATGGTGAAGACGAAGACGGCGGTGAAGACTCCAGCAGCAGCACGACAGCCCCGAGGTCTCCCCAGGGGCCCCTCTTTTACTGTCAGCGTGGCCTGGCTCCGCCCCCGGCCCCACCCCCTTTCAGGAACCTACCAGCGGGTTCCTGGTGTGTCCCTCCCGTGCACTTTCCCCTAGATCCCCCTCTGGTGTATCACGTGGCCTGCTGCTGTCAGGGCTGCTGTAAGCCGGAGATCCCCTTCCCCGCCAGCAGCCAGCGCTATGCTGCTACATCGCTAATTCTATGTCACTACACGTGCATAAGGGGACCCAGTGCAGGGTGTGTGAACATCAGTCCTGGAGAGAAGAGGGCAGTTTTGCATGCGTGTTTTTTTGCCCACACCACCTGCGCTACTGTTACCATGCCAACCTTAATAGGTGCTCACTCTCATCACTTATCCCGACAGAGTTTGCAGCGCATCGTTATTTATATTGTCCACGACGATGGACGCAAATTATTATTTTTTTGAATTGTGCATTATCGAATTTTGCGGTGGAGCTAGGACTCATATCTTAGAGAGGTCCCCCCTTGCCTTTAACATCTTGCACATGCAGGTGACCAGCGTGGATTCCAGCTCGCCTGACTCTGCTCATGAGACATTGAATGTCAAAAAAGCGGTCCAGAGTTTGTTTGCGCTGAATCAATTCTGCTGAAATGATTCACTCCCGGACACCAGGCAGATGGGTTGCGTAAGAAATACTTGCGTGGAGAGACAGATATATGATGGAGATATTGTTCACTTACCTTAATGGGAGATGTCTGTGTACGCGTCCGTGTGTTCTTCTAGTCCATGACTGCTTTTTTACGTGACCCGCTTGGAGCTCCGCTCTGGGAAGACAGCCCTAGTGCCCGAGACGTCAAACACCTCACAAGTGACCAGGTGTGGACTCTGTGTAACCACGTGTGGATTGTGCGTAACCATGTGCAAGCCTCCTTCCCCCCTTGGGGTTTGCACCTGATTTTAACAAAATATTGACGAAGGTCACACACGAGAGCATCGCAACACTTCAAAGACATACATCCCACACAACTTGTGTTTATGGATCACCTTTGGGGGGTTGTTACGGGAAGGTTGTGCATACAAAATACATTGACACTGATTTCAATTAAAATCTGGCACCTCATTTTTGTCTTGCTTCTGCAGGAGTTTCGCACGCTGGTCAAGAATGAAGCGAGGCCCATTTTCATCATGTTTTACGCTCCATGTGAGTGTCTCCTTTTACATGTATTCAAACTATGTTGTGTTTCCCTCCCAGGAAATTGTCACGTTATGTTATAGTATTGTCTTCAACTTCTTAACTGACACAAAATAATTAAGCAGACATTCCCTCTCTCCCACATCTGTCCCTCCTCATGAGAAAGATAAAACTTACATAATTTCTTAACCTATCCCGTCAGCCACACTGCCTTCTGGGAGTGCGTAATTTCTGCAGCATTGTTTCAACACAAGCGAACTCTGGAGCAGTTTTGACATCCAGTGTCTCATCAACATTCAATGTTAGCTTAAATCAATGATGGTGAAGTGCCAGATATATATCTGTTAGGAATGGGTCTGAGTTTGGCTCAAAATTACGTGTGATAAATAATATTCTTGGTTCTTTCGGTAAAGTCACGTAGATAAAAAACAAAAAAATATATTGAAAAAAATTCTATCTACGTGACTTTACCGAAAGAACCAAGAATATGATTTCCTGCAGTCACGAAAGTTTTAAGTCTGATAAATAATAATCACGAGCATTATTGCGGTTAATATATATGACAAGATATATACTCAGATGTTATGCGCAATAGTGAGATATAAATGTATACTATATTCAAAGTAGAGATATAGTGAGGTGAGAGAAAAGATATTCTTATGCCTAGCCCCACACCTTGCCTGATGCACCACATCAGCCTCATTTTTCCCTTGGCAGGGTGTGGTGTTTGCAAGACTTTGATGCCGGCTTTTCAGGAAGCAGCCACGGAGCTTAAAGAAACGCACGTAAGCAACTCAAACACACACAAGACAAAAGATCCCCTGTATAGCACACGCTGCTTGCGAGCACCTATGAAGGCCGGCACGACACACGAGGGCGTTTGCTGGCCAGCACCACGCCTGGCCGTCTTGTCTCCCTAGTGAGGATGTTTAGACAGAGCACCAGGTACTCATTTGATGCTGAGTTGACCTCGGGGAGAGCCAGGCCCAGATCAAATAATCGTCACTGGTGTTGGCCGTGAGTGGAAATCGAACTCGGGTCGCTGGTCTCGTAGCGTAGCGCGCTAACTACAACACCACTGCCCTTTGTCTTTGACACACAAACACCTATGATTGTACATAGGCATATATGCACACACCATTGGTGTAGCTATCGAGTGTGCAGGCGGTGCAACTGCACCAGGGTCCACAGGCCGAGACAGAATCCACGCGTAGAGATGATTTTTTTTCCTTGCTAGATATTTTGATGGAAGGCTTAACGTCATCCATGTGTGGTTGTGCAGGTGCTGGCTGGCATGAATCTGCACGCCCCAGAGTTTGACGGCATCAAGCAAGAATTCCGCATCACAGGATACCCAACTTTCGCCTATATCGAGTGAGGATTTTGCGACTAAATTTATTGCAGATGAGAGGCGTTTTCATATTTCACAAGAAATGAATACAGTAATGTAACTTTCACGATAGACCCGGTGATTTGAGTTTGATTACTTGGCCCACGTCTAACACCATTGCCGAGTAATATCTGTACCAGTCCTTAGCAAGTCTTTCGCCAACCTACAATGAGCAGCATGGTGAAGTATCATCAAACAACCCCACCTCTTTGTCATATTTCACTAACACATCCCATCAGCCACATGTCATCAGACACATGATGAATTGTGGGCAGAAACTTCCATGATCTGTGGAGTTCATCATCCAGAAGCGGATTTTCAAATGGCTACAACGAATTATCATCATTCCCAATACTATACCGAAGTACTGCTGCTAAAACAGTAATTGGTATAGGGGTGATACCTGCGATACCAACATGGCTACATTGGAAACTGTATTTTGGGCCCTGTATCAGGATCGCCTGCACAGTACTGCCCAGTGATGTGCGCTAACCAACACAACACCCCACACTAGCGCACACATTTATTAGACCGTAGTTTACTTTTGTCCAGTAAAGTAATCACATGACTTTGTTTCCGACCCGCCCTCTGTCCCGACTGGATGTGATATCCTTGGCAACTTGCGACCACTAGGAAGGGCAGACATCTCTTCAACTTCGAGAACTATCAAGCGACCAAGCAGGACATAGTGTCGTGGCTCCTAAAGTAAGCTCAACCCACCCTACGCAACTACATCAGCGACACATTGAAACCCAAAAAGTCCCATCAAGGTCTCATTAAGATCCAGGGATGCAGATCTTCTCTGCGTTCTCAGGTCACAGAGGCTCCTGCCGATGGGCGACCGAGCTTTTTTTGCGTCTAGCCTCCAGACCCTGGAACTCTCTCCCAGTCAGGATCTCTGAGTCTGTGAACATTTTTTAAACCCGATGTATACTCTTCTGTTTATTTAACTCCTAGTTAATTAAAAAAATGTATATTTGCTTAAATTTTATTATTTGGACATTTTTAGGGGTTTTTCGTTTCACGGGTTATTTTTATGCTAAGCGTTTGCTGCTGCTGTGTTTTGTACAGCACGTACAGATTCTTTACGGAAGTCGCTTTATAAATTACATTATTATTACACACGATCCGAGGCTTCCATAAATTATTTTCTCTCTAGTCTTTTGCCAGTTCTTTGCTCAAACTCCCTCCATTCTTACCAATCGTGAGCTCTCTTCTTCATGTTAATGTATACCCCCATTTCCTTCACGTCATCAAGCAGTAGCTTTGTTTTTAATTATCTTGGATTCTTTTCCAGACATCCTTCAAAATCTTCCTTCGTTAAGCTTTCTCCTCTGAGAAGGTGCCCAAGTCCACATCTTTTGCCCTTTCAGGATTCTTCTATTTACACTTCTCTCATGTAATCGCGTGCGTCTAAGTTTTGGTTTTCAATTAATTTCGTTTAGTTCAGGACTAAGGGTTTTGTAAACAGTGAAATGTATATATTGTATAAGTAATTGGTAGTGCATCTTTGCCCAGTTATTTGCAGCGTTAGCATCACAATGATGATCACAATGATCACGCTGATGGAGGTAACGAGAGTAAATATGTTGATAATGATGAGAACCACCACAAACATGATAGCGATGATAATTACAAGTACAAAGATTATAACAATGACGATGGTCATTAATATAATGATGATGATGACGATGATATTGGGGTTTTTTTTGTCCCCCTTGCAGCCCACGTCCCCCACGTCCCCCTGCGGACATGGTGCCCTGGTCGCAGGACCCGGACACTCTTGTGCACCACCTGACCGCGAGCACCTTTGGCCCTTTCCTGGGCACGCATCCCTCTACGCTGGTTCTCTTCTACGCGCCCTGTGAGTCGAGCGCACTCCCATCTCAGCGCCCTCGGCCCACTACTCCCATTACCACCCCCTGCCACCCCCGTAGCGCTCAGCCCAATGTCCGTAATGCCAGGGCTCAATCCACATGGTGGTTGACGTGGTGGTGGCCCATCGAGCGTCTGTGATGGATAAAGGTGAGGACCACTTTGTGGGAAAATCAAGTTGTGATTGTGTAGGTAAACTCTCCCTCGCTGTGTGAGAGTGGGATTTCCATCAGTGACTCACGGTTACCAATGGCCCTTAGTTCGTTTGAACAATCACACAGTTCGTCGTTGACTTTTTTGTATTTTTTCAACTGAGGTTTAAAGTATTCATGCAGGGATTCTGTCCATCCACCTTTCCGTCTGTCAACTCTAGGGGGTAATATTGCCATGTGGCTTTACCGAATAAGGTCATTTATGAGTGTTTTTCAAATACGGCAAATTTGGACTGTTTCGCCAGCACACATGAGCTGCTCTTTTGTTTAAATAACGTCATGGGACAAATACTCGGACTGCTAACCTCTACGGGCAACCGTGCGTTGATGCTACTGCACGCCCATGTCACCACTCCTCTCCATCAGCATATTCCCCGACCATCATGCGCTGCTTCAGACCTCATCACCCCACCACTCTGCCAGAGGCGTATGAGACGCAGCCACTGTGGGTGTCGAGTGGTGAAAACAGCATCGGAGGCCCGTCCGCGACCTGTGTTCTCCGGGCCTAATCACCCCACCTCTCTCTCACAGGGTGTCCCGTGAGCAAAAAGGTTCGTCCCGAGTATGAGGCGGCCGCTGCCATCTTGAATCCAAGGCCTGACGTGAGTAAATGGAGAGATCCTGTCACTTGAACTGCTGCATCTGGAGGTAGAATCGAACCGACGCGCTCTGGACTGGAAGGCTAGTGCGTTTATCCGTTACATCACGACGAATACCCAGTAACTGTAAATCGGTGACGGGTTCTCTGTACGTTTCACCCCCTGTGTGACTGCAGAGCCCTGGGGTGTTGGCAGCTGTGGATGGAGCGACGGAAACGGGCCTAGTTGAGGCCTATGGGGTCACGACCCTGCCCAGCCTCTACTACTTCCACGAGGGCCGTCCTCTCTACAACCTGCCCATGTCCCATGACCGTAACACCCTGCTCACCTTCCTGCGCAAGTGAGCGTCACACACTGCACTGTTTAACAAACTCCTTCCATCTGATTTTACGTGGGGGAGATCTAGGCGCAGAATGCGCAGACACTGTTGGTGTCGTTGGTGTTCGGACACCCCTTGCAATTTATAGTTACGGCTAAGTCGCCCACAACAACTTCGGACAAAAGTCATGGTCTTGAGGTTGCATATTTATTTCTTTGACAAAGTGAAATACCTTCTGAATATAGTGATGACGTGCCCTTTATATATATACAGTAGCGCACACACAGCAGGCTCAATATTGGGTGAGTGGCCATTACAGTAGTTGTCTATATTTAGTATAATTGTTGTGCCATAGAACTCCTCTTAACTAACCAGTTGGGTGGACCTTGGGGGATCATATCTGTAATTTACCTGTTATGTGTGCGTGCGCATGTGTTTATGTTAGTGTGCACCTAGCCTGGCACAAATGCCGGGGTGAGGTCACCACCACTTGGTGGCAAATGGCTGTTGTTGTATGTGTATGTGCCTCTGGGCAGCCCTCAAGACCCACAGAACTCCGAGTTGCCTTGGGAACAGCGGCCTAGCAGTGTGCATCACCTAACCAGCCGAGACCTCCGAGACTTCCTCAAGAAGACTAAGCATGCACTTGTCATGTTCTACGTGCCATGTGAGTTACCAAGATCCCCCGTGTAGCCTATATAGACTGTCTGTCAGGGCCAGTGCTGTCTCCCCAATAATAATATGCCAATTGCAAATGATTGCAAAGTGCACAGTGCTCACACATGTAACTTTGCTGAGTGATTTGTAAACTCTGTAAGTTCCATACCCTATAAACAGGCCATTGTCAATATTTCTAGCCAGTGTAGGATTTCTTTTTTAAAGAGGTCTATGTACCACAAGCATAAAGAAAGGTAGCAATTGAGAAGCGGAATAATGGTCCTGCATTACCAGAAAATCACACGCAGGCCTGGAAATGCGCCTAGGGGTGTGTGTATGTATGTATGTTGAACTTTTTTCGCACCATATGTAGCCAACCGTACTAATCGGAGGTGCTGGGTAAGGACAACAAACTAAACACACACAAAATGGCAATGCTTGGCCACACGGCAGATGTGGCTGTCTCCTACACCAAGGGACACTTGAATAATACAGCAAAGTGGAACTATGATCAATCTCAGGATAATCTTCCTGAGATGACTTGTGCTGCAGTGAGTTTTTTTAAATTTGGCATTGATCTGTGTTTGTGCATTGTTTCCATTCTCTCTTGTGGCATAGTTCTTTTTGTCCTGTTTTCTATTTGCTTCGTGGCTGTACTTTATTTTTACTTGTGCTTTTTATAATTTTGGTGACCCATGTCACTCTTGCAAATGTGACTCACCCTAGTCTCGAGTTCTCTCCTGGTTAAACAAAATTAACTTGAAACAAGCTTGATTTGAAGCTTTCGTGACTGCAGGAATCCATACTCTTTGGTTCTTTCGGTAAAGTCACGTAGTTAGAAATAAATAAAACAAATCACGACGTTTCGATTGCAACACAAGCAATCATCATCAGGTAGGAAAAACCACAGTAATAAAAACATTTTTACCCCCCTCTCTCTCTATCCCCCCTTGCCCCTCCCTCCCTCTTCTTAACTATATAACCACTTGCCACGGCTGCTTTCCCTCCCACTTCAGCAAAAAAACTATTCTTGCTGTGGTTTTTACCACCTGATGATGATTGCTTGTGTTGCAATTAAAACGTCGTGATTTGTTATATTTTTATTTATTTCTAACTACGTGACTTTACCGAAAGAACCAAAGAGTATGAACTTGAAACAACTGAATCTAAAATCATGGACTACATAGTAACACCACTGCCCCCGCTGTAATCATTCACTGTCAACGTTTCAGATATCCACCAGGCTACCCCTGAAGCCGTCTATGGGCTCGCTCACCAACCTTGACATGCACGGATAGACGTTGCTGGTCAGCTCCCCACCATACAAAAGAAGCGTGGTTGACATGGTCCCTGCTGCAAGGAATGAAATAGGGCCCCCAGTCCAATGTCCCCACCTCTTTATAGCCCGGTGCCTGAGCCTTTCTGCCCCGTGGGCCCTGCTGCAGTTGCATTGCCTGTACACTCCATAGCTATGCCCTGATGTCTCACATATGTCTGTGTTTGGATGCCTATTCTGTTTGTGCGTGTGTGCATGTAACGATTTAGGGTGTCCACACTCTCAGCAAGCCATGTTGCACTTTACAGGAGCTGCTGAACAATTCAAAGAGGACAGAAAGGTGAGCTCTGTTATGTTATGAGGATTTTATTTTGGGTTTACATCCTAAATAAAATACCCCACTTTGAATGGCCTAGGCAGAGCCTATGAGCAAGGGGACCACTCACTATGTGGGTGGGGGCTAGTGATCGAGTGGGCATGGCTATTTAAAAGTGGGCAGAGTCGACAGACGGAGGGAAGGGCGACCAGCTGATCACGTGTCCTGGTTGAACCTCCAAAAATTCTGATGGTGGTAATTTTAGCCGTATTCCTTTTACCTGTTCCCTCCTGTTATAACCATGCTGGATGGTGTGTTTCTATGGTGAATGTTTCAGATGGGTTTAGGTGCCATTGACTGCAGCAAGGCAGGGAATTCTGAGATCTGTGGGCAGGAAGACGTGCAAGAGTACCCCACATTCCGCTATTACTCCTATGGCCGGGCACTGGAACGCTACACCGGCCCACGTGGGGTGAGTGAACCGAGTTATAACGATATCGCAATATTATAAAATGTTCTTGGTTCTTTCGGTAAAGTCACGTAGAAGGGAAATAATAAAATAATAAAAATAAAACATAATAAAATAATTACTAATAAAATTATTAAAATAAAACATAATAAAATTATTATTATGTTTTATTTTTATTTTTTTTAATTATTTTATTACTTCCCTTCTACGTGACTTTACCGAAAGAACCAAGAAGATGAATCCCTGCAGTCACGAAAGCTTTAAATCGAAATCTATAAAATGGCCAATAGAATTCATACGGAACAAACATTGCTCTCCGATATATGTTTGGCTCGTACTGCGTGTCAAGCACGATGTCCAACGTTAAACTCCAGGTGCTGACAGCGTCTTTCCTTTTCTGAAGAAGCTCCCAAAACGTCAGACATCATGATGAACAAAACGATGTTACAATATGTAAACGCATCAGAGAGCTGCACTGCACAACTGTGAAAATTGACTCAATAAAATAGAAATTGACGTAAATTATAATTTTCCCCTATATATCTGTTGGAGAGTACTGGCACATTGGTTAGCGCTCTTTTCCATGAGCCCGGCATCCTGGTTTTGATTCCCGGCCAACATCATTTGCGAGTGATGTGTGTATAGGTCCTAGGTACTCGCTTCACCAACCTGAAACTTTCCAGCACGGTTAGGTACGGTCAAAAAACGTCTGTCACTGACACGACACGGGAAAGCGTTCATCCAGCAGTGGGTTGGCAAAAGGGCTGTGCAGTATAAAATATGGGTCACTGGTGAGCTTGCTAACCACTAAATCATTCAACTGCTAACATAATTAAAATTTTAAAGAAGACAAAGTAGGAAATATACCCAAGAGGATCTCCAAACAGTCGATGGTGTAATGAAATTGGCTCGTGCAGGAGCTCATCGGATGCTTTATCATACAAAAATATATAAGTTACATATAATTTTCAGTGTCCGTCATGATCATCATTCTCGTCATTACAGCAGAACTCAAAATAATCTGCACCACAACTTACAGAATCCGCGATATGATCCCCCCATATCAATGCAGATTATTGGATTTCTGATGTAGTGTTTTTACCCTTGTATTCTCCAGATTATTTAATGCTCCGGGAAAGCCAGATGCACCGAAAACTTGTGACGGGCGACAATAAAGTTAGACATTTTGAGACGCACACACCTTACCATACTATAAGACACACCCTCAACCTTCGCTTTAAAATACAGAGGGGGAGGATGTGCATCATAATCTGGAAAATACGGTATTATGGTATTATTTATTAATTGTAGCACCCTTTGCACACGAGACACGTAGCCACAGTCACACACTGGCTATTCAGTGTGTCTATTTAAGCCTTGCTTCTGTTTGGTTTCCAGGAATCCGACTTTGTGAACTACATGAGGAAGCAGCGAGGGAAGGACTATGAGAAAGTTGGTAAAAAATCCCACCGTGATCTGTAAACACGGTCTGGACCACCGTATCCTTTGGAGCATCTCAACCGGCATTTCCAAAACCTGTGATGAGAAGACACAAGTTCAGCATTTAAAATGTCATCTGTTTTGAATCGGCATGTAATGATTTGATGAACTGTCACAATTCGGTTTTCACTATTTGATTGAAGAATCGGTCTTGGTTTACTGTACTTGCGTATCGTTTGGTTTATACATTTTGCTCCAGTAGCCCACTTGTAACAAGTATCATTTGCAAAAAAACATAATAGATTCATCCATGCTCGATTCGGTTGTGCAGTGGTTCGTGTATTGCGCTATGAATCCCACGAGTGTGATTCCCGGTCACGGCTAACATTGGTGCAGTGATTCTTTGACTGGTCTTGTGCCACGCTCTTACTCCAAACCACATAGGCCGTCGTGGTGAAGTATGGTCAACCGATCCCTATGACCTACACAATGCGGAGAGACCTTTATCCAGCAGCGGATTGACAAAGGGCTGTAAATCATATACAGTGGTCTATGTTTAACACCAACGATTTCCCGAATGTGCTGTCGGCATGAATCCGCAAAGAGAAGCGTGATTCCTTTTCATCGCACAAATTGCTGCAGGCATCGGTGTAAAATTATCCCCTCGTATCACAATCCTTTCTTTCTTTACGATAAGTGGACTTCTCTCATCAACAACCACAAAGCCTCCACCCGTCCATCGCATGTGAAGTTAACACCGATATTTGAGCCATGCAAAGTGGATCACTCTCACAGTGGTTCAATTAATTGTAATGACTTGGGGCCACGATTCATTTTAAAAAGTCGATCGTTTTGTTGACGAATTTGTGTTGCCATTTTCTCTCGTTTGTATGCCTCGTTTGCAGTTATATATACCAAATGAGCATACATACAACAGCATATCATATGCGTATACTCTTCATATAGCATGATTTTGATGCTTACAATCCGTTGCAGGTATGGTGAGTGTAAGAAATGTGTTTGATCAGTGAATCGATGTTTCATTACATGCACAGTATTTATCATCATATTTAGTCATCAGGGCCTTGGGACATAAATAAAATGCGAGATAAACTTTTCTTCATGATGGTTATTTCTTTGTACGGTCATTGTTGACCAGGTTGAGACATTCCAACTTGCTGCACCCAAGATTCTTGTTTTGCTATTACAGGACGTCGTCTCTCCACGCTTCAAACCCACGTGTAATGATCGAGGGGTTGACAGTCATTTTGACAAGCCTAAAAAACACGGATTCTGAAGGTGTTCGAGTTTTGTTTTCCAAATATAAGTTATTTCTGTCCTGATTTTGGAATAAAACAGTTGACGAATACAAAAGTGTTACTCTGTTCTTTGGTTTCTGTGTTTTTCAGATGTGGGATCTGGGTAACTAGCACCACACCTGTGCCCTTCCCAGATATTCGCAGTAGAAACCAGTGCAGTGCATAGGCTGTGCAATTACCGCGTTTCCAATTCACTTTGTCAGTTGCGTCAACTGACTTGTGGGATGTGTGTGTGGCGGAGAGAAATTTGAGTAGAGTGAGATGAGAGGGGAGAAGTAGGGAGGTGTGCGGAGGGGAGTAGCGTGAGATGAGAGGAGAGAGGTAAGAGTGGGAGTAGAGTGAGATGAGAGGGGAGATGTAGGGAGGTGTGCGGAGTGGAGTAGAGTGAGATGAGAGGTAAGAGTGGGAGTATAGTGAGATGAGAGGGGAGATGTAGGGAGGTGTGCGGAGGGGAGTAGAGTGAGATGACAGGAGAGATATGGGAGTGTGTGAGAGTAGAGTGAGATGACAGGGGAGAGGTAAGAGTGTGTGGGAGTAGAGTGAGATGAGAGGGGAGAGGTAAGAGTGTGTGGGAGTAGAGTGAGATGAGAGGGGAGAGGTAAGAGTGTGTGGGAGTAGAGTGAGATGAGAGGGGAGAAGTAAGAGTGGGAGTAGAGTGAGATGAGAGGGGAGAGGTAAGAGTGGGAGTATAGTGAGATGAGAGGGGAGAGGAAAACATGTGTGAGAGTAGAGTGAGATGAGAGGGGAGAGGTAAGAGTGTGTGGGAGTAGAGTGAGATGAGAGGGGAGAGGTAAGAGTGGGAGTATAGTGAGATGAGAGGGGAGAGGTAAACATGTGTGAGAGTAGAGTGAGATAAGAGGGGAGAGGTAGAAGAGTGTGTGGGAGTAGAGTGAGATGAGAGGGGAGAGGTAAGAGTGGGAGTAGAGTGAGATGAGAGGGGAGAGAGAAAATTGGGAGTAGAGTGAGATGAGAGAAATGTAGAATAGTAATCAGGGACTTACGGTCAGGGTAGGAACAGCGAATAATTTTTTTAAAAATAATATTTAAGATTGTTTCACTGATCTGTGTTACGTCATTTCTGTATGATTCCAATCATTTTTATAGTAAAAATCGCCAAATTTGCGGAGACGAGAGGTGCGCGGGCAATAAGCGCGTGCCTGTTACTATCTCTCTGTAATGATTGGAATCATACAGAAATTACATTTATAAAACAGATCAGTTGAAATATCTTAATTTTTATTTTATTTTGTTGTTAACCACTACACTACCGCTCCCCCGACACTCACACACACATAGACACACACACAGACACTCACATAGACACAGACACTCACACAGACACAGACACTCACACATCCACTCACACACACATAGACACTCACACAGACACTAACACACAAACATAGACACTCACACATCCACTCACACACACATAGACACTCACACACACACATAGACACTCACACAGACACTCACACACACATAGACACACACAGACACTCACACACACACAGACACTCACACAGACACTCACACAGACACAGACACTCACACATCCACTCACACACACACACATAGACACACACACACACAGACACACACATAGACACACTGACACACACACTCACACACAGACAACAACAACCGCCATTCGCCACTAAGTGGCGGTGACGTCACCACGACGCTTGTGCCAGGCCATGTGCACCTTGAGGCCACGTGAAGTGTCGAACGCCCGCTGGCAGGAGGTCACGGGGCAGACCCAGCAGGTGCCACGGGTCGACTGACCGAGATGACCGAGATGACTGGCTGATGCACCACCTGTGCCCCCTACTGTGCCAACTTGCTGTGCTTTAGCCACCCGGCGCTCCGCTCGTTGTTGTGAGCGTCGCTCCTCCGCCCTCCGTTGTTGTTGGAGGGCGACTGCCTCCAACTGCCCAGTAGCGTCCTTCACGAGCCTCCTCCACTGAGGCCGATCTTGACACCGCTGGTACCAGTCATCGGCAAGTCCACTCAGCTCCACGTCCTCCTGTACCACATCACTCCATCTCTTCTCTAGCCCGTGCCGCGCCCGTTTAGCCCCCTCGATCCGGCCGAACAAAAGCTGTTTAGGCATGCGGTGGCTGGGCATGCGGGCTACATGACCCAGCCAACGCAGCCTTGCCTGCCGGAGGAGCTCACTGATGGGACTTTGCCCAGATCTTTCAAGGACTTGTGAGCTCCTCACACAATCCAGCCTGGTTAAACCCAGGATGGATCGTAGGCAGGCCAGCCTAAATGTTTCCAACCGGCGAAGATGCTCCACTAGGGGGGTCCACGTTTCGCAAGCATAGAGAAGGGAGGGAATGACCGTGGCCGAGAAGACCTGAAGCTTCGTGCGGAGCGACAGACCAGGTAGCTTCCACACAGCGTTACGCAACCGATGAAAAGATATTGCCGCTCGACTGATTCGGAGTGAGACCTCTGCTGATAAACTGGAGCCGGTCATGAGCACACTGCCCAGGTATGGGAAACTCTCTACTCTCTCCACAACTGCCCCATCACCGATTGGGAGTTGTGGGGGTGGAGTGCCCGATGGTACAAAATACCCAGGCAGGTGCTTAGTTTTGGTGGGGCTGATGGTAAGGCCCCACCTCTTAGTGGCACGCTCCAGTCTCAGCAGCAGCGTCTCCAACTCCTCTTCTGAATGAGCAGCTATTACCAAATCATCGGCATACATAACGTGGTTGACCAATAGGGAGCCATCCCTTGATCGCACCCGGGCGTCGATCAGCCTCCCATTGTATCTGTACCAAATGGTAATTCCCCCGGTACAGCTATTGAAGGCTTCACGAACTACGCAGTCGAAATAGATGTTAAATAATGTGGGAGCCAGAGGACATCCCTGTCGCACCCCAAGGTGTACAGGGAAAGGCTCCGACTCCCGGCCACGTAGTTTTACCCGGGCCCGCTCACCATCATGAAGGTCCTTAATGATCGTGAGCAGAGGGTCAGGGACTCCGAAAGCACGAAGAACAACCCAGAGCCCAGTCCTACTGATGGTATCATAGGCCTTGACCAGGTCAATAAAGCAGAGATGTAGGTCTTTTTGGAATTCCCTACACCTCTGCTGTAGCAGACGGACAGAAAATATGGCATCTGTGCAGGACCGCCCTTTCCTGAAACCACATTGGGGCTCCGCAAGCCTCTCCTCAGCATGCCTAGCAAGGCGATGTTGAATAATCCTTGCCAGGACCTTACCCGGCACACTGAGGAGTGAGATGCCCCTGTAGTTGTTACAGTCGGTACGGTCCCCCTTCTTAAAGAGGGGGACCACCAGGGCATCCTTCCAGTCCTGCGGAACCCGTCCAGTGGTCCAGACTGTTGTTATGATGTCATATAGGGCAGTCTGTGCACAAACGCCACCCTCCCTCAGCATTTCACTCACACACACACAGACACTCACACACACACAGACACTCACACACACACAAACACACACAGACATACACACAAACACACACAGACACACACAAAACTCCCTCTGATCTGACAGCGGGGCTGACTTCCTCCCCGCCTACGTCATCTACCACGTGCGAGGCAGGCAGCAGCAGCGGGCCACCGTCCTCACCGCCACGTGCGCTTCGTTGCCCCATTCAGGTGGTAAGTCCACGTGCGAGCACCGCGTGCGTGCTCGCTTGCTGCCTCTGAACGTAGTTTCATCACTTTATTCGGTGGAACGCCTCTACAACCCGCCGTGTGTTCGACACAATGTTTAAATGCGTCCTAGGGGGGTGGGGGGGTAGCGGTGGCGGTCACAGGCTCACAGCCGTAGACATTGAACGCCTAGCACGCCCCACGTCCCCTACTAAGACGACGTCCTAAGCGGAGCCCACAACACGAGTGGTTGTTGTTGTTGTTCTTCCTTGTTGTTGTTCCTTACGCAGCGTGGGTTTTGGTAATTGAAGCCAGCACTGTAGGCCGAGAGAGAGAGGAAAATGCAAACGCGTTGAAGGTCAACGGCGAGGCGAGGATAAATGCTAAAGACGTGGAACAATTGTTTGTATTGGCGTCACGTAGGATAAAAGTATCCAGTTCGGATACTTTGTTACTGTACGTTGAACTTCTTTCGCACCGTACGTAGCCAACCGTGCTAATAGGTGGAGTGGTGAGTCTATGGGTAGTGTTGAGTCTATGGGCAGTGTGTATGTTTAACTTTTTTCGCACCGTACGTAGCCAACCGTGCTAATAGGAGGTGCGGGGGGAGGACAGCAGATTGTTAAGCCAGCAGTGCAGCTAACAACAAGTGTATCTCTCACTGGAACTGCTGTCACACTTTCCTGTGGACGTACACAGCCAGCCAAAGTTGTCACATAACCTATCTTCAAAACGAAATGCCCGGTCTCTCTTTTTTATTGTGCCTTTTAAAACATTGGGAATCATCTCTTCCCATCATCTTCTCGAACAGGGAGTCGGCAATCTGCGACTCTTTAAGGACTGATTCGTGAACGTTATTTATTAAGGGACCCACCGTCTTATTTTTCCATGCATTGCGGATGCTGAAATATTTATGGGTTTTTTCTTCTCACGAATTAGAACAAAATGACACTTGTGAAAAAAAACACATTCCTGCGGAGGGAGCTGGTAGGAACGTTTTGTTGCTCGGTCAATGGCCAGGGTCAACGGCGGCGTGGTGTATTCCGCAAATATGCCCGACTGAGGGCGGGCACAAGCCGGCGTGAGTTGGTTAAACGTTGAGTTGTATAAGGGCACCACGGGGTGACCAGCCCCTCCCCACCCAGCCCCACCCCTCCCACCCCCCACCCAGCCCCTCCTCACCCTCCCCTCCCCACCCAGCCCCTCCCAGCACGACGGACGGACACAATAATCCCCTGTGGGCTGGTGTAACCAGGAGGTTCCTACCAGTATAAGAATCGGTTTTATCCATCCTGGCAATAAAACAGGTGTTAGGATTGTCAAACACACGCAACCTTTTTGATCCTGTCAAAAGGTCCCATGATGTAGCTGCTCACCCCGAGAAATATAAGTGCTCTGATAGTGCATTGTCTTGCTCCTGTTCGCCTTTTGGCGTCCTCTGGTCTGACATTGGTGAGACAAGGTCTTTGGTGTGACAAGGTCTTTGGTGTAGGGCAATCAGTTTCAAAGACAATGCATATGTTAGCAGAGCATGTTTGTATGTTCACCACAAGTACTGTATGTGATTAATGCAGACTTGATTCCTTGTTGTTTGAACATCTGAACACATGTTTTACTGCCCTCTTGTTCTAGAACAGGGCTTGGCAAACCTGTGACTCCAGAGCGCTTGGGCAGCCAGTTTTTTTAAAATAAATTTTAATCTTAAACAAAATTTAACGTTAAGATTACTTGATTCAATTTGGCAGGGAATGGGTACTATGGAATGTCTTGGTGACGACAAAAATGTACGGTCAAACTGCATTGTTACAGAATAAAGAAGGGGGAATACAACGAAATAGACGCAGTTTATTCCATCCCCTATTTTGTTTAATTAAGTCAGAATTTGCCATCTGCTGTATGTATACCTGCTGTGTACAAGTAGTTGAGCGTGTGATGTGGCTCACGGAACTATTTTGGTCAAAAACAAAAAACGTCTCTTTTTTTGAAAAGTTGCCGACCTCTCCCATGTTCTAGGATGTCCGCCACCGAGCAAATGGACGAGCTCATGGGGGGCAGCACGGGGGATCCCGGCCGTCCTGGGTCAGCGCGGCCCCGCTGGGGCTTGGCCCTTGCCGGCGTGGCGGGCGGAGCGATACTCGCCGTGTACGCGCTGTGCCTGCCCTTCGTGCTGCCCGCGCTGCGCCGCGTGTGCCTGCCCTTTGTGCCGGCCACGGATGCGCAGCTCGGCAACATCCTGAGAGTGCTGGGACCCGGCAGACGGAGGAGACTCGTGGACATCGGCAGCGGCGACGGCCGGATCGTGAGTACGGCTGATGAGTAAATGCAGAGCAACAAAGACAAAGATCTCCCGTCAAGCACCTATGAAGGTCGGCACGGCACGCGAGGGGGTGGGTGGCCAGCACCACGCCCGACCGCCTTTGTCTCCCTAGTGGCAATGTTTACACACAGGACCAGGTACTCATTTGAGGCTGAGTTGACCTCGCGGAGGCCCAGGACCGATTCAGATAACCGTCACCGTTGTCGACCGTCAACGGGAATCGAATTCGGGCAGCCGGCTGTGTAATGCAGCGCGCTAACCACTGCCCTACCGCTCCTCCACCAACTACAATACCACATTCAAGTTGGTCAAGCCAGTTAATGGCATTAGGAGCAGCGGAGTGTAACGCTGTGATGTCTCCTTCATATTTGTGGATTGAGCATTGCATCAGATGTTGTACGATCTGTTCTGGATGACCACAGTCGCACACTGGAGAGTGTTTTTTAATTTTCCATTTGTGCATCAGGTATCCGCATCTGCCATGGTTTGTGCGGATGCGATTTAGGGTGGCCCATGAGTTTCATGGAAGATAAAACAAGGATCGTGAGTGAGACGCGGGTTCAATCATTAGGACATGACTTAAAGCAAATGACAGACAAACCACAATGCACCTTCGATTTGCATGGTTGGCTACGTACGGTGCGAAAGAAGTTCAACATACGGTACATACGATAGGCTAACATGGGGGGGAAACAGAATGCCCATAGGCTGTCATTGAAAAACGAATGTCAGTAGGGGTCACATTGGGAAAATTGAATTTCTATAGTTTAGCATTGGGAAAAACGAATTCCCAAAGACGACAATGGGCAAAACGGAATACTCATAGGCTAACGTTGGGGAAAAAAGCCATCTAAGCCAATTCGCATTGTTATCTCTGTCATTTGTTTTAGTTTGTTTCGTTCGCCATTAAGAGTTGGCTTGAAATGTAAATATTAAGTGTGCATTCTGATGTATTTTGTCATCGTCAGCTATGATCAATCCACTCCTGGAGGAAGGCTTTCCCAAGCTGTTGCTATCTCTCATTTCCCCCTAATATAATGATCCACCTTGCACCTGCACATGAGCTGATTTCATCGCTCCAGCTCCACGGTGGATGTGGTCTAAGGCACATTCACTCTCTTTGGTCTTGACGTACCATGAACGAATTACGCATATGATTCGAATATATTTGACATGTGAAAAAGAGCTTCATAGCTCATCGGATTTCTCTAGGATAAATAAAGATTCTGATTCACATACCATTGATGATGAGTCAATGCCTCATGACTTGCCTCGTGTTAATAACTTTCTGTGGTTTCAATAGTTTTAACTCACATTTTATGCATGTGCTTGTCTAGGTACTTTGGGGAGCGGTGACCCAGTGGTTAGCACACTCCGCTACAAACCTGGCAACTCAAGTTTGATTCCTGTATACACAACCAAAAATCTAGCGAATATTCGAAGGAATCCTGGGCCTTCCCTAGGTCGACTCAGCCTTAATGAGTACCTGGTGCAGTGTGTAATTATCAGTATTTGGAAGATGAATGCAGCTGGGAGTGGTGATGACTAACCACCCCCTCGTGTGCCTTGCCGGCCTTCATAGGGGCTCGCTAACAGAACTTGCCACAACATCTAAAAGGCTATTACAGGGGGATCTTTGTATTTGGTTTTGTAGGTGTTGGCGGCAGCGCGCCATGGGTTTTATGCGGTGGGAGTGGAGCTGAACCCATGGCTGGTTTTGTACTCGCGGCTCGGCGCTTGGCGATTGGGACTCAAGGATTCGGCATCCTTCCGCACGGTCGACCTATGGAAGGTGCGCATGGCAAAGCAGAGATGTGAGCATGCTCAGCCAAACATTTCTGTATTAACTGCTTTGAGAATGATCTGCAACATTTCCTTCCTGTCACTAGATAATTCCTCTGTTTAAATTGTGAAGAGAGCAAGTCCTACCTAAAAGGAGTTCCCAACGCAAAATAATGTGCAATCTACAGTGATTAAATATTCTTTGGGTCTTTCGGTGAAGTCATGTAGATGGAAATTTTTAAAAAAAATATCTTTTTATTTTTCTATCTTCTTGACTTTACCGTAAGACCCAAATAATATTAATTCCTGCAGTCACGAAAGCTTTAAGTCAAGATTTGCAGTGTATTCGATAAGGATTTGGGTCTTTGAGAAATTGACCCTGCAAGTTTTACACAATGTAAGTCAACTATATTTTCATGGGTGAATAGCAACATTATCCCGCAGTCATGAGTAATTTTGACAAATATTTTACACTCTTATGCTAACTTATGGAGTATGTGTTACACACACACACCCACGTTTCTCGGAATATTTCAGGAACATTTTATCCTTTCAAAAAACGTCCACTTTTTATTCCAAATGAATCAAAAACTAAATACTGTACTGTAGTTTATTGGTATCAATTACTGAACTTCCCTACATGGGTTCCGAGGATCATGTGACCACTCCTGAATAATTATTTTCCTGTCATGTGAACTCAAGCCGTGCAGCACAATAGCTTAGCGTATTATTATTACGTTGAATTTAATTGTCTTATGTAACTCGTGTGTTTAATGGGTAAAACTGTCAGTATGCAGCATTTCGGTAGCATCCATGTAAGTTCTTGTATATGGATAGCACATACAAGGTGACGTTTTAGAATTGCTACTCTATACCAATAAAATTACGATTTGCACATTAGTGTAATGTTACATGTAAAACTTGTAATTCAAGTTTCAAAATTTTCAAGTTTCAAAATTTTCAAGTTTACTTAGCCAGTCACTTATTATTTAGCGTTCGATCATGTTCCTTTTGAGTTCGTGAAAGTCACACTGATTACTTGCATTGACTGGTTCATTTGTGACCTCTGCTTATTTCTTGCAGGTGAACTTTTCTGAGTTCAACAATGTGGTGATATTTGGGGTGCCTCAAATGGTAAGTTCCAACAGTACTTGGGTTCAATCTTGATTTGAAGCTTTTGTGACTGCAGGAATCCATACTCTTTGGTTAGTATAGTACTTGGGTTACTATTTCAGCACTACTTGTCATTGAATTTCGATTTAAAGCTTTCGTGACTGCAGGGATTCATCTTATTGGTTCTTTCGGTAAAGTCATGTAGAAGGGAAATAATAAAATATTAAAAATATATATTTTTATATCATTTCCCTTCTACTTGTCATTGGTTGATTTTCAGAATTGATGACGATACGTGATAAATACTGTTATGAAAATACAATTTTGGAGGAGTGACCAGATAGCCTAGGGGAATAATGGTCACGTGATAACCCTCAATCTCCCCGTACCCAGATGTCTCAGCTGGAGGAGAAGCTGGAGAAGGAACTGAAGCAGGAGGCCGAAGTCATTGCCTGCCGTTTCCCGTTCCCGAGCTGGGCCCCGGTCCGAGTGGAGGGTGAGGGCATCGACACGGTGTGGGTGTACGAGGCCACGGCACTGAGGTCTGCACCACCTACTGAAGACAAGGGTCCTTTACCTGGAGAGAAGGATTCATTATCCAAAGAGAAGGATGCTTACCTTGGAACACAGGCCAGAGAGAGCTAATATCGGTGTTTCTCGAATTCGAATTCTTCATCGGTGGATCCCTGTCGCTGCGTTTGCACGACTAATAGGGGAGAGCAACCCGGCATGATTCACGAACAGAGTTCCTCGGCCCGGACTGGGTTCTCATGGCAGCCTTATTGGCTCAACCTGGCACCAAGTGTGGCCCGGGTGCTGATATCAAGTGGACCTGCTGAGAACAAGATTCATAATGAGCTCACGTTTTCACCTGGGCTGCCTTTGAAGCAGTTGTGACCGCACTGGATCAACACGGAAAGAAAGATGTGCAAAATGTCACTTGCTTAGTTCAATAAAAAGAACTGTTGTCAACCCACGTGAAAGAAAGCTTTACTGCAGTGTACGTGCGAGATCCAGGAGCTGCGGTTCAAGTCCTGGGGTCACTGCCATGCTCCATGTGTTTTTTTGTAAATTTGTTATATAAAAGTCAGAGATAATACTGCTCTCTGTAATGTATCTATATTGATTGTTTATCATGAAAAACAAATGAATGCAAAATACTTTTATTAAGTTACTTTATTAAGTTACTTTATTACGTATTTCCATGCCTGCCATTTGGCTAGCGGAGTTGAGCATCGTGTGTGGTGCCATTGTGTTACGTATCACGCCAATTAAAATCATCCCAGGGAAACCCCTATGAAAGCTCTCAATGATCTCGTTTCGGGTATTGCATATGTAATGAAACTAGAGAAAACGTATTAACAATAAATTCAGACTCTGTCTTCTCGACAGACCTGTTCTCCACCTGAGGACGGCTGCTTGCGTTGTGGCCGAAACGTCGTGAAAATTATTTTATTATGTTTTATTTTTATTATTTTATTATTTCCATTCTACGTGACTTTACCAAAAGAACCAAGAAGAAGAAATACACATTTTGTTAAAAAGCTATGAGACTTCACGCACTGCCACCAAAGCCCATTTAACCAGCAGGTGGATTTCGCAAGCAGATGCGCATTGGGGAGACGGAGTACTGAAATCAGCTCGTGTGCAGGAGCTCGATGGATTGCTACATAAAATATGGTGACGGCTTAGGGAGGCCTTCACCCAGCAGTGGATTGATCATGGCTGATGATGAACATTTAAATGTTGAAGACTTAACCCAATAAGTTCAGCCCTGGCTTACTCAACAGGGCCCACGGTGTAAAGTGTGGTTCACCCAACTCTCATTACCTCCTCTGGCCTAGGTATGTGCTATGCAGAAGGGCGATTGCCCGAAGCGTTACCAATAATATATTTTTACTTTTAGGGCCACAGTTTTATAGATTTTCTTTGTGTGTGTGTGTGCGCACCACTACCAATGCAGCAGCATCCCCAAACAAATTTGTGGAATATGTTGAATACATGACGTCACGATATGGCAGGCGGGTCCATAAATATGACGTCACGCGCAACTTCCGAGTGCTAGGGACGTCATGTATCTGGTAACTTCTCGGCTCCGCGATTGGTCGAGGCGGTAACGGTCCGAATTCAAATTTTATTTCCGTTTCACGTTGGGAGGCGCTCGGCCTTCGCCCGCGTCGCTTCTCGCGCACAAAAACAAAAACAATTCAACTTAACCGCGAGTTAACAGCAACAAAACGCGTAATATTAATTCCGCGATATAGTAGTTGACGGTAAACGAGTTAGATTTGTTTTTTTTGGGTCAGGATCGCTCGCCAGAAGCCTCCGCCAACGAGGTAAGTGGCTTGCCGTGTGTGCTGCGGGTGTGAACTTGTCACGGCCCACAACGCTGCACTGACGACCAGTGTGGTGAAGTATGGTCACGCAGACCGCCGTAGCCGACCGTGAGAGGTTTGCGACGGATAGACACTGGCTGACGATGATGAAGGACATTGCAAATGTACAAGACTTTGTCAATCTACCGATGGATGGATGGCTCGCAGCAACGCCACAATGCAATAAAGAAAGGGTCGTTGTCCGAAACGTCTAATTGTTATGTGGTTGGCCCTATGTGGGGTTCGCAGCGTTCATGGGGATTTTTGTTGCATTGTATTGTTTCTTGCCTGGTCAGTGCGGTTTGGTGTGCGAGGGTAAGTTGAGATTGTGAAGTTGCACAAGTGGGGGCAGATAATTGACACCGTGTTAAGAAGACCCCCGTGTCTTTAATGCAGTTATCAGCTTTTAAAAACAACCCATCATCTATTTGGGGCTGTTAACTCGGAAGTGATTTATATACTGTACAGTGTGTCGACTTACACCGGCATGGGAATTCAGAATGTCACCACTCATTGCCAATGGTGGTGTTTGTTAAACTCGAAATAATTGTCTGTTCAACAAGTAACAAAGCGTGCCTTAAACGTTTACCCATCTCAGTGTTGACTTGCGCAATGCACTATGAACCCGGCTTTACCTACGTACGGTGTGAAAGAAGTTAAACATACAATGCCTGGCGTTTGATTTCCGGTCACGGCTAACATCACTGGCGGGTGACATTTGATCCGTTTCCAGACCCACCGTCATCAACCCGCACTGACCAACGTGATGATATAGAAATGTATAAACTATCATTCAAAGTTGAGATCACCCATCGGCCTACGTGAGGCTCATCTCTCTTAAGTGATAAACAGATTAATCAGGTCCCACTAACTTGGGCATCTGTGAACTTACTGGACATCTGTGGAAAAGAGCTGTATTGCTCATACTGGATTCATCCACTATGAAATTAATGTTCTGATTCTGTTGTGAGTGCCATTGGCCTCTGTGGGGCTTATCTGCATTCAATGTGTACTACAGACGCCTCTAAAGCTTTTAAGTAATTTTCAGAAATACACGGCGTTGGCCATGTTCCACAACAAAAATGGTGGGTTGGATTGTGGGGATTTAAAAACAAAGATACATCGTCTTTGTTTAAAAGAGTGGCTTTGTGTTTTGCAGAACATTCCGAAGATGTCGGGTTTACTTGAACTGTTGCCCGAGATATACGAGCAGATGAAAGGAAACCTGGAGACGATACAACAGGCCGTGACCAGTGGAATTGAGCAGTTGTTGCTGACCAAGCCTCGGCAGGAACACGACTCATGGATTCAGATCGTCAACAGTACGCCGTGGTTTGACTGACTGAATGAATGAAAAATCTGTTCACAAAGTACACGTCCGTCAGGGGGAGTAATTTATACAGATACACAGTATAAGTAACACACTCTCTTGTGGATTCTATAAAAGTATAATTGTTTTATATATCAGAATCTTTTATACTGGAGGAATCTGATGCGCTATATACATAACTAGCGGGAAGTATCCGGCATTGCCCAGGGGAAAAATATATTTCAAAACCTCTCTTAAAAACATAACAGAAACCTACACAAATACTAAGCTATTGTGAAAGCCCGGCGTGCCGTTTGTCCATTTGTCCATCAACAAAATAATAAGGGGCTTACAGAAGTCCAAAAAGTTATAGAAAGTGGGGGGCAAATAGTTGATCTAAAAGGTTTCCGAAAATTGTCGACCCCCCCTGAAAAAATCTTTAACCCCGCGTAGGCATATATACCTACACACCCTACATACAATAGAGTGCGTAGTATCTAGTGACTATAGTAGTATCTGACTCTACAGTAGTATCTGGCTCTATAGTAGTATCTGCTGACTCTATAGCAGTGTCTACTGACTATAGTACCATCTACTGACTGCATTAGTATCTCCCGACTTTACAGTAGTATCTACCGACTCTATAATGGTATATATCGACTCTATAATAGTATCTAGTAAGTATACAAAGTGCCGTTGTGAGGCCTAGTCCCGTGGAGAGCCCCCGGCATTGCCTAGATTGCCCAGCCGGCCAAGGTGGCACCTTTGCAGGCTGGGGCTGGGCTGTGATTCAGCCCCCCACCCCAAGGCCCGCTCTACAGTAGCAGTCAGTAACTACAAATTCTACAGTAGTATCTTACCTATTTTATAGTCGTATATACCGACTTTTATAAGAGTATCGACTTTAGAAGAGTATTTACTTCACAGAGTGTAGTGGTGAGGCCTAGTCCCGTGTAGAGCCCCCGGCCTCGCCTAGATTCATATTCTTAGGTTTTTTCGGTAAAGTCACGTAGGTAAAAACATTAAAAAAATAAAATAAAAATCACGACGTTTCGGAGGCAACACAAGCTTCCGTCTTCAGGTGGTACCGTCACAGCCACGACAGCTGTATCAAGTAAATGAGAGATTGCAGGAGCTACCACTCCGTTTATATAATGGTTGGAGAAGGTGGTGGGGCAAGGGCCGCATACTTTTTATAGATTGCCCAGCTGGCCGAGGTGGCACCTTTGCAGGCTGGGGTTGGGTGTCGGCATACAGCTGAGTTGCCTTCCCGCTTGTATGTGGGTCTTTGCGCTTCCATGAATTACAAATTGTAAAACGTTGTGATGCACTCCGTGTGAATGATGCTATATACAATGTAACATTAGTATGACATTGTGGTATTTGTAGCAAGAAATATTACCAGATGTTTTGACAGCTGTCTTAAGAGTTTTTAATATCCTTTATGTATGGGGTTTATTCCAAATTGAAAGTTATTTCAAAATAGGAATTGTCTAAGCGTGTCAATAACCCAGATCCACCAAAAATCCTCAGAATATTTCTAGGTCGAGGATGTCTGATTTGTAAAGCACTCTGAGTTGCAAACATAATTTAGGTGCTTTATCAATCAAACGCTCAATGTACCCTTCTAAATGTTGCAGCTCATGTGTCTTGTTTTGTGTTCGCAGAAGCGGCACAAATGATTGAAGAAGACCACAACCACCTGGTTAACGAGGAAAACAAAATTGCCGCAGGTACAGGGGCATTGAGACACGCGTAGAAAGAACAGGCCGCTAATATTACATTGTAGAATAAATAGTGTTTATTATGACTTAATAAAAGTTTCTTGGTTAAAGATTAGACATTTAAGAGTAAGTGATGTGTAAAAATAGATTCAAATGTATTAAATTCTATGACAATAGAAAATTTATGCTAATAAAGCAAACAACATGATATAATCAAGCTAATTAATTAAATTGAATTGCATGCCAGTAACGATTTCAGAGTGTAAAGTCTAATTTTTTTTATTACGTTGTCCTCATCCCGAGCACAGAGAAGGCAGAGATTCGGGCGCTGATCGCAGAGAGTCGGCAAGAGAAAGAAGTCGTCTTGCAAAACATCAACGAAAAGCGTGCCCAAATCAGCCTGCTGAACGCGGAGTTCAACAGCAAGCGAGAGGAGCTGGCCGAGTCCCAGAGGGGTGAGTTTGTTTTCCTCTCTTAAACATTCGTTGGGCTCAGTGTGACCCAAGTCGTCAGTGCATGCTGTGTCAATGAGCCCGTCGCATGAGCCTCTGAACATTCGGTGGCTCGGTGTGACCCAAGTGGTCAGTGCATGCTGTGTCAATGAGCCCGCTGCATGAGGCTGCCAGTTTGATTCCTACCGTAGCTGTTGGGGAACTTCTGCAGTGTGTTGGACTTTGTGGGTGATGGCCGGTGAAGTAAACCTGTCTCATTTGTAAGAGAGACCTTGCAGAGTATTTACCTTGTCCCATTCTCATGTGTCTCTGCTCTTGTTGCTGCAGTGAGATTCTTAGATTGGTTTTAAATTACAAGGATGCAGCTCTAAAAGTAAAAAAATACAACGTGCAAAACTCAATACGAAGTGGTTCACATCACTGAGCTCCATCAAACTGAGCAGGGGAACAAGGTAAAATATTTCAGGGTATTTAAGCCTCCTCGTCCTGCGTTATGGAATAAAAATATGAAAGTCACATTTGATATGAAGTTATAAAGCGCATGCTTTACTTAATATATTTTCAAAAACTCAATCCATTTGTCAATATAAATATTTACCAATATAAAGACCATTTAAACGTGTTTTGGTATTAAATCCCCATTCGTTTCACAGAAAAGTCAGTATCATATTGTATCACTGCTTGGCTATTACTCTTAACAAAGTGGTCAAACCTTATGACCTCTGTGATGTTATTGGCTGCAGAAAGTGCCGACACTTTTCAAATTAGGCATGCCAGCTATGGGCAGATTACTTACAAGATTATACATTAGACTTCATGGTGATTTAGTACACTGCACTTATGTTACAACTGTGTGTGGGGAGCGATCGTGTTGTTGTTAAGAGTTATGAACCAGGTGACTTAAATACCCAGTCACAGCTAACATCGGTTATAAGTGGTAACAGAAATAGTTCTGGGCTTCCCATAGGTCATCACAGCCTTAAACAAGTACCTGGTGCTTGTGTTTTCGGGTTGTATATGGGGTGGTGTTTGCCACCCATGCCTGACGGTTTTGCTCCCAGAGAAACCGTGTAGTTTTTCAAGATTCAAAATACAGGGTTTTTTTTTGTTTTGGGTTAGATCGCGTAAATATAACAGGTCCCTGCGGGGTGGGCTGGTAGGAACGAATAACCAAAGAATATAAACATCATGTATTATTACACTTGTTTAGCCAGGAAAGCCTCACTGAGTGTAAAGGTTTTTGTAGGGTCCTGCCAAGTGTTTGCAGTAGGGGGCGATGTTGCTACACCTAATCGGACGATACGAAGGGAGAGTTTGAGGCCTAGCTCTAGGCTTTAGGCCTAGCTGTAGGCTTTAGGCCGCTGTGAGTTAATTTTTAATTTAAATGTTTTAATTATTAATGTAAAAGCTTTAAATGTAAATGTTTCTATTTAAAAACATCAGGGAATGTAACATTGTTAAACATTAACTCCCTTTGACACACACGGGGGTACGATACGAAGGGAGAGTTTGAGGCCTAGTTCTAGGCTTTAGGCCTAGCTGTAGGCTTTAGGCCGCTGTGAGTTATTTTTTAATTTAAATGTTTTCATTAAAAACTATCTCAGGGAATGAGTTAATTTTTAATTTAAATGTTTTAATTAAAAACTATATCAGGGAATTAAAAAACTATCTCAGGGAATTATAAGGGAATGTTACACTTGTTTAGGCAGGAAAGCCTCACTGAGTCTAAAGGTTTTTGTAGGGTCCTGCCAAGTGTTTGCAGTAGGGGGCGATGTTGCTACACCTAATCGGACATCGGACGGACGGACAGACGATATAATCGATTGTAGGCTGGTTCACTTCGTTCCTACCAGTATAAATGTGTCGTTAAACATGTCACCACCTGACACAGCCAATTAGTAAGGTTTGTCATGTAAACAGAACGTGCCAATTCGTTGCTAGTACAGCACACCGGTGTGTTGGGAGAGCAAAGCCGCAACAATTACAATCTGAACACGACGTTTTGCCAGTAATTACAACTAGCTTCATCAGGCGACAAACCTTACTAATTGGCTGTGTCGGGTGCTGGCGGGTTTAACGACACATATTTATGCGATCTAACCCAAAAAAAACCTATAATATGGATGATATTGGTCGCGAATGCCCTATGTGTTAAACTTTTTCAAGATTGTGCTGTATATCCCGGAGCACAATACACACCTCCGATTAGCACGGTTGGCTACGTACGGTGCGAAAGAAGTTCAACATACATACGTACATTAGAGAGACGAAGGCTGCTGGGACATGATGCTGGCCACACTTGCCCCCTTGTGCCAGGCTTAATACTTTCTCGCTCTTTGCGTTTGCTCCAACAGTATGTATCACACCAGAGGGAGATCTTGGTGTGTTGCCTTTATCTAATTATGTGCTTGTGTTTTTGTGCAGCTTTGGACTTGAAGAAGAGCACAAACCAACAAAAAATGCAGCATCTGTCCAAGGCCTTGTTCTTATTCCAAAATTCGATGGATATAGAAGTACGCAAAATTAAAGGTACCATTGCACCAATCCACCCTTGCTTGTAGGAAATTCTATCAATTCAAAATAGCACTTATGAGTCCCTATTTTTTGCATATATGAGAGTCTATCAGGAACAAATACAAACACAATAAAAAGGGGTGATGGGCTGATGCGTATATTTCATACAAATATTGCCATATTCTGTCACATTAATTTGTAATTTACTTGAATATGCATTTTGTTTTGTATATTCTGTGCTTAACCAATGACCAAATCACCTGAAATGCTCAATTTTATCAAATATTGAAAGCTAAGCGTGGTTCAACCTGAACAGTGTTTGGGAGAGAAACTGCCATGCATAACAGGTGTCATAGGCTGCCGTGGGTCTAATTTGTGGAGAAATTAGATGAGACCATACAGACAAGAGTTGTGAAGAAATGAAGCAGAATAACACAGTGGTTATGGTATAAACTAGACAGTGCAGGCAACACGTGAAGCAGTAACGATTATATGGTATATGAATATATTTTATGGGCAAGTACAAGTGAGACGGTAAAACTGAGATGGTATAAATCACACATTATGGACAAGACACAAACCAAACAAAACAATATATGCTCGGCTTGAATCGTGACCCTGAGTAGTGACAATAAAATTACGTGTACCAGCTGGTGAGACGGCACCATTTGGTGGCTAGTCAAACTGGTGCCATGAAAATAATTGGAGTGGACAAATTCCACGTCGATTTCACAATTGGTATTCACTTACAGCTCCAGTCAACATGCAACGTGCAGTCGCATCGGCATTCATAGAAAACAATTGTTGGCATCGCAGACCCTTTTTTTTGCAATCTCACATAACAATGAGACCTGAGCTGTTTTGTTCAGAGCAGGAAGCCTGTCGGTACGCCATACCGTTATCGTGATGTTGACAACACAGCCTTACTTCATGAACAGTTTAGACTAGACTCCCTCTACTCACCCCTTTGGTGAACCAAACCTCTGCATGACTGGAACATTTTATTTTCATATACAGTAAAACCTTGGATTGCGAGTAACTTGGTCTGCGAGTGTTTTGCAAGACGAGCAAATATTTTAAATAAATATTAATTTGATAAACGAGCGAGGTCTTGCAATACGAGTAGTACGTGTATACGCTTTATCTGCCGAGCGTCACGTGATCACAACTGATATACGAGTGCTTTGGATTACAAACACGTTTCCGGTACGAATTATGCTCGCAATCCAAGATTTTACTGTATAGATATAAGAAAACGAATATAACTGCATGTGCCATTAATTTAATTAAATTGCGCATTGTGTGTTATCCCTGTACAAAGTTTAAGCTGTATATGGTGTGCTGTGATTATACACACATGAGCACCAGTTACAGAAGATTAATTGATCTGCAAAGGCTCCAGTCCACATTTATGCTATTAGATTGAGTCTCCATATAATAGTCCTATACAGAGGATCACTCTGGTTCTAGGAATATGGAGTAGTTTTATTTTACACTGGTTTAGGACTGCGGACATCGATGAGGGCGACCCATCACTTGATTATTGTATGTACACTCAGACCATGAGTGTGCAATTGATAACTTGCCAGTTCATTGTTTTAATGTAATTTTCATTTCACTCTACAGGGGGCAACCTTCAATTTGTCTTCAGAAACATCAATCCGTCAGACCCATCGCAGCCCTGCACATTCACGATACACCTTCTGCCAGAAGGAGGCTTTGAAGGTGAGGATGCTGCTAAACTGATTGACAGTAAACGCAACGTGAGTTAATATGTTCTTAGGTGCCAAGTTGTTTTCCGCTATTTGTAAAGCACTTTTGACGGGGCATACTGAGAATCAGATATACTCTTATATATCATGCAGGGGGTGCTGCAGACCTACGCGCCCCCTGCATGAACGACGGAGGCGCAGGGACAGACGTTTGATTACGTTGGAATCGATCTGCAGACGGCGGTCTTCTCGCACGGCCAGCAGCTCTATTTCGCCTTATCTCAATCCCGCAATCCCAAACAGGTGAAAGTCCGCATCGAACCGAACCCCCCAGCAAGGCCATCTACTTAACGACAAGAGAAAATTCACAAGAAATGTCGTTTTCAATGAAGTTTTCCAGATGTAAAATGATATAAGCTTTTAATGAAGAAATACAATTATCTAATTCAAAACATAATACAATTCAAAGATGTTTCATTTCAAAATGGAGCATCGGGTGCTTGCGTGAATGCGTCGTTGGTGTGCAATTTTTGTTGTTGTTGTGACTTTCCTGGCCGAAGGCCGTAAATGGTTCTGAGGGGCGCCACAGACGTCCCTGAACAACCGCTAGTGTATCATATTTGGATAACATAGATACTTTTGTCAATCCATTGCTGGATGAAGGTCATTGGGATTTGTTTGAACATACTTCACCACACTGGTCAGTGCCATTGGGTGAAGGGGCTGGGGATGTCCATAAGCGGATTATATATCACTCGCCACTGGTGTTAGCTGTGGTTGGGAATCAAACTTTGGGGTTCTGGGTCCATATCGCAGTGGACTAATCACTGCTCCATTGCTTCCCAACGAATATGTAACCACGAGAATATGTATATATGTGGGTGTGATTGAGGACTTATGTGAGTATATGGCAAGTGAAGCTTTGTTCATTTAATTATTTGGTGTGCTCTGTTGTTCCATGACTGATCCTGAACCAGATGTGTAAATTGCACACTGCCATGGCAGGAACCGTGCTGTAAATCGGTGTTCTTCAACTAGTGGCCCACGAGCTAAATCAGAGCTGCAAAGACACTTGGAGTGGCCCGTCAAGCGATGTGAATTTATGATGCTCTTAGTTGGCCCTGACTGGGATTTTATCCAATTCCTCTAAACAAGTGAGATATTTGACCATATGTGTTTCGAACACAGTGCTTTGAATGAACTCCGTGTGATTTTTCTTCTGTTAAGTAACACACTCTTGATAATTGATAATTGTTTTTTTACCCTTTTATCTGGCAACAAAACTGACACCTTTTTTACAAGGAGTCATGTTTGCATAGACCACAATACCTGCAGTCATAATGCAAAAAAAAACTGATAATGTATGCACTGTCCTTGAAGTTGATTGGTCCACACCCAAGACAGCTTTCCTTATAGCCTAGTCTCACATGGTGTTGGACCAGATGACGCCAAAAGGCGCACAACTCAAAGACAATGCACCATCAGAGTATGAGAGCTCGGGGTAAGCAAAAAAGGTGTCAGTTTTGTTGCCAGATAAAAGGGTAAAAAAACAATTATCATATTTTTTACTGGCAAATGAGGTTCAAATGGTAACACACTCTTGTGGCATCCTGCCGACATAACCTTTGTACAACATAGCAATGTTTTGTTTTGTGTTCTGTCCGTTGTGACCACACCCCTCCCTGTTGGTGAAGTCACGGACTGCCAGCCACCAATCTCCTGCATGCCTGAGCTGCTCGACCGCCTCCGGGAAACCAAAGCCATGAATGTCTTCTTCACCTGCGTGCGCAAGGCGTTTCAGGCCACTTTCTGATGGCACAGGAGTTGGCAAGTGCAGCTGACAGCGTACATCTTTCGGTGAAGCCCTGTGCAGGTGCTGCACTTGTATACGTGGATGCTTTTCTCCAACAATGCCACACAACGCCAAGATGCGTGTGGGACTTTGAAGCCTTCAGAAATATTCCTCAGCAGCTTGCAACGATGCAACGGAGAGCATGTATATACTTCGCACTTCAGCCTGAACCTGCTATTAGTCTTAATAGAAGTCTGAAAAAGAGTGGCCGTGTTTTTATTTTTATGATGTAAATATAAAATGACCCCTCTTTACCTGATTCACCTCTTTTGGAATTGTCTATGGAGTTATAATTACATATCCCTACGACCTTATGTGGCCTGCGTATCCAGAAAGAATTTGACAATGCATTGATTAAAATTGATTCTTGTACTGATGATACGTGCATTGAATTGTACTTGTAAAAATTTTTTATTTTGCATTCATATATATTACATATAATTGGTTTGTTTAAACTCTGCAGCTACTATGAACGCTACATTCAATGGCCAAATATGATTATAGAATCAACTCTGAATCGTGATAATTCATGAAATCGCGAAGCTGATGGATCATTATATTCCGAGCAATACATGCTCAATTTTGTAAGGACTCAAAGGTTCAGTAGAGTCCCTTGTGAATACGTTTTCCCATCATTAGAAATGTATGATTTTGTTTTTACAGCAATAATGCAGAGGTGGCTGTGTGTATCGGTCACCTTGGTACAAGAGCTGACAACCACTCGGATGCTAGGTTATTCAAGTCGAGTGAGTTGACGGGGTCATCCCAGTTAGCAATGACCCCCCCCTCCCCTTCAAAAAAATCTTATCTCATTAAAATTGAACGTTCATTTGATTTGACTAAATTCCAGCTCTGTGAATGTGAATAAACATCCGATGTCGTCGGGTAATTGTCATAACGGCGCACGTGTCGACGAAAAAGGGATTTCAATAGAATGTATTTGAAAGTCTTATGCTGCTGGCTGTTCTTCCAAGCATATACAGGGCTGCACTGCTGTCTGAGCTTTCCAAATGGATGATTTGAATCGTGACACCCATGGTAAAAATGGGGAGAAAGACCAAACATGTTTCAGGTTGATTA
This sequence comes from Lampetra fluviatilis, assembly GCF_964198595.1. Classification (NCBI taxonomy): domain Eukaryota; kingdom Metazoa; phylum Chordata; class Hyperoartia; order Petromyzontiformes; family Petromyzontidae; genus Lampetra; species Lampetra fluviatilis. The sequence continues at coordinate 6,411,417 of NC_136305.1, read as the reverse complement.
AAACTAAAACTTGCATTCTCCAGAAAAACGAAATATGGACCCATATTTACTCATAGTCTATATCCTAATTCTCGGATTCAGATTGGCTGTTGATGTAAAAAAAATCAAGTTATATTTAAATTAATTGAAGTCAAAATAAGATTGTGATTTTTATGGTACAAAACAGACAAAAAGCGTCATGGTAACTTTTCTCCACGGACGGTGCAGGTTAAGAGGTTCATTGAATTCGACGACGAGAAGTGCTTCTGACCGGCATTTTCATAGGCTGTTTTAAATTGTGCTCAGTGATGAGAAATAAAGGCTTCTGTCGATTTTACTTCATCATTTATGATTTGCTTCAGCTCGCGTGTATGTTGCTTGTGTCTTCTAACAACTATTGTTTATAGTTTAGTAAGGTGTGGTAAGTTGTTTCCAACCTCACTATTAAATGTATTTTCTTTACATGTTGAAATGTCACTGTGTCATGGACTGGGAGGATAGTTTGCACGGTAAGGCTGTAGCGGAGATGTGTCAAAACAAGTAAAGAATTTGGAAAAGGAACGGAAACTCGATAAGAAAAATTAAGGGAAGTCCGCATTGGACAGCTGAACTTTAGCATAAGAGACATACGTCTCTTACCACGTAAAGAAAAACAGACAAGAAACCACCTCGTACTACAGGGCCTGTTTAACACAAATATACAAACTATTATTCACACGTGAATTGTCGAGCCCAAGAATGTCAAAACATTCCAGAGTTTGCCTGCTTCGTTTGCTATTGGAAAACTGGTCCAGAAGGCCAAGAGGCTAACGACACCAAAACTCTGGTTGAACAAAATCTTGTTGATCTTATCACCAACATGCTTGAAATCCATGTTTAATTATAGGATTGGCCAAAATCGAATTGTCCATTGTAAAAATGTGTATTGTTTCACATTAGTTAAGTTGCATGCTGTATACATTACACAATCGAATGCTGTTGCTATTACTGTATTGACTTATTGAAATGTGTTTTTCCTTCCACCTATAATTCGAGAACCCAAACGTAGTCAAAGGATGGGCATCACCAGACAAGAATTACTACCCACTTCCAAAATATATATTTTTGGTGATGGCATGACTTGACTGCTGGATGAAGGTGGCCACGTGCTGTCAGCCATTAAGGAGTGGTTGATTGAACCGGTGTGTCGCTGGTCAGTGCCGTTGGAAGGGTGGTGGCACAGGACGTTAGGTTATCACTCGACACTGATATTAGCCGTGGTCGGAAATAGAACTTGAGTCCCTAGTTTCAAAATGCTCTGCAAATAAACGACATGTTACAGGGTCATTAACATACACTGCGGAGAAAATGGTGTACACTTGATAATAGCAGTCGTGGAAATTAACACCTCATGAGAGTTGAAATCATCCCTATCACTGACATAATCAGTCATTCCTTAATGAATCAAGCCTTTTAAAATAACACTTTTAAAACATGCAAAATGTGTTCATATATTGTGCGCAGTACTTCCAACTCTTACATGGCTTGCCAATTTAACTTGCTGACATTACATCATTGCGTCGAGTTAATGTGTCTCGCAGTTCTAATGTGCAGATCCTGAGTCCGTGTTGGGCAATTCCACAATCCCATGGCAGTTGCTCACAGTCTCTTAATTTACCCAACCACTGCTAAACCTCCCACAAAGCTGTAACTAATTTTATAGACCCCCCCCCATTGAGTACGATTGGCTCAAGTCATTAAACACGTGCTCTGTGAAAGACAACATTGTGCGGCGTCGGATGCAGCATGAATCTCATTGGTTTCGACCCGCTCCATTCACAAGTGACCATGACGTCAGCGGCACGTATAATATTGTAGAAATAAAAATATAAATAAAATAGCCCAAACACTTGCCTTGCCCGTGTGTGTGTGAGATCCGCACGGACGAGAGGGAGGGCTCTCTCATCGGTGCAGCCTCGCGAGCACTGCGTGTTTCCGTCGTGCCGATAGCGTTTTGCGTGTCAGTCTGCCGTGGGTATAAGTCTACGGCACCACGAATGTCTTCTCCGATTTGGTGACGCTGCTCGTCTCACGCCATCGGTGCGAATCAATGCGCTTGCGCCTTCCGTCGAGCCTGCATCGCGCAGATTACTTTATTATTTTACGGATAAAAAAACAGCGCGATTGAGCGATTTTCGTTCCTGACGATCGTCATGCGCGTACCGTGGAGGACAATCGCAGAGCGACGGCGCTGAGCGGAGCGCAATAATCCTGCGTTGCAATTCGGCAACTGCAATGCAGGTTCACTGGCCAGGTGTCTCGCCTTATAGGGGATCGTTTGTGTTGATGCAGGGGCAATTTGGTCGGCGTTGATATGCGCGTCGGCGTTGATATTATACAACGGGGGGTAATGAAACGGTCGTCGTTTTATGGGACGGGGCAGACGAATCTCAGCTTTTAACGAGAGAGGTCGTGCAATTGTTTAAAATGTGCAACAGGCAAATGTGCGTTGCGATGGCATGTCAAGGTGTCGCAGGTGAGCCTCGCGTTGTGTAATGAACGATAGGGATGGCGAGAGATGGAACAGGTCAGGCTTTTGTTGGGTGTTGAGCGTCATAATTGAACTGGATCTGATGTAGATTGTGTTTGTGTGAACACCTATTGGCTTTTTTTTGTCAATATACTGCTGGGTGAGGGCCTCCCCGTACCGTGCGTGTCATTGGGAGATGGGTGTGGGGTGTGGGGGTATTTGACCATACTTCACCACGCAGGTCAATGCGAGTTGATGGAGGTTATGCAGCATTTTACGCCAATCGGGCAGGTCGGGTATGATCGAGGGCAGCCTGACAGGTCATACAACACAGGACCATGATGCTAGAGGATAATAATACTAATACTAATATATTCTTCAAAGGCAGGATAGCCTCATTGCATTCTCAATAGACAGAACGGGGCATTATTTTGCAGAACAGGATATAGTTTCATATTCTTGGTTCTTTCGGTAAAGTCACGTAGAAGGGAAATAATAAAATAATATAAACATAAAACAATAAAAATTCTCACGACGTGTCGACTGCAACACAAGCAACCGTCATCAGGTGCGAAATCCACAGCAAGAACAATTTCTTGCTGTGGATTTCACATCACAGGACAATTTGACACGGGGCCAGTCGTGATACAGCACAGTCCGACACGGGACAGAACATTTTTCATTTTCAAGAATCGGAATATTTATATTTATACTGGAGAAATCCGATGAGCTATCAAGCTCTTTTTTTTCACACGTGTCCAGTAGGGGGGCACGGGGTAAGAACGTTACAGCAAACAAACAGTACACAAACACGAACGTGTGTAGACGCAGGTCGCTGCTTCGTTCGCTAATCGGGGGTGACACACGACAGTGCCACAAGGCAGTTGTGGCAGCAGGACACCTCGAGTCATATATAAAACCCAGCGCGTGGTCGTGTGCCATCTCTGTCGTCTTGCTGGCCGACTGAACGGTCTGCGTTGTCGCTGCCAGAAGCAACCACAGCTGAAGAATCAGCAGCAGGAGAAGCAGCAGCAGTAGCAAGGAGGAGGATGCTGGTGATGAGAACGTGGAGCCCGGCTCCTCGCTGCAAGGTGGTGCTGGTCGGAGACAGCCGCTGCGGGAAAACGGCGCTCATCTCGGTGTTCGCCAAGGAGCGATTCCCCGAGGCGAGAAACTCATCTTTGTCCTCGATCATCCCCAACCCATTGTCTTGTCCTTCGCTTTGTCCCCGTGTCCTACCGCTTCCTCCTGATGATCAGCTCGACCCTGTCTGTCTCTCTGTCCCTTTCGCTCTCCGTCTGTGCTGCCGGGGGGAGGGGGGTGCCTCTGTCTCTCTTTGCCGTGCCACGTTCCCCCAATCCGTGCTGATTTCTCCTTCCCACGGTTTCGCGATCTGCCCTCGCTCGGCACGACTCTTGACGAGCGATAGACAGCGCAGGGCAATAGAGCAGACGAGGTCGCAGTCCGTGCAACGATCTCTCTTCTCGTCCGCGCAATCTCAGCCAAGTCGCCACCTATTGTCCGCCGGGCGGTCGAGCGGTGGCGCAGTGGTTAGCGCGCTGCGTGTGTGTGTGTGGTGACTGGTGAGTGTGTGGGGAGCGGTGGCGCAGTGGTTGGCGCACTGTGTGTGTGGGGAGCGGTGGCGCAGTGGTTAGCGCGCTGTGTGTGTGTGTGGAGTGTGTGAGGAGCGGTGGCGCAGTGGTTAGCGTGCTGTGTGTGTGGAGTGTGTGGGGAGTGGTGGAGCAGTGGTTAGCGCGCTGTGTGTGTGGAGTGTGTGGGGAGCGGTGGCGCAGTGGTTAGCGCGCTGTGTGTGTGTGGAATGTGTGGGGAGCGGTGGCGCAGTGCTTAGCGTGCTGTGTGTGTAGTGAGTGTGTGGGGAGCGGTGGCGCAGTGGTTAGCGTGCTGTGTGTGTAGTGAGTGTGTGGGGAGCGGTGGCGCAGTGGTTAGCGTGCTGTGTGTGTAGTGAGTGTGGGGAGCGGTGGCGCAGTGGTTAGCGCGCTGTGTGTGTGTTGTGAGTGTGTGGGGAACGGTGGCGCGGTGGTTAGCGTGCTGTGTGTGTAGTGAGTGTGTGGGGAGCGGTGGTGCAGTGGGTAGCGTGCTGTGTGTGTGTAGTGAGTGTAGGGAGCGGTGGCGCAGTGGTTAGCGTGCTGTGTGTGTGTGTAGTGAGTGTGTGGGAGCGGTGGCGCTGTGGTTAGCGTGCAGTGTGTGTGTAGTGAGTGTGTGGGGAGCGGTGGCGCTGTGGTTAGCGTGCTGTGTGTTTGTGCAGTGAGTGTGTGGGGATCGGTGGCGCAGTGATTATTGCGCTGTGTGTGTGGAGTGAGTGTGTGGGGAGCGGTGGCGCAGTGGTTAGCGTGCTGTGTGTGTGTAGTGAGTGTGGGGAGCGGTGGCGCAGTGGTTAGCGCGCTGTGTGTGTGTAGTGAGTGTGGGGAGCGGTGGCGCAGTGGTTAGCGCGCTGTGTGTGGAGTGTGTGGGGAGCGGTGGCGCAGTGGTTAGCGTGCTGTGTGTGCGTGTAGTGAGTGTGGGGAGCGGTGGCGCAGTGGTTAGCGCGCTGTGTGTGTGTGTGGTGGGAGCGGAGTCGCAGTAGTTAGGGCACTTTGCGTTCGCAACCTAGGTCGACTCGGCCTTGAATGACAACCTGGTGTGTGGTTTTCTGTGAATGTAAGTGTTGTTGTTATGTTATAGCACATGATGTGTGTGCCATGGGGTGTGTAGCGTGTGTGCATTAATTCGCAGTATGCGCGGCCACGTTGCATGAACATGAATGCTGGAGTGTAGTGTTGAATGGTGTGTGTATGGTGGTGTGAATGTTTATGTGGTAAGTGATGTGTGTGTGGTGTATAGGATGTGTGAATGTTGATGTATTGTACATGTGTATTGTGTATATGTGTACTGTATTGTGTACATTAATGCAATGTGCATGGCGCATGTTGTGAATGCAGATTGTATTGTGGAACTCATTTCAGACTCAGCAGCCTTATACAAGTACCCGGTGCGATGTGTAAACATCGCCACTGGGGAGATAAAGGCGGCCGGGCGTGGTGCTGGCCACCCACCCCCTCGTGTGCCGTGCCGGTCTTCATAGGTGCTCGCTAACAGCACTTGCCCCAATAGTCTGTTAAGGCTACACGGGGGATCTTTGTCCCTGGTGTATCTGGATGTATTGTGTATGGTGCATTGTGTGCGTTATGCTAATGAATGTGTGTGTGGTGGAGGCCAAGGTTAGTGGCGTATTGGCAGGGCATGTAATTTTTCGCATGTGCGTCTGTGTGAATGTATGTGTTTGGTGTTATGTGTGTATACATGTATTCTTAGGTTTTTTCGGTAAAGTCACGTAGGTAAAAAATTAAAATTAATAAAAGTAAAATGAAAAATTAAATAAAAATCACGACGTTTCAGAGGCAACACAAGCCTCCGTCTTCAGGTGCAACCGTCACAGCACGATAACTTTTATTAATTTTAATTTTTTACCTACGTGACTGCAAGGATTCATATTCAAAACCTAAGAATATGAATCCTTGCAGTCACGAAAGCTTCAAATCTAGAAAAGATGTATACATGTATGTGGTGTATGTAATTGCGTTTGTATATATGGTCTGTCGATGTATGTATGCAAATGGAATATGGTGTGTGTGTGTGTATGAATACACACATGTACAGTACATGTAATGGGTAAACATCAGCACTGGGGAGACAAAGACGGCCGGGTGTGGTGCAGGCCACCCTCACCTTGCCATGTGCCCGTGTTGGCTTCCTAAATACTCTCTAACAGCACTTGCCCCAAGTCTGTTTAGGCCATGGAGGGGTGAGGGGGGGTCATGTGTGTGAGTTTTATTATTTGTCTATGTCGCATTGTGTATTACAAATGCATGTCTACGTTTGTTCAATGCAGAGGGTGTGACGGGGGAGGTTGAAATGCAATTTGTGCGGTGCAAATGAAAGTGCGCACTGTGCGTGGACACAATAGGGTGAAACAGCCGGGCGAAGTAAATGCAATTGAACTACTCCATTGCAATGATGGAAGGGACAACCGATTGTGATGAATCAGTCATAATACTCGAATGCTAACGTCTGGTTGTGTTTAATCGCTACATAGCTGCGGTGATTTTTTTTTCTCCGGGCTCATTGGCCGCGCGTTAATTCTGACCGCATGTGACAATGCCAGCATTGTTTTAAAGTGCCTTGGTTGGGCTATTCCCATGGGTGGCTCGGTTGCTATGTGGGGTCCACACACGCGGTTATGTTTTCTTAAGAAGGCGGGAGACTGGGGGGGGGGGGGCGGTGGGGTGGTTGTTAATGTAATGCCCCTTCCGATGGGGGCACATTTGAATTAGGGAGCATCTGCACGAGTTCACCAACACAAAGAGGGCCTTTGTTGGCTTACACAAGGAGCAAGACACGTAAATACGCACACAGAAAGCATCGATGGATGTGAGGGCAGTGGTGCAGTCAAGAGTTCGATTCCTGGCCTCCGCGGGTAGCATCGGTTGCGAGTGATATCATCCCCCATCATTCACCAACCCGCATTGACCGGCGTGGTGAAATACGGTTAAACAATCCCCTCTGACCGATAGCATGGACCGGCGGCTTTCATCCGGCAGTGGATTGACGAAGGGCTGAAGGATAATCTAAAAGCATAGACCCCCATATAGCCATACAGACTGTACGGGAAAGCCCTGTTTTAGAGAGCACATTTTTAGACCACATGTGTACACGAGGGGTGTTGTTGTGACCAAGCAGTGCTACCCCCAGTGCTGATACAGTATTTACTAAATGCACACCAGGTCCTTATTTAAGGCTGAAGCGACTTTGGGAGGCCCAGGATCGGTTCAGATTTCATTCACCACCGATGCGAGCTGTGGCCAGGAATGCAACTCAGGACATCGAGTTCATAGCGTGGTGTGCGATCCACTACACCACCACTCCACCCTAGTCAGTTGTATTGCCAAATGATGAGCCAACTCTTAGCAGAGTGCATGAGATTGACGGTTTGCATAAATTGTAAATAATGTAATGTTGAAACACAGAAGTAGATAATTTACTTTTAACCACGCATTTCGATGTACGTATAGTGAGCATTAGAAATTATTTGAATCATTGAGTTGATGTATTACTATATTCCTACTCACCACTCAAACCATTTGTATTTGGCTGATCATTCAAATACCACTCCAGGCACCTGGTACTTTCTATCTGTGGATGTTATTAAATACATTACATCATCTTCCATAAAATGTACATTTAAAGTCATGAGACATTAGCTTTCACAAGAGTAGGACATTGTGTAGTCAGACTCTTTGATCAAATATCTAATTTGAAAAACTGCCTGCTGTCTAAATGGCACGAATTTTCACTGTCGTTGACTCTATGGAAATATAGTTCTCATGCCTGCCCTGCTAGATAACAAATGAAAACTGATTGTCTATTTCGATTTAAAGCATCTGAATTCAGACGCTGTCGCTTCGCTGTCGCTTCGACAGACCTGGTTTTCACCTGAGGACGGCTGCTTGCGTTGTGGCCGAAACGTCGTGAGAATTGTTTTATTATGTTTTATTTTTATTATTTTATTACTTCCCTTCTACGTGACTTTACCGAAAGAACCAAGAAGATGATTGTCTATTAATCGATTAATGAAGGAAATAGATGGAAAGTATTTATTTTGCCATTGCAAATATTAAATGTATGCATATTTTAGGCTATTTTAATTTAACAAGATGCAATTGTACGAGTGCTGATTTCAGGGTTGGGCTCCGTGTTGAGTATTTGTTCTGTTAAGCTTTCCCCATGCACAATTGCAGTTTAATTACAGCTTCTGGAGATGCCAGCAGCAGCAGTAACCGGAATTCAGTCAAGTTATGTATTAACCTAATTTTTTGTGCAGTCATTTGTGACTAAATCGTGAGACCATCAAACTCATGCCACTTAAGCACACTGTTTAATTTATAAGCGGCTGAAACCCAGATTCGAATGCCGTTCCTCAGTGCTGTGATATTTGGGCCTCTAAGCCACCCCAGTAATGGTAAAGTTCTAAGCCCTCACTATGATTTTTTTTCTTCCACTTTTTTCACTTGATACAGCTATCGTGCTGTGACGGTTCCACCTGAAGACGGAAGCTTATGTTGCCTCCGAAACGTCGTGATTTTTTATTTTATTTTTATTTTACTTTTATTAATTTAAAATTTTTACCTACGTGACTTTACCAAAAACACCTAAGAATATGAACCCTCACTATGTCTCAAGATCTTATTTAGTTTCTACATTTTTACATTTGGACAGTGCCTGAAATAAGATTTTTTGTTACATTTCAGAATTTATTTACTTGAGCAGGAAGGGCCCAATTAGCTGCTTGGCTCAAATTCATGGCCGTCTTGCGGCAGTACGCATGTTATACAAAACAGATCTTAGTTGCAATCATGATTACATAGGTCGCTATAGAAATAGCAAATATTGGTACATGCTGAACATGTTACAGGAATCGGGAACTGGTCGAAACGTTATAAAAGAACGACTACATTATTTTTTGAACAAAAATGAAAAATGTCTTTTAACAAAGCAAATCATCAGGAACCTGAGGGAACAACTCTGAAATAAAATGCCACAGCACAACAATTCATGACGTTTGTTTTCTTCTTTCAACAGAATTATGTACCCACTGTGTTTGAGAACTACACGGCAACTTTTGAGATTGAGCGGCAGACGATTGAGTTGAACATGTGGGACACTTCAGGTGAGAAACCTTTGCTTGCAGGATGTAAATATTTGCCGTGTGTATCCATACTGTGTATATATTTAAATCCCCTCCGCCTATGACTGTCTCTCCGTAAAATTAATGTGCCCACTGTTTCTGTTCCAACATCTTGAGATGTGTCCGCATTTCAACGCTGCACGTAGCCAAATTGCACTGGAGTACCATCAACACGGTGTAAACGGTGGCAATTTGGAAAGCTCATTTGTTGCAGTGCAGCAATTCATTACGCGTGACGTAACCCCAGCCGAGGAGCTGGTGCTCTTCGCCGCAGAGACAATTTCCACGGAGTTGACAATTGCATTCCCATTTACAGCCACCGGGTAATTTGTGTTGGAAATAAAGTGGCCCTTTAAATCGCGGCCACTCAAACGGCCTTTGTCTTGTGGCGGATGTCACTGAACGTATTGTGGGTCTGCTTGAAAAATAGATGGTAGGAAAATGCTTCGTGATGTCGAATCGAAATTTGATAGGCCGACCTGAACTCCGAATTGAGTGCAAGCCATGCAGACTGGCGTGAAGGTGATCCGCTTAATGGTTATGACGTCGCACTCATTACACACAAAGTGCTTGCCACAAATGAACCACAATGCCTTGCTGATCTCGTCAAGGAGCATAAATCATCAGGCGAACCCCGGTCACCTTCGCAGCAGCAGCAGCAGCAGCAGCTTTTGGCTAACCATCGAACAAAGACGGTCGCCGCATCGCACACTTTCAGATGGGCTTTTCCAGCCATTTATAAAGCCACTGGAGCTATGCACTTTAAAATTTAAATTGAAAACTAATTTATTTAGAACTGCTTTTTGTGTATAGTTTGACGTCCTTCCCCCCACACCTCAGATTAGCACAGTTAGCTATGTACAGTGCGAAAGAAGTTCAACATATTTCGATTTAAAGCTTTCGTGACTGCAGGGATTCATTTTCTTGGTTCTTTCGGTAAAGTAACGTAGAGTGGAAATAATAAAATAATAAAAATAAAACATAATAAAATTATTCTCACGACGTTTCGGCCACAACGCAAGCAGCCGTCCTTAGGTGAAGAACAGGTCTGTCAGACTCTGTCTTCTCGACAGACCTGTTCTTCATCTGAGGACGGCTGCTTGCGTTGTGGCCAAAACGTCGTGAGAATTAATTTTATTATTTTATTATTTCCATTCCGCGTGACTTTACCGAAAGAACCAATAAGAAGTTCAACATACATACGTACGTTTGTTGAATGTCCTACATTTGCTTTCAGGTCCTTTGTTAAAATGCATGAGCGTGTGAGTGTGTGCAACCTCGTTGGTCGCCTTCAGCATTGAAGCCCTCCTCACAGATATAATTCAGCTATTGCTGGTTCACTGTACACCACACATATTAGCGTGTCACTAAATCTCACGGCGTTTACACATTGCACTAAAATATAAATGTACTGTTCTCATAAAAATGATCGCTTAAGTTGAATGTGTCACGCTTCTTTGATGGGTCGTTTCAATTAAATGGCTACCCCTTGGCAGACCCATCATTAGCCATGTTTTGTCCACCACTGAATATGATTAATCCATTTCCACGGCAATCATCTTTCTCGGGCACGTTCCTTCCTTTGTCCGTCATTGAAGTGCAGAACCATTTTTTTTTAAGTGACGGTGTTTTTTTTTTGTGCAGTCATTGGTGACTGGCCTAAAACAATCGATTCACCACACTTGAGAACCCCGGATGAATCACGGGGAGATACCTGGATTCAAACCCAGGTTCTCAGTGGTGACCTCTGGCGCCGCAGTGGCGAGATGTTAACTACCTCGCCTGGTATGCAGGAGGTGGTGGTGGTGTTCGATCCCGACCCTGATCCCTGCTCTATATTTGGAGTTTCCATGTTCTTCCCATGGTCGCGTGGATTTTTCTCGAGGTCCTCCGGTTTTTAGAGTATTTGGCTGCTTTAAATTTCCACGTCATAAGCCACCTCATTGGGCAATCATTTGTGGCCAGGTCGCTTATGAAAAAAGAGCTACATAGCTCAGTGGGCCTTACCGGGTTAAAATACAAAAAAATTAAGTATTATAGTTTAATAGTTCGTTACCAGCCTGACGTACACGGTGTGTGTTGTGGCCGCGTGTGCCCAGGGTCCCCGTATTACGACAACGTCCGGCCACTCTCCTATCCCGACTCGGACGCTGTGCTCATTTGCTTTGACATCAGCCGGCCCGAGACTCTCGATAGCGTGCTCAAAAAGGTAAGTAACCCCCCCCCCCTAAAAAAAAATGTAAACGTTTGTTTGAGAGGTCGACTTGTTCCGATGCTGTGTTGAGCAGTAGCATAGCAGTAGGTTTTTACCCTTTTAAACTGGTACAAAACTGACACCTTTATTCAAGGCATCATGTTTGCAATAACCACAACACAAGTAGTCAAAAAAGCAAACAAAAAGAAGCAACTCTGATAATGATAATATGCACTGTCCTTTAAGTTGATTGGTCCACACCCGAGACGGCTTTTGTACCAGTTTAAAAGGGTAAAAACCTACTGCTATATTTTGCCACTGGTAAAAGAGATCTCATAGTGTAAATGAGCAGTAGCATATCTGCAGACTGGTAGAAATTGTACGTTCCTGTGGCAGGGCTCAGACTTTCCACAACACAACTGGTGGTGGCTTCCCTGCTCTAAGAGTGGTGCACACTTAGCAAAAGTGATGATGATCGTGATGAAGTGGATGATTATGGTAATGATGATGACAATAATCATGGTGATTCTGACAGATGATGATAGTCACGATAATGATGGCTTATTATGATGATGACAATGATCATAATGGTGACAATAATGATGATTGTAATGATGATGTGCGGAGTTAACCCTGATAGGAATATTATCTCACAATCATTGCAATGTGAATCTGTGACTCTACTCGGAGAACTATGCCGAGCAGACATTAGATTATTTACAGTTTTCCCCCCTTTATCTAACACTGGCGAGATCTCATTTTTATTTGCAAGTGAGTAATTAGGAAACAAATGCGACCCTAAGAATGTTGAAACAAAAACTTAAATTAAAATTGCAACTGAAACGGAACAAACATAAAATTGATTCACTTGAATTATTTAGAACTGATAAAGCGTAATAATGTTGCAATAACGTTGAGCTATGCGCAATACGGCCACAACATTCTAACTAAGGCCATTCCTGACTCTTAAGATTCTGCCAAGGGGCAGTGTCCTTAGAGTGCTCGACGCACAGTGCAAAGGTTCAAATCCAGGTCAAGGAGATTGCACTCTTGGACTGAACTCACAATTCTAGATTGGAAGCTTTCGTGACTGCAAGGATTCATATTCTTAGGTTGTTTCGGTAAAGTCTTCGTAGGTAAAAAAATTTAAATGAATAATAGTAAAATAAAAATGATTTATATTTTATTTTTATTTTACTTTTATTAATTTTAGTTTTTTACCTACGTGACTTTACCGAAAAAACCTAAGAATATGAACTCACAATAAGACGCATTTGGCTTTTGGCTACACTCTCCCAGCCATCAATGCCATTGACTGCCTACTCCTCTTTAAGTCCACGTCCAAGCCACCCTTCTGATCTGTTTATGGCTGACTGCCTCCTGTCTATAACTTAAGCATGCCCACTGATTCTGTATAGCATCTCGAGATGCAGTCACATTCAGATGCTTTCATAAATTCAGATTGTATTGCATTTGGTTTCTTGTCAAGGCTAGTTAAGTCATGGACAAGGGCCTGCATTTGCTATGTCCACTCAATTTTAAGCTGTATGTACCGTGGTGATTCAACTTGGCTGAATGTTTGTATGCACGTCCCTTCCGGCTGGCCAGGCTGTGCTGCTGCATTTGAACAATCAACTCACAATCAAATCCGAATCATCCCTACGAGGCCGTTAAAATGAGCACCTTGTACAAGTCAACAGTGGTTCACCGACTGGGGAAAGTCTGGCCCCCACCATGGTAACGTACAATGTCCAGCAGCGGCTTAGAGCAGCCAGTGGAAACGGGTACCACCCAATATCTTGTTTGAGCGGTCAAGAATTGCTACATAGGTTTCCCCGGATTTGCCATGAAGCTCTCCGATGTGTGTCGGGGTTGTGCAGCGTGTTGCACGACACTGTGCCCGACACATCTCTCCACATGCCGGGAGGTTGCTCAGGCCCTGAATTGAACTAATATTCAGCTCTTGGATTAAAAAAACACCGTGTGGTAATGGGATGATTAAGAAGGGTAAAACATTTCCATCCATGAATGCACTTTGCTAGATACAGTACAACCATACTTGCCCAGGTTGTTGATTTTTCGAGCCATTGTCCCGCATTCCGATATATTCAAAAGCGAAGCGAACTGCTTTGTACGTTTTTGCAATGAAGAATTTTCACGAAATGTTTGGTTCGAGTCAGACGCTGGCTCGCGACAGCTGACTGCGGACGCAGCCAGTGGGTACTTATTGGGACAAATCTGACATTGCAGAAAGGAAGTGCCTTCAACTGGGGAAATGACAAATGCCACGGACTCTGGGAGTCGTTTTCCTCGCGGCTTGTTTACGTGTGAATACTTTGAGCATCTCAACTCAAGTTGAAGCCGAACATTTGTTGGTGGGGTGTTTGTTACGATAAAAGTGAAAATGGCATTAACTGCGTACAGTATTACAAACCGGTAATACAATTTTTTTTAGAAAGGATTATAAGTTGTATTTTTTGATAATTTCGAAAATACTGTTCAAAAGTATTGCCAGAAAAAAACTATTTGACGGTAGTAAACACATTCCTGCGGAGGGAGCTGGTAGGAACGTTGGGTTGCTCGGTCAATGGCCAGGGTCAACGGCGGCGTGGTGTATTCCGCAAATATGCCCGACTGTGAGGGCGGGCACAAGCCGGCGTGAGTAGGTTAAACGTTGAGTTTTATAAGGGCACCACGGGGTGACCAGCCCCTCCCCTCCCCACTCAGCCCCACCCCTCCCACCCACCACCCAGCCCCACCCTCCCCACCCAGCCACTCCCCACCCAGCCCCTCCCCACCCTCCCCTCTCCACCCAGCCCCACACCTCCCATTTTTGGATGCACGACGGACGGACGGACACAATAATCCCCTGTGGGCTGGTGGAACCAGGTGGTTCCTACCAGTAAGAATTTCTATTATGAGATATTATTATCATCAATCATCAGTCATGATCGATATACTGCTGCATGAAGGCCTCTCCCAATCCCTCACCATCTCTCACAGTCCTGCAAAAGTAACGATCCATCCATGACCTACGCGTGAGCTGAATTCATTGCTCAATCTCCACGGTGGATGTTCTCTCGCTGCCACTCCATTGTTAGTGTTCACCACCCACCATCGTCCCTCCACTCACTTTTTCTTAAGTGTCAATATGATGCCTTTAACCTGCGTAGTTCTCTGATCCACGTGTTCTTCTTTCTGTCTCTTGAGTCGAATTCCAAGCACACACCTCTCCGTACTTGGTGTGCCTTTCAGCTTTTTTTGTGCAGTTTGCATAATTGAAGTTACAATCGCTAAACTGATCATTGTGGAATTTGCAATGAACTGCGATGTCTTAATTTTACCGTGATACACTAAACACTGTTTAGGCCTTGGCAAACCCTGTCGCAATGGCAAGGTCAGGATAGTTAAGCGTAAACGGCAATAATGTTGATGCTACACATCAAAGGCTTAAGTTACGTGTCGGAGGAAAGGAAACGTCTTTTAGTGTTTGGTTGGAAAAACAGCCTAATCACATCTGTCTGGATTTTTCAGTTTTTTTCTGCCAACACAGAAATCAGTCCCAAGTTCTTAAGCAAAGGGGGGGAAAAATTATACCCCGATGGTTTCAATATTGTTTAGCTTTGCCTGTTTTCCAGAGGTGTGGACTCGAGTCATGTGACTTGGACTCGAGTCAGACTCGAGTCATGAATTTGATGACTTGCGACTCGACTTGGACTTGCATAACAATGACTTTGTCCCACCTATGAGATGTGGACTCGAGTCATGTGACTTGGACTCGAGTCAGACTCGAGTCATGAATTTGATGACTTGCGACTCGACTTGGACTTGCATAACAATGACTTTGTCCCACCTCTGCTGTTTTCTATCAGACTTAGTGTCATCCCCCATGGGTGGTGAATTACTTGGTTCACTGACGATGGAGATTGTACACGGGTGTAAGTGTTCAGGGCGCGACTTAAAGCAATGTAGAGCTCTAGGCTGAACTTGCCCTGTGAGTGAAACCTCTGCGCCATGATTTTTGAAAGCTAAAAGTCAAACATTTTGGCTTGCAGATTTTTCCAGTTGAAAACTTAACTCTATTAGTACCAAATTATTTTTTTTATGACAATTTTACTCTGGATATATTATGAGTAACTCGGGTGGAGTTGTCGTGTAGAGGTTAGCGCACTAGCTGAGTTTGATTCCTGGCTATGGTTATCATCAGTGGCAAGATGTGTCTGAGCCGATTGTGGGTGTCTCCTTCAACAACCCGCGCTTGACAAGGGTAGCGAAGAAGTATGGCCAGACATCCACCATGAAGCCTACAGAGTGTGGGGAGGCCTACATGACAATTATTTTTTCCACCACCACAATCATTGTTGATTTGAAGCTTTCGTGACTGCAGGAATCCATATTTTTTGGTTCTTTCGGTAAAGTCACGTAGGTATAAAAATAAAATAAAACAAAAAATAATATATCACGACGTTTCGACTGCTTGTGTTGCGATCGAAACGTCGTGATATATTATTTTTTGTTTTATTTTATTTTTATACCTACGTGACTTTACCGAAAGAACCAAAGAGTACACCACAATCATCATCATCATCATCCTCCATAGTCAACCCACCACTGGATTAAGGCCTCCCCCAATCCATCTCCAACTCTCACAATTCTGCAATACCACAATGGCACCCAGTACCTGCACATGAGCTGATTATTACATTATACATAAAGACAAAAACTCCCCGTGTAGCCTTAACATACTGTTGGGGCAAGTGCTGTTAGCGAGCACCTATGAAGGCCGGCACAGCGCACAAGGGGGTGGGTGGCCAACACCACACCCGACCGCCTTTGTCTCCCAAGTGGCGATGTTTACATACCGCACCAGGTACTCATTTGAAGCTGAGTCAACCTAGGAGAAGCCCAGGACCAGTTCGGATAATCGTCACTCGTAATGGCCGCGACCGGGAATCGAACTCAGATCGCCGGGTTCGTAGTGCAGTGCACTAACCGCTACACTATCGCTCCCCATATATATCCACACACACTCACACTCACTCACTCACGCAACGATTGTGTTTAATGAGTGCACATGTCAAAGTGTTACTCACGTGCAGCGTTTGCCGTGTTGCTCGAGATGAATGTACGGAGCTCACGGCATTGTTGTGTCTCGCTGGAAATGACGCCCGCTGGTATTTTTGGACAGCTTAGTTCCAACTCCACTCGTCACTTGGCAAAGCTTTGAGCAAAAAGCCTCCGTGCACGCCGCCGTACGCACTCGCATACCAAGCACGCTATAGAAATGCCCAAAGCCACGGTACTCCAGTTTTGCCAAACAACACATCGTACAGCACACAAAAACACACACATCCCCGCAAGCTATGGTCCAGTACTTTCATCGGTGAGCACCAATTAGGGCAGCAACAGAAAAAAAGGCATTACTTGCACCACGCACTATACGTATACATTTGTACTCGGGGCACAAAATGCATCGATCCATCGATCGCTATCAGTTATTTTTGTTCAGCATACATGCAACGAATTGCATTGTAATCAATGACTTTCGATCCATGTATGTGTTGCATGTAATGGCTTTCCGTGACCTCCTGTCAGAAGACACCACTACAATCACCTTAATGCTAAAAAATAACCCCAATAGATTCTTAAATCCGAGCCTGAATCCCAACCAATTCATTACATCGTGACGAGAGTGGATCGTTATACGTCTAACAAAGACAGAGATCCCTCGAGAGTCAGACTGTCGGGGCAAGTGCTGTTAGCGAGTAGCACCTATAAAGGCCGGCACGGCACACGAGGGGGTGGGTGACCAACACCACGCCCGGCCGCCTTTGTCTCCCCAGTGACGACGTTTACACACTGCACCAGGTACTCATTTGAGGCTGAGTCCACCTAGGGGAAGCCCAGGACCGGCTCAGATAATCGTCACTGGTGTTGGCCGTGAGCGGGAATCGAACCCGGGTCGCCGGGTTCTTAGCGCAGCGTCGCACTAACCGCTGCACCACCGTTCCCACACACACACACATCCTGCCTGTGGAAACATCCCACCACTGGGGACACTTGAGGTCACGTCGTTGTCGTCGTTGTTGTTGTTGTTATCATCATTATTTCGTTATTTCACGCGTACGACGCATCAGAAAATGAATGACACGTGTCCGAGAGGAAGTCCACCGAGGACGAAGCCAAGCCTTCTGTGGGAGCGAAGCCATCCCTTACTACATCGCACGGTTGTGAGAGGTGGCGGCAGTTGTGTGGTGGGGGTGGGGGGCATTCACCCACCAGTGGATTGAACATGGCTAATGATAATAACGATGTTGATAAAAAGGCATTTTCATATTATAAAAAAAAATTGCACGTACTTGAATCCCAAGTGGGCCCACGCTTGGGTTGAATGAGGCACATCGACGGGTGCCAAAGGGGATGTCGGGCAAGTGGCCCTCGTGCCCAGGTTGTGTTTGGACACTGGGTTGGGGACGGGAAGGGGGGAACGGGGAGGGAAAGGGCGCGGTGCTTTGGCTCGCTCGCCTTCCTCCCCTCCCCAGCATCCTGTCGGATTCCATGAACTCAACTGCAGGGTCAAGGCAGCTCTGTTGAAGAGGCACCGCTCCACTTTTCCTCTCCAGTGCTGTAGGGCTTGCGATAAGGTGTCTGTGGGGTTTTAAGAAAAAAAATGCTGGAACTTGGAAATAACGGGAGATTGTTTTAGCCGACTGTTTGAACTCGGCGACCTGACGGGTTTGATTTCGGGCCACGGTAACGTTCGTGGCGAGTCATATGAGAACCATCACGCGACCTCCTTTGCCAGTACCAAAATATGAGAAGAGGTTTTCCCCTTTTTTCTGGCAACATAACAGGTGTTAAGATGTTAAAACACGAAACTTAAACCTTTTACAAGGAATCATGTCCGCATTTACCACAATATTTGTGGTCAGAATGCAAACAAAAAACGTTGTCTTTGAAACTGATTGGTCCGCACCAGAGACAGCTTTCTTGTGAGCCTAATCTCCTTTTGGCATCCTCTGGTCTAACACCGTTTTGAGACTACACGATCAGGAGTGCAAAGTATCGGAAGGTGTAAGAAATCACTTGATAAATAGATACAAATACAACGAAACGATGACGTTCGAAGGACGTCCTCCCGGCAAAAGACCCCGAGGCCGCCCGCGATCGTGCCGGAACGACCGGGGTGGAGTGGTGCGCCTGTGCCGCGGAGAGAGAGCCACGGTTGATGCCGCTGGTGGAGGACAGGGCAGCGTGGAAGACGGCCTGGGGTGGAGTCACTGCCCCCGCGACCCGATTCAGTTCGGAAAAGCGGGCCGAGATTGATTGAGCAGCGCAATGCATAGGAAAGGGGTAATCAAATCGCTTCACGCTGGCATCGGTTTTGCTACGCTCATTGCTGCCACCCTTTTGCCGTGTACAGTGGCATCGTGAGATCCACGAATTCTGCCCCAGCACCGAGGTGCTGCTCATCGGCTGCAAGGCCGATCTGCGCGCGGAGGCCGACGCTCTGCGGGATCCGGACGAGCCTCTCGCCGGCCCCGTGTCGTACGACCAGGTAGCGCCCGGCCCGGCTCGGTGTGTCGTGGCGTGGCATGCCAAGCCAGTCCCTCGCGCTTGCCGTGGTTTACCAAAGCGGTGACGGAATGCAATGATTTTCGATGGCGGGGTTTCGTGCTTGCAAGTGTTGAGGAATGAGCGACGGCGATAGAGGTGGGGGTACTGAAGGGATCACAGAAGGGCTACAGGGGAGGGACAGGAAGGAGTGGAGGGGCGAAGGGAGGGAAGGGGAAGATAATGGGCGATGGAGAAGAGGTGAGGCTTTAAGAGGGAAATGGAAGGAGGTTAAAGATGGGACTGCTTAATATACAGGGACAGTGTTGAGTCTATGGGACAGTTTTGAGATTATGGGCAGTGTTGAGTCTATGGGCAGTGTTCAGTCTACGGGCAGTGTTAAGTTTACTGGCAGTGAGTCTATGGTGCAATGCTGCTCAATGTAAGGTAAAGTTGATTCCAGTGGAGGGGTGCAAGGAGGGAAAAGGACCAAAAACGAGATTGCGCACAGGGAGAAGGAGGGAGAGAGA
Organism: Lampetra fluviatilis; assembly: GCF_964198595.1. Lineage (NCBI taxonomy): Eukaryota > Metazoa > Chordata > Hyperoartia > Petromyzontiformes > Petromyzontidae > Lampetra > Lampetra fluviatilis. Next base: position 6,391,909 of record NC_136305.1, on the reverse strand, counting down.
GAGAGAGACAGAGAGAAGATTGTGAACAAAGACGACGAGAGGGGACATGGAAGTAGATGAGAGAGGTGAGATGAAGTGGGGCAAGGCCCTGGATTGTCCCTCACCTGTCGTCTGTGTTTGCGCATGTTCGCCCGTCCCTGTGACCCGCAGGGCTTCAACGCGTCCAAGCAGATGGGAGCCGCCGGCTACATGGAGTGCTCGGCCAAGACGTCGGAGAACGGAGTCCGCGACCTGTTCCGAATGGCGACGCTCGCCTCTGTGGGCCGGGGGCAGGGTGCCTCGGGAAAAGGCAAGGGCAAGAAGGGCAAGGCCACGCGGGGCAGCGGCCACCGGAGAGGCACGTCCGCGGGCGGAGGAGCCCCGCCGGTAGTGCCACCGGCATCCAGCGTGGCCGCAGCGCTGAGGCGGAGGTTGTCCCAGCTGCCCCAGAGCTCCTCTGGCTCGGACATGGGCCCTCACCCGCAACTCCTGCGCAGCGTCAAAGCCAAGAGCTGCGCCATCATGTGACCGCGCTGATTGTGGGCGAGTGTGTGCAGGCGTTTGTATTTGTCCGTGTGTTTGTGTGTTTGTTTGCTGGCCTTCATAGGTGCTCGCTAAAAGCACTTGTCCCAACAGCCTATTAAGGCCTATACTGGGGAATCTTTGTCTTTGTGTGAGGGAGTGGTAGTATCGTGGTTAGTGCACTGCACTATGAACCCGGTATCCCGAGTTCGATTCCCGCTTTAGGGCAATAACAGTGGCGAATATTTGAACAGGTCCTGCCCCCCCTAGGTCAACTCAGCCTGAAATTAGTAACTGGTGTGATGCGTGAAACATCAACATTTGGGGGACAAAGGCAGCCAAGGGTTGTGTTGGCCACCCACCCCCTCGTATGCCCGTGTCAGCCTTCATTGGTGCCCGCTCGCAGCTCTTGCCCCAACAGTCTGCTAAAGGCTATATGGGGCATCTTTATATGCATGTGGCGAGTGGTGGCACAGCGGTCAGCAGGCAGCTGAAATCCCGAGTTGATTCACTGATATCAGCAGTGCTGGCTCAATGCTCTCTGACCCCTGAGCCACCTGGTCACCTCCTTGCGGGTCGTTTTTAAGCCTAGGAGATGAGATTATGACACCCGCACATGATGGCCAACTATTAGCAAGATCTTCTTGGTTCTTTCGGTAAAGTCACGTGGATGGGAAATAATAAAATAATAAAAATAATAAACTAATTCTCACGACGTTTCGGCCACAACGCAAGCAGCCATCCTCAGGTGAAGAACAGGTCTGTCGGAAAGACACTGTCTTTCCGACAGACCTGTTCTTCAAGACACTGTCTTTCCGACAGACCTGTTCTTCACCTAAAGACGGCTGCTTGCGTTGTGGCCGAAACGTCGTGAGAATTATTTTATTATGTTTTATTATTTTATTATTTCCCTTCTACGTGACTTTACTGAAAGAACCAAGAAGATGAATCCCTGTAGTCACGAAAGCTTTATTACCAAGATGTCGCAGGCTCTGAGCGATGATTTCATTGTTGTGAGAGCCAAGACGGGTGGAGCAGTGGCAAAGTGGTTAACGCCGCATTAAATGAATATAGTGAGCTGGGTGTGATTCCCGGCCACAGCTCACATCAGTGATATCTGAACCAGTGCTGGACCTCCAATAGGTCGACCCAGCCCTAAATGAGTAACCGGTGTGTTGTGTAAACATCAGCACTGTGGAGACAAAGGCGGCGCGGCGTGGTGCTGGCCACACCATCCCCTCGTGTGCTGTGCCAGCCATAATAGGTGTTCGCGAACAGCACTTGTAGGCTATTCGGTGGATATTCATCTTTTGTTTTATTTGTGCGTTGTGTATTTTCATTTGTGTATGTTTATATGCTGGCTGTGGTGTTGCCCACACCACGCATTTGTGTGCCATGCTGGCCTTAGTTGCCGGTCTCAGTAGGTGCCTGATAACAGAACTTGACCTTGTAAGGAAAATCTTTGTGTATGTCTGTGCTCCGGTGGCATTAATGTTAACTAAACCACCACTTTAAAATTCAAGAGATCTGGGTTCACATTCCTGCCAATGCCCTTCGGTGGCAATTTTTCACCATCAGAACTTGGTTGAGCTGAGGCTTCCAGAGGTTGACTTGAGCTCATAATATATCCTTGGCCGTGGCGGTATCCTGAACGTCGATGGTGTGGAAGCTAAGGCATCGGGTGGTGCTGGTAACGCCACCTTCCTGTGTCCTGCCAGACTTGACAGGTGCTCGCTTAGCAATGTTTGCACCAGCAGTCTTTTCACGCTAAAAGAGGGATCTTTGTATTTTTTTGTGCGTGCGTGCTTACGTGTTTGTGTGGTTGTTTCCCCAATAGTTGTCATGATAAAAATGTGATTTGATAGGAAGAGTGGCTGTTTGATGTTAAGTTGTAAACACAAGATTGCTTTTCAAGGTTACTGTCCAGGAACGGGAATTCAGAAATTTGTTGTTTTTTTCCCTTTCCTAGCAAGCTATGTCCACGTACCAAATCCAAGTTTAATTTGAGTGACATTGCCAGTGGATTTTTGCCAGTAACGATGAAATATTTCAACCAAGCAGCAATATTTTCTCATTTTATCATGTGCATAATGCATTTCATCAGGCCGGTTTTAAATTATATCGTGTTCACCAGTTAGCGTTTGTCGTCAGCTGTTGGCAATGATCTGTCGTGACTTTATTTGATCAAATGATGAAAATATTGGGGTGGCAGGGTGGAGGAGTGTAAGGTACAATCTTTTCATTTTGCTATTAAGCCAAAATGTGTAAGTACAACGATTACATTTTAGACTCGCCACGCTTCTGTTCTTGCAAGGCAGTTATTTAAAGAAAACGATTTTTTTTTTCTTTCAAATTTAACATTTGGATGATAAAATTGGCACACAGCGGGCCTATCCTTTCCATGTTCTAATTATAAAATTGAGCATTCTATAGGCTTCAAGAAAGCCCTGTGGAGATACCGGTTAACATGGTAAAATTACCACTGACTGGTAAATTGGCTTTATTGTGAACCCACCACTCCGTTCAGGTCAAGAAATATTGAAAGTGTCTCCCCTGCTCAAGTGAACAATGGAGGCGCGTTAATTTCCCTTGGGTAGCCTTAAACCAGTCGCGGAAATCCCACATTCGGAATCTGAATCTTACATATTTTTATTTATTTTATCCGATGAGCTGTGAAGCTCTTTTACACAGATGTCCAGTCGGAAGTTACAACAATAAAAAATACAAAAAACGATGAGAGTGCAAAATAGAGAAAAGGAAAGCAAGTCACGAAATATAAATTAAGATAAATAAAGTATATAAGTGCTCACTGCATGAGTACGTACATTCCTGCCGATTTTCCAATACTGAATGCCAGCTTGGGCAAGGCAACAAAACAAAAACAGTCCCAGACCACACTGAGACAATAAAATCGCACATTCCAATGGTGGGGGGCCAGTATATCCACATAGGATGAGCACTGTCGACCTTCAACAGAGTAGCACTATGCTTATTGATCTCATGGGGGTGATAGGCTGAATCAACCACGCGGACAAAGTCTGGAACTCGGAACCATCGCCCATGGCAGAGTGGCCGGCAAAGGAGGGGAGGGGGACGCGCCTGGGAGTGTGTCCACCGTGGCGGTGCAGCGAAAAGAATCGGCGCACGCGCGCGGGAGTTTGATGGATTGTTGCGTCGCAGGATCTTGTGGAGGATAGCAACGGCTTGGGGAGGCCTTCGTCCTGCCGCAGACAGACGGCGGAGGATGACGAACCTTGAGATTGTGCGTCGAGCACTCCACCACAAGCACGGCCCGCTGGGATGACCACCAGGCTCGGCATTGTTAGCCGTGATCTAGCCACCGCTGGCTACGCAACCGCAAGTAATTTACACCATTGGTACCTCATTTGCCAGTCAAAAATATGATAATTGGTTTTTTACCCTTTTATCTAGCAACAAAACTGACACCTTTTTTACGAGGAGTCATGTTTGCATAGACCACAATACCTGCAGTCATAATGCAAACAAAAAACATAACTCTGATAATGTATGCACTGTCCTTGACGTTGATTGGTCCACACCCGAGACAGCTTTCCTTAGAGCCTAGTCTCTAAGGAAAGCCTAGTCTCTAAGGAAAGCTGTCTCGGGTGTGGACCAATCAACTTCAAGGACAGTGCATACATTATCAGAGTTATGTTTTTTGTTTGCATTATGACTGCAGGTATTGTGGTCTATGCAAACATGACTCCTCGTAAAAAAACGTGTCAGCTTTGTTGCCAGATAAAAGGGTAAAAAACCAATTATCAACCACAAGTAATTCCGTGTTTTCTAAAATAATAAAGCACTCTTGCAGAGTTGTATCGGATAGACTGTGACGGAAACTGATGTGCCAATTTAATTCAAATTGGCTCTTTGCACTATAACTGAATTAGGAGCTAAATGTGCTGAAAATGTCGCCGTGTCTGTGACTTGGTGCATATTGCAATGCACATACAGATAGTAAATTGGCTCTTTTATGTTACTTTCAATGCACGTGTCCATGAGTAATGGATTTTGTGATGTTTATTTTCATTAAACGTTGTGGCTCCGTGATTAGATATGGACTGTGATTAATCCCACCGTTGCAGTGCTTCATTTCTTCAAGCTACTCTGTCAATTATCTTTGTATTTCACACGATTCGTTAAATCATGAAAAAAAAATAAACAAAAACCCATGTCTGTGTGCTGATCTGTTTGCAAATCTTGTTCACATCCGCATCAGAATTTGTTTTCTTACAATCGGCTTCAACTCCATATTTAAATCTTAATCTTGCCACAGATAAATACAAAGTGTGTCATCAATTACGAAGAAGTTGCAACCCACAGCCACTACCGAAACATTGTGAATAGAGAAACGCAAATATAAGGATACCTCCGTTGTGTCTTCATATGAAAATAAACATGCATTTCCCACGAGTTTATTTGCTTTATGAACCAATATCCAGCAGTATCTGTTTAAGCAAAACACATCTAGACTGATTCTAGATTTGAAGTTTTCGTGACTGTAAGGGTCCATACTCTTTGATTTTGTCGGTAAAGTCACGTAGGTAAAAAATAAAATTTAAATAAATTGATACAGCAATTTTGCTGTGACGGTGCCACCTGAAGACGGAAGCTTGTGTTGCCTCCGAAACGTCGTGATTTAATTTATTTTAATTTTATTTTTTACCTACGTGACTTTACCAAAAAAACCAAAGAGTATGGACCTCTAGACTGGTTTAGATTTTGCAATTATCAGCAGTGCCAGGCTTGCTGAACAAATGCTGCAAGGTTAGCAGATTGTATTGACAAGAGGACTCCAACGAAACGCAAAAAATGCCATATTACACCTGGTCAAGTAAAAAAAATATTTCCGGCTAAGGATGTAACCATTCGCCCCTTTGCTAGGTGATATTGCATACACTATACAAGCTCAATATGCGTTTTGGAGAATTGTGGGTAAACGCATATACGAGCAGAGCTTTTACGTATGTATGTTGGACTTCCTTCACACCGTATGTAGCCAACCGTGCTAATAGAAGGTGCGGTGAGCGTGTGCCAGAGGTCGCAAACGGGTTTTGATTCCCTACCTGTACCCTACCCGAAATGAGTGACAAACGGCGACTCACCAGTGACTCACGGCCTACCCGTACCCGTACCCGGCCGCACCAGGGTCGCAAACGGGTACCCGTACCCGGCCGGGTACGGGTAGCCGGGTATCGGGTAGGGTACGGGTATCGGGTACCCGGTTGCGACCTCTGGCGTGTGCCACCACGTTTGGCAGAGTGGAAAACAAACCTAGAAAACCTTTGGCTGCAGTAGATCTCTCGCTATATGTCTTCCTGCCTCAGCAGTCCACCTGCTGTATTTTTTCACCTGAAGACGATTGCTTGTGTTGCGATCGAAACGTCGTGATTTTATCTGATTTGATTATTTTTCTATCTACGTGACTTTATTGAAAGACCCAAAGAGTATAAACAACATATTCTTAAGTATTCTTCTCATTATCCATACACCACCAGATAAGAACTTCACGTTTACAAAATATATCTTATACGTATAGATATAATCTTGGCACCATATTACTACATTACATAGCCAAGCGCAAAAACAAATCTAGATCAAATTCAAAATTGTTTACCAGCTTGATCCGTATTAATAATAATACTGGCAGATGAATGACCCAAACTTACTCTTGCAAATGAGACTATCCTAGTTTCTTGGGTTCTCACCTAGTTAAATAAAATAAACTTGAAACTTAATGTTTGGTCTGTGAGCTATATTAATATGAACAGAATTCCTAAATACATCTTATTTTTGGGCTCCACGAACCTTCAAAGCAGCCAACCTTGTTATCGTACTGCTGCCCCAAGTAGCTCAAAGGGCGTTGGATTCAACTAAAAAGTGGTATATCAAATATGAACTCGAATACATATCCTAGCAATCATAATGTCATTAATACAAAAGTTAATTATCTCTCATCTCTACCTTGATTTGCTCTTCTGTCATCTCACTAGGATTTTATAAATTGAAAGGTAGACCTCCAAAAAGAATGTCTGCATCGGATCTCTAATGGGGCTGGCACCATCACTGCCGAGGAAGATGAAGCAAAAGAGGCACTCCCACAAACTTCCGAGACTGTTCAAAGAGTAAATGGCACAGAAATTCATTAGACGATAAAAAGCATCCCTCCAGTAAATGAGAATCCTCACCAGCAGAAACTCACGTCGCCTAAAGAGAAAGCTGCTGAAGCAGTGAGACGCGGTAGGATATACAGTTTAGACATCGGGGATTCGTGGAGAGAGTTGCATTAATCTAGGTATCACAGAGATGAAGGCATGAGCGAGGATTTAACATTATTGCATTATTAGCCTGCACTCCACTTGGTAAGTAATCGAAACTCTGGGAGCACCATATATGGCAGCATTATCTATACTCTTAGGTTTTTTTCGGTAAAGTCGCGTAGGGGAAAATGAATAAATAAATTTTCGTTTATTTTCCCTATTCTTTTATTATTTTATTATTTATTTTTACCTACGTGACTTTACCGAAAAAAACCTAAGAGTATGAATCCTTGCAGTCACGAAAGCTTCAAATCTAGCATTATATATCCAATCTTTATTTGAAGCTTTCCTGACTGCAGGAATCCATACTCTTTGGTTCTTTCAGTAAAGTCACGGAAGTAGAAAATAAAATACAAATATTTTTTACCTACGTGACTTTACCGAAAAAAATCCAAAGAGTATTGTCTATCCACTTTCTTCTTTTTGCATACGAAATTTTTGGGGATTGCAACAGATGAAAAATTGATGCCGAGATTTGATATCCATTCGACTGCTCCAGGTTGTAGCCAGGTGAATTTGTTACAGATCGCCGTTGAATGATCCGATTGGGGCAGCCGTTCGCGATATGTTGCAAAGTCTGCGACGTCGCACCACCACAGTCACAAAGTGGACTCTCATTAATTTCCATTCATGGAAAAAGTGTCCCACATCTTCCATAGAGTGTCCGGATCCGCTTCAAGGAGGACCAGATCTTCCTCGGTAGGTCAGATCCTGGTTGGAGGATTGTGGGGTAGCCGACGATGGATTTCTGCAGCAGGTTCTATCCGCTGCTATATTAAGATCTCCCCGTTCCACTGCCATTCCGAATGGTCTTTTGGTACAAAAGACATCTCAATTCTACATACGAGCTGATCTCATTGCTCGACCCCCACGGTGGTCTTCATTTAGATTGTATTCTCTCCTTTGGCTGCCACTCCGTTGCCAGTCTCATCGATCGGCTATCATCATCATCATCCCATCTCGTGATGTGTCCTGCCGAAGCCCACTTAGATTCCAGATCTTTGAAGGCAAGCAAAGGATGAGCCTGGACAGTGCACGGATGAGGTGAACGCCACCATGCTCTGTATGTAATGGCCAATATTAAAAAATGTAACAGTGGGAGATGTTGAGGTGTTGACTGCTTTATTCAGCTGTCAAATGTAGGGAGGTAATGTGGGCTCAGGATCAACGATATCAGAGTGGAACAGAAGGAGCGTAAGTCCTAGTTAGAGCTAGTATTCTAAAGGTGGCGTTGACATGTTAATTGCCCTTTGGCCAAAAGACACGTTTTTATATGGGAAATAATTAATAGATTAATTATTCCAATGCACGAAAAGGTCAGGCACGTTACCAGGCTGTACACAATAATCACAGCTCCAGCTCTGACATTAAATTTAATTACACAATTATTATTAATCCGACTTGCGTAGGTTTTCACGGTCGTGTTGCGCAGCTCTGCGGCATGTTTTGGTGTTGTACCGTGTGTTGTCTGGTGCGATTATCTAACGTTTCGCTCCACGTTCTGAGAGCCCCTTCATAAGCTGAGTTTGAATTAATGAACTGCAGAAGCTGAAGAAGTTCCCGGCATATGGAGCTGAGATCAGGGAGGTCTATGTGTGCATTTTGAACTTCTTTCGCACCGTACCTAGCCAAACATGCTAATCGGAGACGTGGGCAAGGGCAATAAACTGAACACGAAAAGCAATTCTAAAGAAATGTCGGAAAGAAGAGCGTTCCATACGGCCGCAGAAGCGCATCTGAAAACGCGAAAGCCACTGCGAGGATGATCAGTCTCTTATCCAGCAGTGGGTTTGACCATGGCTGATGATTACGATAACATTGAATGTGGCATCACAGGACTGTAAGGGATGGTGACATCATGGAGAGAGGCATTACTCCAGCAGTGGATAGACAATGGTCCATGATGAACTAAATTTGAACTCTGGAACTTACGAAGCTCCCAACATGCGGAGCGCAACATCAGGCGACATGCCGAATAACATGTGGCACAACCCGAAAACGCATCGGAGAGCTGTGCGTATGAATCCGTTCTTGTCAAGCTAAGGCCGACTCAATGAGCCAACCCAAGGCGTGAAAAATCGCACTTAATTGATCTGGCCCGCACATTGTTTCAACCTCATCTGTCCCAACCAGATGCGACTTTTGGGCCACAGCTGAGCGCGTCTCCGATGCAGCACAAGGAGGTTTTTTTTTAATGAGCTGGCGCGCATTAAGCATTCATTACGACGCATAAATATACTGTAGGAAGCAATGAAATATACATGGAGTAAGTAGGTCCTTACTGCAGAGAGTAATGAATAGAAATTAAATTAACACACTCGTGGACATACACATATGCAAACACGCAGCGCAAGCCAATGCCTGCCATCTGTTTTACGGGGCCGTGAGAGGGGGGGAGAGGTTAATGGAGTACGGACTGTGAATAACAATCGTGTCTGCATTCACTTTGCATGCCACGATCTCCCCGTGGCATGCAACAGCAACAACAACAAAAATGCTCGCCAAAATGCAATTGCTGAACGGAATGAAAATAACATTTTTTATGACAGCAATGATTTTCAAGGTCAATATATTTCTGCTGGAAATTGTGCAGCGCAAAAAATATGCGCGCCAGTTACGTGCCGTTGACGTTCGTCGTTTCATTATTTACGTCCTTTGTCAATCCACCGCTGGATGATGGTCTCCATGTAGGTCCAAGGAGGGGTTGTATTATGAGACTCTATCAAGCCAGTCTGTGCTGGTTGGTGATGGTTTTGGTGGCGGGGGGGGGGGCTCTTGGACCTGGTTCAGATACCACTCACTAATGACGTGAGCCAAGGATAGCAAACTCAGGTTGCCGAGTTTACAACACAGCAAGCACGTGAAAAATAAAAAAAATACTTTTTCTGAATCAGCATTCGAGTCATGATTGAATTATACAATTGCCAAATGTGTGACGATGACTCAAATAAATAAAGAAAATAGATCTGCACCATTGGAACCTCCTTTGCCAGTAGGTTCCAATGGTGTAAATGCGTACCCCGAGCTCTCATACTCTGATGGTGCATTGTCTTTGAGTTGTGCGCCTCTTGGCGTCATCTGGTCCAACACCATGTGAGACTAGGCTCTAAAGAAAGCTGTCTCGGGTGTGGACCAATCAATTTCAAGGACAGTGCATACATTATCAGAGTTGTGTTTTTTGTTTGCATTCCGACCGCAGGTATTGTGGTCAATGTAAACATGACTCCTTGTAAAAAAGGTGTCAGTTTTGTTGCCAGATTAAAGGGTAAAAGAGATCTGCTTAAAAAAAGCATTTTAGTACTACAGTAGGATCGTCATCACCGTTATAACTGTTGCTTTCACCATCCTCACGGTTATCGTAACCACTGTTAACCGCTACAAACATCATCGTTAACACCAGCATAAGTATGGTTCACACCGTTGTTATTATCGTCAAGATAATCATGATTTAGTTTATTTTCGTGTCGGTATAAATTCATGTCAACTGAATCCTTTAGAAAATTAAGCGAATGCACATGGATATGTTGGAGTGGTGGCACAGTGATTAGCGCACTGCATAACAAATTCGGCAACCCGAGTTAAATTCCTGGTCACGGCTAGCATCAATGTCCCAGTGATATCAAAACGGATCGTTGGCCCCATCTTTACCAAGCCACACTGGTCGGCATAGAGAAGTAGATCAAACAACACACATGACTAACATCCAAATATTTATTTATATAGGAGGAATCCGATGCACTGTGAAGCTCTTCTTCACAAATGTCCAGTAGACATGGCGTGGGGAGGCCGGCATCCTGCAGGACATGTCAAATGGCTGCTCATCATTACAATCCTGTGCTTTGATTACGCGTTCGTTTATTTGAAACTCGGCATTTCAGCATTTGGAATCGATGAGAGTATATTTTGAGCCACAATTGATAATTTGCAAAGAGACAATTGGTATTATTCTATCGTTTCCTGAAGAAACAAAAGAAAGCGTTGTACAGTGTTCTTTAATTACGGCTCATTTTCATAATTTGAGAATCGGGCAGTGTGTTTCTAAACGGTGCCTTGGGGTATTTATTTCCCACGTTAAGAGTCGATAGCCCACCTTGGCAATTACCCACAGATATTACCAGGCATCTGCTCACAATCCTCGGTCTCAACGGTCTGACAAATGGGCAAGCACGAGTGTCACGTGTTTGGGGTTCAACAAAGGTAGCTTGAATTGAATATCAGTGTGCAAAGTTTTCGTGACTACTGACTCATAAGAGACGCACACTCGCTGCCTTCACAGTTTGATTATCGCTTGAATAGATGCCGTTTGAGTAAAAAATTGATTATAAAATCGATTGGACATTAAATATAAACATATAGTTCGTCGTATTATTTACCCTGATTAACACATTTTTAATCAATGCATTTAAGAAACAACCAATTAATTAAATAAATAGACGTGACTCAAATTATTTTAATATTAATTATTCTTCCTTTTCTTCTCAGCTGCTATGTTCAGTATTTGCTTTAAAATACAAAAACAGTTATTTTGTCAGATCATATGAGTATTTCAGACGGTCCATCATAGAGGTTGTTGGGTTAGATAACGTACATATGAATGTCTCGTTAAACCCGCCACCACCCGACACAGCCAATTAGTAAGGTTTGTTACGTAAACAAAACATGCCAATTCGTGAATACTACAGCACACCGGTGTGTTGGAGAGCAAAGCCACGACATTTACAATTCGAGTACGACGTTTCGCCCGTAATTGCAACCAGCATTATCAGGCGACAGGCAGAGCTGTTGATAAATCCTCCTGTTTGGGTCTTCGTGCTAAACTGACATTGAGACGGTTGTTCATCCCCTATTAGCAGAACTGCTTAGTCAGTGGTGGAAATTCCACATTCCCGTGGCAGCGGCGGGTCTATCCGATGGACAACCGCTGTTGATTTCTCCCACACAAAGCGCTACCCCGTTTTCATGAATTAGACATTTGTCGTCTGCATAGCTGTCAACTCATACGGCTTAACCCTGTAATCTTGTGCAGGTCCAGACGGCGTACAGCCGTTTCAATGCGGGCACCAAAAAAATTATATTCGTCTGTTTTTCTACCATGTGATGGGACTTTTCAGGATGGACGTTGAAATGTATAAAGGGAACGGGCTGACCAATAAGGTCTGAATTGGTCTGTAATAAGGTCGGCACTGATAAGAGGTTGACAGGTATCAGTACACAAAAAACTATTAGGTAATTAAAAAAAACATTTGTTTTGGTCTATTTGTTTGTAATAGATTCGAAGCTTTCGTGACTGCAGGAATTACTCTTTGGTTCTTTCGGTAAAGTCGCGTAAAAAGAAATAAAATTAAATAATAATGGAATGCGACGTTTCGATTGCAACACAAGCAACCATCATCAGGTACAAATGAATGAGAAAACAAACCTAGTAAACTTAGAAATATAATGGCAATACAACACAGAGAGTCGGCCAACACAACAGTCAACACCCCACCTGGTTGATTAACGTTCTTCCAAAGATTGCTACATTTGAGAGAGAGACAAAACACAGACACGGAGACACACACAGACACACAAGCAGAGAGAGACACACACAGAGACACACAGAGAGAGACACACAAAGAGACACACAGAGAGAGACAACAGAGAGAGACACAGACAGACACACAAGCAGAGAGAGACACACACATAGGCACAGAGAGAGACACACACAGAGACAAACACACAGCGAAAGACACACACAGCGAGAGACACACAGACAGACACACAACCAGAGAGAGACAACACAGAGACACACACAGTGACACACAGAGACACACAGAGACACACAACTTAGACACACAGAGACAGACAAGCAGAGAGAGACAACACAGAGACACACAGACAGACACAAGCAGAGAGAGACTCACACAGAGAAACACACAGAGACACAAAGAGAGAGAGAGACACACAGAGACACACAGACAGACACACAAGCAGTGAGAGACTCACACA